>NC_060071.1:153111615-153768560 GCF_922984935.1 Meles meles
AATCATATTAGATCATTCAGGAGGAAACCTCACATGGGAGTCTTAAGATTGGCAGCTGTCCTGGTGACTTAGGTGGCTGTCCCATGCCCAAGAGAGACAACTTTATGTAAGAACAGGAATAACAAGAGGCCATCAAGTTTCTGGGTCTTATTGCCATTTCAGCCAGGGTACTGACTTACAGCCAAAAGGCAGATGCTCTCCTCCCCATATAGTAGCCATGGGCTAGAGGATTACAGCCTGAGCAACTGATATGCAAGTGTTCCAATAAGACCATACTCCTTGAAAAGCCCTGAAATGAGAGAAAAGGAAAAAAAAATACTCACCAATTTTGCATCGAAGCTCAGAGTCCAAATGTAAAGACTCATAGCCCCACGTTCGGGCTCCATATGATGAAGTTCTAGAACCTAGATGAGGTTCCGTGGGCTGAAGTCCGGAGACGATGACCAAGAAAGAATTCTTGATGCATCTTTGGTGCAAAATGGTGGTTTTTTAAAGCACGGGGACAGGACCCATGGGCAGAAAGAACTGCTGCCCAGGTTGTGAGGGATGGCAGGTTATATACCCTGTGGTTGGGGGAAATTCAGGGGAAGGGAAGTTTCAATGGAGTTTTCATATGCTAAAGAGGGCCTACCAGGTGCTGGGAGTATCCCAGAGGTCTTCCGGCTTGATCAATGTGGTCTTTTGCCAAGCCATTAACATCAAGATAGCTGGGAGATTCCTGGTGGAATGTCACAATCCTGCTATCAAGTGTCTTTGTTAGAGAGATTTAGGTTCTGAAGAGATTTAACTTTATTTACATTTCCTTCTACCTCAGCCTCATTCAGTTTTGTGTATGGAAGGGAGGGCCTGAGGAATGTTACACACACTAACAAGGGGAGCAGATGGAGAGTGGGTGCAAGGTGCCAGCTTTTGCTTTGTCCTCAGCCAGCCTCTTGCTCCCTCATCACTCTCACTGGTCTCTTTTCATTTTCCTTATTTTTTTGTTGCCTCTATAGCCTCATGGCCAGGTTGCACTTTATGCTGTTTCTAGAAAACTTGCACATTGAGCTGGGTGGTCCTGTGACACACAGTGAGTGTAGCTGGGACTCCTGAAAATTTTCAGAATGTGTGCATGTAGATATATGTAATTCATTCATATTAAGGGACAGGAACAAATACGTGCAAGTGACACTGACTTTTGCACTTGTTAGTGTAGTTGATATTCTAACTTCTTATATCAGAGAGTGAAGAGGAAGCACGGATTCATGTGTATAGAGAGGCTCCCAGGGAGAAAGTACACCATGGAAAGAAAACCCCAGAACCTGACAGGAAACCTGCCCATTTCCTCCATCAATATCTGCTCATGTCGTTTAAAGACAGAATTGTAGTGTGCACCCACTATTGGTCCATATCCCCTTCTATAGTGAGGTTTGTGTCTGGGCTCACACTTATGTCCCCCACTTTGTCATTCACACAGTGTTTTATACAGCCATTTCCTCAGTTCTCAGGCTGTTCTTCTGCAGATCCAGCGTGTTCTTGGTGTCATCTCTGTAGCTGGTGAGTAGGCCCTTCACAGAGTCTTCATAGCTTGTGCTACTTCCATTACTGCTAATATGTGAGACCCACGGCAGCCCCTTCCCTGGAGAATGCAAGATCCAGCTCATGGCATTACCACTGAAGGTGAATCCAGAGGCTGCAGAGGAGAGTCTCATGGACTCACCAGGCTTCACCAGTTCTCATCCAGACTCCACCAGCTACACCTCACTCTGGACACCTGCATGCCCAAGATATCCTGGTCAAGAATCTGTCACACATCCACTGTTTCGTTCATTGCTATCCACTCACATACTCAATGTCTTTTTTTTTTTTTCCTCTATGAGTAACATGTGATGTAGATACCCATTTATCACAATTTTACGGGTGGATACATCCACACTGCAACAGAGAGGGACTTTGTGAGTGTCCAAGAGTACACAGAAGGTGAGTGTGAGCCCATATCTGGACATGTGCTCCCCGCCATGGGACTTTCCTGTTTGCCCAGACCACCTCCAGATCAGAGTTGATCCTACGCGGTGAGGTCTGCAATTTTCCTGAGTTTCAAGATTCCTAAATAGACTGAAGTGTGGAAACCAACTCTTTCAGTCTCAGAATCTTGGAGACAATGACAATCCTAGGGAGAGACTCAGTGATGGAGACACTGGGTTTTCAAAAACCACAAGGAGCATTTATACATGATCTTTCTATACAAACCCAATGAAGCCTCAATAAAAATAAAATGGTGGAATCATTAGAAAACAATGAAACTCAGAACACCTGAGATCAGAATGGATGCTGTTATTTAGGGAAATCTCCTCATCCATGAAATGGAGATCATTGTACTTCCAATCTCACAGTTATTGCCAAGATCATACAGGTAAACTTATCCCAGTGACCTAGCTCTTTCCAAATTTGGGTATTAACATTATGATGATTGATTCCAAGAAAGGAAGGCACTTCTGTGTTTCGACACGTTTTCTAAACCTCTGCACCGTCTTCTGAGAGTGAAAGCAATGGTTCCCTTTCCATGCAGCTAAAATCTGATACTGTGCCTACACTTGCTCCCAATTATTTTTAGTGTCAATCACTAATGAAATTTCCCTTCATCTGAAAATTCCTTTCAGAAACAGGTATTGGAATACATGGATGGTGCCAGGTGTTGAAGACCAGGGGAAGAGCACATGAGAGATGGGCATCCTCAAGCTTGGGCTTGTTCCCTACCGAGGAATGGGAGATGCAAGGGAATGCCAGCTGACACTTGTCCATGCTTCCTGATTACCCAGCAGCACCCTGTGAACCAACCAGTTACAGGAGCACAGGACTACCACACAGAGGCAGGACATGGGAGGCAATTGTTCCTGGACGTGTTGCCCATGAGGTGATGATGCAAATGAGCTAGGAAGAGCAGCTGGGGTGTTAAGTTCTAACCATGTGGCACTGCACTGAGAATCATGACTATTTTATTTTTATATTATTCAAAGATTTTATTTATTTAATTATTTATTTGTTTGTTTGCTTGTTTATGATAAAAAGGACAATACTTTAGGGTCCATTTTTGGCCTCTCTATTCTGTTCCACTGATCTATGTGTCTGTTTTTCTGCTAATACCATGATTTCTTGACGATCTCAGCTTTGCATTGTGAGGGTCCCACCTTCGGTTTTCTATTTGTCTTTTATTTATTTATTTATTTTTTTATTTTATTATTTAAGCTTAATTTTATTTTTTCAGTGTTCCAAGATTCATTGTTTATGCATCACACCAAGTGGTCCATGCCATGCATGCCCTTCTTAATACCCACCACAAGGCTCCCCTGTGACTTGGGTCCCTTTACAGCTCCACAGATTATAGGGTTGTTTGTTCCCAGTTCTGTGAAACATGTTGATGGTATTTTGATAGAGATTACATTGAATATGTAGATTGCACTTGGCAGCGTAGACATTTTAACACTGTTTATTTTTCCATTCCATGAACATGGAATATTTCTCCATCTCCTTGTTTGCACTTGATCTTAGCCAAAAGGCTGAGGAGCGATCTCCATCTCCTTGTTTGTTCTTGAATTTGTTTCATAAGGGTTCTGTTGTTTCTAGAGTGCAGATGTCTTACTACTTCGGTTAGGTTTATTCATACATGTCTTATGGTTTTGGTGAAATTGTGAATTGGATCAATTTCTTATCTCCTCTTTCTTAAATCTCATTTCTAGTGTATAGAAATACCACTGATCTCAGTGCATTGATTAAACATCCTGCCACGTTGGTCAACTTCTGTATAAAATCTAGCAATGTTGGGGTGGAGTCTATCTGGTTTTCCACAGAAAGTATCATGTCATTTGCAATGACAGAGAGTTTGACTTTTTGTATGCCAAATTGAATTCCTTTTATTCCTTTTTGTTGTCTGATTGCTGTGGCTATGTCTTATAGTACTATGATGAACAAGAGTGGTAAAAGTGGGCATCCCTGTTGTGTTCCTGACTTTAAGGGAAAAGCTCTCAGTTTTTATACATTAAGAACAATATTTCCTGTAGCTATTTGTAGGTGGTTTTTATTCTATTGAGGTATGTTCTTTCTATCCCTATACTTTGAAGAGTTTTAATCAGGAAAGGATGCTGTATTTTGTCAAATGCTTTCTCTATTGAATTGAGAGGGTTAAAATGTTCTTCTCTCTTCTTTGTTAAAGTGGTCTCTTATTTTGATTAATTTGCAAAGACTGAGATACCCTTACACACCAGAAATAAACCTCACCTGGTCCTGGTGAATAATCCTTTTAGTGTACTATTGGATGGAGCGCTGGGTGAGGTGCATAAACAATGAATCTTGGAACAGTGAAAAAAAATTAAATTAAATTAACGTGTTAAAAAAATAAAAGTTGTGGGGGGGTTCAAGATGGCGGGGAAGTAGGAGGAGGCAACGTTTCAACCTGTACCCTAAAGTGAGCTGATTACCTACCAAAGAGCTCCGACCACCCATGAAATCAGCCCGAGATCAGAATTATACACGTCTGGATCTCTACAGGAGCAGAAGACGCCAGTGGCAGGTAAAGAAGACTGGGAGCATCAGACTGATATCGGAAGATAAACAAAAAGGGGAGGAAGCCACCAGAGGTGACTGATTGGAAAGTAATATCCCAATACGAGAGTGCCCTGCATCTGGGGACCAGCATTAACTTGGAGTCTGGTTGAAAGCACTCAAAAAACAAAGAGAAAAGGATCGCGGGTGGGGGGGGGGGGATAGTGGGAATCTGGGCGGTTATGGTCAGGGACTTAAGTCCCTGGACCCAGGATAGCCTCCCCTGGTGCTGAGAGAGTGCGGTGGAGAAATCAGGTCTCTGTCCCTGAGCCTCCAGTGCACCTGACCCGCCATGAGCCCCCAGTGCACCTGACCCGCCAGCGCACCTGAGAACCAGTGGGGTCTGGCTCCCGTAAGGGGCTGAGAGCCTGGCCAGATGGCAATCCTGAAACGCGTGCATCCCACACCCTCCCTTGGGAGAGGTGCTCATAGGTGCTAGCCTGGAGCTCTGACATCCAGAAAAAACAGACATTCCCAGCCCGGGACAGCGGGAAAATCTCAGTGTGCGAACTCTGCTCCTTACCTCTCTCACAGTTTGTAGCTGCCTAGACAGCTGCTGCGGCCCTGGTATTGGGTACAAGGAGGAGCTCCTGCATCCCCAGGGACACTAACTCAGAACCGACTCTGCCAGCAGCTCTTGCAAAACATTCTGAGGCTTCTCTCTGAGAGGGAGGTCAGGGTGCAGTTTGCTCTCCTCTAAAAGTCCAAAAACCATCAAAAGCTGTCAAGTCGAGAGGAAACAGATGAAAGAACATAAAAAAAACCCAGAGAACAAAAGCCTAAAAAAAAAATACAGTTTCCTCAGAGCCCACCGCCTTGAGGGGAGCGGGAGGACCTAACTCAGGGAACATCACTGTCTGAAAACCCACGTGGCAGGCCCCTCCCCCAGAAAACGAACCAGGAAGAAGGAAAAAAAAAAAAAAAGAAGACTACAAGAGAACAACCACCACTACTTCATAAATACAACTTTTATTTTTAACTCTTTACCAATATTCTGGTTCTTTTTTTTATACATACAGATAATTTTTAACCTATTTACCACCACACTGAGATGTACAGGACATCAAATTCTTTAATAACCTTCTAATCTGAAATTTTTGATACCTACACCCATGTTTTTCTTTTGCTTTTCTATTTTTTAAATTCCTTTTTTAATTTTAACTTAGTTTAGATTAGTTTATTCTTTTTTAATTTTTATTTTCTACTATACATATAGAGTTAAACTTCAAGGTAATCCCCTTTCCCCAATCAATGCTACCCCTATAGGCAAACCAGTTTCTAATCCCCCTGTAACTTAGGAAAGTTGAGTCCCTTAACAAAAACATCAAGATACCTTCAGGACAAATCAAAATAAACTTCCTCACCCACACTGAGAATTTATAACCACTCTCCCAATTTTTCCTTCTGTCAGTGTTTCTGTGAACTTGTGTTTGTCCTGATAATATATAAATCTTATCCTTGGGGTTCTTTGTGATGAGGTTCTTCCCTTTTTTTTTTGCTTATATATATATATTTTTCTCTTGTCATACTTTTATCAGTCTTTTTGTTTGTCTGTTTTTGTTTGTATACTTAATAAATCCTATCTTGTGGCACATTTGGGCTGACCCTTCTCTTTTATCTTCCCTTTTTTTCCTATCTCTCTCTCTCTCTCTTTTTCCTTTTTTCTTTCTTTCTTATTCTCTATTTCTTTTCCTTTTCTTTTCTCTCTCATTTGGGTGGGGAACCCTGATTTCTCAGAAGCACTCCAGGGTGCACCTTGACTGCACCACAATCGATAAGTTTGGATGCATCTGTTAAGTCACCTCTTACCAAAATGACTAGGAGGAAGAAAACCCAAAAGAAGAAAAATACAGAGGATGGACCTTCTGCAACAGAGCTAATGGCTATCAACATAGACAATATGTCAGAAAAGGAATTCAGAATAACAACTATCCAGGCAATAGTTAGGTTGCAGAAAGCCATGGATGACCAAACAGAATTGATTAGGGCAGAACTGAAAGCCACCAGGGATGATGTTCACAATGTTAGGGCAGAACTGAAAGACACCAGGGATGATGTTCAAAATGCTCTCAATGAGTTTCAATCTAATCTAAATTCTCTAAAAGCTATGGTAACTGAGACAGAAGATAGAATTAGTGATCTGGAGGACAAACAGATAGAGAGAAAGGATCAGGAGGAAGCCTGGAACAAACAGCATAGAAGCCACGAAAACAGAATCAGGGAAATAAATGATGTCATGAAACGTTCCAACGTCAGAATTATTGGAATCCCTGAAGAGGAGGAAAAAGAAAGAAGTCTAGAAGATATAGTGGAAGAAGTTGTCTATGAAAATTTTCCCAATCTCATGAATGGAAACAACGTTCATGTACTAGAGGCAAAGAGATTTCCTCCCAAGATTTTAGATTGTCGAAAGTCCTCATGACACCTTATAGTTAGAATGAGGAATTATGTTTCAAGAGAGACCCTCTTAAAAGCAGCTAGGACAAAGAAGCTCCTTACATACAGAGGAAAGCCCATTAGAATAACGTCAGACCTTTCCAAAGACCTGGAAAGTCAGGAAGGGCTGGCAAAATGTATTCAGAGTACTAAATGGGAAGAACATGCAACCAAGAATACTCTATCCAGCAAGACTGACATTTTAAATGGATGGAGAGATAAAGAATTTCCAAGACCTGCAAGGCTTAACAGACTATGCAACCACCAAGCCGACACTGCAGGAAATAATAAGGGGGGTCCTATAAAAGAGAAAAAATCCTGAGAATATCATTGAACAGAAATATGGAAACAATCTACAGACAGAAAGACTTCAAAGGTAACACGATGTGAATAAAAGCCTATCAATAATCACTCTCAATGTGAATGGCCTAAATGCAACCATAAAACAACACAGGGTTGCAGATTGGATCAAACGACAGGACCCATCCATATGTTGTCTACAAGAGACCCATTTTGAACCTAAGGATACACCCAGACTGAAAGTGAAGGGATGGAGAAGCATCTTTCATGCCAATGGGTCTCAAAAGAAGGCTGGGGTAGTGATTCTCATATCAGATAAATTAGATTTTAAACTAAAGACTGTAGTCAGAGATACAGAAGGACACTATATAATTCTTGAAGGCACTATCCACCAAGATGGTCTAACAATTGTGAATATCTATGCCCCCAATATGGGAGCACCCAATTACATAAGAAAACTATTAATCAAGATAAAGAGTCATATTGATATGAATACAATAATAGTAGGAGATCTTAATACACCTCTCTCAGAAATAGACAGATCATCGAAGCAGAAAGTTAATAAAGAAATAAGAGCATTGAATGAAACATTGGACCAGATGGACCTCATCGACGTATACAGAACATTCCACCCTAAAACAACAGAATACTCATTCTTCTCAAGTTCACATGGAACCTTCTCCAGAATAGAGCACATACTGGGTCACAAAGCAGGACTCAACCGATACCAAAAGACTGACATTATTCTCTGCATATTCTCCAATCACAATGCTTTGAAACTGGAGCTCAATGACAAGGAAAAGTTCAGAAGGAACTCAAACACCTGGAAGCTAAAGACCACCTTGCTTAAGAATGCTTGGATCAACCAGGAGATCAAAGATGAACTTTAAAAATTCATGGAAACCAATGAGAATGAAGACAGTTTGTTCCAAAACCTATGGGATACAGCAAAGGCGGTTCTAAGGGGGAAATACATAGCCATCCAAGCCTCCCCCAAAAATTTGAAAAATGCAGAGTACACCAGCTGTCTCTACACCTTAAAGAACTGGGGAATCAACAACAAATCAAACCAAATCCACATGCAAGAAGGGAAATAATCAAGATTAGAACAGAGATCAATGAGGTAGAAAGCAGAGATACAGTAGAACATATCAAAGAAACTAGAAGCTGGTTTTTGGAAAGAATCAATAAGATCGATAAACCATTGGCCACACTAATCTAAAAGAAAAGAGAGAAAGTCCAAGTTAATAAAATTAGTAAAATTATGAATGAAAAGGAAGAGATAACAACTAACACTAAGGAAATAGATACAATCATCAGAAATTATTACCAACAGTTATGTGCCAATAAGCTAAGCAACCTAGATGAAATGGATGCATTCCTGGAAAACTACAAACTCCCAAAATTGAACCAGGAAGAAATTGACAACCTGAATAGACTGATATCTAGTAACGAGATTGAAGCAGTGATAAAAAACCTCCCAAAAAACAAGAGCCCAGGACCTGATGGATTCCCTGGGGAATTCTACCAAATTTTCGAAGAAGAAATAACACCAATGCTCCTGAAGCTGTTCCAAAAAACTGAAGCAGAAGGACAACTTCCAGACTCTTTTTATGAAGCCAGCATTACCCTGATCCCCATCAGGGCAAAGACCCTACCAAAAAGGAGAATTTCAGTCCAATGTTACTGATGAATTTGGATGCTAAGATTCTCAACAAGATCCTAGCAAACAGGATCCAACAGCACATTAAAAAGATTATCCACCATGACCAGGTGGGATTCATCCCTGGCTTGCAAGGTGGGTTCAACATTCCCAAATCAATCAATGTAATAGAACAAATCAATAAGAGAAGAGAGAAGAACCACATGGTTCTCTCAATGGATGCAGAAAAAGCATTTGACAAAATCCAGCATCCGTTTCTTATTAAAATGCTTCAAAGTATAGGGATAGAGGGAACATTCCTGAACTTCATAAAATCTATCAATGAAAGAACCACAGCAAACATCATCATCAATTGGAAAAAGCTTGCAGCCTTCCCGTTGAGATCAGGAACACCACAAGGATGCCCACTCTCACCACTCTTGTTCAACATAGTATTAGAAGTCCTAGCAACGGCAATCAGACAACAAAGAGAAATAAAATGTATCCAAATTGGCAAGGAAGAAATCAAACTCTCTCTCTTCGCAAATGACATGATTCTTTATATGGAAAACCCCAAAGACTCCACCCCCAAACTACTAGAACTCATACAGCAATTCAGTAACGTGGCAGGATACAAAGTCAATGTACAGAAATCAGTGGTTTTCTTATACACTAACAATGAAAATACAGAAAGGGAAATTAGAGAATGGATTCCATTTACTATAGCACCAAGAACCATAAGATACCTGGGAATAAACCTAACCAAAGAGGTAAATGCATTGTACTTCAGGAACTACAGAACACTCATGAAAGAAATTGAAGAAGACACAAAAAGATGGAAGACCGTCCCATGCTCTTGGATTGGAAGAATAAACATTGTTAAAATGTCTATACTGCTTAGAGCAGTCTATACTTTTAATGCCATTCCGATCAAAATTCCACCGGTATTTTTCAAAGAGCTGGAGCAAATAATCCTAAAATTTGTATTGAATCAGAAGAGACCCCGAATTGCTAAGGAAATGTTGAAAAACAAAACCAAAACAGGCGGCATCACGTTACCCGATTTCAAGCTTTACTACAAAGCTGTGATCACCAAGACAGCATGGTACTGGCATAAAAACAGACACATAGGGGTCAAGATGGCGGGGAAGTAGGAAGAGGCACCATTTCAACCTGTATCCTAAAGTGAGCTGATTACCTACCAAAGAACTCCAACCACCCATGAAATCAGCCTGAGACCAGAATTATACACGTCTGGATCTCTATAGGAGCAGAAGACGCCAGTGGCAGGTAAAGCAGACTGGGAGCGTCGGACTGATATTGGAAGATAAACAAAAGGGGGAAGGAGCCACCAGAGGTCACCAATTGGAAAGTAATACCCCAACACGAGACTGCTCTGCGTCTGGGGACCAGCATTAACTTGGAGTCTGGTTGAAAGCACTCAAAAAACAAAGAGCAAAGGATCGCGGCGGCTAATAGTGGGAACCTGGGCGATTAGGGTCAGGGACCTAAGTCCCCGGACCCAGGACAGCCTCCCCTGGTGCTGAGCCAGAGAGAGTGCTGCGGAGAAATCAGGTCTTGGTCCCTGAGGCGCCAGTGTGCCTGAACGTCAGCGCGCTCGAGAACGAGTGGGGTCTGGCTCCTGTGAGGGGCTGGGATCCTGGCCAGAGGGCAATCCTGAAACCCGCGCATCCCACACCCTCCCTTGGGATACGTGCTCATAGGCCCTAGCCTGGAGCTCCGGCATCCAGAAAAAACAGACATTCCCAGCCCAGGACAGTGGGAAAATCTCAGTGTGCGATCTCTGCTCAGAACCTCTCTGGTGGTCTGGAGCTGCCTAGACAGCCACCGCTGCCCTGCTTTTGGGTACAACGAGGAGCTCCTGCATCCCCAGGGACAGTGACTCAGAACTGACTCAGCCAGCAGCTTTTCCAAACATTCTGGGGCTTATCCCTGAGAGGGAGGTCAGGGTGCAGTTTGCTCTCCTCTAAACCTCCAAAAACCATCAAAAGCTGTCAAGGCGAGAGAAAGCAGATGAAAGAACATAAAAACTCCCAGAGAACAAAAGGCTGAAAAAAACAGTTTCCTCAGAGCTCACCCCCTTGAGGGGAGCAGGAGGACCTAACTCAGGGTACATCATTATCTGAAAACCCACGTGGCAGGCCCCTCCCCCAGAAAACCAACCAGGAAGGAAGAAAAAAAAAAAAGACTACAAGAGAACAACCACCACTACTTCATAAATACAACTTTTATTTTTAACTCTTTACCAATATTCTGGTTCTTTTTTTTATACATACAGATAATTTTTTAACCTATTTACCATCACACTGAGATGTCCAGTACATCAAATTCTTTAATAACCTTCTAACCTGAACTTTTTGATACATACACCCGTGTTTTTCTTTTGCTTTTCTATTTTTTTAATTCTGTTTTAATTTTAACTTAGTTTAGTCTAGTTTATTCTTTTATAATTTTTATTTTCTATTATACATATAGAGTTAAACTTCAAGGTAATCCCCTTTCCCCAATCAATGCTACCCCTATAGGCAGACCAGTTTCTAATCCCCCTGTAACTTAGGAAAGTTGAGTCCCTTAACAACAACATCAAGATACCTTCAGGAAGAATCAAAATAACCTTCCTCACCCACACTGAGAATTTATAACCACTCTCCCAATTTTTCCTTCTGTCAGGGTTTCTGTGAATTTGTGTTTGTCCTGATAATATATAAATCTTATACTTGGGGTACTTTCTGATCAGGTTCTTCCCTTTTTTTTGCTTATATATATATATATTTTTTCTCTTGTCATATACTTTTATCAGTCTTTTTGTTTGTTTTTGTTTGTATACTTCATAAATCTTACCTTGTGGCCCATTTGGGCTGAGCCTTCTCTTTTATCTTCCCTTTTTTTCCTCTCTCTCTCTCTCTCTCTCTTTTTTCCTTTTTTCTTTCCCCTTTTTTTTTCTTTCTTCTTCTCTATTTCTTTTTCTTTTCTTTTTTCTCTCATTTGGGTGGGGAATCCTGATTTCACAGAAGCGTTCCAGGGTGTACATTGACTGCACCACAATCGATAAGTCCAGCTGCATCTGTTCAGTAATCTCTTTCCAAAATGACTAGGAGGAGGAATACCCAACAGAAGAAAAATACAGAGGATGGGCCTTCTGCAACAGAGCTAATGGCTATCGACATAGACAATAAGTCAGGAAAGGAATTCAGACTAACAATTATCCAGGCAATAGCTAGGTTGGAGAAAGCCATGGATGACCAAACAGAATTGATTAGCGCAGAACTGAAAGCCACCAGGGATGATGTTCACAATGTTAGGGCAGAACTGAAAGCCACCAGGGATGATGTTCAAAATGCTCTCAATGAGTTCCAATCTAATCTAAATTCTCTAAAAGCTATGGTAACTGAGACAGAAGATAGAATTAGTGATCTGGAGGACAAACAGATAGAGAGAAAGGATCAGGAGGAAGCCTGGAACAAACAGCTCAGAAGCCACGAAAACAGAATCAGGGAAATAAACGATGCCATGAAAGGTTCCAACGTCAGAATTATTGGAATCCCTGAAGAGGAGGAAAAAGAAAGAAGTCTAGAAGATATAGTGGAAGAAGTTGTCTATGAAAATTTTCCCAATCTCACGAATGGAAACAATGTTCATGTACTAGAGGCAGAGAGATTTCCTCCCAAGATTTTAAATTCTCGAAAGTCCTCATGACACCTTATAGTTAGAATGAGGAATTATGTTTCAAGAGGGACCCTCCTAAAAGCAGGGTTGCTGGGGCAGGTGGGATTTAAAGAGTGGGAGGGGGCTATGGACATTGGGGAGGGTATGTGCTATCATGAGTGCTGTGAAGTGTGTAAACCTGGCGATTCACAGACCTGTACCCCTTTGGATAAAAATACATTATATGTTTATAAAAAAAAAATTGGGGGACGCCTGGGTGGCTCAGTTGGTTAAGTGGCTGCCTTCGGCTCAGGTCATGATCCCAGCGTCCTGGGATCGAGTCCCATATCGGGCTCCTTGCTTGGCAGGGAGCCTGCTTCTCCCTCTGCCTGCCACTCTGCCTGCTTGTGATCTTTCTCTCTCCGTCTCTCTCTCTCTGACAAATAAATAAAATCTTAAAAAAAAAAAGATTTAAAAATTGGAAAGGGAGGCGAACCATAAGAGACTATGGACTCTGAAAAACAACCTGAGGGTTTTGAAGGGTGAGGGGTGGGAGGTTGGGGGAATAGGTGGTGGGTAATAGGGAGGGCACGTATTGCATGGAGCACTGGGTGTTGTGCAAAAACAACAAATACTGTTATGCTGAAAAAATAAATAAAATGGAAAAAAAAGCAGCTAGCACAAAAAAGCTCCTTACATACAGAGGAAAGCCCATTAGAATAAAGTCAGACCTTTCCACAGAGACCTGGCAAGCCAGGAAGGGCTGGCAAAATATACTCAGAGTACTAAATGAGAAGAACATGCAACCAAGAATACTCTATCCAGAAAGACTGACATTTAAAATGGATGGAGAGATAAAGAGTTTCCAAGACTGGCAAGGCTTAAAAGACTATGCAACCTCCAAGCCGACACTGCAGGAAATAATAAGGGGGGGTCCTATAAAAGAGAAAAAATCGAAGAATATCATTGAACAGAAATAGGGAAACAATCTACAGACAGAAAGACTTCAAAGGCAGCACGATGTCAATAAAAACCTATCTCTCAATAATCACTCTCAATGTGAATGGCCTAAATGCGCCCATAAAATGACAAAGGGTTGCAGATTAGATCAAACGACAGGACCCATCCATATGTTGTCTACAAGAGACCCATTTTGAACCTAAGGATACACCCAGACTGAAAGTGAAGGGATGGAGAAGCATCTTTCATGCCAATGGGCCTCAAAAGAAGGCTGGGGTGGCGATTCTCATATCACATAAATTAGATTTTAAAGTAAAGACTGTAGTCAGAGATACAGAAGGACACTACATAATTCTTAAAGGGACTATCCGCCAAGACGATCTAACAATTGTGAATATCTATGCCCCCAATATGGGAGCACCCAATTACATAAGAAAACTATTAATCGAGATAAAGAGTCATATTGATATGAATACATTAATAGTAGGAGATCTTAATACGCCTCTCTCAGAAATAGACAGATCATCGAAGCAGAAAATTAATAAAGAAATAAGAGCATTGAATGAAACATTGGACCAGATGGACCTCACCGACGTATACAGAACATTCCACCCTAAAACAACAGAATACTCATTCTTCTCAAGTGCACATGGAACCTTCTCCAGAATAGAGCACATACTGGGTCACAAAACAGGACTCAACCGATACCAAAAGACTGACATTATTCCCTGCATATTTTCAGATCACAATGCTTTGAAACTGGAACTCAACCACAAGGAAAAGTTCAGAAGGAACTCAAACACCTGGAAGCTAAAGACCACCTTGCTTAAGAATGCTTGGATCAACCAGGAGATCAAAGAAGAACTTTAACAATTCATGGAAAACAATGAGAATGAAGACACATCTGTCCAAAACCTATGGGATACAGCAAAGGCGGTTCTAAGGGGGAAATACATAGCCATCCAAGCCTCCTTCAAAAAACATTGAAAAATCCAGAACACACCAGCTGTCTCTACACCTTAAAGAACTGGAGAATCAACAACAAATCAAACCAACTCCACATGCAAGAAGGGAAATAATCAAGATTAGAGCAGAGATCAATGAAGTAGAAACGAGAGATACAGTAGAACGTATCAATGAAACTAGAAGTTGGTTTTAGGAAAGAATCAATAAGATCGATAAACCATTGGCCACACTAATCCAAAAGAAAAGAGAGAAAGCCCAAATTAATAAAATTATGAATGAAAAGGGAGAGATCACAACGAACACCAAGTAAATAGAAACAATCATCAGAAATTATTACCAACAGTTATATGCCAATAAGCTAAGCAACCTAGATGAAATGGATGCATTCCTGGAAAACTACAAACTCCCAAAATTGAACCAGGAAGAAATTGACAACCTGAATAGACCGATATCTAGTAAGGAGCTTGAAACAGTGATCAAAAACCTCCCGAAAAACAAGAGCCAGGACCTGACGGATTCCCTGGGGAATTCTACCAAACTTTCAAAGAAGAAATAACACAAATTCTCCTGAAGCTGTTCCAAAAAACTGAAGCAGAAGGACAACTTCCAGACTCTTTTTATGAAGCCAGCATTACCCTGATCCCCCAACCAGGCAAATACCACACCAAAAAGGAGAATTTCAGACCAATATCACTGATGAATATGGATGCAAAGATTCACAACAACTTCCTAGCAAACAGGATCCAGCAGAACATTAAAAAGATTATCCACCATGACCAGGTGGGATTCATCCCTGGGTTGCAAGGTTGGTTCAACATTCGCAAATCAATCAGTGTGATAGAACTCATCAATAAGAGAAGAGAGAAGAACCACATGGTCCTCTCAATGGATGCAGAAAAAGCATTTGACAAAATCCAGCAACCGTTCCTGATGAAATCGCTTCAAAGTATAGGGATAGAGGGAACATTCCTGAACTTCATAAAATCTATCTATGAAAGACCCACAGCAAATATCATCCTCAATGGGAAAAAGCTTGCAGCCTTCCCGTTGAGATCAGGAACACGACAAGGACGCCCACTCTCACTACTCTTGTTCAACATCATATTAGAAGTTCTAGCAACATCAATCAGACAACAAAGAGGAATAAAAGGTATCCAAATTGTCAAGGAAGAAGTCAAACACTCTCTCTTCGCAGATGACATGATTCTTTATATGGAAAATGCCAAAGACTCCACCCCCAAACTACTAGAACTCATACAGCAATTCAGTAACGTGGCAGGATACAAAGTCAATGTACAGAAATCAGTGGCTTTCTTATACACTAACAATGAAAATACAATAAGGGAAATTATAGAATCGATTCCATTTACTATAGCACCAAGAACCATAAGATACCTGGGCATAAACCTAACCAAAGAAGTAAAAGACCTGTACTCGAGGAACTACAGAACACTCATGAAAGAAATTGAAGAAGACACAAAAAGATGGAAGACTGTTCCATGCTCTTGGATCGGAAGAATAAACATTGTTAAAATGTCGATACTGCCTAGAGCAATCTATACTTTTAATGCCATTCCAATCAAAATTCCACTGGTATTTTTCAAAGAGCTGGAGCAAATAATCCTAAAATTTGTATTGAATCAGAAGAGACCCCGAATTGCTAAGGAAATGTTGAAAAACAAAACCAAAACTGGCGGCATCACGTTACCCGATTTCAAGCTTTACTACAAAGCTGTGATCACCAAGACAGCGTGGTACTGGCATAAAAACAGACACATAGACCAGTGGAATAGAGTGGAGAGCCCAGATATGGACCCTCAACTCTATGGTGAAATAATCTTCAACAAAACAGGAAAAAATATACAGTGGAAAAAAGACAGTCTCTTCAATAAATGGTGCTGGGAAAACTGGACAGCGATATGTAGAAGAATGAAACTCGTCCATTCTCTTACACCATACACAAAGATAAACTCGAAATTGATAAAAGGCCTCAACGTGAGACAGGAATCTATCAGAATCCTTGAGGAGAATATAGGCAGTAACCTCTTCGATATCAGCCACAGCAACTTCTTTCAAGATATGCCTCCAAAGGCCAAGAAAACAAAAGCAAAAATGAACTTTTGGGACTTCATCAAGATCAAAAGCTTCTGCACAGCAAAGGAAACAGTCAACAAAACAAAAAGGCAACCCACGGAATAGGAGAAGATATTTGCAAATGACAGTACAGACAAAAGGTTGATATCCAGGATCTATAAAGAACTTTATACTCAAATTCAACACACACAAAACAGATAATCATATCAAAAAATGGGCAGAAGATATGAACAGACACTTCTCCAACAAAGACATACAAATGGCTATCAGACAGATGAAAAAATGTTCCTCATCCCTAGCCATCAGGGAGATTCAAATTAAAACCACATTGAGATACCACCTGACACCAGTTAGAATGGCCAAAATTAGCAAGACAGGAAACAACGTGTGTTGGAGAGGATGTGGAGAAAGGGAAACCCTCTTACACTGTTGGTGGGAATGCAAGTTAGTGCAGCCACTTTGGAGAACAGTGTGGAGATTCCTGAAGAAATTAAGAATAGACCTTCCCTATGACCCTGCAATTGCACTGCTGGGTATTTACCCCAAAGATACAGATGTTGTGAAAAGAAGGGCCATCTGTACCCCAATGTTTATTGTAGCAATGGCTACAGTCGCCAAACTGTGGAAAGAACCAAGATGCCCTTCAACGGATGAATGGATAAGGAAGATGTGGTCCATATACACAATGGAGTATTATGCCTCCATCAGAAAGGATGGATACCCAACTTTTGTAGCAACATGGAGGGGACTGGAAGAAATTATGCTGAGCGAAATAAGTCAAGCAGAGAGAGTCAAGTATCATATGGTCTCACTTATTTGTGGAGCATAACAAAGAACATGGAGGACATGGGGAGATGGAGAGGAGAGGGTGTTGAGGGAAACTGGACGGGGAGATGAACCATGAGAGACTATAGACTCTGAAAAACAACCAGAGCGTTTTGAAGGGGCGGGGGAGGGGGTGGGAGGTTGAGGAACCAGGTGGTGGGTAATAGGGAGGGCATGTACTGCATGGAGCACTGGGTGTGATGCCAAAACAATGAACACTGTTATGCTGTAAATAAACAAATAAAAAAAAAAGGTGTGACTGACTATCACGAGACAGGAAATGTACCGTGGAAGTGTAGAGATTCCTGTTGGAGGGGAGATTTCAGTTTTTAAAGATGTTTCTTTATTTTTTAAGCCAAAATTACCAACATACAATGTGTTTTGAAACAACTAATATAATAAATACCTGAAAAAAGAATCACTGTTTTTAATGATTAGCACCTTTCCAAAGAATGAACATAGCAGGATTTTACTTTTTTAAGAAGTTGTTTGGGGGTCGAATAGTCTCAAGGGTCTGATATTACAATAAAGTGGCTTCCCCCCAAGATATGTAGCTGAGGAACTCATAAAATGTACTATATATATGCTTTCCACAAGAACCATGAACTTGAAGAAGATTCAGAGGAACATTTTTGCATCAATATGCGAGTTTCTCTGCCCAGTTTAGTTCCTACTTTACATAGGTGTTTTTGAAAGATCATTGTCAATTATGGGAATATAAATAAAACATAATTAAAATTAGGTAGTTTCTGTGAAGATGCTATAAGGACATGTATAATATGTTTATGTAACTTTTCGGGTATATTTGGAAAAGCTTGATGCCCATAACTATACTAGGGTGTAACCATGGAGCAGAAATCCAGAGTATCATTTATAGCAATGGATTACAGAATCAGCATATAATTCAAATCCCTGTCCATTAAAGGAGTTTGTGAGTCTAATTTTATGTGGAAATATTATCAGCCTTGTGGACACAATCTTATTACTGATCTGGGATCTCTGTCTCTGTGGCAATGAGACAATTCTGGTCAGGGAGACAGGAGAAGATCTGTTAGGACTTTCCTGCTTCTCCAGAAGAAACTTTCAGAAGAATTCTCCCTTCTCCCAGTCTCTGTTTGGGTCTGCCTGTCACCTTTAGAAATGCTGCCACTATGTCCACCCATGATGGGAGTTACCTGGCATTTGGAAGTGCCATAAAATTGATTTCACATCAAGGTACTGGAGGCAGTCTGGCTGTCACTTCCCTCAGATCATCTGCAGTCTCTCATCTCTTTGGTGTCACCAGGTGATAACAAAGCCTGTTAGTTAAATGTTTTGTTGTAACACAGTGCAGCATAGAGCCAAATTGGTTACAACCTTGCTTAAGGACTTGGAAAGAAACTCAGAAAGAGAGTCAGAATATTTACTTATTTACTTGTCCAGTGTCATCTTCAGCAGCAAAATCCTTGGGAAACTGGGAGGTGATATGTTGTGAGAAACCAGTCTTCAGGGGCCCATAGAACACAGGTAGATGGACTTAATCCCATGTCCACCCTCCATGGCATGTGCATATGTTTTATTTCTTGTATGTACACTTTCCCACGTTGTGAAGTAATTCCTGAAGCAAAGCCTCCATCCCTTTCTGCAGATGAAAGTCTTCTTGATTTGTGTGTCCATGCTGGATTATAACTTCTTTCATATCCAAAGGCTGAAGTTCACACTGACAGCTGTCATGATGGGACAGTGGTGCATGGTGTGGTTCAGAGTCATATACCACATGATCATCATATCCACAGTCTTTTGTAAAGCTAGAGAAAAGAGCATCATTAAAGTAAATTTACACAATGTTTCAGAGACACATGGACTCTGTTGTCCAAAGATATTCCCACTGGTACTGATGGCTGGTGGTCAATGGACTCTAGAGCACATGCCTAAGCTCCCTGTGACATGGTACCTGGTGAGGCCACACATTTAGGAATATTTCCTCCAATTCTCGTCTCTGCCCTACTGCATTCTTCTATGGGGACATTTAAAAAGCATTCATGCATCATATCCCTCCTAAACTAATAAAATCAATCTGCCTGCCAACTGTGAGTTTTTGATGGATTCCTTTGACTTTCGTTTTTAATTTTTTAAAATTTTTTCAGTGTTTCAAGTCCTTTGATTTTCAATTAATAAATTCAACCTAATTGGAGAGCAGTAAATAAATAAACAAACAAACAAATAAATAAATAAATAAATGCTACCCTTCAACCTCTTTGAAGGATTTACTGGGACGTTTAACAGCAAACGTAGCAGGGAAATTCAATTCCAATTCAATTTTATGTTGCAGCTCTGATGTACCTCTGTTTTTTTTGTTTTCTCAGCTCAGACTCTTTGACCTTGCTGGATGAGTACAGGACCTCTGTTCTGTCTCCACATAAACCAGTTTTCATCCCTGAATGGATCTTGTGCATCAAAAAGACTGCAAACTGGCCATGCCATCCAAAATGCACCCGTGTTCAGTGCAAGGTGACATAGAGTGGTGCTAGTAATGTTCCTGCAATTCTTGTCCTTGGGGAGCACCCCTCACTACTTTCTCATGGCCCCAGGCTCATTGCCAGGAGGTACATTCCTCTCTAAGTTTTCTTGTGAGTGAGGTTATGTAGGTGGACAACAAATGTCAACCATTAATGCAAAATAGTATAATAATTACATAATATTTAGTCGAATTGCTCATTCAGAGAGCAATCGAACTATAAGACAGCTGAATTAGAGCAAAGAGAGCAATAAATTAGGGTATTCTAAAATAAAATACTTGGATTTCAACTTTGAGCTTTAGCATATACAGAAGAAGGAATCATATGCTCATTGCTACAAGAAAATGTGGGATGGGGTAGTTAGGATGGCAGATGAGATGGGGTCCCTAGGCTAGTCATTCTGAGCAGCCAAGAAGATAATCAGAGTCTGAGATAACAAAACCTGCAAGTCTTCAAATAGAAAATCGATCTCCTTTTGTTATGTAGGAAGTACAGAGAGTTGTCTTGGGACAGAGAGATCTGTGGGGGTGACATCAGGGATGGAGCCTGCTTTTGGAAGCTACCACGATGCATTGTAGCAGCAGAGCACAAAATCTGAACTTTTAGAAGTGTGCTACTGTGGGGATGTGGCCGGCATAAAGGTGCTGAAGTGGCAAATTGAGGCAGAATTCCAGGGTTTGAGGTCTGCTGAGTCACAAGAAGGATGTGCATGGTGATGAACAGATTTAGGCAAAGAGCCTGGAACCCGGTTGAACAGTGAGTCTAAGTGCAGGCTTTCTGCTCTGACTTGCCATAAACATTGAACCACTATCTGGTCATGTGACCTCTTTCCTGAGACCTGTGGGCAAATGGAAAAAGGTATGAGACTCTCCCCTGGAGGAATAGCATGGGTCCACACCATAGCAGTCATGAAACTCATGAAACTCAATCATGTGCTTGAGATACAGCAGCTCAGACACAGGTAGGGTGAATATGGGTTTCAGATGGAAACATTGGAGAGAAAGGGGTAGATTGCTCTTCTGAGAGGCCTCACTGAAAGTGGGGTGTATGTGAAATTTCAACCTCTGCCTAGAGAGTAGATGCCATATTCAACCTACCCATCAGTGCCATCAGGAAGCAAAATAGTGGCACCTAGAGGAGGCCAGACCTGCTTACACCAAGCCCTGTCCCCTGCTTCCAAGCTGTGCATTTCCATGAGCACAAAAGCCCTGAGAATAATCATAGCAGACACCTCCCCCAGAAGATCCACAGAACAATTCCATCTCAGCAAGTGTAATTATCATAGAGTGTGTCACACTTTCAGTTCCCGGGGAAGTAGGCTTAGCTTTCTTTCTTTTGATTCTTAAGTTTTTTTATTTCTATTTTTGATTTATTTTCTGATTCATCTTTCTTTACTTTTTATATTAATTTCTCCTTTTCTTAGGTTTAAGTTTTATAAATACACATTCTTATTTTTTCTATTTCTATTTTTTTTTATTTATGCATATTTTATTTATTTGTGATCTATATTCTATTTAAGAAGCATTCATTATGACAAATCTTCAATTTATATTTCTTAATTTATTCCCCTCATCTTATTTTATTTTCCAGAAAAAAATATGAAATGTTGAACAGACACTTCTGCAATGAAGACATATAAATGGGTATGAGACACCTGAAAAAATGTTCTTCATCATTATCAGTCAGGGAGATTCAAATCAAAACCACATTGAGATACCACCTTACACCAGTTGGAATGGCCAAAATTAGCAAGATAGGAAATAACGTGCTTTGGAGAGGATGTGGGGGAAGGGGAACCCTCTTACACTGTGTTTGGGAATGCAAGTTGGTGCCCCACTTTGGAAAACGGTGTGGAGATCCCTTAAGAAATTAAAAATATAGCTTCCCTATTACCCTGCTTTGTTACTTGGTATTTAACCCAAAGATACAGATGTAGTGAAAAGAAGGGCCATCTGTACCCCAGTGTTGATAGCAGCAAAGCCACATTTGTGAAACTGTGGAAAGAGCCAAGATGCCCTTCAACAGACGAGTGGATAAAGAAGATGTTGTCCATATATACTATGGAGTATTATGCCTCCATCATAAAGGATAAATATCCAACTTTTGCATCAACATAGATGGGAATGGAAGAGATTATGCTGAGTGAAATAAGTCAAACAGAGAATCAATTATCATATGGTTTCAGGTATTTGTGGAGCATAAGGAATAACATGGAAGAATTTGAGAGAAGGAGAGGAGAAGAGAATTGGGGAAAATTGAGGGGGAGATGAATCCAGAGAAACTGTAGACTCTGAGAAAGAAACTGAGGGTTTTGGAGTGGGGGGAATAGGGGGTTAAGTGAGCCTGGTGGTGGGCACGTATTGCATGGAGCACTGGGTGTGGTGCATTTACAATGATAGTTGGAACACTGAAAAAATAAAATACAATTAGAAGAAAGAAGATATTGAAAAGAAATGAAAGGATGGAAAAATTCACCCTAGAAGAATGAATAAGATGTAGATCTCATTCCCAGGTTGTTAATCAACATAAATATAAATAAGAAGTCTGAACTAGAATTTAAATTGCTTATTTTACATATACTAGATGGATTGAAAAAAAGGCAGAAGACCCTAAGAATCACCTACTGCCATGATAAGTGTACTAAAATTGAGTCAGGCCCAAACTAAAAACAAACAAAGAAGCTCTAAAACAGAGATACAATTCCAAGTTGAGGCCATACGACATAAGATTGGATATAGAAAAGGAGAAATCGGGGGTATACAAGATAAAACTATAGAAAATAATGACTGAGAAGATGATGGAAACCCAGATAATGGACCACAAAGTTAGACTTAGGGAACTCAGGGACTTTTTAAAACATAATAATATTTGTATCATAAGCGTCTCTGGAGATGAACAGAGAGAAAAGGGGGGGTTAGGGTTATTCTGTAAGATAGTAGCTGAAAAGTTCCATAATATGCAGAAGGACACAGACATCAAAGTCCAGGAAGTACAGGGAACTTTTGTTAAATTCAACGAAAGCTGATGAACTCTAAAGCATTTCATAGTCAAACTCATAAAATACAACACAGAGAAGGAATGAATCCTGAAAGGAACTAGGGAACAAAAGAGCTTAATCTTTAGGACATTCAGTACAACACAACTCTGTAATGTGATGATCAGAATCAAATCCCACAGAGTCATCACATCCACATCTTCTGGAAAGTTTGAAAAATCATCACCCTTAAATGAAAGTTCCAGAAACTCTAGGAAATCCTGACTCCCTTATATCAAGGTTCTCCTTGTGTGTGTCCACTGAATCATTTCACAGAGCCCTGGGATAGTCAACTGGTTAGTCCTGTCTGTGGGAGCGAACATGTGACAAACCCATTCTGAATCTCACTGAAGGAAATTATCAGGTACTTTTCACAACAAAAGCAGCAGAGAAACTCCAGAGTGTCAGTTCTTGGGTTTATGTGTCACTAATGTCTTCATCTGTTCCAGGGGCTGTAACAAGGTACACAGACTGAGTGACTTTAAACAACACATACTAATTTCTCATGGTTCTGTAGTCTTGGGAGTCCCAGGTCAAGGTGTAGACAGATTTGGTGTCTGGAGAACCTACACATCTTAGAGTGTCCTTTCCCTGTCACCTCACATGGGGCCAGGATGCAAGGATCTTTCCCAGTCCTGGTGTGCAAAGGCACCAATACCATAATGAGATTGCCCTCTCCTGACCTAAGTGCTTCCCGGCCTCCCCTCCTCCTCATCCCATCACATTGTCATTAGGATTCCCTGTGATGGTAGAGGTCACACACATTGAGCTGATAGCAACAACTAAAGGATCAATTAGTTATTTCCTGCAGGTGGAAGGCCCCTCCAATCCAGCATCTCAACCTGAGGATTCTCATGGATCCAGTAGAAGCTTCAGGTCTCTGTGTGCACACAGGGGACACAAGACCTTCGGAACCAGCTGGTGACCTTGGGGAGTGTACAGACTCCACCCAAGATACTGGGTAGAACTCGGTCTATTTTATCATGATTCTGTTACTTGTGCTTTTCCATGGATCATTCTTCCCATTTTCCAAGGATGCCTTTTCTATTTAGAATGACATTTCTCTTTTTGTTCTCACAGTTTTGAAACTTGTTTAGTGGATTTAGTATCATGACATATGCATTGGTTATTGTCTGCTAGTTCCTTGAACTTTGTTCGTCCCTCTTCTCCTCTCATCCTACACATGGGATCTCTAACAAGAATGCAAATATTTTCCCCTCTTTGATGGAGGAAGGAGATTCACTCCACAGAAGCCCCTCCCATAAGCAGTACCCCGTCAAGAGCACAGACACACAACAGACACCATGAGCGAGTGTCCTTCCCTGGCTCTACTTAAGCACTTATGACTTTCTCAGAGGCCTGCTTGGGTCTCAACAGTCATGATGGTTAATGTGATAACAGTTTTATATTCACGTGTGTGAGAGAGAGAGAGAGAGAGAGAGAGAGAGAGAGAGATCTTCAGACTCTGTATCCACACAACTTCCTGGTGCAGGTTTCCTCTTCTTTCCCACGTTGTCATTAACATTGATACTGTGAGCATGGTTCAAGAAAGATGCTCTACCAGGGCTGTTAATCCTCTTGCTTTTCATTGTTGATGCCTTTGTAGGCTCATATCCAGAATGCACTTCACATGGCTTCTAACAAGCTTGCACATTGAGTTGGGTGGTCCTCTGGCAGAGAGTGTAGCTGGGACTCCTGTAAGGATCAGATGACATACATGGAGATATTTGTAATTCATTGGTATTTAGGGATAAGAACAAGCAAGTGTAAGTGATGCTGTCTTTTGTGCTTGTTGGTATAGATGTTGTCCCAAATTTCCAAGTCAGAGACTGAAGAGGAAGCAGAGATTCATGTGTTCAGAGAGGCTCCCTTGGGGAAAACCTTGAAGGAATGAATGCCAAAGACCCTAACAGGAGAGTAGCCCATATACTCCAGCTGCGCCTGCTCCTGGGGCTTTAAGTAAGAACTGGTGAGTGGTGTGCACCCACTGGTAGTCCAGGTTCTCTCCTACAATGAGGTTTGTGTCTGGGCTCGCACTGAGGACCCCTCACTGTGTCTGTTGCACAGTAACACACGGTTGTGTCCTCAGCTCTCAGGCTGTTCATCTGCAGATACAGTGTGTTCTTGCCGTTGTCTCTGGAGATGGTGAATTGGCCCTTCACAGAGTCTCTGTGGCATGTGCTACTTCCACTATTGCTAATATGTGCGAACCACTGCAGACCCTTCCCTGGAGCCTGGCAGACCCCGGTCATAAAGTAACTACTGAAGGTGAATCCAGAGGCTGCACAGGAGAGTCTCAGAGACCCCTCAGGCTTCACCAGGTCTCCCCCAGACTCCACCAGCTGCACCTCACACTGGACACCTGCAGACAGAAGACATCCTGGTCAGGAAACTGTCACACACCCACTGTTTCTCTCACTCATATCCACTCACATTCTCAAGGTCTCTTGTTCTCTGTGAATTATCTTTTATAAGAGTAACAAGGAAAACCCAGCCAAGCACAAACTCCATGGTGAGCTTTCTCTATTCTGTCCTAATTAGTGAAGGGAAACACATAGAAATACTATAGCTTTTGCTCCTCTCCCAGCTGCGTGGTTAGGGCTGGGCTGCTTTAATCAGCAGAGGGACTGCCATATTTGCATGTCCTCTGAGTATATAATCAGCTTGAGGTCTATGTGAACAGAGAAAGTAGTGACCAGAGCAAGTGAGATTGCATTTTTTTCCAAGGTAATTTTTTTATTTAAATTAAATTAATTAACATATAGTGTATTGCTAGTTTCAGAGGGGGAGTTTAGTGATTCATCAGTCTTATGTAATACAAAGTGCTCATTACATCACATGCCCCCTTTAATGTCCAGTACCAATCCTCTCACCCCCATCCCTTCCAGCAACCCTCAGTTTGTTTCCTATGATTAAGAGTCTCTTATGTTTTCTCTCCTTCTCTGATTTCATCTTGTTTTATTTTTCCTTCCCTTCCTCTATGATACTTTCTTTGTTTCTTAAACTCCACCTGTGAGTGAGATCATGTGATAATTGCCTTTCTCTGATTGACTTACTTTGCTTAGCATAATACCCTCTAGTTCCATCCATGTCATTGCAAATGGCAAGATGTCATATTTTTGATGACTGAGTAATATTCCATCTTCTTTATCCATTCATCTGTTGATGGGCATCTGTTTCCATAATTTGGCTATTGTGGACATTGCTGTTATACATATTGGGAAACAGGTACCCCTTCAGATCACTACATTTGTATCTTTGAGGTAAATACCTAACAGTCCAATTCCTGGGTCATAGGAATTAGTCTATTTTCAACTTTCTGAGGAACATCCACACTGTTTCCCAGAGTGGCTGCACCAGTTTGCATTCACCAACAGCATAGGAGGGTTCCCTTTTCTCCACATCCTCACCAGCATCTGTACTTTCCTGACTTGTTAATTTTAGCCATTCTGACTGATGTGAGGTGGTATCTCATTGTGGTTTTGGTTTGTATTTCCCAGATGCTGAGTGATGCTGAACAATTTTTCACGTGTCTGTTGTCCATTCTCTAACTTCTTCTAATGTATTCTTTGGAGAAATGTCTGTTCCTGTCTTCTGCCCATTTCTTGATTGGATTATTTGTTCTTTGGGTGTTAAGTTTGATAAGCTCTTTATAGATTTTGAATTCTAACTACTCCTTTATCTGATAAGGCACTTGCTAATATCTGCTCTCATTCTGTCGGTTGTCTTTTGATTTTTGTCATAAAGTCCCAATTAATTTAAAATGATCAAAAGTATACAGTGTATTTTCTCTGAACAGAAAAAAAAATAAATTAAATATCAATAACTAAGAGATATTTGGGAAATACCCAATATTTGGGAATTAAGTAACGTGATTCTTTTTTTATATATTTTTATTTCTTTATTAAATTTCTTTTCAGTGTTCCAGAATTCATTCTTTTTTTTTTGCTCTTTCAAATTTATTTATTTTTTCAGCGTAACAGTATTCATTGTTTTTGCACAACACCCAGTGCTCCATGCAATACGTGCCCTCCCTAATACCCAAGACCAGGCTCACCCAACCCCCCACCCTCCTCCCATTCAAAGCCCTCAGTGTGTTTTTCAGAATCTGCAGTCTCTCATGGTTCATCTCCTTCTCCAATATCTCTCAACTTCTTTCTCCTAATGTCCTCCGTGTTTTTCCTTTTTCTTCACACATAAGGGAAACCATGCCATTAGTTTTTGATGTAGTGGTCAACAATACATTATTTGTTTATAACACCCACTGCTCATTTGAACATATGTCCTCCGTGTTGCCCTTCACTGTTTTACCCCATCCTCCTACCCCCACCCCTCTGATATTCTGTTTGTTCCCCAGAGAAACATATTGTTTTCTGATATTATTTATTTGGGGCTTTCTCTTTTCTTTTTTGATAAATCTAGGCAGGGGTTTCTTAATTTTCCTTTACTTTTTTCCAAAGAAGCAGACCTTGTTTTTTTGCTCTGTTCTGTTGTTTTTGAGTTTTATTTTATTTATTTCTGCTCTACTCTTTACTATTAGCTTCCTTTTGCTGTATTCAGACTTTAGTCATTGCACTTTCTCTAGCTCATTCAGGAGTAATGTTAGGTGGTGTGTTTCAGATTTTTCTCCTTCTTGAAGTCTTCCCGTATGCTGTGTGTTTCTGTCTTAGTACCACCTTAGCTGCAGAGAAATTAGTGGAACGTGATACAGGTTTTATACTCATGCGTTTGTGCGTGTGTGTGTGTGTGTGTGTGTGTGTGTGTAATGTTCATACTCCACATGAACACCACACATGGAGGGGATTCCACTACTTTCCCATGTTGTCGCTAACATTGATGATGTGAGGATTGTTTAAGACAGTGACCCCCCCCCACAACCAAGACATTTTCTTCTTTTGCTTTTGAATGTTGATGCCTTTGGTGGTCTCCTCTCGAGCATGAATTTTATGCTGCTTCTAGGGAGTTTGCACGTTGAGCAGGGTGGAACTGTGATGCACAGTGAGAGCAGCTGGGATTCCTCTAAAGGCTCACTTGATGAGCACCAGTTTATTTGTGATTCATTGGTATTTAGGGACAGCAATGAACAACGTGAGTGATTGTATTTTGTGCATTTTGGTAAAATTGTTTTCCAATTAGAAAAAAATTTCAAAGTCAGAGAGTGAAGAATTAAGCACAGAATCGTATGTGTAAAGACGGTCCCTGAGCGAAAGTGTCCTCTAGAGAGGAAATGCTAGATCCTGACAGGAAACCTGCCCATAGCCTACATCTGCCTCTGCTCCTGGGGCTTAAGAACAGAATTGGAGAGTGAAGTGCACCCCCTGGTGGTCCGAATTCACAGTGAGGTTTGTGTCTTGGCTTAAACTGATGTTCCCTCACTGTGTCTGTTGCACAGTAATACACAGCCGTGTCCTAGGCTCTCAGGCTGTTCATCTGCAGATACAGCGTGTTCTTGCCGTTGTCTCTGGAGATGGTGAATCGGCCCTTCACAGAGTCTGCATAGTATATGCTACTTCCACCACTGCTAATATATGCGACCCACTGCAGCCCCTTCCCTGGAGCCTGGCGAACCCAGTTCATGCTGGAGCTGCTGAAGGTGAATCCAGAGGCTGCACAGGAGAGTTTCAGGGATCCCTCGGGCTTTACCAGGTCTCCCCCAGATTCCACCAGCTGCACCTCACAGTGGACACCTGCAGACAAAACATCCCAGTCAGGAAACTGTCACACATCCACAGTTTCTCACACTCATATCTACTCACGTCCTCAACGTCTCTTGTTCACCATGAATTACCTTTTAAAAGAGCAACAAGGAAGACCCAGCCAAGCACAAACTCCATAGTGAGTTGTCTGTGTCCTGTCCTGGGTACTGACTGGAAGACCTGGGAATCCTGGGCTGGGGTTCCTTTCCCAGCTGCAGAGTCAGGGCTGGGCTGTTTTAAATCAGCAGGTGGAGGGCCCTATTTGCATGTTCTCTAACTATATATTCAGCTTGGGATCTATGTGACCATAGGACAATGACTAGAAGAGATGTGGCTGCTTTTGTTTTGGCAGTATTAATCACTTTTGAGGAAAATATGATTTCTCATTATATAAATTTCCAGAGTATATACTTGGCCTCCATGTGCTACTTTTTAAAAAAAAATATTGACACAAATGTTGTGGGATATATGTCGTGCTATCCCACAATGAAATGTAAAACTGCACTTAGAATTATAGAAGGTTTTTTTTTTTTTAAACTTTTTTTTTTAAGATTTTGTTTATTTATTTGACAGAGAGGGATCACAGGGAGGCAGAGAGGCAGGCAGAGGGAGAGAGAGAGAGAGGAGGAAGCGGGCTCCCTGCTGCGCAGAGAGCCCAACGCGGGGCTCGATCCCAGGACCCTGAGATCATGACCTGAGCCAAGGCAGAGGCTCAACCCACTGAGCCACCCAGGCGCCCCGAATTATAGAAGGTTTTGTGAACTGTCCAAGAGCACCCAAGCGGTGAGAGTGAGCCTCAGTGTGTGGCCCTGTGTTCATCCCCACAGCACACACTGTCCCCTGAACCACCTGGAGGACAGAGTTGGCAGCTGGTGAGAAATGTAGAACCCCTCCTGTAATGGGGACAGGATGATTTTACCTACTCTAGAGTTTCCCTGAAATATAGAGAGAATCAGAGTTCATGCAGGTGTATTTTCTCACATTTTAATATCTGTATGTTCTTGAGTATTTGTAACAATTTTGATGAGCGTGCTTGACACAGAATGAACTGCACACATGCAGAGTGTGTGATAGGATACATATTGGTTTCAGAAACAACATTATCCAGAATCAGCAAATCAATTCTCCATATAATAAATATGGTAAATATCCAGTCGTGTCATTACTGGATACACTGCATATCCAGTAGTGTAGTTCTACTTTTAAGTATTTGGGGAATCTACATCCTGTTTTCCAGAGTGGGTGCACCCTTCACACTCCACATATCCTGGCCAGGGAATTCTGCAGGGCCTCAGTTCTAAGGGAGTGGTGTCAGGTCTCATTTAACAAGCACAGCAGAGCACACTTACTTAAAACTCCCACATTCTGGCTAAGGACCAAACACTGCCCACTGCAGCCAAGGAGGGGCTCTGTAGACCACTGGACTAAAGGGAAGTTCTGATAAAACAGAACAGCAGAGAACAGCAGCACAGACCAGAGACCTCTCTGAAGCACCAAGCCCTCAACTCTATCTGACCTCTTCTACACAAAGCTGTTACTCTCAGGAGGAGGGATCATAACTGACTTTTGTAACACACAAGAGAAGGTAGAATCTGAGAGAAAATGACAAGATGGAGGAATTCAGTGTAAGGTGCAGTTCTGATAAACCTCAATTTAGGTTTCCTTAGATCAGTCCCTTTGACCCTGCTGGGTGAGCAGAGGACTTGTGTTCTATCTCTGGATCCAGCAGTTTCCATTCCTGAAAGGATCCTGTGCATCAAGAATACTGCCATCCAGCCAAACCATTCAAAATTCAGCAATGTCCACTGCACTGGGATACTGAGTGCTGCTAACAATATCTCTGCCATTCTCATCCTTTTGGACACATCTGGCTTCCTGCTCAAAGCTCCTATCTTATTGTCAACAAATGCTGTCTTCTCTATGTGACTTTTTGGGTGAGATTATGTGCAGGGACCTCAGTGGCAACAGTCACTTACTGCAAAATGATATGCTAATTGGATAATATTCAATGGGTTTTCTACCTTAAAACAGCAATCAGTCAATTTTTTGAAACAGCTTCAGGAGAATTGGTGTTATTTCTTCCTTGAAAGTTTGGTAGAATTCCCAGGGAATCCGTCAGGTCCTGGGCTCTTGTTTTTTGGGATGTTTTTGATTATTGTTTCAATCTCGTTACTATAACTGTTAATAAAAATCTCTGATGATTTTTTTCTACTTCCTTGGTGTTAGGTGTGATCTCTCCCTTTTAATTCATAATTTTATTAACTTGGGTCCTCTATCTTTTTTTTTTGATTAGTTTGGCCAATGTTTTATCAATCTTATTGATTCTTTCAAAAAAACAGCTTCTAGTTTCGTCAATGCTTTCCACTGTATCTGTAGATTCTGTCCCATTCATTGCCTCTTTAATTTTGATTATTTTCCTTCTGGTGTATTGAGATTGAAACAGTGATCAAAAACCTCCCATAAAACAAGATCCCAGGACCTGACAGACTCCATGGGGAATTCTAACAAACTTTCAAAGAAGAAATAATACCTCTTCTCCTGAAGTTGTTTCAAAAAAATGAAGCAGAAGGAAAACTACCAGACTCTTTTTATGAAGCTAGCATTATCCTGATACACAAACCAGGCAAAGATCCCACCAAAAGGAGAATTTCAGACCAATATCCCTGATGAATATGGATGCTAATATCATCCTCAATGGGAACATTCCTCAACTCCATAAAAGCTATATATGAAAGACCCACAGCAAATATCCTCAATGGGGAAAAGTTGAAAGCCTTCCCTCTGAGATCAGGAACATGAAAAGGATGCCCAATCTCACCACTCTTGTTCAACATAATATTGGAAGTCCTAGCAACAGCAATCAGACAACAAAGATAAATAAAACGTACTCAAATTGGAAATGAAGAAGTCAAACTCTCTCTCTTCACAGATGACATGATAATTTATATAGAAAACCAAAAGACTCTGCCCCAAAACTACTAGAACTCATAGAGCAATTCAGTAATGTGGCAGGATACAAAGTCAATGTACAGAAATCAGTTGCTTTCTTGTACACTAACAACAAAAAAAGAGAATGAGAAATTAGAGAATCTATTCCATTTACTCTGGTATGAAGAACCATAAGATACCTGGGAATAAGCCTAACCAAAGAGATAAAGGTCCTGTAATGTAGGATCTACAGAACACTCATGAAAGAAATTGAAGAAGATACAAAAAAATGGAAGACCGTTCCATGCTCTTGGATCAGAAGAATAAATGTTGTTAAAATGTCTGCACTGCCTAGAGCAATCTATACTTTCAATGCCATTCTGATCAAAATTCCACTGGATTTGTGAAAGAGCTGGAGCAAACAATTCTAAAATTTGCATGGAATCAGAAGAAACCCTGAAATGCTAAGAAAATATTGAAAAAGAAAAACATAACTGGGGGCATCACGTTGCCTGATTTCAAGCTTCTCTACAAAGCTGTGATCACCACGACAGAATGGTACTGGCATAAAAACAGACGCATAGACCAGTGGAACAGAGTAGAGAGCCCAGATATGGGCCCTCAGCTTTTATGGCCAACTAATCTTCAACAAAGCAGGAAAAAATATACAGTGGAACAAAGACAGTCTCTTCAATAAATAATGCTGGGAAAATTGGACAGCTACGTGCAGAATAATGAAACTCGACCATCCTCTTACACAATACACAAAGATAACCTCAAAATGGATAAAAGACCTTAACATGAGACAGGAATCCATCAGAATCCTAGAGGAGAATATAGGCGGTAACCTCTTCGATATTGGCCACAGCAACTTCTTTCAAGATATGTCTCAAAAAGCAAAGGAAACAAAAGCCAAAATAAACTTTGGGGACTTCATCAATATCAAAGCCTTCTGCACAGAAAAGGAAACAGTCAACAAAACAAAGAGGCAACCCACGGAATGGGAGAAGATATTTGCAAATGACAATACAGACAAAAGGCTGATATCGAAGGTCTATAAAGAACTCCTCAAACTCAACACACACAAAAAGATAATCATGTCAAAAAATGGACAGAAGACATGAACAGAAAATTCTTCAATGAAGACATGCAAATGGCTCACATACAGATGAAAAAATGTTTTTCATCAGTAGCCATCAGGGAGATTCAAATCAAAACCACAGTGAGATACCACCTTACACCAGTTATAATGGAAAAGAATAACAAACAGCAAACAATGTGTGTTGGAGGGGATGTGGCAAAGGGGAACCCTCTAACACTGTTGTTGGGAATGCAAGTTGGTGCAGTCACTTTAGAAAACTGTGGAGATTCCTTAAGAAATTAAAAATAGAGCTTCCCTATGACCCTGCAATTGCACTACTGAGTATTTACCCCAAAGATACAGATGTAGTGAAAAGAAGGGCCATCTGTACTCTAATTTTCATAGCAGCAATGGGCACGGTCGCCAAACTGTGGAAAGAACCAAGATGCCCTTCAACGGACGAAGGTATAAGGAAGATGTCCATATACACTTTGGAGTTTTATGCCTCCATCAGAAAGGACAAATACCCAACTTTTGTATCAACATGGACAGGACTGGAAGAGATTATGCCAAGTGAAATAAGTCAAGCAGAGAGAGCCAAGTATCATATAGTTTCACTTACTTTTGGAGCATAAGGAATAACACGGAGGACATGGGGAGCTGGAGAGGAGAAGGGACTTGGGGAAATTTGGAGGGGGAGAAGAACAATGAGAGACTGTGGACTCAAAAAATAAAAGTGAGGATTTTGGTGGGGTAGGGGGTGGTAAGTTGAGTGAGCCTGGTGTTGGGTATTGTGGAGGGCATGTGTTGCATGACTCACTTGGTGCAGGGCATAAACAATGAATTCTGGTATACTGAAAAGAAATTTTAACAATAAATAAACATTTTTTTTTTTTAAAGTTGGGTTCATAGGACCAGTGGATCAGAGGAGGAAGGGAAATAAGGTTAAGATATTCTGCAATAGAAAAGCAGAGTGCTACTTTGAGCCTCAATACAGAAAACACTGGGTACTTATCACACCATCTCTGAAGCAAGAAAATGTGGAAGATATTGAAAATGGAAGATACATTTCTTGGTTCCTTTGGAAAGCTGAGGTCACAGAGGAACCCGTCCTCCCATACTACAGAGAGACACAGACCTGGCTGAGTCTACAAACCTTGCACAGAAACCTTGGATTTCCATAGGAGTCCGTGTGCTTCCAGGTGAGATTAGCATTGTATCCCTGCTGTGTAACAGAATTGCTTTCTGAGTGGAGGTATCCTCCAACCCCCTGAGAACCTGAAGAGGACAAAGTCGTAAGAAGGAGGAAGGTGCCCCTTTTATTTCAATCTCATTGCCTGAACTGCTCATCTATTCTTTTTCTTTCCTGCTCTTGGACTGAGCAATACACCAAGAGATCCCCTGGTTTCCATCCAACAGCCTGAGAATGATTTACTCCACCATCCCCACCAGCTTGTAGAGGACAGAGCCTGGGACTTCTCAGGCTCTCTTACCATGAGATCTAATTTCATATGTTCTTTCTGCAGGTGAAATTTCAGCTGGAAAATCAATAATAGTTCTACATTCTGTACATGCTTGTTGGCATATGGGATTGTCAGCCTTTTTGCATTGTAGCCATTTTTAGTGAAGGAGTAGTGGTATATTGTAAGGATGAACATACTGATGAATATAATTACTTCTTTCTAGAAGAATAGGACATCATGCTGATACATGCTCCTTGAAGAACTGCTATGTTTAGGGCTATCTTCAAGGATACAGAGCACGTAGGGGTGGATATGGTCACCCCATGCCCATTCCCATGTCCATTTTCTGCCGCCCAATTTGTTAAGAGCTGTGGCAGATGCCTATAGGTAAATCACAGTCTTGAACTTTAAAATTTTGGGGTAAATCCCCGCCATTCCTTGAAGATCATGATTCTTCTTTTGAGAAATAGCTGGAAGCCTGTTTCTGGATCTTAGGAGCTCTAGGTTCAAGCCTGAGTCACTAGGTTACCATGGAAATTGAGCTATGTTGGAGTGGGTGTTATTTGAAAGTCCAAGCCATAAAGTGGAGCATGTACTGTGATACTCCATCAGCCAATGGAAGAAATGATGGTATCTGAAGAGATCCTGAAGACACAAGCAAGTCGCATGAAGTATTTTCCACATGCACATGATCCCCAGACCTGCTATACCGCTTTCTCTCTCCTAACCTACATATATGGTCATAGAGAGAGTCTTACAATTACTTCAGAGAGGAAGAAAAAGTTTAACCTGGTTCACATTGTTTCTGCATGATATTCAGACACCAGTTAAAAGTGGAATTCACTAGTCCTATAATATTTTCTACCTCCCTGGAGCACCTGTTTTATATGAGAGAAATTACCTGATGATGACAGGATTACAGCATTAAATCAGTGGCAATATCTTGCAAATTTGAGATAAAGTTGAGATCCTTCTGGAAGAACGATGTTGATCATCTTGCCAGACAATGGCCCCGGATAGCCCGAAGATTTGGCTGACAAGACAGAGAATACATTGGTATAGTATGAAAACAACTCTATATCCTAATTTTCAGTCTTTCCCAGTTACAGAAATGAGGACCTTAGCTGTTATGTATATGTTCTCCTTATTTTTAAATAAATATGTGTATGCCTTCATTTTGTTCACTGCCTTTTCTTTGCCATGAGTCATAAGATTATCAACTTTATATCATTGCATTTAAGAATTCTTAATTTTCCATCATATTTCAATTGAGGGATATCAATGGGAAGAGAAAACACCACTGAAGAGCTTCACTTCTTCTGGGGAAGGGTTTAGATGGCTTTGGTTGTATGCAGGATACTTGTATCATATATGGTGAAATTGTGACTGTGTTATTTTCTTTGTTTGCAGATTGAGTGTGATTAAGGCAATGAATATGGATGCCCAGTTTACAGGAGGTGGATGACTGATCGTTAACTCAATGTGTCAAAGTTACAGGGACATGTGTGCCCAGATTAAACTTTGTTTCTCTGGGGCTTTGTGAGGCTGTTTCTAGGAGACAGTGATGATTTTATCCATGGTCTCTGTGTACGTGGGCATCATTCAATACATTAAGGTTCTGAGTAGAATAAAAGGCTGAGGGAAAAGGAATTCCATGTCTACTTCCTGTGTGCATGCTTGAGCAGGGAAACTGGTCACCTCCTGCCCTTGGATGCACTTACAGCTTCAGGTTCCCAGGATCTCCAACTAGATCCCACTGAGAACCTGATGAGACTTACATCATTGGCCCTCCTGGGTCTCCACCACGTGATAGTAGAACATGGGACTTCTCAGACTCTTCTGTTATGTATGTCAATGAGTTATGGGTTCTGTTCCTCGGGAGAACTATGACTGATACATGGAGATTCTAGAATGTTCTTCTGGTTTACTGTAACTGACAAAATGTGTCAGGCATATGAAGGCCTAACAATCAAAGTTCTATGAATGAAGTGTCATGTTCTGTGTTTGGGACAAGAGCTGGGTAAGGATAATAAGGAGTGAAGAGATGATGAAGAAATCACCATATGTAAGAAGGGACATAACCCTGGTATCTCCCTTGGACACCAATGGGGGAAGACAGGTTGTGCTCATCCTGGGGGTGATTCTTAGAGGCTTGCAGAAGCAAGAGTGCAGATGGGAATCTCAGGACAATGTCATCTTGTCAAAACACAGATCAATAATAATTCTGTAAAAGGAACAGTTTAATGAATGGTACATTTGAAGTGAAAAATTAAAAATTGATTTATGTATAGTATATGGATATATTGAAGTCAGATATGGATAATCTCAAATACTGATACTTTGTCCATCCTTCAGTATTATTATTTAGTAATTATTTACAGAAGTATTTTATTGAAATATTTAATAAGAGTGTTTAATAGTATTAAATATTATTAAAATATTTAATATTATTGCTTCATTAAAAATTTAATAAATAGACTACTCTTTTTTTAAACAATGCATTTATTTGTCATTATATGGTAAAATCCAACTGCTTGTAGCTAGAAATAACAATACATATTCATAAAATCTGGAAGGATAAGAGGAAATAGTTGCACATTTTATTTCTTCGGAATATATATTTTTCATCTTTTATTTCCAGAGAACATGTTTATTTTAGTGTAAAAATATATCTAAGTGTAAAATATATTTTAGTGCAAAATATATTTTAGTGTAAAATTTAGTGTAATTTTGGTATAAAAATTATTTCACCTTTAAACTCAATGATTATAATATACAATACTAACAAAATATCAGATCCTGTAAAAATCCAAAACCCCCAAGCCCGGTACATATTTTTCTAGCTGAGAAGGAAAACAATTCACCTTCTTCACCTGTAGCTAGAAGTACCCTGTATTTGGTGGGCCTGAGAACCCCCTGGTGTCCTGAGGGCCCCTAGTGACCTGAGCGCCCCCTGGTGACATGAGCGCCCCCTGCTGTCCTGACTGTTCCTGCAGCCCAGCCTCTCCTGTGTCCCTGCAGAGAGGTTTGGCTCTTGGCTCTCACTGACATGTGTGACTATGTCTCTACACAGTAGTACAGGGCCAGGACCTTGGTGGCACTGACATCAGTCAGCTGCAAGAACTCGTTCTTGGAGGTGAATCTGAAGATGGACATATGGCTCTTGTTGGATGGGCTGTCATGTGTGCTTTACCTATGATTTATAAACCAATTCACTGCACCCAGTCACTTGGGGTTGGTGGATTCAATTCCACCAGAAATTACTGCATGACACGGAGAATCCAGAGACAACATTGGTGAGGTGCAGGGTCTGAGAGCCCCTCACCGGTCATGAGCCTGACTCCTGTAGCAGCACCTGGGACAGAACACCTGGACATACGGCCCAGTCACTCAGGACACTCACTGGTGTCCCAGTGAGTCCCAATGGTCCCATATCTGATATCTGGACCATCTCATTGGGGAACTGTCACCAGACACAGAGAAGGGCCTAGAAACTCATATTTCTGTAGACCACAGCTCTGCCTTCCCCAGAGACCTCAACCTGCCTGAAGAGAGAGCTGTGAGTTCCCACGCCTGAGAGTGGATTTTACCCTAGAGGTTGAGGAGAAGTTTGCATGTGTGGGAGGGAGCCCATCCTTGGAAGTCCACAGGGACAGAGTCAGGCTCCTCTGGACCTTCCAGGACCACCTGTGGGTATCTCCTTGTTGAACTCCCAAGGCATGCTGGTCTGGAATGAGTGAACCCTTGGTCTATGAGGTGTGTTGGAAACAGGTCAATAGAGGGCCTCACTTTCTGATCAAAGAATAAATATTGAATGCATGAGTGTTTGAAAATTCATTTTAATCTAAACTATTTTTCAAAAAGATACTTAATGGGATCCACACTTTTTAGCTACATCTTTCCAAATGAACAACTACCTGCGGAGCCTGGATGCATCTGGAGACCTTTGATCCTAATGGTCTCCTCTGATGGGCCTTGTCTGCCAAGATGTCTGTAAAACGTGTAAGTAGTATCTTTGTCCTCAAGTGCATGGACACCAACACAAGGCACCTACTCTGTGTTTTGCAGTTACAGTTCCTATGCTTGGAGGGTGCTTCCCTTGTCCTGAGAAATCCACCTCACACAGGAGCCTGTTATCTCTGGAAGGAGATCTTGATTTAAAGAAATGTGGATAACTTTTCTCTTATGCAGCACAGAGATTATCATTAATTCAGACATGGAGTTAATTCCACTAAAATACTACCCTGAAGGAAATGGTGTTAATGACCCAGAAATTATTAGGATCTAAACATTAAAGGTGTAATAAGAGATTGTGGGGGTTATGTTCATATTCGTGAAAGACTTGCAGCAAGACGATAAATGCTGAGATAGATGAATAGGCTTCAAAAAGTGATCAGATAACTATAGAACAGATAGATGACAGATGGATACTTAGATAATTTTATTTTATTCAGATAATTTTATTTTATTTTAAAAGATACAGGAGAGGAATCATATCATTATGGACACATAAAATGAAATGTCCATAATTGTGAATGTTTTTAAAACCTTATTTTCATGATGAAGGATTATTTTTGTGTCAACTTTCGGTTGACACCCAAGTAAGGATATGTGTTAGTTTTTTTTTTAATGAATAAGCACATTTTCCACTTAGGGTGGTGATGACTCCTTGGAGATATTGGTTGTTGTGTAATTTTGTCTAAGCCCTGGAGCAGATCTTCCCCTGCGACAGCCCACAGAATATGCCTTTGAAACCTAAGTAATTACATAAGCAGGACCACATCTTTAAATGGAGAAGAGGCAAATAAGGTCATTTGTGTTATTTAGCATCTTGCAATGATTTTATACTCGTGTGTGTGTGTGTGCACACACGCACGTGTGTGTGTGATATGCTGGCTCTGCTGGATGTTCTTATGATCCACTGTGAGTGACACTGAGATTCTTATAAAGATTTTGTTGACCTGCATCAGGGGTACCTGAACCATTTCCCCAGAGTGTGAGGTTATAAGGGAAATTGTAACTTAGAGGAAGGAAAACAGGGGAGCTCTAAGCATGGGTTTGTTCACATCAATGGACACTGCAGAACCCTACAGAAACCTGTCACTTCCAAGCCACTCTCTGCACCTGCATCTGGGGCTGGGACTCGATGTCAATTAACCAGATTTCTCCTCCCCTCCAGAGCTTGCTGTTTCCACTACCTGTCATCCCATGTATTTAGCCCCAGGCTATCTTGAGCTCTGGGATGTGCACAGACATATTGTTTCCAGAGTGGCTGCACCAGGTTGAATTCCCACCAACAGTGCAAGAGGGTTCCCATTTTTCCACATCCTTGCCAACATTTGTTATTTCCTGTCTTGTCATTGTAGCCAGAACATTCCACCCTAAAACAATAGAATACACATTCTTCTCGACTGCACATGGAACCTTCTCCTGAATAGATCACATACTCGCTCACAAATCAGGTCTCAACTGATACCAAAAGAGTGAGATTATTTCCTGAATATTCTCAGATCACAATGCTTTAAAACTGGAGCTCAACCACAAGGAAAAGTTCAGAAGGAACTCAAACACCTGGAAGCTAAAGACCACCTTGCTTAAGAATGCTTGGATCAACCAGGAGATCAAAGAAGAACTTAAAACAATTCATAGAAACCAATGAGAATGAAGACACTTCAGTCCAAAACCTATGGGATACAGCAAAGGCCATCCTAAAGGGGAAACATATAGCCATCCAAGCCTCCCTCAAAAGATACTGAGAAATCCAGGATGCACCACCTGTTTTTAAACCTTAAAGAATTGGAGAATCATCAGCAAATTAAGCCAACCACACACACAAGAAGGGAAATAATCAAGATTAGAGCAGAGATCAAGGAGATAGAAGCTAGTGATACTGTAGAACACATCAATGTAACTAGAGGCAGTTTTTTTAAAGGAATAAATAAGATCAATAAACCATTGGCTAAAGTAATCCATAAGAGAGAAGACGAAATTAATAAAATTTGAATGAAATGGGAGAGATCATGACTAACACCTAGGAAATAGAAACATCATCAGAAATTATTATCAACAGTTATATGCCAACCTAGATGAAATTGATGCATTCCTGGAAACCTATGAACTTCCAAGACTGAGTCAAGAAGGAATCAACAACCTGAATACACAAATATCAATAATATATTTTTGAGTATTGTGGGTCCTCAGGTTAAGAGGAGTCTTTCTCAGGATGGATTCCCACTCAGAGTGCTGCCCGTATGTTTTAGATGATAAGATGTGGGAATTTGGGGTGATACTTAGATGATACTTAAATGTTGAACTGGAGTTTATGCATTTCTAGACTGAAGCTTTGGGGGCTGTAGGGATGTGATAAATTTATGGATATAAGGAATGGATGTGGAGCTTGGATTCTTGAGGGTTGATTTTGAAGGTCTGATAATGACTGGAAATTGTGAGTGTTCTCGGGGTGCCTGAGTGGCTCAGAGGGTGAGGCCTCTGCCTTCGGCTCAGGTCATGGTCTCAAGGTCTTGGGATCAAGCCACGTGTCGGGCTCTCTGCTTGGCGGGGAGCCTGTTTCTCCCTCTCTCTCTGTCTGCCTCTCTGCCTGCTTGTGATCTCTCTCTCTCTCTCTCTCTCTCTCTGTGTCAAATGAATAGGTAAAATCTTAAAAAAAATGTGAGTGCTCTCTTAAAGGATGAATCATATTTTGCCTTATTCCATTAACATAAAGATCTTAAGATTCAAATATTTTCCTGGTATGGATACCCCTGTGGTGAGCATAGCACACCATATAATCTTGTCCAGTCACTGTGTTGTCTTCCAGAAACATGTAACACTGTGTGTCAACTATACTTAAGTAAAAAAGCAGAACTTCTTTTCAGGAGAATCTGGGTGGTTCCTAATGTCATGTCAAGTGCTCTTAGGAGAGGCAACAGAGGAAGGTTAGACTCAAGTAGAAGTGTGTCATGTGACCAGAGATCATCAACGGTCTTCTTGCTGGCAAGTTGGAGTAAGGAGTCATGAGTCTGAAAATGCAAGGGGTGAAGCTCTGTAAACCCAGAGGAATAGACTCAACCCCAGAGCTCCTAGAGGGGGTGTAGCCCTCCCAGCACTGAGTGTAGCCTAGTGGACTTCAATTCATGTAGACTTCCAGGCAGTAGGACATCCAACATATGTAGACTTGAGCCCTTTGTGTGGTACCAGGATCCAGTGATCACAGGAAATACTGCAGGGCAGGTAGCAAGTCTAACAAACATCTCCCCTGCAGCTCCTGTTCTGTTCTGTTCTGTTACTGCCCCAGGGACAGGGACGCTTTCAGGCAGCAGTCCATGGGGAGGAACCTCTGCAGGAACTCAGCACTGAAAGGGGGACTGCAAGGATGAGGAGCTGCTGTAAAGTGAGCTTGAACTTGGCACACCTGTCAGACCATGATTTGTGACCATGACTACATGAGTCTCCTTCCAGAATGTAATGTGTGTGATGCTCAAATGGAGTTGGGGCATAGATATTTATCAATAGAAATCCCTCCATTTCATATAATTTCTTTTCACCAAGCACATGGTCATATTTCAAAAATAGAGGAAGAAGTTCAGTACTTGTTAGGGACTGAGCTACAGTTCTGTACTCTGCAGCCTACCTCCTCCCAGCTCTTCCCAAATGACGCTTCGACTGACATTCCCTCCATCCACATAGAGGCTGCAAATATTCCTCCGAAAAAACGAATAAAGAAAAAATCTAGATGCGAAGTATTTAAGCCTCATCTTTCCACACCATTTCTGGACTCTTCAAATCTTTCTACAGAGATTGGTGTGCACCTGAAAGCAGTATTATTGTACCAAACTTCTGACTCATTTGTATGAGGAAGTCAGGCGTATTTTGCCCCTTTCTTCCTCAACCCACCAACAAAGCTGTCCCTTCTCATGTTATCTGACACATGTAGGATGTGGGTTCTCACACTGTGTCTTCAACAGTAATACATAGCTGTGTCCTCAGAACTCAGACTTCTCAGTTCCATGTAGGCTGTGCTTGTGGATTTTTCTGCTGTAAGTGTGACTCTATCCTGGAATTTCTGTGCAATTATTGTGGCACCATCTTCAGGGGCAATTCGTCCCATCCACTCAAGCCCTCCTTCTGGGGCCTGTCGCACCCAGTGCATATAGGAGTCAGAGAATGTGTATCCCAATGCTTTGCAGGAGAACTTCAAGGATGCTCCAGGATTCCTCACCTCAGCCCCAGATTGTAACAGATGCACCTGGGAGTACACACCTGTGGAGCGAGAGCAGGTGGGGATGAATTAATCTTGGATTGGCCTTTTTCTCCTCCTCGGCCCAGTGGCGCTGTAGCCAGTGCCACCAAGAAGAGGATTCTCCAGCTCCAGGTCATGGTGACCGGCTGTGCTCTAAGAGGATTCTGTAGTGGAGGGTGCAGATGTTGGGTGATGCTCTCAGTGCACAGATATTCCCATACTTAACATGATGTAGCTTGGACTATTTGCATATTCATAAGGAATAGTATTTCTTACTAAAGACCAGACCCATCAAAAGAAGAAGCAGATAGACAATCACAGGGACTGAGCTCAGTCACACGGTGAGAACCCATGTCCTAATCCTTGTTTGAAGATATGGGTGCCCAGCAGCTCCCTGAACAGTGTTTAGACAGAGCTTCTTGACTGAAGGAAAAAAAAAAAAAAAGCCCAGATATGGACCCTCAACTCTATGGTCAAATAATCTTCGACAAAACAGGAAAAAATATACAATGGAAAAAAGACAGTCTCTTCAATAAATGGTGCTGGGAAAACTGGACAGCGATATGTAGAAGAATGAAACTCGACCATTCTCTTACACCGTTCACAAAGATAAACTCGAAATGGATAAAAGACCTCAACGTGAGACAGGAATCTATCAGAATCCTAGAGGAGAACATAGGCAGTAACCTCTTCGATATCAGCCACCGCAGCTTCTTTCAAGATATGTCTCCAAAGGCAAGGAAACAAAAGCGAAAATGAACTTTTGGGACTTCATCAAGATCAAAAGCTTCTGCACAGCAAAGGAAACAATCAACAAAACAAAAAGGCAACCCACGGAATGGGAGAATATATTTGCAAATGACAGTACAGACAAAAGGTTGATATCCAGGATCTATAAAGAACTTCTCAATCTCAACACACACAAAACAGATAATCATATCAAAAAATGGGCAGAAGATATGAACAGACCCTTCTCCAATGAGGACCTACAAATGGCTATCAGACACATGAAAAAATGTTCATCATCACTAGCCATCAGGGAGATTCAAATTAAAACCACATTGAGATACCACCTGACACCAGTTAGCATGGCCAAAATTAGCAAGACAGGAAACAACATGTGTTGGAGAGGATGTGGAGAAACGGGAACCCTCTTACACTGTTGGTGGGAATGCAAGTTAGTGCAGCCACTTTGGAGAACAGTGTGGAGATTCCTGAAGAAATTAAGAATAGAGCTTCCCTATGACCCTGCAATTGCACTGCTGGGTATTTACCCCAAAGATACAGATGTAGTGAAAAGAAGAGCCATCTGTACCCCAATGTTTATTGCAGCAATGGCTACAGTCGCCAAACTGTGGAAAGAACCAAGATGACCTTCAATGAATGAATGGATAAGGAAGATGTGGTCCATATACACAATGGAGTATTATGCCTCCATCAGAAAGGATGAATACCCAACTTTTGTAGCAACATGGACGGACTGGAACAGATTATGCTGAGCAAAATAAGTCAAGCAGAGAAAGTCAAGTATCATATGGTCTCACTTATTTGTGGAGCATAACAAAGAACATGGAGGACATGGGGAGATGGAGAGGAGAGGGTGTTGAGGGAAACTGGAGGGGGAGATGAACCATGAGAGACTATGGACTCTGAAAAACAACCAGAGGGTTTTGAAGGGGCGGGGGTGTGGATGGGAGGTTGAGGAACCTGGTGGTGGGTAATAGGGAGGGCACGTACTGCATGGAGCACTGGGTGTGATGCCAAAACAATGAACACTGTTATGCTGTAAATAAACAACAACAACAAAAAATCCCAGGAAATTCTCGTCATGCAACCTCACCTTGGAATGACAGAGAGACACCCTGAACCCGTTCTTGGCTCTGCTATCTGAATAAGTTACCCCTGGTTTGGTGTGTCTCCAAAATGCAGCACCCATGAGCTTATAAGTGCATTCGTTCCACCATGTCTTTACAATTAAAACATCTAAAAGCCCCGGAAAATCATCCTCTGCAAATATGCTTCTCATTGCCTTCAGTTTGGTAAATACTACTGATAGAACAGGATATCTACATACCCTTTAGCTTTCCCTGTCCTACTTACGTATTACATGGTTTTCTGCTAAAGGAAACCCTGAATTCTGAGAGGAAAGATGTCCCCAGAGCCCTGGGTACCCATTCCTGTGTCATCAGCCCTCTGCTGGGTGGTCCTGAGCACACCATGCTGTCCAGACTCTGTCATGCAGGGTGAACCCTGTCTGGGCTCATGGAGTATTTACTGCAATGCCTCTACTCCAGTATTACATGGCAAAGGGAAGCAGAATATGTCACCCCACATGTGCCTCTGGAATTAAAGGTACTTGAGATATAGCCCATGCACCCTGTCAGGTCTGCGTCACCCTGAAATGTGAAGATAAGTATCCACTGAGAAAGGCTCCCTCTCTGTACCAGAAAGAGAGAGATGTCCTTAGCACCATAATTAGGAATTTAAGACCCCGGATGCTTTACAAACAAACCTTATTTCTTTAAAAATTTATTTCCACAAACCCATGCTGCTTTTTATTATCATTCTTCACAAATTTACTGCTGACCTTTCCAAAGGTTTAAGAGTTTTCTGCTTTGCTCACATCTTTGTGTCTTACATTTTTATGGACTCTTATTGCACTGCTAGGTATTTACACCAAAGATACAGATGTAGTGAAAAGAAGGGTATATGCACCCCAGTGTTCATAATAGCAATGTCCACAGTAGCCAAACTGTGGAAAGAAATTAGATGTATGGATAAAGAAGATGTGGTCCATGTATACAATGGGGTATTACTCAACCATCAGAAAGGATGAATACCCAACTTTTGTGTCAATGTGGACGGGACTGAAGGAGATAATACTGTGCGAAATAAGTCAAGCAGAGAAAGTCAATTATTGTATGGTTTAACTCACTTGTGGAACATCATGAATGTTATTGTGGACATTAGAAGAAGGAATGGACAAGTGATGGGGGGCGGATTGGAAGGGGAGATGAACCAAGAGAGACTGTGGACTCCGGGAAACAATCTGAGGATTTTAGAGGAGGGGGGAGATTAAGGGGATGGCTAAGCCTGATGATGGGCATGAAGAAGGTCATGTATTTCATGGAACCCTGGGTGTTACATGTAAACAATGAGTGTTGGAACACTGCATCAAAACTAATGATGTACTGCATGGTGAATAAATAACATAATAAAAAACTGCAAAGAAATTTTAAAAAATAAATAAAAATTTAAAAAGCCAAATTTGCATTTGAAAGAAAAAATAACAATGACAATAAAAATAAAATAAATGCAAGATTATACTCATTTTTCTACTGCTTTCCTAAGTCAATTTAATTGTTAACCAGAGGGTTTTGAAGGGGCGGGGGGGGTGGGAGGTTGAGGAACCAGGTGGTGGGTAATAGGGAGGGCACATACTGCATGGAGCACTGGGTGTGGTGCATAAACAATGAACACTGTTACGCTGAAAATAAACAAATAAATAAATAATTAAAAAAAAAAAAAACAGTTAAAGATCCTAGAAAGGAATGTGGTTAAAATTTCTGCTCCTACAATGTGTGTGCTGTGCCTTCAGGGAGCTCTTCCAGTGACACCATGTGCTCTGATAACTGTTAGGGTCCGTGATCAAAGGAACGAGACTGACACAAAGTGAAAATCAAGCAAAGTTTTATTTCACGCCCTGCATCAGAAACCAAACTGCATCAGAAACCAAACTGCATCAGAAACCAAACTGCATTAGGAACCAAAGTGCATTAGAAACCAAACTGCATTAGAAACTAAACTGACCAGTAGGTGCCCGAGTCTTGCTGGGGACCACCACCTCCCAGTCGCTGGGGTCCCCCCTGGAGGCTCCCTGCCTCACCCTCACCATACCACAGACCCACTCCCGGCGTGGCTGCACTGTTGGCTCCTGAGAGGCTGCTCCTGATGGCGGCACTTCCCGAGGCGGCGCTGCTGCTGTTGCTGCTGCTGATACTCTGGCTCAGGGTGGCGACGCTCGCGGCATCACCACTGCTGCTGCTGCTCTGGGCGATGCTGCTTGCGGTAGCGCTGCTGCTCTGGGTGGTGCACGGGGCGGGGCCGCTCCAGGTGGCGCCGCTGCCGCTGCTGCTCTGGTGCACGGGGCGGTGCCCCTCGCTGTGGCGCCGCTGCCACTGCTGGGCGGTGCAGGGCTCTTGCTAAAAAAAAAAAACCTCTCCACTCCAGCCTCACAGACCATCTTTTATAGTGGTGGTTGAGCCCGGCCCACACACAGGTGGCCAATCGGATTTCAACCTACCACAGTTAATATATGCACACACCCCTCTGACTGAATATGGCTATCTGGCCTGGCCTGTCCCTATATCCGGGGTTTTCAAGTAACTTCTTTCTGCTAACCAGGCCCCTACATTAACATCTCCTGTAATAGTGAGATGGCCTTAATAGACCTGCACACTCTACAGGGAGACCCCAAGCAAGGGATCTCAGAACCAGCCTGGGAGCCTCTTCCATGGAGCCCCAGCTGCATTGACACAGTCCATACTCATTGGGAGTCCATAAACTCTGGGGGATATCAGGGTGGGGCCTCTTATCTCCTTAGGTTCCTGGGATTGAAAGTTACGTCTGAATGTATGAGCTCATGCACATGCATGTAGCTCACAGTCCACTCCACACCCACTATCCAATAACATGCACCAATGCTGTAGCTGATATTAGCAGTAGGGATCCAAATTTCCCTTTTCCCTGTGCTCAGCACATGGGCAGTGCCCTCTGTACTGATGCTGGGACCAGGTGTGTGCCTCCATTCATGACTACACAACAAAAGCAAATAATTCAAGCAGAGACTGGGAAGTGCATGAACGTTGAGTTTTTTGTTTTGTTTTGTTTTGTTTTTTTCTGTGTGTGTTTTTCTAGCACCTGGGATTCTGCAGATGCTGTGGACAGGAGAGTCCATCCTTGCTCCTCAGAGTGTCATTCCTTGGCTTACCCACCCTGTCATTGCTGCCATCACTGAGCCCTTGGCATGTGGGGAAGTCCCAGTAGACCTGCAGCCCCAGGAGGTCCCCTTTCCCATTGGGCACAGCCAGGATACTAAGGACAGGACTATGGATGTCACTGGACAGGGAAGCCTTTCCAAAACAAAGGCAGGTGCTGATGCAGGGACAGCTTATCAGGAATGCTGTCTTGTTGGGACAGGGTTCCCTGCTTGAGTGACAATGAAGGGTCTCTGAGATAGGGGTGTACCTCCCAGAATTCAGTCACCTTCTCACCTGTGCAGATGGGCTCCATGAAGAGCTTCCCTGTCTGGATAACATTTCCAGAACATCTGGTAATTCACATAAGAAGCCACAGTGGAGGAGATGCATTTGCTTCTGGTTTGGATAAACTGTATTGTCACAAAAGCTTGATGTTGTATGTAGAAAGTCCTCATGGTTCTTCTTCAGGGACAGCTGTGCTTCTCAGTATGGGGAGGATTGTGGTGACTGCAAGAGTGTCCCATCCTCCAGCCTGTACTCTGGGCTTATACAGTTGGGCTGCACACAGCACACAGGAGGATCAGTGGTGTGTGTCCCTCAGACCTGGCTGGATACTTGGTTCATGCCCACCAAACAGGAGGCTTTGTTAGTGAATGTACTCTGGAATATGCTTGCTCCTGCTGGACAGTGTGGACACCAGCAGGTGTGAGGCTGGTTCTGGAACTGAGGACAGTCATGAGAAGTGATCCCCTGACTATCTTGTACCTGCAACTGGGAGCCCTGGTGACCCCATGCCTGTGGGAGAGATAATCCTGAGAACTGGGGTGGAAGAGAAGCAGTGCCAAGTTAGCTGACTCAGCTGATGCTGCTCCATCTCCTGGTGGGCAGAGAAGTAGAGCAATAGATGAGTGGGTTCAGTGCTTGAAGAGCTTCCCCAGATTCCACACAATAACCCTTCACCAGACAACTTTCATTCTGTCCATTCATGGGGCTGCATTCTGCTGGTCATCCCCTCTCCTGACACCTTCCCCTTGTACCTTAAACAACACTTTCTCCTATGATGCTGCCAGAAGCCTCATAGATGTTCCTGGAAAATCCAGTGAAGAATAGAGACAGGTACTGGTCAAGAACACAAGGACACAGGGAAAAATGTGTGAGGCCCAGGACGGAGGATCCAGGATTTGGTCTGGAAAATGTTGTAGGGTCCTTGTCCTCTACCTGGTATCACCATTGTCCCTGAGTGTCAGTTTCTTGTCCTCAGAAATAACTGTATTCAGTAGCCCCTCAGTTTTAAACCCCTCCTGTGTCTGTGGTGTGTATGCTTTTTTTTTTTTTTTCTGTGAGGAGGGGCACTATTCCCAATATGAGGTCTTACCCTCCTGACGCAACCTTCCCAAAGTCTCCACATCCTCATCCCATCACATGTTAGGTTTCACATGGGGATGGTAAAGGACACACACGTGGAAATTATATCAGCAACTGAAGTATTGGTTAGTTATGATGGAAGGCTTCTCCCATCCAGCACCTCAATCTGAGAATTCTCATGGACCAGTGGAAGCTTCTGGTCTCTGTGTGCACACAGCAACACAAGACCCTCAGAACCAGCTGGTGACCTTGGGGACTCAGAAATTTTACCTGAGATCTTGGGTAAGTCCTCTTCCTACTTCTAATAGTTTTATTAGCATCATGTCCATACGCATTTCCATTCCCATTGTCCAGGGACTCTGTTTATCCCTTAAACCTATTCATCTCTTATTTTCTCTTTCACTAATGTTATAGTTCTTGCAGGAATTAGTAATCAGTCTTTATAGTCCAATGATTCATTGCTTACAACCATAAGGCTCATTCCTTCATCTTCTGCTGTACAAATGGGAATCCTTATTAGAAAGACTAATTCTTTGCCTTTGACTTGACAGAGCCATCACAAATTTTCAATTGACCCACAATAAAATCCCCAATTTACTGTCTTTTCTTGGGATTATTAAAGCATTTTTAAAAATTAACTTATTTTTTAATTTCTTTTCAGTGTTCCAGAGTTCATTGTTTATGCACCACACCCAGTGCTCCATGCAATACGTGCCCTCCATAATACCCACAACCAGCTTCACCCAACCTCCCATCCTCCTCCTCTCCAAAGCCCTCAGTTTGTTTTTCAGAATCCACAGTTTCTCATGGTTTGTTCCCCCCTCCAATTTCCCCCAACTCCCTTTGCATCTCCATTTCCCCCTGTCCTCTGTGTTATTCCTTATGCTCCAAAAATAAGTGAAACCATATGATAATTGACTCTCTATTCTTGACTTATTTCACTCAGAATAATCTCCTCCAGTCCCATCCATGTTGATACAAAAGTTGGGTATTCATCCTTTCTGATGGAGCCATAATACTCCATCGTATATATGGACCACATCTTCCTTATCCATTCCTCCGTTGTAGGGCATCTTTGTTCTTTCACAGTTGGCGACTGTGGCCATTTCAGCTATGAACATTGGGGTACAGATGGCCCTTCTTTTCACTACGTCTGTATCTCTGGGGAAAATACCGAGTAGTGCAATTGCAGGTTCATAGGGAAGCTCTATTTTTAATTTCCAAAGAATCTCCATACTGTTTTCCGACGTGGCTGCAACAACTTGCATTCCCACCAACAGTGTAAGAGGGTTCCCCTGTCTCCACATCCTCTCCAACATGTGTTGTTTTCTGTCTTGCTAATTTTGGCCCTTCTAACTGGTGTAAGTTGGTATCTTAATGTGGTTTTGATTTGAGTCTCCCTGATGGCTAGTAAAGATGAACATTTTTTTTTCGATGTGTCTTTCATTTTTACATTTTCATGTCTTTTCATGAACTGTCTTTTCATGTCTTCTGCCCTTTTTTGACGTGGTTATCTGTTTTGTTTGTGCTGAGTTTTAGGAGTTCTTTATAGATCTTGGATTTCAGCCCTTTCTGCACTGTCATTTGTGAATATCATCTCCCATGCAGTGGGTTGCCTCTTTGTTTGTTCACTGTTTCCTTTGCTGTGCAGAAGCTTTTGATCTTGATGAAGTCCCAAAAATTCATTTTCGCTATTGTGACCTTTGCCTTTGGAGCCATGTCCTGAAAGAATTTGTTGTGGATGATATCCAAATGTGACTGCCTATGTTCTCTTCTAGGATTCTGATTGATTCCAGCCTCACGTTGTGGTCTTTTATCTATTTCGAGTTTATCTTTGTGTATGGTGTAAGAGAATGTTTGAGTTTCCTTTTTCTACACATAGCTGTCCAATTTTCCCAGCACCATTTTTTCAAAAGACTGTCTTTTTTCCACTGTTTATTTTTCCCTGCTGTGTTGAAGATTATTTGGCCATAGAATTGAGGGTCCATATCTCGGCTCTCTACTCTGCTCCACTGGTCTATGTGTCTTTTTTTATGCCAGTACCATGCTGTCTCGGTGATCACAGCTTTGTAGTAAAGCTTGAAATCAGGCCACGTGATGCCCCCAGTTTTGTTTTTCTTTCACATTTCCTTAGCGTTTCGGGGTCTCTTAAGATTCCATACAAATTTTAGGATAATTTGATCCAGCTCTTTGGAAAACAGCAATCAGGAAACAAAGAGATAAAGGATATCTAATTTGCAAGGAAGAATTCAAACTCTCTCTCTTTGCAGATCACATGATACTTTATATGGGAAACCCAAAGACTCCAACCCCAAACTACTAGGAGTCATACAGCATTTCAGTAATGTAGCAGAATGTAAGTATCCCTCAGAACAATGTATTACTTTCAATATAACCCATGAGAAATTCTACTAGTTACCAAGCATATTTATATATGGCCTCCAGTAAAATACATAATGGCAACAGGCCTCTGGGAGAGAGGACAATATACAGCCTTGAAGCCCAGCAGCTGTGGGTGGCTGGCCCGCTCAGGGCAGAACACTGCCTGCTTCTTTTTCCCATTATTCCCCCTTGCCCCCACCCTCCAAACACCTGTGACCAATTAGAAAAGTCCTCTGAATTTCCTTGCTCAACTATAAACTTTATACTGCTTGACCAGACATATTTTATATTCATTCTTATTTATCTACAAGGCATATGATTAATGTTTGGCCTTCTTTCACTCTTCTGTTGATTACTGTTTCTATCTAATAAAAATGGGACTGAAGAGTTGCTTGGGGCAACAGTCATTTCTTTTTCTTTTTTTTAAGATTATATTTATTTTTTTCACAGAGAGAGATCACAAGTAGGCAGAAAAGCAGGCTCTCCGCCAAGCAGAGAGTCTGACGTGTGCCTCAATCCCAGGACCCTGAGACCACAACCTGAGCCAAGGGCAGAGACTTAACCCACTGAGACACACAGTATTTTCTTCTGTTGTACCCTGCTCCCTTTCTCTTGCAGCTGACTTGTTTGTGTCTCATTCTCTGATTCCATTCATAACCTAACACTCTCCCAGATGCCCTTGCTCCTTTACCATCTCATTGGACATTACATTGCAACACTTGGATTTGCAGGGGACACATATATTCAGATTGTAGTGCAGGGAAAACTGTGACCCAAAAAATGAGTTTACAAATACACATATGCAGGGAATCACAACTTACTAGGGCAAAAGCCACTCACAGATATATCCACAGGACCCACAAGAAAGTAGGAAAATTGACCTGTAGATGGTGAATTGATGAAGGTTCAGTGTGGAGATGTCTGAGTTGAGGATCCTTTGGAATTGGTAACAACCTTAGGGATGTCCTACAAGTTTGTGTTTTAGGTCCAGAAGTCCCACCTCATTCTCCCAGTAAAGAAAGGATGAACATTTGCTGTCCTTCTGAGGTGGAGAAAGATCCTCTTGAGAAACTTTCCAGATAATTCACGACCTGGGGGGAGGTAAATGCCAAAATACAGTTCATTCTAGATTTTGGGTGGGGTAAGGGAAGCACCCCCTCCACTCCCGTCCCCTTAGGCCTCCCAGTGTCAACTCAGTGAGGTGTAACCTGAGATTCTCTTGTGAGGTCAACTTCAAGGGTCTCGGATCAGGGATAGAAAGACCAACCATATACTGTAAACACCTGTCTATACCCACAGCTTATTCCCCTACCCTAGGGAACTTCTATAATAATAACAGAAGAAAAAGCAATGTGAGGTAGAAAACCAGAAGTTATTTTTGAATTCTATATGGAATCCAGATCAAAATGAGATAAAAGCAGGGACTTGAGAGGAAATGTCAGTGTTGTCTCATCAGTAGTTGATACATTATTTTTCTTCTGAATGATATTTTGGGCTACAGTTCCCAGGTTAGCCCCACTTTAGGGTTCTGTCATCATGGTAGACATTCATTATTGAGCCTCACTCTACAACTGGCACCTGGTGGGGATCAGGAAAGAATGACAGGACTCCAGCCCTATGGGGCTCAGGGTCCAGGACAGGTTGAGGGAGAAGTTACAACAGGGCAGAGAGAGGACATGGTGACTTTTGTGGGATAATTGAAGGAGAGCACCAGATGGTCAGGGATCCAATCGCTACCAGCCAGATCTGATGATTCATGTGGGTTTTCTGTGTGGAAACCAGGAAACACGTTTCAGACACATCCCCCAAGGCTTCTCTCATAAACTCCCCCCCCCCCCCAAGAACAGGAACCAACAGTACTGCGATGGGTTTTTCTCTCTGGTTGTCATCTTGCAGGTCATCCTGCCTGTTTCATTGTGGGAAATCATAGAAAGTATCCCATCAGGAGGGCTGCCTTTCCACCCAAGAGATGGAGCAGTGCCTTCAGAGGGACAGTTCCTGATCACAAGTGTCCACACACTTGGATAATGAGGCAGAGGATAAACTGTAGCTAGGAGGAAAAGGATCCAGTTTGGGCAGATGTCCTGGGGGTGTTTTCATAACCATGTGGAGGCAGAGTGTGCCCGCTGAGGGTAGAGAACAGGAACTAAGCTCTCATAAAGCCTGGGCTGTGCAGGTGCTTCACAGGGATGATAAAAATTCCTGCATGTCCTTTTTGGAGGAAGAGAAACAGGATATGGATGAGGTTGATGAAGGAACGTTCCCTAGGGACTGGTGAGATCTCATCTACACATACACAATGCTATCTCATTCTGGTTGGCTACATGGAAAATATGAGAATTTAGAGAATGAAGAAATACCCATATATATCTCTGAGTGAATCTAGAGACGCTAGAGGGGAAACCCCCTATCTCAAAAGAATGCACCCCCTCACTGCCCCTGCTCCTGGGTCTGATTTGTGTCTGTGAATCTTGAGTGCACCATGATGATGTGAGCATATTGTGGTGTCCTGAGCACATAAAGATCCCTGAACTATCTGATCCTTCTGTCCTAAGCACTCCCTGGTGCTCTGAGAGCCCCTGTGCTCTGAGAGCTCCCTAGTGTTTTGAGTAACTTCTGGTGACTTGAGCACCTGTCGTGGACCTGAGCTCCCTTTGGAGACCAGAGGGCATCCTGGGGCCTTGAGCACCACTGCAGCCCAGCTACTCTTGTGTCCCTGCAGGAAGGTTTGTGTCTGGGCTCACCCCAAGTGTGTTCACACTGTGTACACACATTATAGTAACACACAGTGGTGTCCTCATCTCTCAGGCTGTTCATCTGCAGGATCAGCATGTTCTTTTTTAAAACGTTTTTTTTTTAAATATTTTATTTATTTGACAGAGAGAGATCACAAGTAGATAGAGAGGCAGGCAGAGAGAGAGAGAGAGGGAAGCAGGCTCCCTGCTGAGCAGAGAGCCCGATGCGGGACTCGATCCCAGGACCCTGAGATCATGACCTGAGCCGAAGGCAGTGGCTTAACCCACTGAGCCACCCAGGCGCCCCAGATCAGCATGTTCTTGCCATTGTCTCAGGAGATGGTGAATTGGCCCTTCACAGTGTCTTCGTAGTATATGTAACTACCACCACTCATAATGGCTGAGACCCACTGCAGCCCCTTTCCTAGAGCCTGGCAATCCCAACTCATGCCATAGTCGCTGAAAGTGAACCCAGAAGCTGCACAGGAGAGTCTCAGAGACCCCCCAGGCTTCACCAGGTCTCCCCCAGATTTCACCAGCTGCACCTCCCACTGGACACGTGCAGACACAAGACATCCTGGTCAGGAAACTGTCCTTCACTCACAGTTTTTCTTACTCATACCCATTTTCTTATACACTGTCTCTTGTTCTCTGTAAACTACCATTTAAAAGTGTATCAAGGGAAAACGAGACAAGAATAAACTCCATCATGAGCTGTCTGTGTTCTGTCCTGAACACTGAATGGAAAACCTGGAAATGCCGAGACTGGGGTTCCCATCCCAACTTCAGGCTTGGGGCTGGGCTGCTTTAATCAGCAGAGGGTGGACCCTATTAGCATGTCCCTTGACTATATAGCCAACATAGCATCTATACTGACAGAGAGGACAGTAACCAGAGCAGGTCTAACTTTGATTTGGTGATACCAACAGCATTTGGGAAAAGATTAAGTTTAATTATATGATTTTCAGAGTACCTGCTTGATTTCCATTTAGCAGTTTGATTTCACATAGTCACACATATCGGGGTGTAGGTATCATGTTTCCCCTTAAAGTGACATGATCCTACACCCAGAATTGTGGAGGGTTTGTGAGGTGTCCAAGAACAGTCTGGGATGAGAGTGAGCCCCGGGATTTGGACCTGTGCTCCTCCTACAGGACCTACTACCCACCCTGAGTCCCCTTCAGGACAGAGATCACAGGCTTATGGGGAACGTGGAATCCTGCCTGTAGTGAGGACAAGATGACCCTGTTCTAGAATTTATCTGAAATACAGAATCAGGGTGCATTCCTGTGGTCTTTCAAGTCTCTAAGTTTTCACTGTCACTGTCTTCATTCCAAGTAGTCTCTGGGAGTATTTGTAATAGTTTTGGTGAGTGTGCTTGAAGCAGGATGAACTGCACACAGGCAGAGAGTGTGATATGAGAAACACAGGTGTCAGAATCAACAGTATCCAGAGCAAGCAAATCCATTTTCCACAAAATTTTCTGTATTTTTTTTAAATCTTCCCTCCTCATTCCTTCTTCACTCTGTCCCCACATTACTATTGATCTTCATGTTACCTTACATTGTTTTAGTTTTCTAGAGTATATAATTTTGTAATTGTATTAAATGTACCTTTATTTCTAGGGCTTCTATTGCTGATCCAAATTCTTGACAATACCCCCATATTTATCATGATTTTTCTGTTGGGCAGCATTCCAAAGATGACATAGAGTACAATGTGTCTACTTTTAGCTGGTGATTGGGCTTGGGATTGTTCCCATGATTCTGTATTTCATTTTAACTTATGTATGTATGTATTTATTTATCTTTTTATTTTAGTTACCATACAGTACATCATTAGTTTTGATGTAGTGTTTCTGTATTTCAATAAATTCACTACTCAGATTGGAGTTGCAAGAGCTCAAGAAATAAATGGAACAAACATCAGATCAACAAATTCATGCCAATATCCTTCTAATTGTGGTCATGAGACAAACAATAATCTTAAACTCTCGGGAGAGGCAACGACTCACAGGGGCAAAGAAACAGCATTTTGGCATATTGTGAATGCAGATTCCTGATGACAAATAAACTATTGCAAGTTTTACATATAATATTTAATGGATTTCTTGTCATCTTGTGTGCTAAAGGTGTTATAGTGTGAAGTTCACCAGGACCATATCATTAAATCAATCCTATCCTCATGCATTCCTATCCTGAAGGTTGGGGACAAATCATAAAATGCCTCCCCACACCCTGGTGGTCCTGGCAGGATGGGAGGAAGATGACCCAGAGTAGGAATGCATGGAGATCCACACATCCTGTATCCACCACAGAAACAAAGAATTTATCTGTAGAGGAAGCCCTCAGAAGAAACATCCTGGTGTCACAGGTGGAGCCCCACAAGATCTCGGAGAGGAACAGACATCAAAATATCAGTTCTATTGAGGATCACACACACTTTTAACATGGAATGAAAGCTTAGTCTTCAGGGAATGGTAGGGAAACAGGAAGCTGAGGACACCCAGGGACCACTGGACCTGTGGGAGGGGACAAGCGGGAAGAACAGAATGACTGTGTACCCAGAGACAGACAAGAATCATGGACTTGGACCACTATTGGCTGAGGGTCAGTGACACGTGCAGACCTTCACCGACCCAGGATCCTGGGAACACCTGAGACTAAGGCTACATCATCAAGTCAGAGTCCTTGTGGTCTCAAGTTTTCCACCACATTAACGACTGTCACCTGAGTAGAGAAGAGGAGTGTACTGGAGAGTGAAGTAGTTCTACATGGGGGAGCTCAAGGAGATCACAGTACTGATCAGGGAAGAGAAACGGGATCTCTGGAGGAATCTGAACTCTTGTGTGGTTACAGCAGAGACACATTTCACTGCTGCTACCCAGACAGCCTCAGATTTCCAGTGGATCCAGGAAAATAGTCACACACTCCACAGCATAAGCCTCACAAATAGAGGGTGTGATCATCTACAGGAAGCATAAAACATAACAATATAATATAAAGTGCCCTGCACATGGTAGACATTCATGACACCCCACCATGATTCCAGGGGCTCCGTACTGTTAGGGAACCTCTCTGTTGCACCTGCCTCTCTATTGGTTCAAGTCCTGGGTGTGCAAGTTAGGGGACAGCAGCTCCATGTACAAATCATGTGGAAATTTGTCAAAGCTGGGTCACTTCACTGTATTTGGTAATTCAGAGATGCTCCACTCATCATGAGTGAATTTAACTCCCCTGAAACACCTGCATGGCCAGATATGTTAATGTGTAAAGGACATAATAGGATGGCAGAGCTGTCAAATTTTGTCTTTGCTCCAATCGGTGTCACCTCCCTTGGAGAATCCTGGGTGAACCCTCATCATGCAGTGACACATTTACACAAATAAAGTCTTCTCTGATCCTGCAATGACACTTCACACCTGTGTGACAGGGGCAGGTCACCTCCTTTAGCCTGTGTCCTCATCACTGCACTTAGTGATTTAGATCAGTGCTCTGTGAAAGTCCTTCTCTCAGTATCTTCATGAAAAGAGCTGTGGGTGCATATCATGTCTCCTGGCTCCCCTGTAGGTTGTTAATGTGAATTAAATAATAAATACACTACCTGCCTGATAGAGGTATTGAAGATCAAGAGAAGTTGGCAGATCCAGTTATGAGGACCTTTGTTAGTGCCTGGAAGAATGGACTGACCAGCTAGTGGACTGTAAAGGGGAGGATACACCCACAGCATCCAGGTCCGTGGGAGTCTCAAACTCACAATGTGTTCTCTGGGCCTTTGATCTGGAAAGACAGAGGTGAGTGTCCACCCTGGCTCCAGGGTGTGTGTGGACCTGAATGGAGGCCAGCTGATGTCACTGCTCAGAGGGAAGGAAATAAACAAGAGCATTTATATTTATGTGTGAGTGGGTGGGTTCATATGGTTTACTCATCCCCAGGAACAAAACACCTCGCATGTGTGGGTAACAGGTGTCTGTGATGCAAACATTGTCAAGGACAGCTCTGGCTAAATACTAGGATGTGTTCGAAGACCCATTAAGAAAAGGGTTGCATCTTTGCCTGGTTTGGGAATCAGGGTAATGCTGGCTTCATAAAAAGAGTCTGGAAGCTTTCCTTCTGCTTCAATTTTTTGGAACAGCTTCAGGAGAATTGGTGTTATTTCTTCTTTGAAAGTTTGGTAGAATTCCCCAGGGAATCCGTCAGGTCCTGGGCTCTTGTTTTTTTGGGAGGTTTTTGATCACTGCTTCAATCTCATTACTAGATATCGGTCTATTCAGGTTGTCAATTTCTTCCTGGTTCAATTTTGGGAGTATGTAGCTTTCCAAGAATGCATCCATTTCATCTAGGTTGCTTAGCTTATTGGCATATAACTGTTGGTAATAATTTCTGATGATTGTTTCTATTTCCTTGGTGTTAGTTGTGATCTCTCACTTTTCATTCATAATTTTATTAATTTGGGCTTTCTCTCTTTTCTTTGAGATTAGTGTGGCCAATGGTTTATCGGTCTTATTAATTCTTTCAAAAAACCAGCTTCTAGTTTCATTGATACGTTCTACTGTATCTCTCGTTTCTACCTCATTGATCTCTGCTCTAATCTTGATTATTTCCCTTCTTGCGTGTGGAGTTGGTTTGATTTGTTGTTGATTCTCCAGTTCTTTAAGGTGTAGAGACAGCTGGTGTATTCTGGATTTTTCAATGTTTTTGAGGGGGGCTTGGATGGCTATGTATTTCCCCCTTAGAACCACCTTTGCTGTATCCCATAGGTTTTGGACCGAGGTGTCTTCATTCTCATTGGTTTCCATGAAGTGTTTAAGTTCATCTTTGATCTCCTGGTTGATCCAAGCATTCTTAAGCAAGGTGGTCTTTAGCTTCCAGGTGTTTGAGTTCCTTCTGAACTTTTCCTTGTGATTGAGCTCCAGTTTCAAAGCATTGTGATCTTAGAATATGCAGGGAATAATGTCAGTCTTTTGGTATCGGTTGAGTCCTGCTTTGTGACCCAGTATGTGGTCTATTCTGGAGAAGGTTCCATGTGCACTTGAGAAGAATGAGTATTCTGTTGTTTTAGGGTGGAATGTTCTGTATATGTCTATGAGGTCCATCTGGTCCAATGTTTCATTCAATGCTCTTATTTCTTTATTAATTTTCTGCTTCGATGATCTGTCTATTTCTGAGAGAGGCGTATTAAGATCTCCTACTATTATTGTATTCATATCAATATGGCTCTTTATCTTGATTAATAGTTTTCATACGTAATTAGGTGCTCCCATATTGGGGGCATAGATATTCACAATTGTTAGATCGTCTTGGCGGATAGTCCCTTTAAGAATTATGTAGTGTCCTTCTGTATCTCTGACTACAGTCTTTAGTTTAAAATCTAATTTATCTGATATGAGAATTGCTACTCCGGCCTTCTTTTGAGGCCCATTGGCATGAAAGATGCTTCTCCATCCCTTCACTTTCAGTCTGGGTTTATCCTTAGGTTCAAAATGGGTCTCTTGTAGACAACATATGGATGGGTCCTGTCGTTTTATCCAATCTGCAACCCTGTGTCGTTTTATGGGCGCATTTAGGCCATTCACATTGAGAGTGATTATTGAGAGATAGGTTTTTATTGACATCGTGTTGCCTTTGAAGTCTTTCTGTCTATAGATTGTTTCTATATTTCTGTTCAATGATATTCTTAGGATTATTACCCTGATCCCCAAACCAGGCAAAGACCCTACCAAAAAGGAGAATTTCAGACCAATATCACTGATGAATATGGGTGCAAAGATTCTCAACAAGATCCTAGCAAACAGGATCCAGCAGCACATTAAAAAGATTATCCACCATGACCAGGTGGGATTCATCCCTGGGTTGCAAGGTTGGTTCAACATTCGCAAATCAATCAGTGTGATAGAACACATCAATAAGAGAAGAGAGAAGAACCACATGGTCCTCTCAATGGATGCAGAAAAAGCATTTGACAAAATCCAGCATCCGTTCCTGATGAAAACGCTTCAAAGTATAGGGATAGAGGGAACATTCCTGAACTTCATAAAATCTATCTTTGAAAGACCCACAGCAAATATCATCTTCAATGGGAAAAAGCTTGCAGCCTTCCCGTTGAGATAAGGAACATGACAAGGATGTCCACTCTCACCACTCTTGTTCAACATAGTATTAGAAGTTCTAGCAACAGCAATCAGACAACAAAGAGAAATAAAAGGTATCCAAATTGGCAAGGAAGTAGTCAAACACTCTCTCCTCGCAGATGACATGATTCTTTATATGGAAAACGCCAAAGACTCCACCCCCAAACTACTAGAACTCATACAGCAATTCAGTAACGTGGCAGGATACAAAGTCAATGTACAGAAATCAGTGGCTTTCTTATACACTAACAATGAAAATACAGAAAGGGAAATTAGAGAATCGATTCCATTTACTATAGCACTAAGAACCATAAGATACCTGGGCATAAACCTAACCAAAGAAGTAAAGGACCTGTACTCGAGGAACTACAGAACACTCATGAAAGAAATTGAAGAAGACACAAAAAGATGGAAGACTGTTCCATGCTCTTGGATTGGAAGAATAAACATTGTTAAAATGTCTATACTGCCTAGAGCAATCTATACTTTTAATGCCATTCTGATCAAAATTCCACTGACATTTTTCAAAGAGCTGGAGCAAATAATCCTAAAATTTGTATGGAGTCAGAAGAGACCCCGAATTGCGAAGGAAATGTTGAAAAACAAAACCAAAACTGGCGGCATCACGTTACCCGATTTCAAGCTTTACTACAAAGCTGTGATCACCAAGACAGCGTGGTACTGGCATAAAAACAGACACATAGACCAGTGGAACAGTGTGGAGAGCCCAGATATGGACCCTCAACTCTATGGTCAAATAATCTTCGACAAAACAGGAAAAAAATATACAATGGAAAAAAGACAGTCTCTTCAATAAATGGTGCTGGGAAAACTGGACAGCGATATGTAGAAGAATGAAACTCGACCATTCTCTTACACCGTTCACAAAGATAAACTCGAAATGGATGAAAGACCTCAACGTGAGACAGGAATCTATCAGAATCCTAGAGGAGAACATAGGCAGTAACCTCTTCGATATCAGCCACAGCAACTTCTTTCAAGATAAGTCTCCAAAGGCCAAGGAAACAAAAGCAAAAATGAACTTTTGGGACTTCATCAAGATCAAAAGCTTCTGCACAGCAAAGGAAACAGTCAACAAAACAAAGAGGCAACCCACGGAATGGGAGAAGATATTTGTAAATGACAGTACAGACAAAAGGTTGATATCCAGGATCTACAAAGAACTTCTCAAACTCAACACACACAAAACAGATAATCATATCAAAAAATGGGCAGAAGACATGAACAGACACTTCTCCAATGAAGACATACAAATGGCTATCAAACACATGAAAAAATGTTCATCATCCCTAGCCATCAGGGAGATTCAAATTAAAACAACATTGAGATACCACCTGACAACAGTTAGAATGGCCAAAATTAGCAAGACAGGAAACAACGTGTGCTGGAGAGGATGTGGAGAAATGGGAACCCTCTTACACTCTTGGTGGGAATGCAAGTTAGTGCAGCCACTTTGGAGAACAGTGTGGAGATTCCTGAAGAAATTAAAAATAGAGCTTCCCTATGACCCTGCAATTGCACTGCTGGGTATTTACCCCAAAGATACAGATGTAGTGAAATGAAGGGCCATTTGTACCCCAATGTTTATAGCAGCAATGGCTACAGTCGCCAAACTGTGGAAAGAACCAAGATGCCCTTCAACGGATGAATGGATAAGGAAGATGTGGTCCATATACACAATGGAGTATTATGCCTCCATCAGAAAGGATGAATACCCAACTTTTGTAGCAACATGGACGGGACTGGAAGAAATTATGCTGAGCGAAATAAGTCAAGCAGAGAGAGTCAAGTATCATATGGTCTCACTTATTTGTGGAGCCTAACAAATAACATGGAGGACATGGGGAGATGGAGAGGAGAGGGCGTTGAGGGAAACTGGAAGGGGAGATGAACCATGAGAGACTATGGACTCTGAAAAACAACCAGAGGGTTATGAAGGGGCGGCGGGAGGGGTGGGGTGGGGTGGGCGGTTGAGGAATCAGGTGGTGGGTAATAGGGAGGGCATGTACTGCATGGAGCACTGGGTGTGATGCCAAAACAATGAACACTGTTATGCTGTAAATAAGCAAATAAAAATAAATTAATTAATAAAAAAAAGAAAAAAAAAGAAAAGGTTTACATCAACATCTGCGAGGAGAACACAGGCAGTAACCTCTTAGATCCTCATCTGCAGCAACTTCTTGCAAGATGAGTCTCGAAAAGCCAGGGAAACAAACAAAAAGGAAATTTTGGGACTTCATCAAGATAAAAATCTTCTGCAATGCAAAGGAAACGGTCAACAAAACTAAAAGGCAACCTATGGAATGGGAGAAAATATTTGCAAATGACACTACAGACAAGGGGTTGATATCCAAGATCTATAAAGAACTTACTAGACTCAAACCCCCAAAACCAAATAATCCAGTCAAGAAAGGGGCAGAAAGGGGCACCTGGGTGGCTCAGTGGGTTGAAGCCTCTGCCTTCGGCTCAGGTCGTGATCTCAGGGTCCTGGGATTGAGCTCCACATCGGGCTCTCTGCTCCGCGGGGAGCCTGGTTCCTCCTCTCTCTCTGCCTGCCTCTCTGCCTAGTTGTGATTTCTCTCTGTCAAATAAATTAAAAAAATATATTAAAAAAATAAGAAATGGGCATAAGGCATGAATAGACACTACTCCAGAAAAGGCATGCAAATAGCCAACAGATACATGAGAAAATGCTCCACATATCTTGTCACCATGGAAATATAAATCAAAACCACAATGAGATATCACTTTTCATGGGTTAGAAAGGCTAAAATTAATAAGACATTGAATGACAAATGTTGGAGAGGATGTGGAGAAAGGAAAATCTCTTATGCTCTTGGTGGGAATGCAAGTTGATACATCCACTTTGGAAAACAGTGTCTAGATTCCTCAAAAAGCTAAAAATAGAACTACCCTATAACTCAGCAATTGCTCCACTACGTATTTACCCTAAAGACACAGATGTAGTGAAAAAAGGGGCATATGAACCCCAATATTCATAGGATTAGTGTCCACTATAGTGAAACTGTTCAAGGAGCTGAGATGTCCTTCCACATATGAATGGATAAAGAATATGTGGTCCACATACACAGTGGAATATTATTCAGCTGTCAGAAAGGATAAATACTTACCACTTAATCGACTTGGATGGAACTGGAGGGTGTTATGTCAAGTAGAATAATCAAGCAGAGAAAGATAATTATCCTATGGTTTCACTGCTATGTGGAACATAAAGAATAGTGAGGAGGACCACAGAGAAAGTCAATTCTCATACGGTTTCACTTACCTGTGGAGGATAAAGAATAACATGAAGGACATTAGGAGAGGGAAAGAAAGAGTGAATTGGGGGGAATTGGACGGGGATATGAAGCATGAGAGACGGTGGACTCTGAGAAATAAACTGAGGGTTTTGGAGTGGAGAGGGTGGAGGGAAGGGTGAGCCTGGTGGTAGGTATTAAGGAGGACACTTACTGCATGGAGCACTGGGTGTGGTGCATAAACTGAATCTTGGAACACTGAAAAATAAATAAAATAAAATAAAATAAAATAAAATAAAATAAAATAAAATAAAATAAAATAAGAAATCCGAGATAGAGACAAACCATGAGAGACTCTGAATTCTGAGAAACAAACAAGGATTACAGAAGTGAGGGTAGTGGGGGATGGGACAGCGAATTGATGGATACTAATGAGGGCAGGTGATGTGATGAGCACTGGTGTTATACACAACTAATGAATCTTTAAACACTACCTCAAAATTAATGATGCACTATATGTTGGCTAAGTGAACATTAAAAATGAATATAGACTTTTTTTCACTTTTTTAAAAATTTCTTTTCAGTGTTCCAGAATTCATTGTTCATGCACCAAGGAAATAAGGGCTTTGACTGACACACAGAACTACATAGACTTCCTTATTATTTAATTGGGCCATTTCTCTTTCATTTTGATAAATTTAGGTAGAGGATTCTCAAATGTATTGTGGCTTTTTCCCCCAAAGTATCACGTGACGTGATGAGCACAGGGTTTTATACTGAACAGATGGATCATTGAATATTATATCAAAAGCCAATGATGGGGCGCCTGGGTGGCTCAGTGGGTTAAAGCCTCTGCCTTCATCCCAGGTCATGATCTCAGGGTCCTGGGATTGAGTCCTGCGTTAGGCTCTCTGCTTGGCAGGGAGCCTGCTTCCTCCTCTCTCTCTGCCTGCCTCTCTGCCTACTTGTAATTTCTCTCTGTCAAATAAATAAATTAATTAAAAAGAAGCCAATGATGTATTATACCTTGGCTAATTGAATTGGAAAAAATGTATGCAGGCCCTGGTTTCTTTGATCTGTTCTGTGTTTCTTAGTTTCTTTATAATTTCTTTCTGCTCTAATCTTGCTAGTTCCTTCCTTCTGCTTTATTTAGGATTCAGCTGTTGCTCTTTCTCTAGCACCTTTAGCTGTAAAGTTAGGTTGTTTATTTGAGATTTTTCTTGCTTCTTGAGGTCTTCCTGTATGCTGTGTATTTCGATCTAGGACCACCATTGCTTCAGAGAAATGACAGGATGGTGATAGAGGTTTTCTACTCTTTTCTTCAATTTAATTTTATTTTTTCAGTGAAGGTTTTATACTCATGTGTGTGTGTGCGTGCACGTGCACGTGTGTGTGATATTCTGGCTCTGCTGGATGTTCTTATGATCCACTGTGAGTGACATTGATATTCTTATAAAGGTTTTGTTGACCTGCATCAGGGTATTTGTAATTTATTGGTATTCAAGGACAAGAGGAAACTAATGTATTTGACTATGTGTTTTGTGCATGTTATTATATTTGTCTTCCCATTACAACTAAGTTTCTAAGTCAGAGCGTGAATAGGTAAGCACAGAATAATGTCAAAGAGGCTTCCTTGAGGAAACTGTAGTATGGAGAGGAAACCCCAGACCCTGACAGGAAATATTCCATAACCTCCAACGGACCTGCTCCTGGGATTAAAGACAGAAGTGGTGATTAAAGTACACCCTCTACTGGTCTGACATTCGTGTAGTTTAATGTTTGTGTCTGGGATCACACTGATGTCCCCTCACTGTGTCCTTCGCACAGTAATTCATGGCCATGTCCTCGGCTCTCATGTTGTTCATCTGCAGATACAGCGTGTTCTTGCCATTGTCTCTGGAGATGGTGAATCAGCCCTTCACAGAGTCTGCATAGTATATGCTACTTCCATCATTGTTAATATATGCGACCCACTGCAGCCCCTTCCCCGGAGCTTGGCAGAACCAGTTCATGTTGTAGCTGCTGAAGGTGAATCCAGAGGCTGCACAGGAGAGTCTCAGAGACCCTCCAGGCTTCACCAGGTCTCCCCCAGACTCCACCAGCTGCACCTCACACTGGACACCTGCAGACACAAGACATCCTAGTCAGGAATCCATCACACACCCATGGTTTCTCTCACTCATATCCACTCACAACCTCAGTGTCTCTCGTTCCCCATAAAATACATTTTAAAGGAGCAACAGGGAAAACCCAGCCAAGCACAAAGTCCATGGTGTGTTCTCTGTGTCCTGTCCTGATCAGTGAATGTGGACACCTGGAAATCCCAGGACTGGGGCTCCTCTCCCAGCTGCATGGTCCGGGCTGGGCTGTTCTATTCAGTGGAGGGAAGACCCTATTTGCATGTCCTCTGAGTATACAGTTAGCTCCAGATGTAGGTTCAATTCTTTGCAAGTTAAAAACAGATTGCATTGTTTGTGGATCACTTTGTTTAGATGGCACTTTGACAATATGTAGTATTATTTTTGTTTGTGTGTGTGTTTGTTTGTTTGTTTAAGAAATGCATTTATTGGGCACCTGGGTTGCTCAATGGCTTAAAGCCTCTGCCTGTAGCTCAGGCATGATTCTGGAGTCCTGGGATCAAGCCCTCCATCGGGCTCTCTGCCCAGCCGGGAACCTGCTTCACTCACTCCCATCCGCCTCTTTGCCTATTTGTGATCTCTGTCTGTCAAATAAATAAATAAAATATTTAAAAATGCATTTATTGGTAGGACACATTGATACAGGGCATCAATATTATAAATTCCCATTCAGAGTTATTAATTCTAGCAGTCAATTTGAAATATACCTTTAATATATGAATGAATAGACTTTGCCAGAAGTACTAGAATTATCAGTTTCCAAGCTTTCTATTGTGTTCCATTGTCCTATGTGTCTGTTTTAAAGCTAGTGCCATACTGTTTTGATGATAACAGTTTTGTAATCTAGCTTGAAATTGGAGTGTGGTGACTTCAGGTGGCTTAGTCACCTGTTTGGTTTCTTTCTTTAAATGTATATATATATATATATATATATATATATATATATATATATGTATATATATACATACATACATACATATATATATGTTATATATATGTTAAATATATATATTTATATATATGTTATATATATGTTAAATATATATATGTATATATGTATATATATATATGTTTATTTATTTTTAATTTCTTTTCAGTGTTCCAGAATTCATTGTTTATGCACCACAACCAGTGCTCCATGCAATACGTGCCCTCCATAATATCCACTACAAGGATCACCCAAACTCCTACTCCTGTCCTCTCCAAAATCCTCAGTTAGTTTCTGAGTCACAGTCTCTCATGGTTCATCTCCCCTTCCAATTTCCCCCAACTCCCTTCTCCTCTCCATCTCCCCATGTCCTCCATGTTATTCCTTATGCTCCACAAATAAGTGAAACCATATGATAATTGACTCTGCTTGACTTATTTCACTCAGAGGTATTCTTTTTTTTTTTTTTTTTTTTTTATTTATTTTTTTTCAGCGTAACAGTATTCATTCTTTTTGCACAACACCCAGTGCTCCATGCAAAACGTGCCCTCCCCATCACCCACCACCTGTTCCCCCAACCTCCCACCCCTGACCCTTCAAAACCCTCAGGTTGTTTTTCAGAGTCCATAGTCTCTTATGGTTCGCCTCCCCTCCCCAATGTCCATAGCCCCCTCCCCCTCTCCCAATCCCACCTCCCCCCAGGAACCCCCAGTTTGTTTTGTGAGATTAAGAGTCATTTATGGTTTGTCTCCCTCCCAATCCCATCTTGTTTCATGTATTCTTCTCCTATCCCCCTACCCCCCCCATGTTGCTTCTCCATGTCCTCATATCAGAGAGATCATATGATAGTTGTCTTTCTCCGATTGACTTATTTCACTAAGCATGATACGCTCTAGTTCCATCCACGTCGTCGCAAATGGCAAGATTTCATTTCTTTTGATGGCTGCATAGTATTCCATTGTGTATATATACCACATCTTCTGTATCCATTCATCTGTTGATGGACATCTAGGTTCTTTCCATAGTCTGGCTATTGTAGACATTGCTGCTATAAACATTCGGGTACACGTGCCCCTTCGGATCACTATGTTTGTATCTTTAGGGTAAATACCCAGTAGTGCAATTGCTGGGTCATAGGGTAGTTCTATTTTCAACATTTTGAGGAACCTCCATGCTGTTTTCCAGAGTGGTTGCACCAGCTTGCATTCCCACCAACAGTGGAGGAGGGTTCCCCTTTCTCCACATCCTCGCCAGCATCTGTCATTTCCTGACTTGTTAATTTTAGCCATTCTGACTGGTGTGAGGTGATATCTCATTGTGGTTTTGATTTGTATTTCCCTGATGCCGAGTGACGTGGAGCACTTTTTCATGTGTCTGTTGGCCATCTGGATGTCTTCTTTGCAGAAATGTCTGTTCATGTCCTCTGCCCATTTCTTGATTGGATTGTTTGTTCTTTGGGTGTTGAGTTTGCTAAGTTCCTTATAGATTTTGGATACTAGCCCTTTATCTGATATGTCGTTTGCAAATATCTTCTCCCATTCTGTCAGCTGTCTTTTGGTTTTGTTAACTGTTTCCTTTGCTGTGCAAAAGCTTTTGATCTTGATGAAATCCCAATAGTTCATTTTCGCCCTTGCTTCCCTTGCCTTTGCCGTTGTTCCTAGGAAGATGTTGCTGCGGCTGAGGTCGAAGAGGTTGCTGCCTGCATTCTCCTCAAGGATTTTGATGGATTCCTTTCTCACATTGAGGTCCTTCATCCATTTGGAGTCTATTTTCGTGTGTGGTGTAAGGAAGTGGTCCAATTTCATTTTTCTGCATGTGGCTGTCCAATTTTCCCAGCACCATTTATTGAAGAGGCTGTCTTTTTTCCATTGGACATTCTTTCCTGTTTTGTCAAAGATGAGTTGACCATAGAGTTGAGGGTCTATTTCTGGGCTCTCTATTCTGTTCCACTGGTCTATGTGTCTGTTTTTGTGCCAGTACCATGCTGTCTTGATGATGACAGCTTTGTAATAGAGCTTGAAGTCCGGAATTGTGATGCCACCAACTTTGACTTTGTTCTTCAATATTCCTTTGGCTATTCGAGGTCTTTTCTGGTTCCATATAAATTTTAGGATTATTTGTTCCATTTCTTTGAAAAAAATGGATGGTATTTTGATAGGGATTGCATTAAATGTGTAGATTGCTTTAGGTAGCATAGACATTTTCACAATATTTATTCTTCCAATCCAGGAGCATGGAACATTTTTCCATTTTTTTGTGTCTTCCTCAATTTCTTTCATGAGTACTTTATAATTTTCTGTGTATAGATTCTTCGTCTCTTTGGTTAGGTTTATTCCTAGGTATCTTATAGTTTTGGGTACAATTGTAAATGGGATTGACTCCTTAATTTCTCTTTCTTCAGTCTTGTTGTTGGTGTACAGAAATGCAACTGATTTCTGTGCATTGATTTTATATCCTGACACTTTACTGAATTCCTGTACAAGTTCTAGCAGTTTTGGAGTGGAGTCTTTTGGGTTTTCCACATATAGGTATTCTAATGTGTGAAGATAATTTTTTTTTTCATTTTTCTCTATTACATCATGTTTTTAAATTATTGTGTTATGTTAGTGACCATACAGTACATAATTATTTTTTTCCACTGTATACTCTTCTACTGCTTTGTCAAAGATTATTTCACCATTAAGGTGAGGGTCCATTCTGGACTCTACTCTGTTCCAATGGTCTATGTGTCTGTTTATATGCCAGTACCATGCTGTCTTGGTGATCACAGCTTTGTAATAAAACTTGAAACCAAGCAACGTGATGTCCCCAGTTTGTTTGTTTTTTTTTTTTTTAAACATTTCCTTTGCAATTCGGGGTGTATTCTGGCTCCATACAAATTTGAGGATTGTTTGTTCCAGAACAAAAAGATGAAAAAGATTTCCATGCTCATGGATTGGAAAAGTAAAAACACACCTGGTGTGTGTTTCACTGCTTTCCCATGTTGTCACTAATATTGATGCTGTGAACTTTGTTTAAAGCAGTGACAGCCCCTGGCACCACCAAGCTCCTTCCTTCTTTTGCTTTGGATTGTTGATGCCCCTGTGGCCACCTGTCCAACATGCACTTTATGCTCATTCTATCACGGGTACATGTTGATCTGGATGGACTGTAATTCATACAGTGCTTCTTGGATTCCTGTAAGGGTTCAGTTGATAAGCATCAGGATAATTGGGATTCATTGGTATTTTAGGACAGGAATAAACAACGTGAGTGGCTCTGTATTTTGTGCATTTTAGTATAATTGTTTCTCCATTAGAACAAAGTTTTGAAGTCAGAGAGGGAAGAGGTAAGCACAGAATCATGTGTGCAGAGAGGGTCCCTGAGGGAAACTGTTCTCTGAAGAGGAATCCCCAGACCCTGAAAGGAAACCTGCCAGTAACCTCCATATGCATCTACTCCTGGGCTTAAAACAGAACTGGTGAGTGGTGTGCACCCCCTGGTGGTCCATATATTCTCCTAGAGTGAGGCTTGTGTCTGCTCACACTGATGTCCCTTCACTGTGTCCATTGCACACAGAAATACACAGCTGTGTCCTCAATTCCCAGGCTGTTTATCTGCAGATACAACGTATTCTTGCCAGTGTCTCTGGAGATGGTGAATCGGCCCTTCACAGAATCTGCATAGTATGTGCTTCCACCATTGCTAATGTATGCAACTCACTGCAGCCCATTCCCTCTAACCTGGCGGACCCAGCTCATCCAGTAGCTACTGAAGGTGAATCCAGAGGCTGCACAGAAGAGTCTCAGGGACCCCCCCCGCCAGGCTTCACCAGGTCTTCCCCACTTTCCACCAATTTCCACCTCACACTGGACACCTGCAGACACAAGACATCCTGGTCAGGAAACTGTCACATATCCATGGTTTCTTTCACTCATGTCCACTCACAGCCTTAATGTATCTTGTTCACCATGAATTACCTTTTTAAAGAACAACAAGGAATACCCAGCCAAGCACAAACTCCATCGTGAGTTGTCTGAGTTCTGTCTTGACTACTGATTGGAACACCTGGAAATCCTGGACTGGAGCTCCTCTCTCAGCTGCAGAGTCAGGGCTGGGATGTTTTAATCAGAAGAGGGAAGGCCTCATTTGCATGTTCTCTGAGTATATAAGACATTTTCCGGTAGCATCCTCAAGATGGCAGTGACCCAGAGCAGTTGTGAGAGTACTGGGGAAGTTTGTCACCATGATATCTTTGAGGAAACCGCCCTCTTTTATTTTGTGATTTTGCTAGAGAAACTACTTAGTACCCATCATCTTCATTTTTTCACATATTCACCCCATTATTGTGATATAGGTACCAATTTTACCACTATTTTACAGGTGGATATGTGCACACTGCAGCACAGATTGGTCCAGATGTGCACAGCAGGTGAAATTAAGCCCCAGAGTCTAGTCTGTGCTCCTCACCATGGCACCTATTTGCTGCCTTTAACATTCTGCAGGGCAGAGTTGGGCATGAGATCAGCAGACTTCCTGAATTTGCAGAAATCCCAGTAGACTGATGTATGGAGACCAGGTCTTTCTGTCACAGAAACGTGGAGACACTGAGAAGCCTTGACAGAGACTCACAGAGCTGCTGAAGACACTCTGGGTTATCAATAACCACAAGGGACATTTCCACCTAATCTGTCTTTACTCATCATGGAAAACTTCAGTAAAGATAAAATAATGGAATTATTTGTTAAACAATTAACATCACAACACCTGAGATCAGAAAGCATGCTGTTAGTTAAGGACAGTTCTTTATTTCTGAAATGGAGATCATCATACTTCTACAATCCTATTTATTGTCATGATGATATCAATTATATTTATCCCAATGCTTCACCCTTGGGAAGTGTTTTCATTGCTATTTTGATGGTTTATTAAAAAAAATGGAGGACTCTTCTATATTTTTATAGATTTACAAAGTGTTTACTGTGTTTTCTCTGGGAGAAATTAACAGAGCACTTAGCTGGAAACCCTTGAGAGGAGACCAGCCCCCATCCACATCTTGTCCTGGACCATGAGCTCCATGGTTCTTGAGTCAGAGGGATTCTGAGTGCAACCTGTTGGTCCCAGTGCACCAGCAGGTGTCACAGACCCTTGCAGAGATACAGGGGCTTGTCTTTTCCCTTCCCCATTTATCCAACATATGAGGAGTTACCCTCCCAATGTAACCATTACAGATTGTCCTGTTGAAAGCATATGTCCTCATACTTATTTCCTTTACTTGAGCTCCTCACTCGGCTCCTTGGCTACAATATCCAGTTCTATTTATTGTATTCAGACGTGAGCAGGAATCTTGGATCAAGTCCCTATGATCTATCAGGTGCCCTCAAGCCGCTGAGATCTTTCCCTCCTGAGGGTATAAATTCATAAATTCTATTGTATGGGAAATGTCCCCTCTCTCAGTAAGGTGAGGGCCAGCTGCTTGTCCTGGGAGGAGTAGTCCTAGATACCGTGTCTCTATATGTTTCCAATTATATTTGATGTGAATCACTAATGAAATTGCATTGGTCTGGGAATTCTCTTCAGCAGGTATTGGATTTTAGTCATTCCAACAGGTATGAGATGACATCTTTCCATGATTTTAATTTTTGATTTCCTGATAATGATTGACATTGAGCGTCTTTTCATGTATCTGATAGCCATCTGGATGTCGTCTTTCCATAAGTGTTTATTCCTCTTCTGCCCATTTCTTAACTACATTATTAGCATGTTGTGTATGGTAAATTTTTATAGATTATGGATATTAAACTTTATCAGATATGACTTGTGCAAATATCTTCTCTCATTTATGACTCATATGTGGAATTTATGAAGGAAAACATATGAACATAAGGGAAGTGGGAAAAAGCAAAAGAGGAGGGAGGTAAACAACCACAAGTAATTCTTAGTAATTGAGAACAAACTGCAGGTTAATTGAGGGAGACGAGTGAGGATTGGGGAGATGGACGATGAGCATGAAAGAAGACGCCAGTTTTGATGAACACTGGGTATTGTATGTAAGGGATAAATCACTGAACTATATTCCAGAAACCAATATTACACCGTGTGGTAACAAAATTTAAATTTAAAATGAAATAAGAAAAAAAAAAACAGCAGGTACTGGAATACATGTGTGGTGTCAGGCAGTGAGGACCAGGGGGACAACACATCATAAACATGCATCCTAAAGCTTGGGCTTGTCTCCTGCAGAGGAATGGGAGGTGCAAGCAAATACTACTTGACCCTTGTCCATACTTCCTGAGTTCTCAGATGCACTGCTGTGAACCAGCCTGGCCCAGGAGCTCAAGATGACAACACTTGGTCAGGATGTGGGATGCAAGGTGTTTGGACAGATGCCAGTTAGGTGTGGGCACAGATGAGTTAGGAAATGTCGACCCATATGGCACCACACAGAGTGGCATGAGTGTTTTATTCAAGTAATGTCCACAACCAGTTAGGGAGAAAATGGATAAATGCAAAAAATTGAATCTCATTACTCTACATCCCAATGGTTATGACATTTGAGACACAATTTCTTCCTTTCCACCTAAATTAGAGAAAATGTTAAAATTATTCTGAACCTTAAAAACCATTCACTAAATATATGAGCATAGATTGTCTGTTAGTTGTTAAAAGTACCTGCCTTTTGTATTTCCCAATGCCGAGTGACGTGGAGCACTTTTTCATGTGTCTGTTGGCCATCTGGATGACACTCGGCATCAGGGAAATACAAATAAAAACCACAATGAGATATCACCTCACACCAGTCAGAATGGCTAAAATTAACAAGTCAGGAAATGACAGATGCTGGCGAGGATGCGGAGAAAGGGGAACCCTCCTCCACTGTTGGTGGGAATGCAAGCTGGTGCAACCACTCTGGAAAACAGCATGGAGGTTCCTCAACATGTTGAAAATAGAACTACCCTATGACCCAGCAATTGCACTACTGGGTATTTACCCTAAAGATACAAACATAGTGATCCGAAGGGGCACATGTACCCAAATGTTTATAGCAGCAATGTCTACAATAGCCAAACTATGGAAAGAACCTAGATGTCCATCAACAGATGAATGGATAAAGAAGATGTGGTATATATACACCATGGAATACTATGCAGCCATCAAAAGAAATGAAATCTTGCCATTTGCGACGACGTGGATGGAACTAGAGGGTATCATGCTTAGTGAAATAAGTCAATCGGAGAAAGACAACTATCATATGATCTCCCTGATATGAAAAGTACCTGCCTTTAGTTGTTTTATGTTAGAAAAATACCACATACATGTAGAATATTATTTTTTTATGAAATGTAAAATGCAATGGTGACAAGCATATACACCACATGATTTCACACCGAAGCACTTCCAACAGAGTCTCATTTCTTCCACCACACCTGACATGTGGGCCAACCCTTCTATGGTCAGAGACTCAGGACTGGACCTTAGTCTTGCCCCTCATAGGATGTCACCTGCCCCTTTCCAAGAGCTTCCTGGCTCAATTGAGTAGAGTTGAGATACATATACTGTGCTAATGTTTACCAGTTGTGTTGTTCTTTTCTTCTGTCACATAGGACATAAACAGAAGGGCAATTATGCAAAAGTTAAAATAAAGCAAATAAATAGTCAAGAACAAAACTTAAAAATAGGCAATGGACTACATAACCCTACAAGCTATAAAATCTTAAAAATCTTAGGATTAGTTATGTTTCCAGTATGAATCACTTTATACTAATAGGAGTTCAGGAATATGGACATCTGATAGTTTGTAAACCATTCAGTTTCACAGAAGTGGTAATTAGTAAATCCTTGAATAATATCAGCTTTTTTTTTTTTGTTTGTTTTTTTTTCCCTTTTTATTTATTTATTTATTTTTTCAGCGTAACAGTATTCATTCTTTTTGCACAACACCCGGTGCTCCATGCAAAACGTGCCCTCCCCATCACCCACCACCTGTTCCCCCAACCTCCCACCCCTGACCCTTCAAAACCCTCAGGTTGTTTTTCAGAGTCCATAGTCTCTTATGGTTCGCCTCCCCTCCCCAATGTCCATAGCCCGCTCCCCCTCTCCCAATCCCACCTCCCCCAAGCAACCCCCAGTTTGTTTTGTGAGATTAAGAGTCATTTATGGTTTGTCTCCCTCCCAATCCCATCTTGTTTCATTTATTCTTCTCCTATCCCCCTACCCCCCCATGTTGCTTCTCCATGTCCTCATATCAGGGAGATCATATGATAGTTGTCTTTCTCCGATTGACTTATTTCACTAAGCATGATACGCTCTAGTTCCATCCACGTCATCGCAAATGGCAAGATTTCATTTCTTTTGATGGCTGCATAGTATTCCATTGTGTATATATACCACATCTTCTTTATCCATTCATCTGTTGATGGACATCTAGGTTCTTTCCATAGTCTGGCTATTGTAGACATTGCTGCTATAAACATTCGGGTACATGTGCCCCTTCGGATCACTATGTTTGTATCTTTAGGGTAAATACCCAGTAGTGCAATTGCTGGGTCATAGGGTAGTTCTATTTTCAACATTTTGAGGAACCTCCATGCTGTTTTCCAGAGTGGTTGGACCAGCTTGCATTCCCACCAACAGTGGAGGAGGGTTCCCCTTTCTCCACATCCTCTCCAGCATCTGTCATTTCCTGACTTGTTAATTTTAGCCATTCTGACTGGTGTGAGGTGATATCTCATTGTGGTTTTGATTTGTATTTCCCTGATGCCGAGTGACGTAGAGCACTTTTTCATGTGTCTGTTGGCCATCTGGATGTCTTCTTTGCAGAAATGTCTGTTCATGTCCTCTGCCCATTTCTTGATTGGATTGTTTGTTCTTTGGGTGTTGAGTTTGCTAAGTTCCTTATAGATTTTGGATACTAGCCCTTTATCTGATATGTCGTTTGCAAATATCTTCTCCCATTCTGTCAGCTGTCTTTTGGTTTTGTTAACTGTTTCCTTTGCTGTGCAAAAGCTTTTGATCTTGATGAAATCCCAATAGTTCATTTTCGCCCTTGCTTCCCTTGCCTTTGCCGTTGTTCCTAGGAAGATGTTGCTGCGGCTGAGGTCGAAGAGGTTGCTGCCTGCGTTCTCCTCAAGGATTTTGATGGATTCCTTTCTCACATTGAGGTCCTTCATCCATTTGGAGTCTATTTTCGTGTGTGGTGTAAGGAAGTGGTCCAATTTCATTTTTCTGCATGTGGCTGTCCAATTTTCCCAGCACCATTTCAGCTTTGTTTTTTTTTTAATTTTTTTAAATCCTTTACAGTGTTGCAGAATTTGTTCTTTATGCATCACACCCAATGCTCCATGCAATACATGCCCTCCATAATACCCATCATCAGTCTCACCCAACCTCCCACCAACCGCCCCTCCAAAACCCTCAGATTGTTTCACAGAGTCCACAGTCTCCATGGTTTGATTCTCCCTCCAATTTACCCCAACACCCTTCTCCTCTCAATCTCCCCATGTCCTTCATGTTATTTCCTATGCACCTCAAATAAGTAGAACCATGATAATTGACTCTCTCTGCCTGACTTATTTCACTGAGCATAATCTCCCCCAGTCCCTTTCATGTGGATACAAAGTTGGGTATTCATCCTTTCTGATGGAGGCATAATACTCCATAGTGTATATGGACCACATCTTCCTTATCCATTCGTCCATTGAAGGGCATCTTGGTTCATTCCAGTTTGGCTACTGTGACCATTGCTGCTATGAATATTGGGGTAGAGATGGCCCTTCTTTTCACTACATCTGTATCTTTGGGGTAAGTACCCCATAGTGCAATTGCAGGGTCATAGGGAAGCTCTACTTTTAATTTCTTAAGGAATCTCCACACTGTTTTCCAACATGGCTGCACCAACTTGCATTCCCACCAACAGTGTAAGAGGGTTCCCCTTTCATCACATACTCTCCGACACACGTTGTTTCCTGTCTTGCTAATTTTGGCCATTCTAACTGGTGTCAGGTGGTATCTCAATGTGGTTTTGATTTGAATCTCCCTGATGGCTAGTGATGACGAACATTTTTTCATGTGCCTGATAGCCATTTGTGGGTCTTCTTTGGACAAGAGTCTGTTCATGTCTTCAGCTGGTTTTCAGATGTGATTATCTGTTCTGTGTTTGTTAAGCTTGAGCAGTTCTTTCTACATCTTGGATATTAGCTCATTGTCTCTACTGTCCTTTGCAAATATCATCTCCCATTCCATGGGCTGCCTCTATGTTTTGTTGACTGTTTCCTTTGTTGTGCAGAAGTTTTGATCTTGATGACGTCCCAAAAGTTCATTTCACTTTTGTTTCTTTTGCCTTTGGAGATATATCTTGAATGTGGTTGCTGTGGCTGATATCAAAGAGGTTACTGCCTATATTCTCCTCTAGGACTCTGATGAATTCCTGCCTCTGGTTGAGGTCTTTTATCCATTTCGAGTTTACCTTTGTGTATGGTGTAAGAGAATGGTCAAGTTTCATTCTTTTACAAAGAGCATAGACCAGTGGAACAGAGTCAAGAGCCCAGGTATGGACCCTCAACTCTATGGTCAAATAATCTTCGACAAAACAGGAAAAAATAAACAGTGGAAAAAAGACAGTTTCTTCAATAAAAGGTGCTGGGGAAATATCAGCTTTGTTTAATGGAAAAATCATTCTGTGGCATGTTAGGAAGTTCAGGAGCATGAGCAGTATTTCAGTTTGCAGTTATTTTTAAGCTTTTATTTAAATTCCTGTTATATAACATAGGACATATTTAACATTGCAGAAACCTACATAACCTACCTCCACCTGCCACATCTCTGGTAACTATCAGTCTATTGTCTGTAGTTAAGAGTCTGTTCCATGTTTTCCCTCATTCTTCCCCGTTCCTTCATTCATTTTGTTTCTTAAATTCAACATATTAATGAAAGAATATGGTATTTTCTTTCACTGAATAACGCACTTAACACAAAACTCTCCAGTTCCATCCAGGTTATTGGAAATGTCAAGATTTCATTCTTTTTTGTGAGTGAGTAACATTCCTCTCTCTCTGCATATACCACCATCAATGAGTGGACACTGGGGATGTTTCCATAATTTGGCTATTGTATATAATGCTGCTGTTAATATAGGGGTACAAGGTTCTCTGTGCACTAGTCTTTTTGTGCTCTTTGGGTAAATATCCAGTCATATAATTGCTAGATACAGTGTAGTTTTACTTTTAAGTATATGGGGAATCTACATCCTATTTTCCAGAGTGGCTGTATCCTGCAAACTCCACATCTCCTGACCAGGGAATTCTACAGGGCCTCAGTTCTAAGGGAGTGGTATCAGGTCTCATTTGACAAGCCCAGCTGAGCACATCTACTTAAAACTCACACACTCTGGCTAAGCACAAAACACTGCCCACTGCAGGCAAGGAGAGGCTCTGTATACAACTGGACTGAAGGCAAGTTCTGCTAAAACAGAGAACACACACCATAGATCTTTCTGAAGCACCAAGCCCTCACCACTATCTGACCTCTTCTACATAAAGCTGTTACTTTCAGGAGGAGGAAACATAACTGACTTTTGTAACACAGAGAAGGTAGAATCTTAGAGAAAATGACAAGGTGGAGGAATTCAATTTCAGGTGCAGTTCTGGTCAACCTCAATGTAGGTTTTCTTAGATCAGTCCCTTTGACCATGCTGGGTGAGAAGAGAACTTGTGTTCTGTCTCCAGATAGAGTAGTTTGCATTCCTGATAGGATCCTGTGCATCAAGAACACTGCCATCCAGCCAAACCATTCACAATGCAACAATGTCCACTGTACTGGGATACTGAGTGCTGCTGACAATATCCCTGCCATTCTCACCCTATTCGAGCACCTCTGACTTCCTGCTCGAAGTGCCTGTCTCATTGTCGACAAATGCTTTTTTCTCTATATAACTTATTGGGTAAAATTATGTGCCTGGACTACCGGTGTCGACAGGCACTTAGTGCAAAATGATATGCTAATTAAATAATATTCAGTGGGATTTCCACATTAAAACAGCAGTTGGGATCATAGGATCACTGAATGAGAGAAGGAAGGGAAAAAAGTTTAAGCTATTCTGAAATACAACAGCAGAGTGCCATTTTGAGCCTCAATACATAAAGCACTGAGTAATTATCACACCATCCTTGAAGAAAAAAATTTGGAAGATATTGAAAAAGGAAGACACATTTCTTGGTCCCCTTCGAAAGTTGGTGTCACAGAGGAGACCTTCCCCCCACACTACAGAGAGGCACAGACATGGCTGAGTCTACAGCCTTGCACAGAAGGCTTGGATTTCGATAGGAGTGAGTGTGCTTCTAGGTGAGATTATCATTGGGTCCCTGTCATGTAACATATTTCCTTTCTGAGAGGATATGTGTATCCTCCAAACGACTGAGAACCTGAAGAGAACAAAGGCATAAGAAGGAGGAAGTCACCCCTTTTATTTCAATCTCATTGCCTGCACTGTTCATCTCCTCTTTTGCATTCGTACTCTTGGGCTGAGCAATACACCAAGGGATCTCCTGGTTCTCTGTCCAATAGCCTGAGGTTGATTTACCCCACTATCCCCACCAGATTGTAGAGGACAGAGTCTGGGACTACTCAGTCTCTCTTACCATGGGATATAATTACATATGTTCTTTTTGCAGGTGAAATTTCGGCTGGAAATAAATAATAGTTCTAGATTCTGTACATGCTTGTTGGCGTGTAGTATTATCAGCCTTTTTATATTGAAACCAATCTTAGTGGAGATGTAGTGGTATTTTGTGAGTATGAAAAAAAGTGATGTACACAATTACCTCTTTCTAGAAGAATAGGATATTATGTTGATACATGTTCCTTGAAGAACTGCTAAGATTAGTGCTATCATCATGGGTATAGAGGATGCAGGTGTGGTGATGGTTACCCCATGCCCATTCCTATGTCCAGTTTGTGCTGCACAAGTTGTTAAGAGCTGTGGCAGTCCCCTATAGGTAAATCACAGTCTTGGACTGTAAAATTTTGGAGGAAAGCCCTGCCAGTGTTTGAAGATCATGATTATTCTTTGGAGAAATAACTGGAAGCCTGTTCCTGGATCTTGGGAACTATATGTTCAAGCCTGAGTCACTAGGTTGTCATGGAAATTGAGCTGTCCATCTTGAAGTGGGTGTTATTTGACTGTCCAAGCCATCAAGTGGAGCATGTACAGTGATACTCCATCAGCTTTTAGAAGAAATGAGGGTGTCTTAAGACATCCTGAAGACACAAGTAAGTCACATGAAGTATTTTCCACATGCCCATGATCCCCCGTCCTGCTATGCTGCTTTTTCTCTCCCAGCCTTCACATGTGGCCTCATGGGGAAAGTCCTATAATTTCTTCAGAGGGGAAGAAAAAGTTGAAACTTGTTCATATTTGTTTCTGCATGATATTTAGACACCAGTTAAAGGTGGAACTCAGTAGTCTTATCATGTTCTCCACCTCCCTGGAGCAGCTGTTTTATATGAGAGAAATTCACTCATGAAGACAGGATTGCATCATTGATTCAGTGGCAACTTCTTGCAAATTCGAGGCAAAGTTGATTTCCTTCATGGTCATCCTGCAAAGTAATGGACTGGGACAGGCTCTAGAGTTAGCTAACAATGAAGAGAATACGACATTGGTAAAATATTAAAGCAGCTATAAATACCAGTTTTCATTCATTTCTGGTTACAAAAATGAAGACCTTAGCTATTATGCTTATTTCCTCCTTAATTTTTATAAATGTGTGTGTATTGTGTGTTGTTCCCTCTCCTTTTTATTTGCCATGTAACAAAAAATACAGTTGGCTTTATATCATTGTATTTATGAATTCTTAATTACTAATTATAATATTTAAGTTGAAGGAAATCAATGAGGAGAGAAAACACCGCTGAAGGGCTTCACTTCCTCTTCTGGGGAAGGTTTTAGATCGTTTTGGTTGTATGCGGGATACTTGTATCACATATGGTGAAATTGTGACTGTGTTATTTTCTTTGTTTGCAGAATGAGTGTGATTAAGGCAATGAAATATAGATGCCCAGTTTGTGGGAGGTGGATAATTGATGGTTAACGCAATGTGTCAATGTGACTGGGACATGGATGAGTGGATTGAACATTGTTTCTCTGGGGCTTTGTGAATCTGTTTTTAGGAGAGATTGATGATTTTATCCATGGTCTCTGTGTACGTGGGCATCATCCAATACATTAAGGTTCTGAATAGAATAAAAGGTTGAGGGAGTAGGAATTCCCTCACGTTTACTTTCTGTGTGCATGCTTGAGCAGGGACACTGGTCACCTCCTGCCCTTGGATACAGTTACACCTTCAAGTCCCCAGGATCTCTGACTAGACCTCACTGAGAATCTGATAAGGCTTTCATCCCTGGCCATCCTGGGTCTCCACCTTGTGATATTAGATCATGGGACTTCTCAGACTCTCCAGTGATGTATGCCAATAAGCTATGGGTTCTGTTCCTCAGGAGAACTATGACTAATACATGGAGATTTTAGAATTTTCTCGTGGCTTACTGTAACTGACAAAATGTGTCAGGCATATGAAGGCCTAACAATCAAAGTCCTATGAAGGAAGTGTCTTCTGTGTTTGGGACAAGATCTGGGTGAGGATATTGAGGAGTGAAGAGCTGATGAAGAAATTAACAGATCTCAGAAGGGAGAGACCCCTGGTCCGTGGACACTGATGGAAGAAACCTGCTTCTGTTCATTCTGGGGGTGATTCTTAGAGCCTTGGAGAAGCAGGAGTGCAGATGAGAGTCTCAGGATGATGTCATCTTTTCAAAACACAGAGCAATAATGATTTTGTCAAAGGAACAGCCTAATGAATGAGTACATTTGAAATGTAAAATTAAAAATTAATTTATGTCTAGCATATGTATATACTGAAGTCAGTGATGGATAATCCCAAATACTGGTACTTTGTCCATCATTCAATTTTATTATTTATTAATATTTATTTAATTGTTTTATTAAAATATTTAATGAGTGCTTGGGGTGCCTGGGTGTCTCAGGGGGTTAAAGCCTCTGCCTTCAGCTCAGGTCATGATCCCAGAGTCCTGCTATCAGGCTCGCCATCAGCCTCTCTGCTCAGCAGGGAGCCTGCTTCCTCTTCTCTCTCTGCCTGCCTCTCTGCCTACTTGTAATCTCTGTCTGTAAAATAAATAAATCCAATCTTTCAGGAACCTGGGTGGCTCAGTGGGTTAAGCCTCTGCCTTCGGCTCAGGTCATGGTCTCAGGGTCCTGGGATCGAGTCCCACATTGGATTCTCTGCTCAGCAGAAAGCCTGCTTCACTCTCTCTCTGCCTGCCTTTCTGCCTACTTGTGATCTCTGTCAGTCAAATAAAAAAAAAAATATTTTAAAAAATAAGAAAATAAATAAATAAATAAAATCTTTAAAAAGTAAATAAAATATTTAATGAGTGTTTGATGGTATTATATCATATTTAATATTTAATGATAATACTTTATTAAAATATTTAGTAGATTACCCTAGAGATGTTTAAGCTATGCATTTATTTATAGTTATATATTAAAATCCAGTTGCTTTATAGTTAGAAATATCAAAAAATTTTCATAAAATCTAGAAGGATAAGAGTAAATAGTTGCACATTATTATTTCTTTGGAATATATATTTTTCATCTTTTATTTTCAGAGAACATATAAAATATATTTTAGTGTAAAAATTATTTCAATATGAAACTTAATGATTATAACTTATAATACTAAGAAAATATCAGAACCTGTTAAAAATCTAGACCCTCAAGCCCAGTACATAATTTTCTAGCTGAGAAGGATAACAATTCACCCTCTATGACTGTAGGTAGACTTACCCTGTATTTGGTGGCCCTGAGCACCCCTTGATGTTCTGAGCGCCCCCTAGTGACCCAAGCGCCTACTGGTGACTCATCGCCCCCTGGCGTCCTGACTGTACCTGCAGCCCCGCCTCTCCTGTGTCCCTGCAGGAAGGTTTGGCTCTGGTCTAACACTGACATGCCCTCACTAGGTGTCTACACAGTAGTACAGGGCCAGGACATTGGTGGCACTGAGATCAGTCAGCTGCAAGAACTCTTTCTTGGATGTGACTCTGGAGAAGGACATGTGGCTCTTGTTGGATGAGCTGTCACGTGTGCTTTACCTATGATTTATACCAACAGAGAATCCAGAAACAACAATGGTGAGGAGCAGGGTCTGTGAGCCCCTCACCAGTCATGGGCCTGACTCCTGAAGCAGTACCTGTGACAGGACCCCTGGGCACAAAGCCCAGTCACTCATGATACACACAGCCATCCCAATGGTCCCCTGTCTGACATCTGGACCATCTCCTTGGAGAGCTGTCACCAGACACAGAGAAGGGCCTAGAAAATCATATTCCTCCAGACCACAGCTCTGCCTTCTCCAGAGACCTCACCCTGTCTGAAGAGAGAGCTGTGAACTCCCACGCCTGAGAGTGGATTTTACCCTAGAGGTTGAGGAGAAGTTTGCATGTGTGGGAGAGAGCCCGTCCTTGGAAGTCGACAGGGACAGAGTCAGGTTCCTGTGGACCTTCCAGGACCACCTGTGGGTATCTCCTTGCTGAACTCATGAGGCATGCTCATCTGGGATGGTTGAGCCCTTGGCCTATGAGCTGTGTTGGAAGCAGGTAAATAAATGGCCTCACTTTCTGAGCATAAGAATAAATGTTGAATAAACGAGTGATTCAAAATTCATTTTAATCTAAACTATTTTTCAAAAAGATACTTAATGGGATCCACACTTTGTAGCTACAGCTTTCCAAATGAACAACTCCCTGCAGAGCATGGGTGCATCTGGAGACCTTTGATCCTAATGGTCTCTTCTGATGGGCTTTGTCTGCCAAGATGTCTGCAAAACCTGTAAGCAGTATGTTTGTTCTCAAGTGCATGGACACCAACACGAGGCACCTATGCTGTGATCTGCAGATACAGTTCTGATATTTGGAGGGTGCCTCCCTTGTCCTGAGAAATCCACCTCACACAGGGGCCTGTTATCTCTGGAAGGGGATCTTGCTTTAAAGAAAAGTGAGTAACTTTTCTCTTATGCAGCACAGAGATGATCATTAATTCAGGCATGGAGTTAATGACACTCAAATACTATCCGGAAGGAAATGGTGTTAATGACCCAGAGATTATTAGGATCTAAAAATTAGATGTCTAATAAGAGATTGTGCAGATTCTGATCATATTCCTCAAAGACTTGTAGCAAGAAGATAAACGCTGTGTTGGATGAATAGACTTCGAATCGAGATCAGATGACTATAGAACAGATAGATGACAGGTGGATACTTAGATAATTTTATATTATTTTTAAAGACACCAGAGCAGAATCGTATCATTATGAACACATAAAGTGGAGTTTTCATAATTGTCAATGTTTTTAAACCATATTTCCATGGTGAAAGAATACTTTGGTGACAACTTTGGGTGGACACCTAAGTAAGGGTATGTGTCATATTTTTAATGGATAAACTCAGCTTCCACTTAGGGTGGTGATGGTTCCTGGAGATATTGGTTGTTGTGCTATTCTGTGTAAGCTCTGGAACAACTCTTCCCCTATAACACCCCATGGCATATACCTTTGATACTTAAGACATATCATAAGCAGGATCACGTCTTTAAATGGAGAGGACGTAAATAAGATCATTTGTGTTATTTAGCATCTTGCAGTGACTGAATCAATGAACGTTAAGGGGTACCTGAACCATTTCCCCAGAGTGTGAGGTTATAAGGGAAATTGAGACTCGGAGGCAGGGAAGCAGAGGATCCCTAAGCATGGGTTTGTTCACAGCAACAGACGCTGCAGAGCCCTAGAGGAATCTATCACTTTAGAGACTCTCTCTGCACCTACATCTGGGGCTGGGACTCATGGTCAGAGGGTCCTGAGGACCCAAAGTAACCAGAGCTTACTGCTTCCATTACCTGTCATCCCACGGTCTTACTTCCCAAGGTGTTCTGAACTCAGATGTGCACAGACATATTGTTTCTGGAGTGGCTGCACCAGGGGCAATTCCAACCAACTGTGCAAAAGGGTTCTCCTTTCTGCACATCCTTGACAACATTTTTTGTTTCCTGCCTTGTTCATTTTAGCCATTCTCACCTGTGAAGTCATATCATATTGCTGTTTTGATTTTTATTTCCCTGATGCTGATGATTTGGAGCATTTTTTTATGTGTCTGTTGGCTATTTGTATGTCTTCTTTGAAGAAATGCTTGTATTGTGTTCTCCCCATTTTGTGGCTGGATGAATTGATTTTGGGTGTTGAGTTCAATAAGTTCTTCGTAAATTTTAGGTTTTAATCCTTTTTTTATCACATTCTATTATCTAATTTATAGTAAATCATTAGTTTTTTTTACATCATTAGTTTTTGATGTAGTGTTCAATGATTAACTAGTTGCATTAAACCCCATGTCCATTTGATCATGTGCCCTCCTTAACACCCATCACCCTGTTACCCCATCTCCCCATCTCCCTCCCTTCTGAACCCTCAACATGTTACCCGGTGTCCAGAGTCTCTCATAGATTTATTCCCATTCGGTTTTCCCCCCATTCCTCTATTGTCATTTGCACTATTCCTTATATTCCACATATAAGTGAAACCATGTGATAATTACCTTTCTCTGCCCGACTCATTTCACTTACAATAATACCCTTCAGTTCCATCCATGTTGATACAAATGTTGGGTATTCATCCTTTCTGGAGGCTGAGCAATATTCCATTGTATATATGAACTTCATCTTCTTTATCCATTCATCTGTTGAAGGACATCTGAGCTCCTGACACATTTTGTCTACTGAAGACATTGCTGCTGTGAACATTGGGGTGCATGTGCCCATTTTTTTCACTACATCTCTACTATGTGGTAAATACCTAGTAGTGGAATTGATGGGTTGTAGGGTACGTCGATTTTTAACGTCTTGAGGAAACTGCATACTATTTTCCAGAGTAGCTATGCCAGATTGCATTCCCACTAACAGTGCAAGAGGTTTATATTTCTTTGCATCCTTGCAACCCATGTTTCCTGACTCCATAATTTTAGCCGTTCTGACTTGGGTGAGGTGGTATCTCATTGTAGTTTTCATATATTTTTCCCTGATGCCAAGTGATGAACATTTTTTCTTGCATCTGTTTGCCATTTGTCTGTCTTCTTTGGAGCAATATCTATTTGTGTATTCTACCAATTTCCTGCCTGGATTATTTGGGTGTTTTAAGGTGTTGACTTTGATAAGTTCTTTATAGATCTTGGATAATAACCCTTAATCTGGAGAGGAAGATGGCGAGGAAGTAGGAGGAGGCACCATTTCAACCTGTACCTAAAGTGAGCTGATTACCTACCAAAGAACTCCAACCACCCATGAAATCAGCCTGAGATCAGAATTATACACGTCTGGATCTCTACTGGAGCAGAAGACGCCAGTGGCAGGTAAAGCAGACTGGGAGCATCGGACTGATATCGGAAGATAAACAAAAGGGGGAGGGAGCCACCAGAGGTGACCCATTGGAAAGTAACACCCCAACACGAGAGTGCTCTGTGTCTGGGGACCAGCATTAACTAGGAGTCTGGTTGAAAGCACTCAAAAAACAAACAGCAAAGGATCGCAGTGGGGAGGTAATAGTGGGAACCTGGGCGGTTAGGGTCAGGGACCTAAGTCCCCAGACCCAGGACAGCCTCCCCTGGCGCGGAGCCAGAGAGAGTGCTGCGGAGAAATCAGGTCTCCGTCCCTGAGCCGCCAGTGCACCTGAATGCCAGCGCGCCCGAGAAGAAGTGGGGTCTGGCTCCCATGAGGGGCTGGGAGCCTGGCCAGACGGCAATCCTGAAACGCGCGCGTCCCACACCCTCCCTTGGGATAGGTGCTCATAGGCGCTAGCCTGGACCTCTGGCAGCCGGAAAAAACAGACATTCCCAGCCCGGGACAGCGGGAAAATCTCAGTGTGCGATCTCTGCTCGGAACCTCTCTGGCGGTCTGGAGCTGCCTAGACAACCACCGCTGCCCTGATTTGGGGCACAACGAGGAGCTCCTGCATCCCCAGGGACAGTGACTCAGAACCGACTCTGCCAGCAGTTTTTGCAAAACAGTCTGAGGCTTCTCTCTGAGAGGGAGGTTGGGGTGCTGTTTGCTCTCCTCTAAACCTCCAAAAACCATCAAAAGCTGTCAAGGCGAGAGAAAGCAGATGAAAGAACATAAAAACCCCCAGAGAACAAAAGGCTGAAAAAAACCAGTTTCCTGAAAAAAAAAGAGCTCACCCACTTGAGGGGAGCGGGAGGACCTAACTCAGGGACCATCATTGTCTGAAAACCCATGTGGCAGGCCCCTCCCCCAGAAAACCAACCAGGAAGGAAGAAAAAAAAAATACTACAAGAGAACAACCACCACTACTTCATAAATACAACTTTTATTTTTAACTCTTTACCAATATTCTGGTTCTTTTTTTTTATACATACAGATAAATTTTTAATCTATTTACCATCACACTGAGATGTCCAGTACATCAAATTCTTTAATAACCTTCTAACCTGAACTTTTTGATACATACACCCGTGTTTTTCTTTTGTTTTTCTATTTTTTTAATTCTTTTTAAATTTTAACTTAGTTTAGTCTAGTTTATTCTTTTTTTAATTTTTATTTTCTACTATACATATAGAGTTAAACTTCAAGGGAATCCCCTTTCCCCAATCAATGCTACCCCTATAGGCAAACCAGTTTCTAATCCCCCTGTAACTTAGGAAAGTTGAGTCCCTTAACAAAAACATCAAGATACCTTCAGGAAGAATCAAAATAACGTTCCTCACCCACACTGAGAATCTATAACCACTCTCCCAATTTTTCCTTCTGTCAGTGTTTCTGTGAATTTGTGTTTGTCCTGATAATATATAAATCTTATACTTGGGGTTCTTGCTGATGAGGTTCTTCCCTTTTTTTTGCTTATATATACATATTTTTTTCTCTTATCATATACTTTTATCACTCTTTTTGTCTGTCTGTTTTTGTTTGTATACTCCACAAATCTTACCTTGTGGCCCATTTGGGCTGAGCCTTCTCTTTTATCTTCCCTTTTTTTCCTATCTCTCTCTCTCTCTTTTTTTTCCTTTTTTCTTTCCCCTTTTTTTCTTTCTTCTTCTCTATTTCTTTTTCTTTTCTTTTTTCTCTCATTTGGGTGGGGAATCCTGATTGCATAGCAGCATTCCAGGGTGAACATTAACTGCACCACAATCGATAAGTCCAGCTGCATCTGTTTAGTCATCTCTTACCAAAATGACTAGGAGGAGGAATACCCAACAGAAGAAAAATACAGAGGATGGGCCTTCTGCAACAGAGCTAATGACTATCGACATAGACAATATGTCAGAAAAGGAATTCAGACTAACAATAATCCAGGCAATAGCTAGGTTGGAGAAAGCCATGGATGACCAAACAGAATTGATTAGGGCAGAACTGAAAGCCACCAGGGATGATGTTCAAAATGCTCTCAATGAGTTCCAATCGAATCTAAATTCTCTCAAAGCTAGAATAACTGAGACAGAAGATAGAATTAGTGATCTGGAGGACAAACAGATAGAGAGAAAGGATCAGGAGGAAGCCTGGAACAAACAGCTCAGAAGCCACGAAAACAGAATCAGGGAAATAAACGATGCCATGAAACGTTCCAACGTCAGAATTATTGGAATCCCTGAAGGGGAAGAAAAAGAAAGAAGTCTAGAAGATATAGTGGAAGAAGTTGTCTATGAAAATTTTCCCAATCTCACGAATGGAAACAGCGTTCATGTACTAGAGGCAGAGAGATTTCCTCCCAAGATTTTAGATTCTCGAAAGTCCTCATGGCACCTTATAGTTAGAATGGGGAATTATGTTTCAAGAGATACCCTCTTAAAAGCAGCTAGGACAAAGAAGCTTCTTACATACAGAGGAAAGCCCATTAGAATAACGTCAGACATTTCCACAGAGACCTGGAAAGCCAGGAAGGGCTGGAAAAATATATTCAGAGTACTAAATGAGAAGAACATGCAACCAAGAATACTCTATCCAGCAAGACTGACATTTAAAATGGATGGAGAGATAAAGAGTTTCCAAGACCAGCAAGGCTTAAAAGACTATGCAACCACCAAGCCGACACTGCAGGAAATATTAAGGGGGGTCCTATAAAAGAGAAAAAATCCTAAGAATATCATTGAACAGAAATATAGAAACAATCTATAGACAGAAAGACTTCAAAGGCAACACGATGTCAATAAAAACCTATCTCTCAATAATCAGTCTCAATGTGAATGGCCTAAATGCGCCCATAAAATGACACAGGGTTGCAGAATGGATAAAATGATAGGACCCATCCATATGTTGTCTACAAGAGAACCATTTTGAACCTAAGGATAAACACAGACTGAAAGTGAAAGGATGGAGAAGCATCTTTCATGCCAATGGGTCTCAAAAGAAGGCCGGAGTAGCAATTCTCATATCAGATAAATTAGATTTTAAACTAAAGACTGTAGTCAGAGATACAGAAGGACACTACATAATTCTTAAAGGGACTATCCGCCAAGACGATCTAACAATTGTGAATATCTATGGCCCAATATGGGAGCACCCAATTACATAAGAAAACTATTAATCAAGATAAAGAGTCATATTGATACGAATACAATAATAGTAGGAGATCTTAATACGCCTCTCTCAGAAATAGACAGATCATCGAAACAGAAAATTAATAAAGAAATAAGAGCATAATGAAACATTGGACCAGATGGACCTCATCGACATATACAGAACATTCCACCCTAAAACAACAGAATACTCATTCTTCTCAAGTGCACATGGAACCTTCTCCAGAATAGAGCACATACTGGGTCACAAAGCAGGACTCAACCGATACCAAAAGACTGACATTATTCCCTGCATATTCTAAGATCACAATGCTTTGAAACTGGAGCTCAATCGCAAGGAAAAGTTCAGAAGGTACTCAAAGACCTGGAAGCTAAAGACCACCTTGCTTAAGAATGCTTGGATCAACCAGGAGATCAAAGATGAACTTAAACAATTCATGGAAACCAATGAGAATGAAGACACCTCGGTCCAAAACCTATGGGATACAGCAAAGACGGTTCTAAGGGGGAAATACATAGCCATCCAAGCCTCCCTCAAAAACATTGAAAAATGCAGAATACTCCAGCTGTCTCTACACCTTAAGGAACTGGAGAATCAACATCAAATCAAACCAACTCCACATGCAAGAAGGGAAATAATCAAGATTAGAGCAGAGATCAATGAGGTAGAAACAAGAGATACAGTAGAACGTATCAATGAAACAAGAAGCTGGTTTTTGGAAAGAATCAATAAGATCGATAAACCATTGGCCACACTAATCCAAAAGAAAAGAAAGAAAGCCCAAATTAATAAAATTATGAATGAAAAGGGAGAGATCACAACTAACACCAAGGAAATAGAAACAATCATCAGAAATTATTACCAACAGTTATATGCCAATAAGCTAAGCAACCTAGATGAAATGGATGCCTTCCTGGAAAGCTACAAATTCCCAAAATTGAACCAGGAAGAAATTGACAACCAGAATAGACCGATATCTAGTAATGAGATTGAAGCAGTGATCAAAAACCTCCCAAAAAACAAGAGCCCAGGACCTGACGGATTCCCTGGGGAATTCTACCAAACTTTCAAAGAAGAAATAACACAAATTCTCCTGAAGCTGTTCCAAAAAATTGAAGCAGAAGGACAACTTCCAGACTCTTTTTATGAAGCCAGCATTACCCTGATCCCCAAACCAGGCAAAGACCCCACCAAAAAGGAGAATTTCAGACCAATATCACTGATGAATATGGATGCAAAGATTCTCAACAAGATCCTAGCAAACAGGATCCAGCAGCACATTAAAAAGATTATCCACCATGACCAGGTGAGATTCATCCCTGGGTTGCAAGGTTGGTTCAACATTCGCAAATCAATCAATGTGATAGAACAAATCAGTAAGAGAAGAGAGAAGAACCACATCGTCCTCTCAATGGATGCAGAAAAAGCATTTGACAAAATCCAGCAGTCCGTTCCTGATGAAAATGCTTCAAAGTATAGGGATAGAGGGAACATTCCGGAACTTCATAAAATCTATCTATGAAAGACCCACAGCAAATATCATCTTCAATGGGAAAAAGCTTTCAGCCTTCCCGTTGAGATCAGGAACACGACAAGGATGCCCACTCTCACCACTCTTGTTCAACATAGTATTAGAAGTTCTAGCAATGGCAATCAGACAACAAAGAGAAATAAAAGGTATCCAAATTGGCAAGGAAGAAGTCAAACTCTCTCTCTTCGCAGATGACATGATTCTTTATATGGAAAACCCCAAAGACTCCACCCCCAAACTACTAGAACTCATACAGCAATTCAGTAACGTGGCAGGATACAAAGTCAATGTACAGAAATCAGTGGCTTTCTTATACACTAACAATGAAAATACAGAAAGGGAAATTATAGAATCGATTCCATTTACTATAGCACCAAGAACCATAAGATACCTGGGCATAAACCTAACCAAAGAAGTAAAGGACCTGTACTCGAGGAACTGCAGAACACTCATGAAAGAAATCGAAGAAGACACAAAAAGATGGAAGACTGTTCCATGCTCTTGGATCGGAAGAATAAACATTGTTAAAATGTCTATACTGCCTAGAGCAATCTATACTTTTAAGGCCATTCTGATCAAAATTCCACGGATATTTTTCAAAGAGCTGGAGCAAATAATCCTAAAATTTGTTTGGAGTCGGAAGAGACCCCGAATTGCTAAGGAAATGTTGAAAAACAAAAACAAAACTGGCGGCATCACGTTACCCGATTTCAAGCTTTACTACAAAGCTGTGATCACCAAGACAGCGTGGTACTGGCATAAAAACAGACACATAGATCAGTGGAACAGAGTGGAGAGCCCAGATATGGACCCTCAACTCTATGGTGAAATAATCTTCGACAAAACAGGAAAAAATATTCAATGGAAAAAAGTCTCTTCAATAAATGGTGCTGGGAAAACTGGACAGCGATATGTAGAAGAATGAAACTCGCCCATTCTCTTACACCGTACACAAAGATAAACTCGATATGGATAAAAGACTTCAACGTGAAACAGGAATCTATCAGAATCCTAGAGGAGAACATAGGCAGTAACCTCTTCGATATCAGCCACAGCAACTTCTTTCAAGATATGTCTCCAAAGGCCAAGGAAATAAAAGCAAAAATGAACTTTTGGGACTTCATCAAGATCAAAAGCTTCTGCACAGCAAAGGAAACAATCAACAAAACAAAAAGGCAACCCACGGAATGGGAGAATATATTTGCAAATGACAGTACAGACAAAAGTTGATATCCAGGATCTACAAAGAACTTCTCAAACTCAACACACACAAAACAGATAATCATATCAAAAAATGGGCAGAAGATATGAACAGACACTTCTCCAACGAAGACATACAAATGGATATCAGACACATGAAAAAATGTTCATCATCACAAGCCATCAGGGAGTTTCAAATTAAAACAACATTGAGATACCACCTAACACCAGTTAGAATGGCCAAAATTAGCAAGACAGGAAACAACGTGTGCTGGAGAGGATGTGGAGAAATGGGAACCCTCTTACACTGTTGGTGGGAATGCAAGTTAGTGCAGCCACTTTGGAGAACAGTGTGGAGATTCCTGAAGAAATTAAAAATAGAGCTTCCCTATGACCCTGCAATTGCACTGCTGGGTATTTACCCCAAAGATACAGATGTAGTGAACAGAAGGGCCATCTGTACCCCAATGTTTATTGCAGCAATGTCTACGGTCGCCAAACTGTGGAAAGAACCAAGATGCCCTTCAACGGATGAATGGATAAGGAAGATGTGGTCCATATACCCAATGGAGTATGATGCCTCCATCAGAAAGGATGAATACCCAACTTTTGTAGCAACATGGAGGGGACTGGAAGAAATTATGCTGAGCGAAATAAGTCAAGCAGAGAGAGTCAAGTATCATATGGTCTCCCTTATTTGTGGAGCATAACAAATAACATGGAGGACATGGGGAGATGGAGAGGAGAGAGAGTTGAGGGAAACTGGAAGGGGAGATGAACCATGAGAGACTATGGACTCTGAAAAACAACCAGAGGGTTATGAAGGGGTGGCAGGGGGGGGGTCTGGGGGGTGTGTGGTGGGAGGTTGAGGAACCAGGTGGTGGGTAGTAGGGAGGGCATGTACTGCATGGAGCACTGGGTGTGATGCCAAAGCAATGAACACTGTTATGCTGTAAATAAGCAAATAAAAATAAATAAATTTTTAAAAAAAGAAAAAATAATAATAACCCTTAATCTGATAAGACACTTGTAAATATCTACTCTCACTCTGGGAGGTTGCCTTTTAGCTTTGTTGACTGTTTCTTTTGCTCGTCAGAAGTTTTTATCTTGATAAAGTCCCAATGGTTCAATTTTGCTTTTGTTTCTCTTGCATGTGGGAATGTATCTCACAATACGTCACTGTGGCTGAGATGAAAGTCTTCATGGCCTGAATTCTTCACTAGGATTTTGATGGATTCTTGCCTCACATTCAGGTTTTTCGTCCATTTGCGTTCTCTTTGTGTATGGTGTAAGAGAATGGTCCAGTTCCATTCTTCTGCATATTGCTGTCAAACATTCCCAAAACCATTTATTGAAGGGACTATCTTTTCTCAATTGGTTATTTTTTCCTGCTTTATCAAGACTTGAAATACATGGATTATTTTCCATTTCTTTATGTCTTTCTTAATTTCTTTCGTATGTGTTCTATAGTTTCTAGAGTACAGATCCTTGACCTCTTTTTTTCAGGTTGATTCCCAGGTATCTTTGTGTGTGTGTGTGTGCAATTGTCAAGGTTATCAATTGCTTGATTTCCCTTCCTCTGCCTCATTGTTAGTGTATAGAAATGCAGTTGACTTCTGTTCATTGATTGTATATACTGCCACTTTGCTGAATTGCTGTATCTGTTCTAGCATTTTTTAGCCAGAAATATTTGGGATTTTTATATAGAGTTTCACGTCATCTGTGAAGCATGAAAGTTTGAATTCTACTTCCCCAGTTTGGATGCCTTTTATTTCTTTTTGTTTTCTTATTGCTGAGGCTAGGCTTCCAGTACTGTATTGAAGAACAGTGGTGAGAGTGGACATCCCTGTCATGTTCCAGATCATAGGGGATAAGCCCCAACATTTCCTGCTTACAAGAGACTAATTTTAGAAACAAAGACGCCTTCAGTTTGAACGTAAAGTGATAGATAACTATTGATAATGTCAGAGGACATCAACAGAAAGCTAGGGTAGCCATTCTTATATCAGACAAATAGTAATTATAATATACTATATATATGTATACTATAATAGACAACAGTAATAAGAGATGAAGAAGGGCACTGTATCATAATAAAAGTGTCTATCCAATAACACGTTTCAAAAATTGTTGATATTTTTGCCTCTAACTTCGGAGCAGTCAAATATATAAATACAGAATAATATATAATAAACAAATAATAAATAACAAACAAATAATAAACAAATAATAAAATACAGAAACACATTGATAATAGTAGAGTAATACTAGGGATACTTAACAGGATCAAGATGAGTCTCTTATAGACAGCAATGGGCAGATCATGTAAATAAAGGATCAATGAGGAAACAAGGACTTTTTTATTATTATGTTCCATCAGTCAACTTATGGTACATCATTAGTTTTTGGTGCAGTGTTCAATGACTCATTAGCTGTGACATTCAGTGTTCACACAACACATGCCCTCCTTTATCATCACCCGGGTTCCCCATCCCACTACCCACTCCCGTCTTTAACCCTCTCTTTCTTTCCCAGAGCTAAGAGTTTCCTATGGATTGTCTCACTCTCTGATTTCTTCCCATTCAGTTTTCCCTCCTATCCCTTATGATCTTCTGCCCTATTTCTTCTATTCAACATATGAGTGAAATCATGTCGTGATTGTCTCTGATTGACTTAGTTCACTTTGCCTGATACCGTTCAGTTCTATCCACATAGATGGTAAGTGTTCATTCTTTCTGATGGCTAAGTAATATTCCATTGTATATATGGACCACATCTTCTTTATCCATTCATCTGTTGAAGGGCATCTCAGCTCCTCCAACAGTGTGGCTACTGTGAATAGTGCTGTTATGAACATTGGGGTACAGATGACCATTCTTTTCACTACATCTGTATCTTTGGGGTAAATGCCCAGTAGTGCAATTGTAGGGTCATCTGAAGGCTCTATTTTTCATTTCTTAAGGTATCACCACACTATTTTTCAAAGTGACTGCACCATTTCTTGATTGGATTATGTGTTCTTTCGGTGTTGAGTTTGATAAGTTGTTTATAGGTTTAGGATACTAGCCCTTTATCTGATAGGAGTTTGCAAATATCTTCTCCAATTCTGTCAGTTGTCTTTTGGTTTTGTTAACTGTTTCATTTGCTGTGTGAAGGCTTTTGATCTTAATTTTTGTTTTTGCTTCCCCTGCCTTTGGCAACGTTTCTAGGGATAAGTTGCTGCGGCTGAGGTCAGGGATGTTGCTGCCTGTGTTCTCCTCAAGGATTTTTATGGACTCATTTCTCACATTGATGTCCTTCATCCATTTGGAGTCTATTTTCATGTGTGGTTTAAGAAAATGATCCAGTTTCATTATTCTGCATGTGGTTGTCCAATTTTCCCAATAGCATTGCTGAAGAGGCTGTCTTTTTCCATTCGACATTCTTTCCTGCTTTGTCAAAGATTAGTTGATCATAGAGTTGAGGGATTATTTCTGGGCTTAAGATTCTGTTCCATGGATCCAGGTATCTGCTTTTGGGCCACTGTCTCTGATTCTTTTTTGTTGGGATTTCCTCCTCCTTGTCATTCCGTCCATGGATGGTTGAGTGAATGGTACAAGTCAAAAATATCAACCACGACCCAAGCAGAATGCACCCTAGAAAAATCCAGAGTGCTCAGAAGTCACCATTGAAAAAATAAAGGCAAATTAAAACACAAGAATAAAATTAAAAAAAAAGTAGGAGGGACAAGATGGTGGAGAAGTAGGAGACCCTGTTTCAAGTGGTCCCCTAAAGTGAGCTATATCTCTACCAGAACACTCTGAACACCCATGAAATCAGCCTGCATTGTAGGATTATATACTTGTGGATCTTGACAGGTGCAGAAGACATCAGTGGAGAGGTAAAACATAGTGGAAATGCTTGGACTGTTATCAGAGGATAAATAGATAGGAGAGGGAGCCACCAAAACCAATCCCTGTGGTTGACATTAACTTGGAGTCTGGTTAAAGCCCTCAAAATGAGCAAAAGATCTTAAGGGGCAACTGTTGGAATCAGGTGGCCATGGGCATGAGCCTGCCCCACAACCAGGATGGCATTGGTTGGAGACCACCCCTGCCAGAGAGAGCACAGGTGAGCCTCCAGTTTCTTGGCCCTGAGCCCTAGACCACCTACTGGGTCACAAATCAGGGCTCAACTGATACCAAAAGATTGAGATTATTCCCTGCAGGTTCTCAGATCACAAAGCTTTGAAAATGGAACTCAACCACAAGGAAATGTTTGGAAGGAACTCAAACACCTGGAAGACAAAGAACACCTTGCTTGAGAATGCTTGGATTCACCAGGAAGACAAAGAAGAACTTAAACAACTCATGGAAAACAATGAGAATGAAGACACTTTGGTCCAAAACCTATGGGATACAGCAAAGGCCATCCTAAGGGGGAAATGCATAGCCATCCAAACCTCCCTCAAAAAAATTGAAAAACCCAGAATACACCAGATGTCTCTATACCTTAAAGAAATGGAGAATCAACAACAAATTAAGCCAACTCCACATGCAAAAAGGTAAATAATCAAGTTTAGAGCAGAGGTCAATGAGAAAGAAACTAGAGATACAGGAGAATACATCAATGAAAGTAGAAGCTGTTTTTTGTTTTTTGTTTTTTTTTTAAGAATCAATAAGGTCAATAAACCATTGGCCAAACTAATCCAAAATAAAAGAAAGAAGGCCCAAATTAATAAAATTATGAATTAAAAGGGAGAGATCACAACTAACACCGAGGAAATAGAAACAATCATCAGGAATTATTATCAACGGATAAATGTCAATATGTTAAGCAACCTAGATGAAACGGATGCATTCGTGGAAAATTATAAACTTCCAAAACTGAATCAGGAAGAAATTGACACCTGAATAGATCGATATTTAGTAACGAGATTGAAGCAGTGATCAAAAACCTCTGAAAAAACAAGAGCCCAGGACCTGATGGATTCCCTGGGAAATTCTACCAAACTTTCAAAGAAGAAATAATTCCTATTCTCCTTAAGCTGTTTCAAAAATTGGAGCAGAAGGAAAACATCCAGACTATTTTTATGAAGCCAGTATTACCCTTATTCCCCAAAGAGGCAAAGGCCTTACCCAAAAAAGGAGAATTTCAGACCAATATAACTAATGAACGTGGATGCTAAGATTCTCAACATGATCCTAGCTAACAAGATCCAATGGTGCATTAAAAAGATTATCCACCATGATCAGGTGGGAATCATCCCTGGGTTACAAGTGTGGTTCAACATTCCCAAATCAATCAATGTGATAGAACAAATCAATAAGAGAAGAGAGAAAAACCACATTGTCCTCTCAATTAATGCAGAAGAAGCATTTGACAAAACCCAGCATCCGTTCCTGATTCAAACGTTTCAAAGTATAGGGATAGAGGGAACATTCCTGAACTTTATAAAATTTATCTATAAAAAACCTACAGCAAATACCATCCTTAATGGGAAAGAGCTCACAGTCTCCCCAGTGAGATCAGGAACACGACAAGGAAGCCAACAGTTACCATTCTTTTTCAACATAGTATTAGAAGTCCTAGCAACAGCAATCAGACAACAAAGAGAAATAAAATGTATTCGAATTTTCAACGAAGAAGTCAAACTTTCTCTCTTCTCAGATGACATGATACTTCATATGGAAAATCTGAAAGCTTCCACCCTCCAAAAGAAAAGAACTCATACAGCAGTTCAGCAATGTAGCAGGATACAAACTCAATGTACAGAAATCAGTTGCTTTCTTATACATGGACAACGAAAACACAGAAAGGGAAATTAGAGAATCGATTCCATTTACTATAGCACCAAGAACCATAAGATACCTGGGAATAAACCTAACTAAAGAGGTAAAGGATCTGTACTCGAGAAACTACAGAGCACTCATGAAAGTAATTGAAGAAGACGCAAAAAGATGGAAGACCATTCCATCCTCCTGGATCGGAAGAACAAACATTGTTAAAATGTCTATACTGCCTTGAGCAATCTATAATTTTAATACCATCCCGATCAAAATTCCTCTAATGTTTTTCAAAGAGCTGGAGCAAATAATCCTAAAATTTGTATGGAATCAGAAGAGACCCTGAGGGGCACCAGGGTGCCTCAGTGGGTTGAGTCTCTGCCTTCGGCTCAGGTTATGATCTCAGGGTCCTGGTATCGAGTCCCGCATCAGGCTCTAGCCTGCTTCCTCCTCTCTCTGTGACTGCAAACACAAGACATCCTGGTCAGGAAAATGTCACACACCCAATGTTTCTCTCACTCATATCCACTCACATACTCATTTTTTTCCTCCATAAATTACCTTTCAAAAGAGAAAGAAGGAAAACCCAGCCAAGCACAAATTCCATGGTGAGTTCTCTGTGTTCTGTCCTGATCACTGAATGATCAGGTATCCCGGGCCTGGGGCTCCTCTCCCAGCTGCAGGGTCTTGGATGTGTTGGTTAAATCAGCAGAGGGAGGCCCTATTTGCATGTCCTCTGGCTATATATTCAGCTTGGGGATCTATTCTTACAGAGAGGCAGTGACCCAAGCGGTTGGAATGTCTTTAATTTAGTGCTAACGACCAGTTTTGACAAATATATATATATATATATATATATATATATATATATATATACATATATATATAACTTTCCAGTGTGTATACTTGGGTTTGTAAGGTGTTCATGAACACATATGGGGTGAGATTGACCGGACGATCTTGGTCAGTGCTACCCTCACAGGAGCTGCTGCCCTCCACGCCAAATCAATGCAGGACAGTGTGTCAAGCTATGAGGAATGTGGAACCCATCCTGTAATGGGGATATATTGATTTTGCTTATTTTATAGTTTACTATAAATAGAGAGTAAATCAGTATAGTGTACGTGTATTTTCATGTCTTTAACATTCCATTCTCTCTGCGTTCCTCCAGGATCACCTTTGTTATTACCTAAAATTAGATTGATGTGTATATTTGACAAATGATGAATGGCCCACATACGGAGTGTGTAGTATAACAAATATAGGTGTCACAATCAACATTAATGACAGTGAGTGTACCAATTCTCCATAAAATTTTCGGCATTACTCCTGGAATTCCTCATTCCTTTCCCTTGTTTATCCTGTCCCCACATAACTATTGTTCTTTCTCATGTCACCTCATACTAGCTTTAATTCTGTAGAAATCATAAATGGGTCATTGTACTCTATGTACTTTCTTTGTGGGGCTTCTTTGCCTCAGGATCAGTCCTTGTGGGTACAGTCATGTTGCTGTCTGTATCAGGAATCACTAGTTTTAATGATGGACAGCTCTGATGGCAGCAGTCGGAAGCACCAGCTGGAGGAAGATCTGAAAGAGCAGAAAGAATCCACTTGCTTCAAGACTCATCCACACACACTCTTGACCCAGGAGTTCTTTGTCCCAAAAAAGAGAAGAACTCCCGTGTTGTTCAGGAACCATTTCTGCTGTGATGAAGAGAATCAAAGGCAGCAAGAGGTGGACCAGAGAACATTGAGTTAGAAGCTCAGAAAGACCTGTCAATGGAAGATGCGAGGCACCAGGAGGAAGAACAGCATGGGAGGAGCTGTCCTACTGCAGAAGAATCCTGTGCACAAACAAATCCGACACTCAGGCACCAGACTGTGGGTGTCATGTCAAGCGGCCAGCTTCTGACTATGCCCATAACTCCCACATGCTCCACTCAGTTCCACTGATAACCTCAGTTGTGAGCTGCAGGCATCACATGGGAACAGCAGTTGCTCTTTGCCTCAAATCAGGATCCTTCTTTCCTTGTCAGGAGTGCACGGAGAGGATCCATTTCTGCAGCCACACCTGGCCACACCCCCACAGAGTGTACCTGACATGTGCAGAATCTACTTTTGTTGAGAATTGTTTTCCTGTGCTACTGAGGCTCATTAGGAGGCTCAACACATGTGTTTCTCCTACTGAATCCAAGTACTTAACTTACATTGAGCCATTGTGGACCTTGACTGTGGGTATTAACTGAGACCATAATGTAGCCTCTGTATCAAAAGAATGCAAATTTATTGCCACTCTGCTACTCTCCTGGCTTTCTATTTTTTATTTTTAAAATTTATTTTAAAATTTCTTTTCAGTGTTCCAGAATTCATTTTTATGCACCACACCCAGTGCTCTATGCAATACATGCTCTCCACAATACCCACTACCAGGCTCACCCAACCACCCATCTCCCTTCCCTCCAAAACCCTCAGTTTGTTTCTCAGAGTCCACAGTCTCTCATGGTTCATCTCCCTCTGATTTCCCCCAACTCCTTCTTCTCTCCATCTCCCCATGTCCTCCATGTTATTCCTAATGCTCCAAAAATAAGCGAAACCATATGATAAATGACTCTCTCTGTTTGATTTATTTCACTCAGAATAATCTCTTCCAGTCTGGTTCATGTTGATACAAAAGTTGGATTTTCATCCTTTCTGATGGAGGCATAATACTGCATGTGTGTGTCTGTGTGTGTGTATGTGTGTGTGTGTATGTATATATAGATATATGTATATTATATACAATATACATATTGTATATGTACACATATGTATACATATGTATACATAATATACATAATATATGTGTATATATATGTGTATTATATTATGCATTATATATATATATATATATATATATATATATATATTCTACTTTAATCAGAAAATAAGAACCATTATGCTTTCCTGAAAACATGATCTCTGTTTCAGATTCTGTCCGTTTCTTTGTACAAAGTGTATTTAGAACAAAGGAATGAAACTCCAATGGGAATGCCTCAGGAACTGCACAACCAGGAAGAAGACTGTGTTGCCCCATGCGGAGCCTCCTGGCAGCCATGTCATGCTTGGGACAGAGCTGGTGTGAAGCCACATTCTTCCTTGTAAGTGAAAAATTCACAGGGAACACTGTGCTCTACACACATGCATCAGTCCTCCCATAAACTGAAGTGGAAGCAAGATAGTTGACTCCCTTCTCTGATTTTGTCTTATAATGTTTTGAAATCTGTTAATCTCATTTATCAGTCACCTTTCTAGGGGGAAATGGGCAGTTTAGGAGGAGGAGTCTCCATGAGCATTGGAAAGCACAGGTTTTGTCCTTAGAGGAATGTGTGCTATAAGGGTTTCTTGTCCTTCCCCATTTTGTTAACTTCCTCCCAGAATCCACTTGGGAAGGCAACCATGTGTGCTAGGCCTTCACACAGCCTGTGCCTTCTTTCCTCAATGTGCTTTTTCTCATCTGCTAGACACCCTCCTAAGCCTTGGTTCAGCTCAGTTAAAATCTTTCTCATAAGTCCTTCCTTGACCGCGTGGCCTCCTCAGGAAAGATGATCACTGACTTCTCCGTAGCTCCCAATGTTCCCTGTGTGCATCTCCCTCAGAACAGATATACCACCTTGGTACCTGTTCACAAGCAGATAGAAGCAAAGATGCCCACAATTTTCTTAGTCCTCGAAGACAACAGTTATCTTCGTCACCTCTGCACTATGTGTCTCTGATGCAGAATTCATTCAGCCCATGTTGAATAGTGGTTTTCCTGCAGACTGGTCATTACTTATGAAGTCTACTCTTTACATGTACCTGATCTTGTGTGTGGGGACAAAACAGCATCCATATTCTGCCCAGGTCGAGTCTAGGCACCATGTAAAGTATAAATCTATCTGACATTATTTCCACTAGTTCATAGAGTGAACATGATGATGAGGCCATTGTAGTCTCAGTAATGGTGATTAAAAAAAAAAATACATGATTTCTAGATCACAACCATTCTGAAGACCAACAAATTAATATAAAATGAAGATCCTTTATTCTTTACCCAGAAGTCTAGTGTACAATTCCATACCTGTTTGTGTAATTCATTAACGACTATTTATTTGGTTATAACTGCACAAACTGTAGCCCTGACTTGTCTCTGTGAATACAGCAATGAACAGAAATAGAAGAACGTGCCTTCATGGGGCTTACCCCTTGAAGGTGTAAGAGAAATCATAAGTCAGCAGCAATCCTCTCTTTCTCCACGTGGTAAAGGATTCTCTGACTGACTCCGGTGTGTTGAGTAGTTAGGAGTGGGATAGGGACATGGGACCTTGGATTCAGGAAGGTGAGGAGATTCTTGCTGGTGTCCAAGTGAAAACTGATAGGAGCTCAGTCCAGGGTGGCACCAGTGAAGGGGTGGGAATTGGTTGGATTCTGAGTGTGTCTTGAACTTGTAACTGGCAATACATGTTGACTAATTGGCCATGGAGTGACAAAAAGAGGCAGTTAAGGAGGGCACCCAGCTATCAGCCCCAGAGTTTGAGGTCTCCATCCTTCATCCTGTAAAAATCCCTTTTTGACCCCAGTTCTTGTATCTCTTGTGGATTCCTCGAGGGTTTGTTCATTGTGTCTCATTATCACTGGCTTTCTGAGCAATGAACACGTCCTCTGATAAGAATTTACTGACTTTTCCTGCGAAATATGGCTGTCACTCTATGCTTGGCCATTTTGCAAAGCTCCTAGATCATACACATATGTAGATTGTTAGAATTTCCATAATTTCTGGGAAGGAACCTCTGTTTTCAATGTTGTTTTGACTTAGTCATGGTTTCCCCTTGCTAATGGGGTTGTGCTCATTAACATTCTTGTAGGATGACTTTGCACTATTATTGGTTGTTTTTTTCTCCTTATGTGATGGCTTATTGCAAACTTGACTGCTGTTTTATTCTATCCAGATGTTCTCCACAGTGTGTCCCTGCAAAGTGTAGCTTTGCTTGGTAGACAGGTCTCCATTGGAGCTGCTCCATTTGTTAATGGATAGGAGACATGGACACCACATTGCAAAAAAAAGATAAGATATGACTGACTAACATGAGACAGGAAAAGTACTGGGGGAATGTAGAGATTCCTATTGAAGATGAGATTTCAGTTCTTTCTTTTTTAAGTAAAAACTAACAAGGTACAATGTCGTTTTGAAACAATATGATACAGACCTTATAAAAGAATCACTGGTTTTAATGATTAGGACCTCTCCAAAGAATGGACATAGCAGGATTTTATTTTTTTAAGTATTTGGGTGGGGTGGAATTGTTTCCAGTGTCTCATATTCCAATAAAGTTCCTTCTCCCCCTAGATATGTAGCTGATGAGCTCAAAAAATTTATTATTTATATGCTTTCCACAACGACCATGAACCTCAAGAAGATGCAGAGGAAAAAATTTGCATCAATATGGGAGTTTCTCTGCTTTGTTAAGTTCCTACTTTTCACAGGTGTTTTGAAAGCTCAATGTCAATCATGACAATATAATTAAAACATAATTAAAAGTAGGAAGTTTCTGTGAAGTTGTTATAAGGACATGTGTAATATGTTTATGTCATAACTTTAAGTCATTTTTGGAAAAGCTTGATGTCCATAACTATACTAGGGTTTAACCATGGAGCAGAAATCCAGGGTATCATTTATAACAATGGGTTAAAGAATCATCATATAATTCAAATCCCTGTCCATTAAGGGAGGTTGTGAGTTTAATTTTATGTAGAACATTCCACCCTAAAACAACAGAATACACATTCTTCTCAAGTGCACATGGAACCTTGCCCAGAATAGACCACATACTGGGTCACAAAGCAGGACTCAACCGATACCAAAAGACCGATATTATTCCCTGCATATTCTCAGATCACAATGCTTTGAAACTGGAACTCAATCACAAGGAAAAGTTCAGAAGGAACTCAAACACCTGGAAGCTAAAGACCGCCTTGCTTAAGAATGCTCGGATCAACCAGGAGATCAAAGATGAACTTAACCAATTCATGGAAACCAATGAGAATGAAGACACATCAGTACAAAACCTGTGGGATACAGCAAAGGCGGTTCTAAGGGGGAAATACATAGCCATCTGAGCCTCCCTCAAAAAAAAATTGAGAAATCCAGAATACACCAGCTGTCTCTACACCTTAAAGAACTGGAGAATCAAGAACAAATCAAACCAACTCCACACGCAAGAAGGGAAATAATTAAGATTCGAGCAGAGATCTATGAAGTAGAAACCAGAGGTAGAGCAGAATGTATCAATGAAACTAGAAGCTGGTTTTTTGAAAGAATCAATAAGACCGATAAACCATTGGCCACACTAATCCAAAACAAAAGAGAGAAAGCCCAAATTAATAAAATTATGAATGAAAAGGGAGAGATCACAACTAACACCAAGGAAATAGAAACAATCATCAGAAATTATTACCAACAGTTATATGCCAATAAGCTAAGCAACCTAGATGAAATGGATGCATTCCTGGAAAACTACAAACTCCCAAAATTGAACCAGGAAGAAACTGACAACCTGAATAGACCGATATCTAGTAATGAGATTGAAGCAGTGATCAAAAACCTCCCAAAAAACAAGAGCCCAGGACCTGACGGATTCCCTGGGGAATTCTACCAAACTTTCAAAGAAGAAATAACACCAATTCTCCTGAAGCTGTTTCAAGAAATTGAAGCAGAAGGAAAACTTCCAGACTCTTTTTATGAAGCCAGCATTACCCTGATGCCCAAACCAGGCAAAGACCCTACCAAAAAGGAGAATTTCAGACTAATTTTATGTGGAAATAATATCAGCCTGTGGGCACAATCTTATTTCTGATCTGGGATCTGTGTCTCTGTGACAATGAGACAATTCTGCAGTCAAATGCTCTACCACTGAGCTATACCGCCACGATGAGATGGTTCTGGCCAGGGAGACAGGAGAAGTTCTGTTGGGACATTCCTGCTTCTCCAGAAGTTACTTTCAGAATAATTTCTCCCTTCTCCCAGTCCCTATTTGGGTCTGCCTGTCCCCTTATGGAAAGCTGCCATTATGTCCCCCCATGATGGGAGTTTACCTGGGGTTTGGAAGCGCCATATAATTGATTTTACATCAAGTTACTGGAAGCAATCTGGCTGTCACTTCCCTCAGATCATCTGCAGTCTCTGTCTCTTTGGAGTCACCAGGTGATATCAACGTCTGTTAGTTAAATGTTATGTTGTAGCATGGTGCAGTGTAGAAGCCAACTAGTTACAATCTTGATTCAGTACTTGGGAGGAAACTCAGAAAGAGAGTCAGAATATTTCCTTCTCATGTAATATAATCAGCAGTAAAGTCCTGGGGAACATGGGAGGTGGGACATTGCAAGAAACAAGACTTCAGGGACCCATAGAACAGGCAGATGGATTTAATCCCATGTCCACCCTCCAGTCATGTGCGTATGTTTTATTTCTTGTATGTGCACTTTCCCATGTTGTGAAGTCATTCCTGAAGCAAAGCCTCCTTCCCTTCACTCAGAAGAAAGTCTTTTTGATTTGTGTTTGCATCCTGGGTGATAACAGCTTTTATATCCAATGTCTGAGGTTCACATCTAACAGCTGTCATGGTGGGACAATGGTGCATGGTGTGGTTCAGAGTCAGATTCTACACGATCATCATATCCACAGTCTCTGGAAAGGTTGAGAAAAGAGCAGCCTTAAAGTAAATTTGCACAGTCTCTCAGAGTTTCATGGACTCTGTTGTCCAAAGGTACTTCCACTGGTACTGATGGTCAGTGGTCAATGGACTCAAGAGCAAATATCTGATCTCCCTGTGACAGGTATTTCTTCCAATTCTCATCTCTGCCCTATTGCATTCTGCTGTGCAGACATTTAAAAAGGATTCATGCATCATAACCTTCCTAAACTAACAATGTCAATCTGCCTGTCCACTGTAAGTTTTGATGGACTTTTGACTTTCTTCTTTACTTTTTTTTAGTGTTCCAATTCCGTTGACTTTCAATTAATAAATTCAACCTAAAGGGAGAGCAATAAATAAATAAATAAATAAATAAATAAATAAATGCTATCCTTCAACCTCTTTCAAGGATTTACAGGGACTTTTTTAAAAGATTTTTTTTTATTTATTTGAGAGAGAGAGCATGAGAGGGGAGAAGATCAGAGGGAGAAGCAGACTCCCCATGGAGTTTGGAGTCTGATGTGGGATTCAGTCCTGGGACTCCAGGATCATGACCTGAGCCGAAAGCAGTCGTCCAACCGACTGAGCCACCCAGGCACCCCTACAGGGACTTTTGACAACAAACATGGCAGGGAAATTCAATTCCAATTCAATTTCAGGTTGAAATTCGCATCCACATCTGTTTTGGTTTTCTCAGTTCAGTCCCTTTGACCTTGCTGGATGAGTATAGGATTTCTGTTCTGAAGTTTCCTGAAGTTTCCATCCCTGCGTGGATTCCGTGCATCAGGAATACTGCAAATTCTCCATGCCATCGAAAATGCACCTGTGTTCACTGCTCAGAGACCTGGAGTGGTCCTAGTAATGTTCCTGCAATTCTTGTCCTTGGCGAGCACCCCTCACAACTTACTCATAGCCCCGGGCTCACTTCTAGGAAGTGAATTCTCTCTAAGTCTCCTAGTAAGTGAGGTTATGTAGGTGGAAAACATATGTCAACCATTACTGCAAAAGAATATAATAATTACATACTATTTAATGGGATTGCACATTGAAAGAACAAGTGAACCACAAGACAACTGCATTAGAGCAGAGAGAGAAATAAATTAGGGTATTCTTAAATAAAACACCATATTTCAGGATCCTGTTTGCTAGGATCTTGTTGAGAATCTTTGCATTCATATTCATCAGTAATATTGGTCTGAAATTCTCCTTTTTGGTAGGGTCTTTGTCTGGTTTGGGGATCAGGGTAATGCTGGCTTCATAAAAAGAGTCTGGAAGTTTTCCTTCTGCTTCAATTTTTTGGAACAGCTTCAGGAGAATTGGTGTTATTTCTTCTTTGAAAGTTTGGTAGAATTCCCCAGGGAATCCGTCAGGTCCTGGGCTCTTGTTTTTTGGGAGGTTTTTGATCACTGCTTCAATCTCATTACTAGATATCGGTCTATTCAGGTTGTCAATTTCTTCCTGGTTCAATTTTGGGAGTTTGTAGCTTTCCAGGCATGCATCCATTTCATCTAGGTTGCTTAGCTTATTGGCATATAACTGTTGGTAATAATTTCTGATGATTGTTTCTATTTCCTTGGTGTTAGTTGTGATCTCTAGCTTTTCATTCATAATTTTATTAATTTGGGCTTTCTCTCTTTTGTTTTGGATTAGTGTGGCCAATGGTTTATCGGTCTTATTGATTCTTCCAAAAAACCAGCTTCTAGAGGAGTCAAGATGGCGGAGAAGTAGCAGCCTGAGACTACATCAGGTAGCAGGAGATCAGCTCGATAGCTTATCTAAACAGTGCAAACACCTACAAATCCAACGGGAGAGCGAAGAGAAGAAGAACAGCAACTCTAGAAACAGAAAATCAACCACTTTCTGAAAGGTAGGACTGGCGGAGAAGTGAATCTAAAACGACGGGAAGATAGACCGCGGGGGGAGGGGCCAGCTCCCGGCAAGCGGCGGAGGAACGGAGCAAAAAATCAGGACTTTTAAAAGTCTGTTCCACTGAGGGACATTGCTCCAGGGGCTAAACCGGGGTGAAGCCCACGCGGGGCCAGCGTGGTCCCAGGCCCCGCAGGGTCACAGAAGGATCGGGGGTGTCGGAGTTTCGGAGTGCTTGCAGGTATTAGAACGGAGAAGCCAGCTGCAGAGACAGAGCCGAGGACTGAACTCTCAGCTCGGGGTTACCTTGAACTGGTCGCGGGCTGGGTGAGCTCGGAGCGTGGCTAGAGGCTGGGGATACGGGAGTGATTGGGTGCTGTCCTCTGGAGGCGCACTGAGGAGTGGGGCCCCAGGCTCTCGGCTCCTCCGGGCCGGAGACTGGGAGGCCGCCATTTTCATTCCCGTCCTCCGGAACTCTATGGAAAGTGTTCAGGGAACAGAAGCTCCCAAAAGCGAACCCGAGCCGATTACTTAGTCCGGCCGCTGGTAAGGGCAGTGCAACCCCGCCTCGGGCAAAGACACTTGAGAGTCACTACAACAGGCCCCTCCCCCAGAAGATCAACAAAATATCCAGCCAGGACGAAGTTCATCTATCAAGGAGAAAGCAAATTCAATTCCTAAGACAGCAGAGCAATTCCAGAGGAGGAGAAAGCAAAGCACGGAACTTATGGCTTTCTCCCCATGATTCTTTAGTCTTGTGGCTACTTCAATTTTCTTTTCTTTTTTCAATTTTTTTTCTTTTTTCAATTCTTTTTTCTTTTTTCTTCTTCTGCTAAATTTTTTAAAACTTTTACCCTTTTCTTTTTTAACGTTTTTTGACTAGTTCATCTAAAGATATATTTTTTTTCTTTCTTTTATAAATTTTTTGTTTTATTTTTAAAATTTTTTCTTTTTTTTCTTTTTTTTTCTTTTTTTTTCAGAACCTGTTTTTATCCCCTTTCTCCCCCCCACAATTTGGGGTCTCTTCTGATTTGGTTACAGCGCATTTTTCCGGGGTCTTTGCCACCCTTTTAGTAGTTTATTTGCTCCTTCATATCCTCTTATCTGGACAAAATGACAAGGCGGAAAAAATCACCACAAACAAAAGAACAAGAGACAGTACCGAAGGCTAGGGACCTAATCAACACAGACATGAGTAATATGTCAGATCAAGAGTTCAGAATGACGATTCTGAACATTCTAGCCGGGCTCGAAAAAGGCATGGAAGATATTAGAGAAATCCTCTCTGGAGATATTAAAGCCCTTTCTGGAGAAATTAAAGAACTAAAATCTAACCAAGTTGAAATCAAAAAAGCTATTAATGAGGTGCAATGAAAATGGAGGCTCTCACTGCTAGGATAAATGAGGCAGAAGAAAGAATTAGTGATATAGAAGACCAAATGACAGAGAATAAGGAAGCCGAGCAAAAGAGGGACAAACAGCTACTGGACCATGAGGGGAGAATTCGAGAGATAAGTGACACCATAAGATGAAACAACATTAGAATAATTGGGATTCCAGAAGAAGAAGAAACAGAGAGGGGAGCAGAAGGTCTATTGGAGAGAATCATTGGAGAGAATTTCCCTAATATGGCAAAGGGAACAAGCATCAAAATCCAGAAGATGCAGAGAACCCCCCTCAAAGTCAACAAGAATAGGTCCACACCCCGTCACCTAATAGTAAAATTGACAAGTCTTAGTGACAAGGAGAAAATCCTTAAAGCAGTCCGGGAAAAGAAGTCTGTAACATACAAGGGTAAAAATATTAGATTGTCAGCAGACTTATCCACAGAGACCTGGCAGGCCAGTAAGAGCTGGCATGATATATTCAGAGCACTAAACGAGAAAAACATGCAGCCAAGAATACTCTATCCAGCTAGGCTATCATTGAAAATAGAAGGAGAGATCAAAAGCTTCCAGGACAAACAAAAACTGAAAGAATTTGCAAACACCAAACCAGCTCTACAGGAAATATTGAAAGGGGTCCTCTAAGCAAAGAGAGAGCCTAAAAGTAGTAGATCAGAAAGGTACAGAGACAATATACAGTAACAGTCACCTTACAGGCTAATAATGGCACTAAATTCATATCTCTCCATAGTTACCCTGAATGTTAATGGGCTAAATGCCCCAATCAAAAGACACAGGGTATCAGAATGGATAAAAAAACAAAACCCATCAGTATGTTGCCTACAAGAAACTCATTTTAGACGCGAAGATACCTCCAGATTTAAAGTGAGAGGGTGGAAAACAATTTACCATGCTAATGGGCATCAGAAGAAAGCTGGGGTGGCAATCCTTATATCAGATCAATTAGATTTCAAGCCAAAGACTATAATAAGAGATGAGGAAGTACACTATATCCTACTCAAAGGGTCTGTCCAACAAGAAGATCTAACAATTTTAAATATCTATGCCCCTAACGTGGGAGCAGCCAACTATATCAACCAATTAATAACAAAATCAAAGAAACACATCAATAATAATACAATAATAGTAGGGGACTTTAACGCTCCCTCACTGAAATGGACAGATCACCCAAGCAAAAGATCAACAAGGAAATAAAGGCTTTAAATGACACATGGACCAGATGGACATCACAGATATATTCAGAACATTTCGTCCCAAAGCAACAGAATACACATTCTTCTCTAGTGCACATGGAACCTTCTCCAGAATAGATCACATCCTGGGTCACAAATCAGGTCTCAACCGGTATCAAAAGATTAGGATTATTCCCTGCATATTTTCAGACCACAATGCTCTGAAGCTAGAACTCAATCACAAGAGGAAAGCTGGAAAGAACCCAAATACATGGAGACTAGACAGCATCCTTTTAAAGAATGAATGGGTTAACCAGGAAATTAAAGAAGAATTGAAAAAATTCATGGAAACAAATGATAATGAAAACACAACAGTTCAAAATCTGTGGGACACAGCAAAGGCAGTCCTGAGAGGAAAATATATAGCGGTACAAGCCTTTCTCAAGAAACAAGAAAGTTCTCAAGTACACAACCTAACCCTACGCGTAAAGGAGCTGGAGAAAGAACAAGAAGGAAACCCTAAACCCAGCAGGAGAAGAGAAATCATAAAGGTCAGAGCAGAAATCAATGAAATAGAAAGCCCCCCCAAAAAATAGAAAAAAATCAATGAAACTAGGAGCTGGTTCTTTGAAAGAATCAATAAGATTGATAAACCCCTGGCCAGACTCATCAAAAAGAAAAGAGAAAGGACCCAAATCAATAAAATCATGAATGAAAGAGGAGAGATCACAACTAACACCAAAGAAATGCAGACAATTATAAGAACATACTGTGAGCAACTCTACGCCAACAAATTTGACAATCTGGAAGAAATGGATACATTCCTAGAGACATATAAACTACCACAACTGAACCAGGAAGAAATAGAAAACCTGAACAGGCCCATAACCAGTAAGGAGATTGAAACAGTCATCCAAAATCTCCAAACAAACAAAAGCCCAGGGCCAGATGGCTTCCCAGGGGAATTCTACCAAACATTTAAAGAAGAACTAATTCCTATTCTCCTGAAACTGTTCCAAAAAATAGAAACGGAAGGAAAAATTCCAAACTCATTTTATGAGGCCAGCATCACCTTGATCCCCAAACCAGACAGGGATCCCACCAAAAAAGAGAACTACAGACCAATATCCTTGATGAACACAGACGCAAAAATTCTCGCCAAAATACTAGCCAATAGGATTCAACAGTACATTAAAAGGATTATTCACCACGATCAAGTGGGATTTATTCCAGGGCTGCAGGGTTGGTTCAACATCCGCAAATCAATCAATGTGATACAACACATTAATAAAAGAAAGAACAAGAACCATATGATACTCTCCATAGATGCTGAAAAAGCATTTGACAAAGTACAGCATCCCTTCCTGATCAAAACTCTTCAAAGTGTAGGGATAGAGGGCACATACCTCAATATTATCAAAGCCATCTATGAAAAACCCACCGCAAATATCATTCTCAATGGAGAAAAACTGAAAGCTTTTCCGTTAAGGTCAGGAACACGGCACGGATGTCCATTATCACCACTGCTATTCAACATAGTACTAGAAGTCCTAGCCTCAGGAATCAGACAACAAAAAGAAATTAAAGGCATCCAAATTGGTAAAGAAGAAGTCAAACTATCACTCTTCGCAGATGATATGATACTCTATGTGGAAAACCCAAAAGACTCCACTCCAAAACTGCTAGAACTTGTACAGGAATTCAGTAAAGTGTCAGGATATAAAATCAATGCACAGAAATCAGTTGCATTTCTGTACACCAACAACAAGACAGAAGAAAGAGAAATTAAGGAGTCAATCCCATTCACAATTGTACCCAAAACTATAAGATACCTAGGAATAAACCTAACCAAAGAGACTAAGAATCTATACACAGAAAATTATAAAGTACTCATGAAAGAAATTGAGGAAGACACAAAAAAATGGAAAAATGTTCCATGCTCCTGGATTGGAAGAATAAATATTGTGAAAATGTCTATGCTACCTAAAGCAATCTACACATTTAATGCAATCCCTATCAAAATACCATCCATTTTTTTCAAAGAAATGGAACAAATAATCCTAAAATTTATATGGAACCAGAAAAGACCTCGAATAGCCAAAGGAATATTGAAGAACAAAGCCAAAGTTGGTGGCATCACAATTCCGGACTTCAAGCTCTATTACAAAGCTGTCATCATCAAGACAGCATGGTACTGGCACAAAAACAGACACATAGATCAGTGGAACAGAATAGAGAGCCCAGAAATCGACCCTCAACTCTATGGTCAACTAATCTTCGACAAAGCAGGAAAGAATGTCCAATGGAAAAATGACAGCCTCTTCAATAAATGGTGCTGGGAAAATTGGACAGCCACATGCAGAAAAATGAAATTGGACCACTTCCTTACACCACATACGAAAATAGACTCCAAATGGATGAAGGACCTCAATGTGAGAAAGGAATCCATCAAAATCCTTGAGGAGAATGCAGGCAGCAACCTCTTCGACCTCAGCCATAGCAACATCTTCCTAGGAACAACGGCAAAGGCAAGGGAAGCAAGGGCAAAAATGAACTGTTGGGATTTCATCAAGATCAAAAGCTTTTGCACAGCAAAGGAAACAGTTAACAAAACCAAAAGACAACTGACAGAATGGGAGAAGATATTTGCAAACGACATATCAGATAAAGGGCTAGTATCCAAAATCTATAAGGAACTTAGCAAACTCAACACCCAAAGAACAAACAATCCAATCAAGAAATGGGCAGAGGACATGAACAGACATTTCTGCAAAGAAGACATCCAGATGGCCAACAGACACATGAAAAAGTGCTCCACGTCACTCGGCATCAGGGAAATACAAATCAAAACCACAATGAGATATCACCTCACACCAGTCAGAATGGCTAAAATTAACAAGTCAGGAAATGACAGATGCTGGCGAGGATGTGGAGAAAGGGGAACCCTCCTCCACTGTTGGTGGGAATGCAAGCTGGTCCAACCACTCTGGAAAACAGCATGGAGGTTCCTCAAAATGTTGAAAATAGAACTACCCTATGACCCAGCAATTGCACTACTGGGTATTTACCCTAAAGATACAAACATAGTGATCCGAAGGGGCACGTGTACCCGAATGTTTATAGCAGCAATGTCTACAATAGCCAGACTATGGAAAGAACCTAGATGTCCATCAACAGATGAATGGATAAAGAAGATAGAAGATGTGGTATATATACACAATGGAATACTATGCAGCCATAAAAAGAAATGAAATCTTGCCATTTGCGACGACGTGGATGGAGCTAGTGCGTATCATGCTTAGTGAAATAAGTCAATCGAAGAAAGACAACTATCATATGATCTCCCTGATATGAGGACATGGAGAAGCAACATGGGGGGTAGGGGGATAGGAGAAGAATAAATGAAACAAGATGGGATTGGGAGGGAGACAAACCATAAATGACTCTTAATCTCACAAAACAAACTGGGGGTTGCTGGGGGGAGGTGGGATTGGGAGAGGGGTAGCGGGCTATGGACATTGGGGAGGCGAGGCGAACCATAAGAGACTATGGACTCTGAAAAACAACCTGAGGGTTTTGAAGGGTCAGGGGTGGGAGGTTGGGGGAACAGGTGGTGGGTAATGGGGAGGGCACGTTTTGCATGGAGCACTGGGTGTTGTGCAAAAAGAATGAATACTGTTACGCTGAAAAAATAAATAAAATGAAAAAAAAAAACAGCTTCTAGTTTCATTGATACGTTCTACTGTATCTCTCGTTTCTACCTCATTGATCTCTGCTCTAATCTTGATTATTTCCCTTCTTGCATGTGGAGTTGGTTTGATTTGTTGTTGATTCTCCAGTTCTTTAAGGTGTAGAGACAGCTGGTGTATTCTGGATTTTTCAATGTTTTTGAGGGAGGCTTGGATGGCTATGTATTTCCCCCTTAGAACTGCCTTTGCTGTATCCCATAGGTTTTGGACCGAGGTGTCTTCATTCTCATTGGTTTCCATGAATTGTTTAAGTTTGTCTTTGATCTCCCAGTTGATCCAAGCATTCTTAAGCAAGGTGGTCTTTAGCTTCCAGGTGTTTGAGTTCCTTCTGAACTTTTCCTTGTGATAGAGCTCTAGTTTCAAAGCATTGTGATCGGAGAATATGCAGGGAATAATGTCAGTCTTTTGGTATCGGTTGAGTCCTGCTTTGTGACCCAGTATGTGGTCTATTCTGGAGAAGGTTCCATGTGCACTTGAGAAGAATGAATATTCTGTTGTTTTAGGGTGGAATGTTCTGTATACGTCGATGAGGTCCATCTGGTCCAATGTTTCATTCAATGCTCTTATTTCTTTATTAATTTTCTGTTTCGATGATCTGTCTATTTCTGAGAGAGGCGTATTAAGATCTCCTACTATTATTGTATTCGTATCAATATGACTCTTTATCTTGATTAATAGTTTTCTTATGTAATTGGGTGCTCCCATATTGGGGGCATAGATATTCACAATTGTTAGATCGTCTTGGCGGATAGTCCCTTTAAGAATTATGTAGTGTCCTTCTGTATCTCTGACTACAGTCTTTAGTTTAAAATCTAATTTATCTGATATGAGAATCGCTACTCCGGCCTTCTTTTGAGATCCTAGCAAACAGGATCCAGCAGCACATTAAAAAGATTATCCACCATGACCAGGTGGGATTCATCCCTGGGTTGCAAGGTTGGTTGAACATTCGCAAATCAATCAGTGTGATAGAACACATCAATAAGAGAAGAGAGAAGAACCACATGGTCCTCTCAATTGATGCAGAAAAAGCATTTGACAAAATCCAGCATCTGTTCCTGATGAAAACGCTTCAAAATATAGGGATAGAGGGAACATTCCTGAACTTCATAAAATCTATCTATGAAAGACCCACAGCAAATATCATCCTCAATGGGAAAAAGCTTGCAGCCTTCCCGTTGAGATCAGGAACACGACAAGGATGCCCACTCTCACCACTCTTGCTCAACATAGTATTAGAAGTTCTAGCAATGGCAATCAGACAACAAAGAGAAATAAAAGATATCCAAATTGGCAAGGAAGAAGTCAAACTCTCTCTCTTCGCAGATGACATGATTCTTTATATGGAAAACCCCAAGGACTCCACCCCCAAACTACTAGAACTCATACAGCAATTCAGTAACGTGGCAGGATACAAAGTCAATGTACAGAAATCAGTGGCTTTCTTATACACTAACAATGAAAATACAGAAAGGGAAATTAGTGAATCGATTCCATTTACTATAGCACCAAGAACCATAAGATACCTGGGCATAAACCTAACCAAAGAAGTAAAGGACCTGTACTCGAGGAACTGCAGAACACTCATGAAAGAAATTGAAGAAGACACAAAAAGATGGAAGACTGTTCCATGCTCTTGGATTGGAAGAATAAACATTGTTAAAATGTCTATACTGCCTAGAGCAATCTATACTTTTAATGCCATTCCGATCAAAATTCCACAGGATTTTTCAATGAGCTGGAGCAAATAATCCTAAAATTTGTATGGAGCCGGAAGAGACCCCGAATTGCTAAGGAAATGTTGAAAAACAAAAACAAAACTGGCGGCATCACGTTACCCGATTTCAAGCTTTACTACAAAGCTGTGATCACCAAGACAGCGTGGTACTGGCATAAAAACAGACACATAGACCAGTGGAACAGAGTGGAGAGCCCAGATATGGACCCTCAACTCTATGGTCAAATAATCTTCGACAAAACAGGAAAAAATATTCAATGGAAAAAAGACAGTCTCTTCAATAAATGGTGCTGGGAAAACTGGACAGCGATATGTAGAAGAATGAAACTCGACCATTCTCTTACACCGTACACAAAGATAAACTCGAAACGGATAAAAGACCTCAACGTGAGACAGGAATCTATCAGAATCCTAGAGGAGAACATAGGCAGTAACTTCTTCGATATCAGCCACAGCAACTTCTTTCAAGATATGTCTCCAAAGGCCAAGGAAACAAAAGCAAAAATGAACTTTTGGGACTTCATCAAGATCAAATGCTTCTGCACAGCAAAGGAAACAGTCAACAAAACAAAGAGGCAACCCACGGAATGGGAGAAGATATTTGCAAATGACAGTACAGTCAAAAGGTTGATATCCAGGATCTATAAAGAACTTCTCAAACTCAACACACACAAAACAGATAATCATATCAAAAAATGGGCAGAAGACATGAACAGACACTTCTCCAATGAAGACATACAAATGGCTATCAGACACATGAAAAAATGTTCATCATCACTAGCCATCAGGGAGATTCAAATTAAAACCACATTGAGATACCACCTGACACCAGTTAGAATGGCCAATATTAGCAAGACAGGAAACAACGTGTGTTGGAGAGGATGTGGAGAAAGGGGAACCCTCTTACACTGTTGGTGGGAATGCAAGTTAGTGCAGCCACTTTGGAGAACAGTGTGGAGATTCCTGAAGATATTAAAAATAGAGCTTCCCTATGACCCTGCAATTGCACTGCTGGGTATTTACCCCAAAGATACAGATGTAGTGAAAAGAAGGGCCATTTGTACCCCAATGTTTATTGCAGCAATGGCTACGGTCGCCAAACTGTGGAAAGAACCAAGATGCCCTTCAACGGATGAATGGATAAAGAAGATGTGGTCCATATACACAATGGAGTATTATGCCTCCATCAGAAAGGACGAATACCCAACTTTTGTAGCAACATGGACGGGACTGGAAGAAATTATGCTGAGCAAAATAAGTCAAGCAGAGAGAGTCAAGTATCATATGGTCTCACTTATTTGTGGAGCATAACAAATAACATGGAGGACATGGGGAGATGGAGAGGAGAGGGAGTTGAGGGAAACTGGAAGGGGAGATGAACCATGAGAGACTATGGACTCTGAAAAACAACCAGAGGGTTGTGAAGCGGCGGCAGGGGGTGGGGGGGGTGGGAGGTTGAGGAACCAGGTGGTGGGTAATAGGGAGGGCACGTACTGCATGGAGCACTGGGTGTGATGCCAAAACAATGAACACTGTTATGCTGTAAATAAACAAATAAAAATAAATTAAAAAAAACCCACCATATTTCAAATTTGACCTTCATCATATACAGTAGGAGGGATTTATCACACCCTCTTTGCTACTAGAAAACATGGAATGGAGTATTTAGGATGGCAGTGGAGATGGGTCCTTAGGCTTGGATTTCTGGAACACAGCTAGGTAGTCATCAAGGGATTCTGAGCAGCCAAGAAATCAATCATTGGTCTGAGATAACAAAATCTGCAAATCTTCAAATAAAAAATAGACCTCCTTTTGTTATGTAGGAGGTGCAGAGAGTTGTCTTGGGACAGATATAGCTGTGGGAGTGACATCAGGGATGGAGCCTGCTCCTGGAAGTTTCCATGATGTATTGTAGCAGCAGAGCACAAAATCCGAACTTTTAGAACTTTGCTACTCTGGGGATGTGCCTGGCATAAAGGTGCTGAAGTGGCAAAGTGGGGCAGAATTCCAGAATCACAGGAAGGATGTGTGGCACCATTTGTGATGCACAGATGCTAGGCAAAGAGCCTGGAACCCGGTTGAACAATGAGTCTAAGTGTGGGCTTTCTTCTCTGATTTGCCATAAACAGTGAACCACAATCTGGTCATGTGATCTCTTTTCTGAGACCTGTGGGCAAATGGAAAAAGGTATGAGACTCTCCCCTGGGGGAGTACCATGGGTCCACATCATAGGAGCCCCTAGAAGTTTGAAAATCAATCATGTGCCTGAGATGCAATGGTTCAGACAGAGGTAGGGTGAACATGGGTTTCAGATGGAAACATTAGAGAGAAAGGGGTTGATTGCTTTTCTCTGAGGCTTCACTGAAGAGTTGGTTGTATGTGAAATTTCAACCCCTGACTAGAGAGCAGATGCCATATTCAACCTACCCATCAGTGCCATCAGGAAGCAAAACAGTGGCACCTAGTGGAGGGCAGACCTACGTATACCAAGTCCTGCCCCCTCCTCCCAATATGTGCATTTCCATGAGAGCAAAACCCCTGAGAATAATGATAGCAGGCACCTCCCACAGAAGATCCACAGAACAATTCCATCTCACCAAGTTCAATGATCATCATAGAGTGTGGTACACTTTCAGTTCCTGGGGAAGTAGGCTTAGCTTTCTTTCATTTGATTCTTAAGTTTTTGTTTTGCTTTTTTTTAAATTTTCTGATTCATCCTTCTTTACTTTTAATATCACTTTCTCCTTATATTTGCTTTTTAAGTTTAGTTTTTATAAATACACATATTTAATTTTTCTATTTTTAATTTTATAATTTATATATATTTTATTTATTGTGATCTATATTTTATTTAAGAAGCATTAACAATGATGAATCCTCAATTTATATATCTTAATTATTTCCCTTATCTTATCTTATTTTCTGGAAGAAAATGAAAGGATGAACAGACTCTTCTACAAAGAAGAAATACAAATGGCTAACAGACTCATGAAAGAATATTCAATATCATTAGCCATCAGGGAGATTCAAATCAAAACCACATTGAGATACCACCTGTCACCAGTTAGAATGGCCAAAATTAACAAGACAGTAAACAACATGTGTTGGAGAGGATGTGGAGAAAAGAGAAACCCTCTTAGACTGTTGGTCTAAGGGAATGCAAGTTGGTGTAGCCACTTTGGAAAACAGTGTGGAGATTCCATCAGAAAGAATAAATACCCAACTTTTGTATCAACATGGGAGAGACTTAAAGAGATTATGCTGAGTGAAATAAGTCAAGCAGAGAGAGTTCACTGTGTCTTTTTCACAGTGTCCTAGGATAGCCAGTTGGGTAGTCCTATCTGCAGGAGGGATCATGTAGAAAACCCACCCTTGAGCCTCATTGAAAGACCTTACCAGGTTCTTTTCACAACAAATGCAGCAGGGAAACTCCAGAGCATTAGTGTTTGGGTTCATGTGTCACTAATGTCTTCGTCTGCTCCAGCTGCTGTAACAATGTACATGGACTGGGTGGTTTTAAATAACAGACACTCACTTCTCCAAGTTCTGTAGCATGGAAAGTCCCAGGTTAGGGGCAGACAGATTTGAAGTCTGGAGAGCACCCATGTTCTAGTCCGTCCTTTCCCTGTCACCCCACATGGGGTCAGAGTTTAGGGAGCTTTCCTAGTACTGGTGTATAAGGGCATTAATCTCATCATGAGTCTGCACACTCCTGACCTAAATGCCTGCATAAGGCCTCACCTCTTCCTCCTACCACATTGTTCTTAAGATTCAACCTGTGATGGCAGAGGTCACACACATTGAGCAGATCTCAGCGATGGAAAGATCAGTTAGTTATTCCCTGAAGGTCGAAGGCTCCTCCCAACTAGCATCTCAACCTGAGGATTCTCATGGATCCAGCAGAAGTTTCTGGTCTCTGCAAGCAGAGAGTGAACACAAGAACTTCAGAGCCAGTTAGTGACCTTAGGGAATGGACAGCTTCCCTCTTAGACACTGATTAAGACTTCAGTCCATGTCTATTATCATTTTATAATTTGTGCATTTTCCCTGTGACATTCTTCTCATGTTCAAAGGATTCAGACTTTTGTTTGCTTGGAATGGTCATCATTCTCTTGTGTTCTTCAAGTTTTCATAATTTTTAGTGGAAGTAGTCATTACAACCTATCCTTGATTATTGCCTGCTCGCTCCTTAACCTTCCTCCCTCCCTCTTCTCACAACACCCACTTGGGAAATCTAACAAGAACCCCTGAATTCTCCCTCCTTTGATGAGGGTAGGAGATTGCCTGTACACAATACCCTCCCATGAGTGAAAGTGGTAAATTTTTATACTCTCTCTCATGTGTGTGTCTCTGTGTGTGTGTGTGTGTGTGTGTGTGTGTGTGTGTGTAAGAGAGAGAGACAGAGACAGAGAGAAAGAGAGATCTTCAGACTCTTCACACAATGTCCTGGTGGCTTTCTCTCTGCTTTCACATGCTGTCAGTAATCATGCTGTGAACACAGTTCCAGACAGTGACCCACTCACTGGTCTTTTTTTCACTTTCCTTGTTTTTGTTTGTTTGTTTTGTTTTGTTTTGTTTTGTTTTTTGTTATTGTTGTTGCTTCTGTAGTTTCATGGCAAGTATGCACTTTATGCTGCTTCTGGAGAACTTTCACTTTGAGCTGGGTGGTCCTGTGATACACAATGAGTGCAGCTGGGACTCCTGAAAATGTTTAGAATATATGCCTGAAGATATATATAGATATAGATATCTCTATATCTATATCTATATATAGATATCTATATATATCTATCTATATCTATATCTATATCTATATATATCTTCAGGCACATATTCTAAATATTTTCAGGAGATATATATATATATATATATATATATATATATATATATATATAATCTTCATATATGTTTAAGGGACATTTATTTTTTAGGGACAGAAAGAAATATGTGCAAGTGACACTGACTTTTGCACTTGTTAATGTAGTTGATTTCCTAACTTCTTACATCAGAGACTGAAGAGGAAGCACAGAATCATATGTATAGAGAAGCTCCCTGCAGGAAAGTACTCCATGGAAAGAAACTGCCAGACTCTGACAGGAAACCTGCCCCTTTCCTCCATCCGCATCTGCTTGTGTTGTTTAAAGAAAGAATTGTAGTATGCACCTACTGTTGGTCCAGATCCCCTTCTGTACTGAAGTTTGTGTCTGGGCTCACACTGATGTCCCCCACCCTGTCATTCACACAGTATTATGCTGCCATTTCCTCAGTTCTCAGGCTGTTCTTCTGCAGGTACAATATGTTCTTGGCATCATTTCTGGAGTTGGTGTATCAGCCCTTCACAGAGTCTAAATAGCTTGTAGTACTTCCATCATTGCCAACGTGTGAGAACCTCTGCAACCCCTTTCCTGGAGTCTGGTATACATACCTCATGGCATTACTACTGAAGATGAATCCAGAGGCCAAACAGGAGAGTCTCGTGGACAGTCTCAACCAAGTCTCCCCCAGACTGGACCAGCTGTACATCACAGTAGCCACCTGCAAACACAAGACAACCTGGTCAAGAATCTGTCACACATCCACTCTTTCTTGCCTGCCTAGTCACTTACATTCTCAATGTCTTTTGTTCTCTGTGAGTAAGATCTGATGTAAGTACCCATTTATCACCATTTTACGGGTGGATACATCCACACTGCAACAGAGAGGGGCTTTGTGAGTGTCCAAGAGACATAGACGGTGGGTATGAGCTGATATCTGGGCCTGTGCTCCCCACCATGGGAATTTCCTGTTTGCCCAAACCAACTGCCAACTGGTCAGAGTTGATTATATGTGACGAGGTCTACAGTTCCTGTGTTTCAAGATTCCTAAACAGACTGAAGGGTGGAAACCAACTCTTTCTGTCTGAGAATCTTGTAGACACTGACAATCCTAGAGACAGACTCATAGAGTTGATTAAGACACTGGGTTTTCACCAACCACAAGGAACATTTAGCATTTATGCATGATTTTCTAAACAAATCTATGGAAGCCTCAATAAAAATAAAACAGCAGAATCATTAGTAAACAATGAAACTCAGAACACCTGAGATCCGAATGGATGCTGTTATTTAGGGAAATGTCCTCACCTAAGAAATGGAGGTCATGGTACTTCTAATCTCACAGTTATTGCCATGATCATACAGTTAAATTTATCCTAGTTACCTAACACTTTGCATATTTAGGTATTAACATTATGATGATTGATTCCAAGAAAGGAAGGCACTTCCGTGCTTTGGCATGTTTCCCAAACCTCTGCACTGTCTTCTGAGAGTGAACGCAATGGTTTCCTTTCCATGCAGCTAAAATCTGATATTGTGCCTACACTTGCTCCCAATTATTTTTAGTGTCAGTCAGTAATGAAATTTCCATTCATCTGAAAATGCCCTTCAGAAGCAGGTATTGGAAGACATGGATGGTGCCGGGTGGTGAAGACCAGGGGAAGAGCACATGGGAAATGGGTGTCCTCAAGCTTGGGCTTGTTCCCTACAGAGGAATGGGAGGTGCAAGGGAAAGCCTGCTCACACTTGTCCTTGCTTCCTGAGCACCCAGCAACAACCTGGGAACAACCAGGTCCAGGAGCACAGGACTACCACACAGAGGCAGGACATGAGAGGCGATGTTCCTGGACATGCTGCCCATGAGGTGTGGATGCAGATGATCTAGGAAGAACATCTGTGGTTTTAAGTACTACTGATGTGATATTGCATTGAGAATAATGACTATTTTATTTTCATAGTATTAGGTGATTTAATTAATTAATTAATTAACCTATGAGAGAAAGGAAGGTAATTGAGGATCCAAATCTGGCCTCTCTATTCTATTCCTGATCTATGTGTCTCTTTTGCTGCCAATACCATGATTTCTTGATGATGACAGCTTTGTAATAGACCCTGAAGCCTGGCATTGTGATGGTCTCACCTTTAGTTTCTTTTTCCTTCTATCTATCTATCTTTCTTTCTTTCTTTCTTTCTTTCTTTCTTTCTTCTTTCTTTCTTTCTTTTTCTTTTACTTTATTTTTTAATTATTTTTTAAACTTTATTTTGTTTTTTCAGTGTTCCAAGATTCATTGTCTATGTATCACACACAGTGTTCCATGCACTAGGTGCCCTCGTTAATACTCACCACAAGGCTCTCCCATGATTTGGGACCCTTTCTGTTCCATACAAATTTTAGGGTAATTTGTTTTGGCTCTGTGAAATATTTGATGGTATTTTGACACAGATTATGTTGAATATGTAGATTCCTCTGGGCAGTAAAGACGTTTTAACAATGTTTATTCTTCTGATCCATGAGCATGAAATGTTTTTAGATCTTTTTATGTCTTCTTCAATTTCTTTCATGAGTGTTCTGTAGCTTCTTGACTACAGAGACTTTTCCTCTTTGGTTAGGTTTATTCCCAGGTATCTTATGGTTCTTGGTGATATAGTAAATGGAATTGATTCTCTATTTTCCCTTTCTGTATTTTCATTGTTAGTGTATAAGAAAACAACTGATTTCTGTACATTGATTTTGTATCCCACCACATTCCTGAATTGCTGTATGAGTTCTAGTAGCTTAGGGGTGGAGTCTTTTGAGTTTTCCATATAAAATATCATGTCATCTGAGAAGAGAGAGAGTTTGACTCCTTCATTGACAATGTGAATACATTTTATTTCTTTTTGTTGTCTGATTTCTGGTGTTAGGACTTCTAGTACTATGTTGAGCAAGAGTGGTGAGAGCGGGCATCCTTGACACTTCCTGTTCTCAGACAGAAGGCTGTCAGCTCTTCCCCATTGAGAATGATATTGCTATGGGCTTTTTATAGATGGTTTTTATGAAATTGAGGAATATTCCCTCTATGCCCATACTTTGAATATCTTAATCAGGAATGAATGCTGTCTCTTGTCAAATGCTTTCTGCATCAATTGAGAGGACCATGTGGTTCTTCTCTCTTATCTTATTGATGTGTTCAATCACATTGATTGATTTGCAAATGTTGAACCAGCCTTGCATCCCAGGGATAAATCCCACCTTGTCAATGGTGGATACTGTTTTAAATGTCCTGTTGGATTCTATTAGCTAGGATATTGTTGAGAATCGTGGCGTCCATATTCATCAAGATTATTTGTTCTGAAATTTTCCTTTGTGGTGGGTTCTTTGCCTGGTTTGAGGATTAAAGTGATGCTGGCTTCATAGAAAGAGTCTGGCAGTTTTGCTTTTGTTTCAATTTTTTGAAACAGCTTGAGGAGAATAGGTATTATTTATTCTTTGGAAGTTTGGTAGAATTCCCTAGAGAATCCATCGGGTCCTGGGCTCTTGTGTTTTGGGAGCTTTTTGATCACTTCATCAATGTTGTTAATAGATATTGGTCTATTCAGGTTGTCAATTTCTTCCTGTTTCAGTCAGAAATTTATCATTTACCAGGAATGCATCCATTTTGTCTAGGTTGCTTAAATTATTGGCATATAACAGTTGATAATAATTTCTGATGATTGTTTTTATTTCTTTGCTTTTAGCTGTGATCTCTTCCTTTTCATTCATAACTTTACTAATTTGGGTCCTCTCTTTTTTCTTTTGGATTTGTTTGGCCAGTGGTTTATCAACCTTATTAATTCTTTCAAGGAACCAGCTTCTTGTTTCCTTGAGGCATTCTACTGTATCTCTAGTTTCTAACTCATTGATCACTGCTCTAATATTAATTTTTTCCCTTATTATGTGTGGGGTTGGATTAATTTGTTGTTGATTCTCTAGTTCTTTAAGGTGGAAAGAGAGCTGTTGTATTCTGTATTTTTCAATTTTTTTGAGGGAGGCTTGAATGTCTATGTATTTTCCCATTAGGAGCACCTTTGCTGTATCCCATAGGTTGTGGACTGATATGTCTTTGTTCTCATTGGTTTCCATGAATTGTTTAAGTTCTTTCTTGATTTCCTGGTTGATCCAAACATTCTTGAACAGGATGGTTTTTAGCTTCCAAGTGTTTGAATTACTTCTATTCATTTTCTTGTGGCTAAGTTCCAGTTTGAAAGCATTGTGGCCTGAGAATATGCAGGGGAAAATCTCAATCTTTTGGTGTCAGTGGAGTCCTCATTTGTGACCCATTATGTGGACTGTTCTTGGGAAAGTTCCATGTGCACTCAAGAAGAATGTGTATTCTGTTGTTTGAGGGTGGAATGTTCTGTATATATCTGTGAGATCCATCTGGCCTGATGTGTCATTCAAAGCTCTTGATTCTTTATTGATTTTCTCCTTGGATGATCTGTTACTGAGAGTGTCGTGTTAATATCCCTTACTATCAATGTGTTCATATCAATATGACACGTTATTTTGATTAAGAGTAGGCTTATGTAATTGGCTGCTCCCCTATTGGGGGCATAATTATTTACAATTATTAAGTCTTCTTGATGGATAGACCCTTTCAGAATGATATAGTGTCCTTCTGTATCTCTGATTACAAAATTTAGCTTAAATGTAATTTATTTGATATGAGAATCACTATCCCAGCTTTCTTTTGAGGACTGTTGGCATGAAAGATGCTTCTCCATTCCTTAACTGTCAGTCTGGATTTATCTTTATGTTAAAAATGTGTCTCTTATAAACAGCATATGGACAGGTCCTGGCGTTTTATCTAGTCTGCAACCCTGTGCCATTTTATGGGAGCATTTAGGCTGCTCAAGTTGAAAGAAATTACTAAAAGATATGTTTTTATTGACATCATGTTGTGGGAGAAGTCCTTGTTTCTATAGATTGTCTCTGTAAATTTCTGTTCTATGTCACTCTTGGTTTTTTTCTTCTTTTATAACCACCCCCCCTCCTTAATATTTCTTGTAGTACTGGCTTGGTGGTCACATAGTCTTTTAAACCTTGCCATTCTTAAAAGCTCTTTATCTGTCCATATTTTAAATGTCAACCTTGTTGGATAAAGTATTCTTGGCTGCCTGTTCTTACCATCCTGAATATGCCTTGCTAGCCCTTTCTGGTTGCCAGGTCTCTGTGGACAGGTCTGATGTTATTCTGATGGGCCTTCCTCTGTATGTAAGTAATTTCTTCCCTCTAGCTGCCCTTAAGAGCCCCTGGTGGAGGGTAATAGAGAGGGCACGTATTGCATGGAGCACTGTGTGGTGCAAAAACAATGAGTACTGTTATGCTGAAAATAAATAAATAAATTTAAAAAGAGCCCATGTATAAAATTATGAATTGTTAATTTCATATTTAAGTGTGTGGAAGTCTTTATATACTTGTTGATCTTGGAGGGTGTCCTTTCTGCATCTAGGATATGAACAATTGTTTCATTCCCCACATTAGGCAAATTTTTATCCAAAATTTGTTGATCTATATCTTCTAGTATTTTCTCTTTCTCCAACCCCTCAGGGATCCCAAAAATTCTGATGTTGGAATATTCCATGGCATCATTTATTTCCCTAATTCTGTTTTCATGGCTTCTAAGTGGTTTGTTGCAGGCCTCCTGCTGATACTTCTTTTGTATCAATTTGTCTTCTAGATCACTAATTCTATCTTCTGCCTCAATTATGCTAGCTTGTTAGAGTATTTGGATTAGATTGGATCTCATTGATAGCATTTTTAGTACTTCCATATCAGCCCTCATTTCTGCTCTAGAGTTTCTATGTTGCCACTAATGGTCTTTTCCAACCTAGTCATTGCCTGGATAGTTGTTATCTTGAATTCCCTTTCTTACATACTTTTTTATATCCATATCCCATAGTTCTATGGCAGAAAGTAGAGTCTCTGAATTTTTCCTCTGTTGGGTGTTCCTCCTAGTCATTTTGGTGAAAGGTGGTTGAGGAGAGGTATAGCTTAAAATATCAACCATGATACAGGGAACGTGCAACTGGAGAGTTTCAGAGCAATTTTAGTCACCACCAAAAAGAAATTAAAAAGAAAAGAAAAAAAGAGAGAGAAATAGAAAAAGAAAAGAGAAACAATGCAGCCAAAATCAGTCCCCAAAGTAAGATTTATAAGGTACATTAACATAACGAACAAAAAGACTGAAGAAAGTAAAAGACAAGGAAAAAAAAGAAAAATCCAGCCAAACTGAACCCCAAGAATAAGATTTATATAGTATAAAAACAAAAACAAATATGCAGAAACACTAACAGAAGAATAAGATTGGAAGGTGGTTATAACACTTCTATGTGGGCAAGGAAGTTTATTTTGGTTCTTCCTGTGTGAATATTGTTATCTTTGTTAAAGGACTCAACTTTCCAGAGATATAGGGAAAGTAAAACTGGTTTCTTATAGGAGTAGTACTGAATACAGAAAAAAATATTACATTGAAGCTATATCTATATGTATAAAAAAGAAAAGAAAAAGAAACAGGTATATGTATGAAAAAAGTTCAAGTTAAAAAGTTCTTATGGAAAAATTTATTATGGAATATGTTATATTAAGCATCTATTTGTAATAGTAAGTAGGTTAAAAATTAAAAGAGGAAGAATTATGAGAACAAATTTTAAAAAGAAGGAAAGAAAGAAAGTGAAGTTGTATCTATGAAATATACAAGTTTTAAGGTGATACTGGGAACTTAATATATTGTTTTCCCCTGATGTTGGGGTTTTACCATTCTATGGAGACCCTGTGGTGGTTGTCCTCCTGTACTTTTGGCTTGTCTTCTAGGGGAGGGGCCTGCCACCTTGTTTTTCAGTCAGTCCTGCTTGGGCTGAGTCACCCTGCCCATATCAAGGGGTTTGGCTTTGTGGAAACCAGCTTTTCAGGCTTTTGTTCTCTGGATGTTTTTGTTACTTGGTGGCACTTTGCATCTTTTCAGGGAGTTAGTGAAACATAAACTGCACCCAGAATTCTGCCTCAGAGAGAAGCCGCAGTCTGCTCCCCTCTGGGTGGTCCAGGATACACAGACTCCCCCTTTGGAAACTACAGTGAACACCACAACCTTCCACAGGTGGTGCACACCCTCAGCCAGCATCTCAGTGGTCACCAAGCCCCCACCTGTCTCTGCACCCCTGTGCCACTAAAACCGTGAGCAATATTGGTCCCGGCAAGCCCGAACCTGGGTGATGGCCATTGCTTGGACTGCTATCTCAGGTTCAAGCCCAAGGTGAGTGTGCTCACACCCAGAGGAGGTGCAGGTCCTGGAAGTCTGTTGTGGGTGGAGGGACCCCAACTGGAGACCACGCCATGTTCTATCAGGTGTGATCTGGGTGAATTCAGATCCTGTGGCCAGTCACAGAAGGCTGTGGGCCAAGAGACCACCGTACGGGGTTCTCTCAGGCATGGGCAGGAGTGCGCTCAGACTGAGTGATGGTGCAAGCATCAGAAAACCACGGGCTCAGGGACCATGAACAGGAGTCTTCACTGGTCTCTTTCTAGGATGGGTGGTCACTAGTGGTGACCATTCTGGGACTGTGGGCTTAGGCCTGTGCTCATGACTGCCTGATTCCACCAGTTGCCCCTTAAGGTCTTTCACTCTTTTTGAGTGCTTTTAACTAGACTCCAAATTAATACTTGTCCACAACCACATGACACTAACATGTTGGGGTATTTCTTTACAATGAGTCACTCCTGTTGGTTCCCTCCTCCTTCTGTTTATCCTCGATATCAATCTGAGTGCTTCCACTCCACTTTACCTCTTCAATGATGTTTTCTGCCCCTGTAGAGATCCAGAAGTGTATACTCTTCATCTCAGGCTGATTTAATTGGTACTCAGAGTGTCCAGATAGATATTCATCTCACTTTAGGGGACCAGTTGAAACATCATCTCCTACTCTCTGTCGTCTTGCCCCTCATCCATAAAGTCTTTTTAAAATTGTGTTATGTTAGTCATCATAAAGTACATCATTTTTTATATCAAAGAATGGGCAGAAGATATGAACAGACACTTCTCCAATGAGGACATACATCATTGTTTTTTTTTTCCCATTTTATTTATTTTTTCAGCATAACAGTATTCATTCTTTTTGCACAACACCCAGTGCTCCATGCAAAACGTGCCCTCCCCATCACCCACCACCTGTTCCCCCAACCTCCCACCCCTGACCCTTCAAAACCCTCAGGTTGTTTTTCAGAGTCCATAGTCTCTTATGGTTCGCCTCCCCTCCCCAATGTCCATAGCCCGCTCCCCCTCTCCCAATCCCACCTCCCCCAAGCAACCCCCAGTTTGTTTTGTGAGATTAAGAGTCATTTATGGTTTGTCTCCCTCCCAATCCCATCTTGTTTCATTTATTCTTCTCCTATCCCCCTACCCCCCCATGTTGCTTCTCCATGTCCTCATATCAGGGAGATCATATGATAGTTGTCTTTCTCCGATTGACTTATTTCACTAAGCATGATACGCTCTAGTTCCATCCACGTCGTCACAAATGGCAAGATTTCATTTCTTTTGATGGCTGCATAGTATTCCATTGTGTATATATACCACATCTTCTGTATCCATTCATCTGTTGATGGACATCTAGGTTCTTTCCATAGTCTGGCTATTGTAGACATTGCTGCTATAAACATTCGGGTACACGTGCCCCTTCGGATCACTATGTTTGTATCTTTAGGGTAAATACCCAGTAGTGCAATTGCTGGGTCATAGGGTAGTTCTATTTTCAACATTTTGAGGAACCTCCATGCTGTTTTCCAGAGTGGTTGGACCATCTTGCATTCCCACCAACAGTGGAGGAGGGTTCCCCTTTCTCCACATCCTCGCCAGCATCTGTCATTTCCTGACTTGTTAATTTTAGCCATTCTGACTGGTGTGAGGTGATATCTCATTGTGGTTTTGATTTGTATTTCCCTGATGCCGAGTGACGTGGAGCACTTTTTCATGTGTCTGTTGGCCATCTGGATGTCTTCTTTGCAGAAATGTCTGTTCATGTCCTCTGCCCATTTCTTGGAAACAGTTAACAAAACCAAAAGACAGCTGACAGAATGGGAGAAGATATTTGCAAACGACATATCAGATAAAGGGCTAGTATCCAAAATCTATAAGGAACTTAGCAAACTCAACACCCAAAGAACATACATCATTGGTTTTTGATCCAGTGTTCCAAGATTCATTGTTTGTGTACAACACCCAGTGCTCCATGCAATATATGCCCTCCTTAATGTCCAACACCAGGCTCACATATAACCCTATCCTTCTTCCCTCCAAAACCGTCAGATAGTTTCTCAGAGTCCACAGTGTTTAATGGTTCATCTTCTCCTCCAATTCGCCCAAATTCACTTTTAGTTTCCTTCTCCTAATGTCCTCCATGTTATTCCTTATGCTCCACAATTAAGTGAGACCATATGATAATCGACTCTCTCTGCTTGAATTATTTCACTCAGCATAATCTCCTCCAGTCCCTTCTATGTTGATGCAAATGGTGGGTATTCATTCTTTCTGATGGCTGAGTAATATTTCTTTGTATATATGGACCATATCATGTTTTTCCATTTGTCTTCTGAAGGGCATCTTGACTCTTCCCACCATTTGGCAATTGGGTTTCAGATGGCCCTTCTTTTCAGTATATCTGTATATTTGGGATAAATACCAGTATTGAAATTGCAGGGTCATAGCACAGCTTTATTTACTTTTCTGAGGAACCACACTGTTTTCCAAACAGGCTGCACCAAATTGCATTCCCACCAGCAATGTAAGAGGGTTCACCTTTCTCCACAACCTCTCCAAAATTTGTTTCCTTCTTCATTAATCTTCACCTTTCTAACTGGTATAAGGTGGTATCTCAATGTAGTTTGATTTGAATTTCCCTGATGGCTAATGATGGTGAACATTTTTATGTGACTTCTAGCCATTTGTATGTCTTCATTGGAGAAGTGCCTGTTTATTTTTTCTGTCCATTTTTTGACATGGTTATCTGTTTTTTGAGTGTTGGATATTCTCAGTGGGGGAAAACTGGAACCTTCCCACTGAGATCAGGAACATGACAATGATAACCACTCTTACCAGTGTTGTGCAATATAGTACTAGAAGTCCTATCAACAGCAACCAGACAACAAAAGGAAATACAATGTATTTAAGTGGGCAAAAAGAAGACGAACTCTTTTTACAGATGACTTGGTCCCTTATGTAGAGAACCCCAAAGATTCCACTCCTCCATTACTAAAACTCATACACCAATTCAGTAACGTGGCAGGATACAAAATCAATGTACAGAAGTCAGTTGTTTTCTAATACACTAACAATTAAATTGTATAAAGTACAAGTAAAGAATCAATTCCATTTACAATAGCATCAAAAAACTATAAGATATCTTGCAATAAACCTAACCAACAAGGTAAAGGATCTATACTCGAGGAACTACAGAACACTCATGAAAGAAACTGAAGAAGACACAAAAAGTTCAAAAACATTTCATGCTCAAGGATCTGAATAATAAACATTGTTAAAATGTATATGCTGCCCCGAACAATGTATACTTTCAATTTCAACCTGATCAAAATTTTTAATGTGCTGGAACAGACAATCCTAAAATCTGTATGGAAACAGAAAAAACACGAAATCACTATGGAAATGTGGAAGAAGACAAAAAGCTGGGGATATCATGTCGCCTGATTTCAAGCTTTACTACAAAGCTCTGATCACCAAGATAGCATGTTATGGCACAGAAACAGAAACAGACCAATGGAACAGAGTAGAGAGTCCAGATATTGACTCTCAAATCTATGGTCAGCTAATCTTTGGGAAAGCAGGAAAAAAATATCCAGTAGAAAAAAGAAAGTCTCTTCAATAAATGGTGCTGGGAAAATTGGACAGCTGTGTGTAGATGACTGAAACTCAAACATTGTCTTACACCATACACAAGATAAACTGAAAATGGATGAAAGACTTCAATGTGTAGCATGAATCCATTAAAATATTGGAGGAGAACATAGGCAGTGACCTCTTTGACATTAGCAACAACAACTTCTTTCAAGACATGTCTCCAAAGGCAAAGGAAACAAAAACAAAAATGAACTTTGGGACTTCATCTAGATAAAAGTCTTATTCACAACAAAGTACATAGCCAACTAAACAAAGAGGGGACCCACGGAATGGGAGAAGATATTCTTAAATGACACTACAGGCAAAGGGCTGATATCTATGACCTAGAAAGAACTTCTCATACTCAACACCCAGAAAACATAACATACATGCAGGATCCTTTCCATGAGGACCAGAGGACAGAGAAATCAAGTTGAATAATCTCCATACTCTAGATCCTGTGTGATATCTCACTCCCAGGTTCCCCCTCATCCTAATATTTCCCATGAGAGTTTGGGGTCTGGATGGTGGTTGGTGGCTCATCCTGGGGCTAGGACTCCTTATGGTACCTGTGTAGTAGGGTCGCCATGTCTCAGATTGTGTGGGAAGGGAACACCCGAGATTCTCTTTCCGAATCAGATTAATAGGTTCCTCCCTAAAACCTTCTGTGCAACCTGTGGTTGGTCTTTAGGTATTATTATGATTGTTAATGTTGTCCTTGTTTCCATGGCGCCTTGCTCTCTGGACAGCAGGGACTGCAGTGGAGAAATCTGACTCTGTGACATCATGAATCCGTGGAAGATATGTAGCAACATGTAAGAGATAGTGAAAATAGGTAAGCCCTGTGTAAGGAGGACCAGAATGTAAGTAAATTAGGGCTGGAGTTCCATCTATTGTCCAGGTAGAAATGGACATGTGGGAGCTGACTTTGCATGGAATTGGGAATAGGAGACAGAGAGTGCTGGTTCCTGGGGGTCCCCTGGGAGGCGGGTTTCCCTGTACCCTTAGGGACCTCAGTGTTCTCTCTGGGGTCCCCCTTCACCATGCCCATGCCCAGTACCCTCTTGCTCCCATGTGGGAATGTCCTCATGGAGCTGCCCAGAGACCTGGTTACAGCCAGAAGAGATGATCCTACTTCAGGGATAGCCTGTATCCCTCTGCCCCAAAGGCTGCTCACACATTCATCGACCCCCATCACTAGTCTAGTGGCTCCCTTCTGTTAGAGAACCTCTTTGGTCCACTGCCTCCTCCATCCTCTTCGGTTTAAATCATGGATGTGCAATTTTGGGGACAGCAGGAAAGTGTACAAATCGTGTTGAATTTGGACAAAGCTCGACTCCTCCACTGGTAATTCTGGTAATTCAGAACTGCTCCACTCATCATCAGTGCACTTGACTTTACTGAAACAGGTTCACTACCAGGTGTGTCCATGTGTTAACTATGTAATAGGATAGCAGAGCTGATAGGTATTGTCATTAATTTGCTGTTACCTAATTGGTGCAAAACGCATTAGAAAAAGGATTGCATATAAACAACACGATAAAGGATAAACAAGTAATGTAGGTGCCTTGAGGGTTTCCAGTAATGAACACATCAAGGGGAACCTACGCTTACGATCAGATGGAGAGTCACAGGAACCCACAACCTGGGTTTCATGTTGGGGACATGGGGTAACAACATTATGTTCAGAGACTGAGTTGCACAGCTCATGGCAATCAGTGTAACACAACTCTGTAAAATGATGGTAAGACTCAAATCCCATCTGTTATCGCTGCCACAAACTCTGAAAATGCCAGAAAAAAATGCTTGGGTTCATGCGTCACTAATGTCTTCGTGTGTTCCAGCTGCTGTAACAATGTACACAAACTTGGTGGTTTTAAACATTAGACACAAATTTCTCACAGTTCTGGAGTCTGGGAAGTCCCATGTCAAGCTGTAGGCAGATTTCGTGTATGGAGAGAACCCACGTCCTAGGGGGTCCTTTCCCAGCCAACTCACATGGGACCAAGGGGCAGAAAGCTCTCCCAGTCCTGGTGTATAAGAGCACTAATCCCATTATGAGACTGAGCACTCCTGACATAAGTGCTTCCCTAAGTCCCCACCCACCCATTCCATTAAATTGGTGTTGGGTTTCAACTTAGTGATGGTTGAAACTATATACATTGAGCTGATATCAGTAACTGAAGGATCAATTAATCTCTGCGGGTGGAAGGCTCCTCCCAACCAGCACTTCAACCTGAGTGTTCTCTTGGATCCTGCTGGAGCTTCTAGTCTTTGTGTGCCCATAGGGGACACAAGATCATCAGAACCTGCTGGTGACCTTGGGAAGTGGACAGCTTTCACCTGAGACACTGGGTATGACCCTTGCCCTCTTCTCATAGATTTATTATTATTATTGTCTGCTTATATATTATCATTCATATTTTTGAAAGTGTGTATCATGCCATCTGATTCACCAACTATACTCAGCATGTTTGGGTCCCTCTGCCTCTGGATGGTGTCAGCTAAATAGATTCTATGAGCATGTGGTCCACACAATGACCTCTCACACTGGGGCCATTCTTCTCTGGCTTTGGCTTCACGATGGGTCTGTACCTGATGTCCAGCATGAACTCGATCATGCTGGCTCACAGCTTGTACACTGGGCTGTGTGATGCTGTGTTGTTGAGTCCAGCTGAAACTTTTACAGGCTTAGCAAGCTTACATCAGAATGTCCATAATTGTCATTTAGGGAAAAGTTTCATCAAGTGTAAGTGACTTCCTGCCTTTTGTGCATGTACATATAGTTTTCTCCTATAATAGCCAACGTTTCTATCCACAGATGTAAGAAGTAAGAACAAATAATTTTAGGATGTCTCATTGGGGAAACTGGTTTATGGAAAGGAAGCCCCAAACTGTGCCAGGAAACATGCATTTAATCTCCACCTGCACCTGCTTCTAGTGTGGAAAGGGTATTGTTTGGTCTTGAATGCTGCTGATCACCTAAGTCTCCCCTGGTGACCTGAGTATCCCCTGGTGTTCTCTGTGCCTCTTTTGCTGAGGCCCTAGTGTGTCCCTGCAGGGAGGTTTATCTGAGTTCACAATGATGTCCCCTCACCGTCTTTCCCCCACATTAAAATACAGCCATGTCCTTGGCTCTCAGGATGTTTTTCTGCAGATACAACATGTTCTTGGTTTTGTCTCTGGAAATAGTGAGCGACTCTTCACAGAATCTGCCTGGCTTTTGTTACCCATCATAGCTAACACCTGAGAACCACTGCAGCCCTTTCCCTGGATCCTGGTGGACCAGCTAATGGCATGGCGACTGAAGGTGAATCCAGGTGCTGCACAGGAGTCTCAGGGACCCTCAGGCTTCACCAGGTCTCACTCAGACTCCACCAGCTGAACCTCACACTGGACACCTGCAGACACATGACATTCTGGTCAGGAATTTATCACACATCCACTGTTTCTGTCATTCATATTCAGTCACATACTCAATATGTTCTGTTCTCCATAAATTACCTTTAAAAAAAAAAGATTTTTTTTAATTTATTTATTTTTGTTTATTTACAGCATAACAGTGTTCATTGTTTTGGCATCACACCCAGTGCTCCATGCAGTACGTGCCCTCCCTATTACCCACCACCTGGTTCCTCAACCTCCCAACCCCCCCACCCCCCGCCGCCCCTTCATAACCCTCTAGTTGTTTTTCAGAGTCCATAGTCTCTCATGGTTCATCTCCCCTTCCAGTTTCCCTCAACTCCTTCTCCTCTCCATCTCCCCATGTCCTCCATGTTATTTGTTATGCTCCACAAATAAGTGAGACCATATGATACTTGACTCTCTCTGCTTGACTTATTTCGCTCAGCATGATTTCTTCCAGTCCCGTCCATGTTGCTACAAAAGTTGGGTATGCATCCTTTCTGATGGAGGCATAATACTCCATTGTGTATATGGACCACATCTTCCTTATCCATTCATCCGTTGAAGGGCATCTTGGTTCTTTCCACAGTTTGGCGACCGTAGACATTGCTGCAATAAACATTGGGGTACAAATGGCCCTTCTTTTCACCACATCTGTATCTTTGGGGTAAATACCCAGCAGTGCAATTGCAGGGTCATAGGGGAGCTCTATTTTTAATATCTTCAGGAATCTCCACACTGTTCTCCAAAGTGGCTGCACTAACTTGCATTCCCACCAACAGTGTAAGAGGGTTCCCCTTTCTCCACATCCTCTCCAACACACGTTGTTTCCTGTCTTGCTAATTTTGGCCATTCTAACTGGTGTTAGGTGGTATCTCAATGTTGTTTTAATTTGAATCTCCCTGATGGCTAGTGATGATGAACATTTTTTCATGTGTCTGATAGCCATTTGTATGTCTTCATTGGAGAAGTGTCTGTTCATATCTTCTGCCCATTTTTTGAAAGGAAACAGTCAACAAAACAAAGAGGCAACCCACGGAATGGGAGAAGATATTTGCAAATGACAGTACAGACTAAAGGTTGATATCCAGGATCTATAAAGAACTTCTCAAACTCAACACACACAAAACAGATAATCATATAAAAGAAAAAAGATTTTATTTATTTATTTGACAGAGAGACAGCGAGAGAGGAAACACAAGCAAGTGAAGTGGGAGAGGGAGAAGCAGGCTTACCGGTGAGCAGTGAGCCCAATGCAGGGCTCAATCCCACGACCCCGGGATCATGACCTGAGCTGAAGTCAGAGGCTTAACGACTGAGCCACCCAGGCGCCCCATTAATTACCATTTTTTAAAGTTAATTTTATTTTTAGGTGTTCTAAGATTCATTCTTTATGCACCACACCCAGTGCTCCATGTAGTACATATCCTCCTTAATACCCACCACTAGGCTCATCCACCCTCTTAACCCCCTCCCCTCCCAAACCCTCAGTTTGCTTCTCAGAGTCCACAGTCTTTCATGGTTCATCTCCCCCTCTGATTTCCTCCAACTCACTTCTCTCCATCTCCCCACGTCTTCCATAAATTATCTTTTAAAACTGGAAGAAGGAAAACACAAAAGCACTAAGTCCATGCTGAGTTGTCTGTGTTCTTTCCTGATTGCTGAGTGGAACACCTGGACATCCTGGGGCTGATGCTACTCTCCCAACTCCCGGGTCAGGGCTGGCTTGGTTTAATCAGCAGGGGGAGGGCCCTATTTGCATGACCTCTGTGTATAGCCAGTTTGGGATCTTAGCTGACAGAGAGGGCAGTGACTGTAGCAGGTGTAACTGTCTTTGATTTGGTGGTATTAACCACTTCTAAAAAAATATGATCTTCTTATTATATATGTTTCCAGAGTATATAACTTGACTATATCTGCTACATTGTTTCTTTCCATATTTGCAAAAATCTTGGAATGTAGGTGTCATGTACCCCATAAAAGTAGTGAGCCTACACTCAGAATTGGAGAGGTTTTGTGAGGTGTCCATGAACACTTGTAGGGTGAGAGTGACCCCAGGATATGGGACTGTGTTCCTCCCCTCAGGACCTGCTGTGTCCCTGAATCAGCTGGAGGACAGAGTGGGCAGGCTCATGAGGAATGTGGAACCCCTCCTGTGATGGGGATGGGATGATTTTGCTTGTTGTAGTGTTTACCTGAATTACAGACAGAATCAGATCCATGGAGGTGTTTTCGAAGTCTTTAACCGTTCACTATCTCTGCATTCCTGAGTCATCTCTGTGATTATCTGTCATAGCTTTGGTGCATGTACTTGACACTGGATGAACTGCGCACAGGCGGAGTGTGTGACATGATAAACACAGGTGTCAAAATCAACAGCATCAAGAGTGAGGAAATCAGTTCTCCTGAAAATTTCCTCCACGTTCCCTGGAATTCCTCCTTCCTCTTCCCTTCTTCACCCCGCCCCCATATAGTTGTTGTTCTTCCTCATGTCACCTTAGACTCTTAGACTCATGAATTTTGTAGAATTCCTGAATGGGTCATTGTACTACATGTACTGTCTTTGTATGGCTTCTTTGGCTCACCATCAATCCTTGTGCACACAGCCATGTTGCTGTGTGTATCAGGAATTACTGGTTTTAAGACTGGTGGCATGAAGGCACAGGCTTGGAAGCACAAGCTGGAGAAGATCTGAAGCAGCAGAAAGAAGCAGCTTGCTTTGAGGCTCATCCATGCACCTTCTTGTCCCAGGAGCTCTTGGGTCCCAGAAAGGGAGACAATCCCTTGTTGTTCATAAACCTTTACCACTGACTGTGGATAAGAACGCCAAGAGACAGCAGGGCAGGAGAATGTTAAGACATAAGATCAGAAATTCCATTCACTGGAAGAGGCCAGACACCAGAAGGAAGATCAGTATGGAAGGAGCTTGCCAGGCTGCAGAAGGAACCTGTGCACATGCAAATCCAAAACTTGGGCACCAGGCTGTGGAAGTTATGTCAAGTGGCCAGCCTATGACTGTGCCCATATCTCCATGTTCTCCACTGGATTCCACTGCTAACCTCAGCTGTGAGCTACAGGCACCACCTGGGAATGGCAACCACTGTCTGTCTCAAACCAGGAGCCTTGTTTCCTGGTCACCAGTGCATGGAGAGGACCCATTTCTGCAGCAACATCTGTCAACACCCCACAGAGCATACCTAACACCTGCGGACTCTCCTTTTGTTGAGATTTTTCAACACTGGGGAGGCTCATAAGGAGGATGGACACCTGTATGCCTCCTAATGACTTCATGTACTTATTTCCTTTCCGTCATCATGGACCTAGACTGTGCTTTTTAACTCTGACTAGAATGAAAATTCTCTATACCAACATATTGTGCAATTCTGTTGTGCTGCCTCCATAGCTCATTCCTCATTTTCCAGAAACTCAGACCTTTTTCTCCTTAGGACGGCCTTTTCTCTCTGTTTGTTCTCACTGGTTTTGTACTTGTTTAGTGGAATTTGTCATCACACTGTATCCCTTGACCATTGCTTGCTAACTCCTTGATCTTCATTCCTCCCACTTCTCCTCATACCCCACACATGGGAAATCCAGCAAGGACCCATGGGATCTCCTTACTTCAATGCAGGTGGAATGTTGACTCCACACAAGTCCCTCCCATGAGCAGGACCCTGTCCGCACCACTGACATGCAACACACATCCTGAGCCAGTGTCTTTCCCTGATTCTATCCAAGCATTTACGCCTTACTGAGAGGCCTGCCCCACTCTCAGCATACATGATGGTGAAGGTTGTGATGGTTTTACATACTCGTGTGTGTGTGTGTGTGTGTGTGTGTGTGTGTGTGTGTGTGATCTTCAGACTCCACTTTCCCACCATGTATGGCTGAGAGTCCCTCTGATTTCCCAGACAGTCACTTTATTGATGCCATGAGCATGTTTCAAGACAGTGACCCTATTATGTGTCTTTCTTCTATTGCTTTGCATTGTGAATGCATCTGTAGCCTCAGGTCCAGCATGGGCGTTCCTTCTAGCAAGTTTGCACTGTGAACTGTGTGGACCTGGGATGCATAATGAGTGCTGCTGGGATTCCTGTAAAGGTTCAGTTGATGAGCACCAGAATATTTGTAATCCATTGGTACTTAGGGATGGAAATAAACAATGTGACTCACTCTGTATTTTGTGTATTTATATCTACTTTTTAAATTTTGTGTATTTGTTTTCCAATTAGAACAAATTTTCTAAGTCAGAGAGTGAAGAAGTAAGCACAGAATCATGTGCCAGAGAGGCTTCCTGCAGGGAAACTGCTCTATGGAGAGGAAGCCCCAGACCCTGACAGGAAGCCTGCTCAGAACCACCATCTGCAGCTGCTCCTGGTGCTTAAATATGGAATTGGTGAGTGATGTGCAGCCCCTGATGGTCCAGATCCCATGCTAGAGTGAGGTTAGTGTCTGGGCTCACACTGCAGTCCCCTCACTGTGTCTGTTGCACAGTAATACAAGGCCGTGTCCTTGACTCTCAGGCCGTTCATCTGCAGATACAGCATGTTCTTGCCGTTGTCTCTGGAGATGGTGAATCGGCCCTTCACAGAGTCTGCATAGCTTGTGCTACTTCCATCATTGTTAATATATGTGACCCACTGCAGCCCCTTACCTGGAGTCTGGCAGACCCAGTTCATGAAGTAGCTACTGAAGGTGAATCCAGAGGCTGCACAGGAGGGTTTCAGGGACCCCCCAGGCTTCACCAGGTCTCCCCCAGTCACCACCAGCTGCACCTAACACTGAACACCTGCAGACACAAGACATCCTTGTCAGGAAACTGTCACATACCCACTGTTACTCTCACACACATCCACTTGCATACTCAATGTCTATTATTCTCCATAAATTACTTTTAAAAGAACAAAAAAAAAAAGGATTTGTTAACTGTTTCCTTTGCTGTGCAAAAGCTTTCGATCTTGATGAAATTCCAATAGTTCATTTATGCCCTTGCTTACCTTGCCTTTGGCAATTTTTTGAGGAAAAATTTGCTGCGGCTGAGGTCGAAGAGGTTGCCGCCTGTGTTCTCCTCAAGGATTTTGATGGATTCCTTTCTCACATTGAGGTCCTTCAGCCATTTTAAGTCTATTTTCATGTGTGGTGTAAGGAAGTGGTCCAATTTCATTTTTCTGCATGTGGCTGTCCAATTATCCTAACACAATTTGTTGAAGAGACTGTCTTTTTTCCATTTGACATTCCTTCCTGCTTTGTCGAAGATTAGTTGACTATAGAGTTGAGGGTCTATTTCTGGGCTTTCTATTCTGTTCCATTGATCAATGGGTCTCCTTTTGTGCCAGTAAAATACTGTCTTGATGATGACAACTTTGTAATAGAGCTTGAAGTCTGGAATTGTGATGCCACCAACTTTGGCTTTCTTTTTCAATATTCCTTTGGCTATTTAAGGTCTTTTCTGGTTACATATAAATTTTAGGATTATTTGTTCCATTTCTTTGAAAAAAATCGATGGTATTTTGATAGAGATTGATTTAATGTGTAGATTGCTTTAGGTAGCATAGACATTTTCACAATATTTATTCTTCCAATCCAGGAGCATGGAACATTTTTCCATTTCTTTGTGTCTTCCTCAAAGACAACTGACAGAATGGCAGAAAATATTTGCAAACAACATATCAGATAAAGGACTAGTATCCAAAATCTATAAAGGGCTCAGCAAACTCAACACCCAGAGAACAAATAATCCAATCAAGAAATGGGCAGAGAGACATTTCTGCAAAGAAGACATCCAGAGGGACAACAGACACATCAAAAAATGCTCCACATAACTTGGAATCAGGGAAATAAAAATCAAAACCACAATGAGACACAACCTTACACCAGTCAGAATGGCTAAAATTAATAAGTCAGGAAATGACAGATGCTGGCGAGGATGCAGAGAAAGGGGAACCCTGCTACACTCTTGGTGGGAATGCAAGCTTGTGCAGCCACTCTGGAATACAGCACGGAATTCCTCAAAAGGTTGAAAATAGAACTACCTATTATCCAGCAATTGCACTACTGGGTATTTACCCTAAAGATACAAACGCAACGATCCGAAGGGACACATGCACCCGCATGTTTATAGCAGCAAAGTCCACAATAGCCAAACTATGGGAAGAACCTAGATGTCCATCAACAGATGAATGGATAAAGAAGATGTGGTATATAGATTTGTATGCAATCAGAAGAGACCCTGAATTTCTAAGGAAATGTTGAAAAACAAAAACAAAACTGGCGGCATCACGTTACCCGATTTCAAGCTTTACTACAAAGCTGTGATCACCAAGACAGCGTGGTACTGGCATAAAAACAGATACATAGACCAGTGGAACAGAGTGGAGAGCCCAGATATGGACCCTCAACTCTATGGTCAAGTAATCTTCGACAAAACAGGAAAAGATATTCAATGGAAAAAAGACAGTCTCTTCAATAAATGGTGCTGGGAAAACTGGACAGCGATATGTAGAAGAATGAAACTCGACCATTCTCTTACACCGTACACAAAGATAAACTCGAAATGGATAAAAGACCTCAACGTGAGACAGGAATCTATCAGAATCCTAGAGGAGAACATAGGCAGTAACCTCTTCGATATCAGCCACAGCAACTTCTTTCAAGATATGTCTCCAAAGGCAAAGGAAACAAAAGTGAAAATGAACTTTTGGGACTTCATCAAGATCAAAAACTTCTGTACAGCAAAGGAAACAGTCAACAAAACAAAAAGGCAACCCACGGAATGGGAGAATATATTTGCAAATGACAGTACAGACAAAAGGTTGATATCCAGGATCTATAAAGAACTTCTCAATCTCAACACACACAAAACAGATAATCATATCAAAAAATGGGCAGAAGAGATGAACAGACACTTCTCCAACGAAGACATACAAATGGCTATCAGACACATGAAACAATGTTCATCATCGCTAGCCATCAGGGAGATTCAAATTAAAACAACATTGAGATACCACCTGACACCAGTTAGAATGGCAAAATTAGCAAGACAGGAAACAACATGTGTTGGAGAGGATGTGGGGAAAGGGGAACACTCTTACACTGTTGGTGGGAATGCAAGTTAGTGCAGCCACTTTGGAGAACAGTGTGGAGATTCCTCAAGTAATTAAGAATAGAGCTTCCCTATGACCCTGCAGTTGCACTGCTGGGTATTTACCCCAAAGATACAGATGTAGTGAAAAGAAGGGCCATCTGTACCCCAATGTTTATAGCAGCAATGGCCACAGTCGCCAAACTGTGGAAAGAACCATGATGCCCTTCAACGGATGAATGGATAAGGAAGATGTGGTACATATACACAATGGAGTATTACGCCTCCATCAGAAAGGATGAATACCCAACTTTTGTAGCAACCTGGACGGGACTGGAAGAAATTATGCTGAGCGAAATAAGTCAAGCAGAGAGAGTCAAGTATCATATGGTCTCACTTATTTGTGGAGCATAACAAATAACATGGAGGACATGGGGAGATGGAGAGGAGAGGGAGTTGAGGGAAACTGGAAGGGGAGATGAACCATGAGAGACTATGGACTCTGAAAAACAATCAAAGGGTTTTGAAGGGGCGGGAAGGTCGGAGGTTGAGGAACCAGGTGATGGGTAATAGGGAGGTCACGTACTGCATGGAGCACTGGGTGTGATGCCAAAGCAATGAACACTGTTATGCTGTAAATAAACAAATAAAAAAGATAAAAAAATACATTATATGTTAATCAAAATTTTTTTTTTTAATAAAAATAATTAGGGGCGCCTGGGTGGTTCAGTGGATTAAGCCGCTGCCTTCAGCTCAGGTCATGATCTCAGGGTCCTGGGATCGAGCCCTGCATCAGGCTCTCTGCTCCACAGGGAGCCTGCTTCCTCCTCTCTCTCTGCCTGCCTCCCTGCCTACTTGTGATCTCTCTCTCTGTCAAATAAATAAATAAAATCTTTAAAAAAATAAATAAAAATAATTAAAAAAAATAAAAGAACAAAAAGCAAAACCCAGCCAAGCACAAACTCCATGATGAGTTGTCTGTGTTCTGTCCTAATCACTGAATGGGAACATCTGGGAATCCCAGAGTGGGGCTCCTATCCCAGCTGCAGGTTTCTGACTGTGATGTTTTAATCAGCAAAGCGAGGGCCCTATTTGCATGTCTTCTGACTATATAGCCAGCTTCAGGCTTAGATTCCGTCCTTTACTAGTTAAGAAACAAAGATTTCATTACGATTGATCACTTTGTTTAGATGGCACTGTGACTAGAGGAAGTTTTCTAATCTGTGAACACAGTTATTATTCCACTTATGTATGCATTTTTATTTTTTTAATTTTTTAAAATATTTTACTTATTTATTTGGCAGAGAGAGAGAGCATTCACAAGTAGACAGAGACACAGGCAGAGAGAGTGGGTGAAGCAGGCTCCCTGCAGAGAAGAGAGCCCAATGCGGGACATGATACCAGGACCCTGGTATCATGACCTGAGCTGAAGGCAGAGGCTTAACCCACTGAGCCACCCAGGCACCCTCTGTATGCATTTTTAGAAGTCTCTCATCAATGTGGGTCATTTTTAGTGTATAATATTTGAACTCCTTATTAAATGTTAACCCAAAATGTTCTATTTCCTTTGTTGGTGTAAATAGAATGCTTTTATTAGTGTATTTTAGATATTTGTTGTTATTCTATGGAGACATAGCTTATTTTGTATGTTGATTTTGTATCCTAGAGTTTCCCAGATTTTGGTGTTTAGTTCAAAGATTTTTGTCTATTTGCATGTGGCATTTGTAGTGTTTGATTACATATAAGAATATGTCATATGCAGGGACCCCTGAGTGGTTCCACCATTAAGCCTCTGCCTCCAGCTCAGGTCATGATCTCAGGGTGCTGGGATCGAGTCCCACATCAGGCTACTTGCTCAGCAAGGAGGCTTCTTCTTCCTCTGCCTGCTGTTCTCCCTGCTTGTACTAGCTCTCTTGTCTCTCTCTCTCTCTCTCTCTCTCTCTCTCTCTCTCTCTCGACAATTAAATAAATAAAATCTTAAAAAAAAAACACATATCATAGGCAAACAAAGAACTTTTCTTCCTCTTACTGATTTCAATACATTTATTTTGTATTGGCTAATTTCTCTGGGTAGGTCTTCCAGTTGTCAATGTAGAAGAGTTTCCCTTCTGATCTTCTGGGTTCTTTGTTGGGTCTAAATATTCAGTAGCTGCAGGACATATGTAAGGGGAAAATGAATTTCATTTTGCACATGTATCAGATCCCTAAAATATGAACTCATAAAATGACCGAAGTAGACAGAACTTGTGCCACTTAGATAACAAAAGATTGGATTTGCAAAGATTTAAGGCAAAGATTTGGGTTAGTAAATTAGTGAAGAACCAACAAGGTTTGTTTGCATAGTCTTCTGGGCCCTAAGTTCCATATTCTGGTGCTGAGGATGGTTCTCCCCTCCTGGTACAGGGAAGGGAACTTTCCCACAGGAGATTGTTTTCCTCCTGTCAGGAGGACAAAGGAGGCTTAGAATGTCCTTCCACTGGCAGGTTCTCAAGTGACTTTAGTTCGCAGTAACTCAGGGATCAGATGACATATTTGGAATTGCACATCTCATTCTCCTTCATAACACCATGTGGAATACACATGGTAGGAGTGAGCATCCTTGCCTGTCTCCTGATGTGACAGGAAAGGCTTCAGGTTTCACTGTTTAATATGATGTGAAATTTGAGTTTTTCATCTATAGCCATGATCATGTAGAGGTAATTTCCATCTGTTCCTCAATTGTTGAGATATTTTAACGATGATCATGCGTTGAAATTTGTCAGATAGTTTTAGGCAACAGTGGAGAGCATTATGTAGATCCAATCCTTCCCTGTCTTAATGCAGAGTGTCCTATATATTGACCTGTGTATGTTGAGTGATCTTTGTTTATGAAGGATGATTCACACTAGGTCATCATGTATGATCTTTCAATGTACTTTGCATTCAGTACGCCTGGATTTTCACAGGCGTGTTCATGTGAGATATTGGCCTGAGTTTTCAGTTCTTGAGGATTCCTTGCCTGGCTTTGTTGTCAGTGTCATGCTGGCTTTATAGAATGAATTACATATTACTTTCCTGTCAGTATTTTGGGAAGATACTGAGAAATATTGGCCTTTATTCTTGTTTAAATAGTTGGTGTAATTCATAGGTAAAACAATCTGATCCTAGACTGGTTTCTTTGTTCATTTGCTTTCTTTTTTTTTTTTTTTTTTACTTTCTTTTTAGCATAACAGTGTTCATTGTTTTTGCACCACACCAATTGTTCATTTGCTTTTGATTTGTTTTTGTTTTTGAGGCAGAAGGCTTTAGATTATGAATTTGGTCTTATTAGTTTTTTATGTTCATTTTCTATTTCTTCATGAAATAGTCTTGGTGGATTGATAAATCTAGAAATTTTCTAATTTGTCCTTTGTTATTCCAATGTTGCTCTGTAAATATCTTAGTATTCTCTTTATGTTCCTTTCATTTATTTGGTGTCAGCTACTTCTTCTCTTTGATCTCTGTATTTATTTGAGGTTTACCTATTTTTTTATTTTTTTAATTTTTTTTCAGCATAACAGTATTCATTGTTTTTGCACAACACCCAGTGCTCCATGCAAAACGTGCCCTCCCTATTACCCACCACCTGTTCCCCCAACCTCCCACCCCTGACCCTTCAAAACCCTCAGGTTGATTTTCAGAGTCCATAGTCTCTTATGGTTCGCCTCCCCTTCCAATTTTTTTTTTTATAAACATATAATGTATTTTTATCCCCAGGTGTACAGGTCTGTGAATCGCCAGGTTTACACATTTCACAGCACTCACGATAGCATATACCCTCCCCAATGTCCATAACGAGGTTTACCTATTTTTTCTAGTCTACCAATGATTTTAAATTACATTTGTCTCTTCAAAATACCAATTTCAATCTCCTTGATTTCTGTATTTGCATAGATTCAATTTGTTTTTTCTTTTCTAATAATTTCAATGTTAATTGAATCATTAAAAATACCAATGATTTTTTTATAGTCTGCCCTTGTTCTTTTTTTATTTTTTTATTTTTTTTATTTGTTTATTTTCAGTGTAAGATTGTTCATTGTTTTTGCACCACACCCAGTGCTCCATGCAGTATGTGCCCTCCCTATTACTCACCACCTGGTTCCTCAACCTCCCACCCCCTCGCCCCTTCAAAACCCTCTGGTTGTTTTTCAGAGTCCATAGTCTCTCATGGTTCATCTCCCCTTCCAGTTTCCCTCAACTCCATCTCCTCTCCATCTCCCCATGTCCTCCCCATTTGTTATGCTCCACAAATAAGTGAGACCATATGATACTTGACTCTCTCTGCTTGACTTATTTCGCTCAGCATAATCTCTTCCACTCCAGTCCATGTTGCTACAAAAGTTGGCTATTCATCCTTTCTTTTTTTTTTATTTGTTTATTTACAGCATAACAGTGTTCATTGTTTTGGCATCACACCCAGTGCTCCATGCAGTACGTGCCCTCCCTATTACCCACCACCTGGTTCCTCAACCTCCCACCCCCTCGCCCCTTCAAAACCCTCTGGTTGTTTTTCAGAGTCCATAGTCTCTCATGGCTATTCATCCTTTCTGATGGAGGCATAATACTCCATCGTGTATATGGACCACATCTTCCTTATCCATTCATCCGTTGAAGGGCATCTTGATTCTTTCCACAGTTTGGCGACTGTGGCCATTGCTGCAATAAACATTGGGGTACAGATGGCTCTTCTTTTCACCACGTCTGTATCTTTGGGGTAAATACCCAGCAGTGCAATTGCATGGTCATAGGGAAGCTCTATTTTTAATTTCTTGAGGAATCTCCACACTGTTCTCCAAAGTGGCTGCACTAACTTGCATTCTCACCAACAGTGACCAATGATCTTTTTACAGAAATAGAAAAAAATCCTTATACATATAGAAATACAAAGCACATGGCTGTGACAACACAATCATGAGAAGGAAGACCAAACTCCTAAGGACATAATATTTCTTCTTTATAAATATAGTGCAGAGGTATATTAACTACATTGGTCTATGAATAGCATACAATCATACTCATAGTCAGTGCAGTGGATTATGGAGACAAGAATTGAAAATGTTCATGTACAGTCAGCATATTCCCTGCAAGTTATTTAAGAAAACACAGTATTGAAAGGATAGTGTCTATAACAAATGGCATTGGGTATCCACATGCAAAATCAAGATATTGTGTCCTTATCTTATAGCATAAAGATATATAGATCCAGGAAATCTCACGGTGGATTAAAGACTTAAGCGAAAAACCTGATCCCAAACCCCCCATAAGAAAACAAAGGGGAACAAACGTCATGACATTTGCTCAACTACAGTTTATTTGTTATAAAAGTGATCACAGGAAACAACAGCAAAGACAGACAGGTGGGACTACATCAAACTACAAAGTATGCAGAAAAATGTTGGCAGCACAAGAAGGCAGCCTATGAAATGGTAGACGGTGCTCAACCAAATATTGAGAAGGAGTTAACTTTCAAAATACAGAATAGACTCCTTAACCTCAACAGAAACTATCAAAAACACATTAATAAAAATTAGGAAATCACAAGATTAAAATTCAGGCAAGGATGGGGCATCTGAATGACTCAGTAGATTATGAGTCCAAATTTGATTTCTGATCAGGTAATGACAAAGGTCCTGGGATTGAGCCCTGTCACAGGCTCGGTGTTCACTGGGAATCTATTGGACATTTTCTCTTCTTCTCCATCTGCTCCTCCTCTCATTTTTTCTTTCTTTCATATATATAAATAATATATTTCAAAACATTTGGGCCAAGGTCTTCCATATTCATTTCTCTATAGAAGATAAAAAAAAAGAAGGTGGCTGCTAGGTGACTCAGTTTAGTAATTATCTGCCTTCAGCTCAAATTATGACCTGGAATTGAGTCCCACATTGGACTCTGCCATCACCTAGGAATCCGTTTCTCCCTCTCTTTCTGCCCCTCTGTGCACTTGATGAATTTCTGTATGTCCCTCATATAAAAAAAAAATCTTAGAAAAAAATACAACTGCATGGAGCACTGGGTGTGATGCCAAAACAATGAACACTGTTATGCTGTAAATAAACAAATAAAAATTAAAAAAATGTAAAAAAAAACTAAAAAAAAATACAACCAAATGTCTATCAATGATCAACCTCACTAATCACCAGCAAAACCCAACCCTAAACCAGTGAGATAGCACCCCACAACTCATAACATGTCTATAAAAAAAAAAAAAGAAAATGAGAATGGACCAATTGTTGGTGATGATGTGGAAAACAGCCAACTCTGGAATACTCTTTTTTTTAAAAATTCAGTGTTCCAAGATTAGTTGTTTATGATCCACACACAGTGATCCATGCAATATGTGCCCTCCTTAATTCCCACCACGAGACTCACCTAACCCTAAATCCCCTCCCCTCCAAAACCCTCAGTTTCATTCTCAGAACCTACAGTCTCTCCAATATCCCACAATTCACTTCTCCTTTCCTTCTTCTAATATCCTCCATGTTATTCCTTATGCTCCACAAGTATGTGTAACCATATGATAATTGGCTCTCTCTGCTTGACTTATTTCTCTCACCATAATATCTTCCAGTCCCATCCATGCTGACACAAAAGTTGGATATTCATCCTTTCTCAGGGAGCCTTAATACTCCATAGTGTGTATGGACCACATCTTCCTTATCCATTCTTCTGATGAAGGGCATCTTGGCTCTTTCCACAGTTTAGCGACTGTGGACAGTGCTGCTATGAACACTGGGGTAGAGATGGTCCTTCTTCTAACTACATCTGTATCTTTGCGATAAATATACTCAAACTACTAGAATTCATACAGCAATTCAGTAATGCGGCAGGATACAAAGTCAACATACAGAAATCAGTGGCTTTCTTATATACTAATAATGAAAATACAGAAAGGGAAATTAGAGAATCAATTCCATTTACTATATCACCATGAACTATAAGATACCTGGGATTTAACTCAACCAAAGAGGCAAAAGATCTGTACTTGAGAAACTACAGAACACTCATGAAAGAAATTGAAGAAGACACAAAAAGATGGAAAAGCTTTCCATGTTCATAGATCAGAAGAATAAATATTGTTAAAATGTCTTTAGTGCCTGAACAATCTATAATTTCCATGCTATCCCAATCAAAATTCCACTGACATTTTTCAAAGTGCTGGAACAAACAATCCTAAAATTTGTATGGAACCAGAAGGGACCCGAAATTGCTAAGGAAATGTTGAAAAAGAAAAAAAAAAGACTGTGGGCATCGTGTTGCCTGATTTCAACTTTACTACAAAGCTGTGATTACATGGAATACTCTTGATGAGATTACCATATAGTTTAGTTACTATGGAAACCAGCGTGATGAACACAAGCCACTCAACAGAGTTCCAAATATTTTCCTGTATGATTGATTTCACTTCCAGCTGATTGTGAGGAAGGTCTTGACATCAAGTTGTGGGGAGAGGTTGTAGCATGAGAAGGATGGACTCAGTTGAGGTGACATAATCTATTCCTGCTCTCCTGCAGGGGAGAGGCAGAGGCGGAGACACTGGAGTGGACAGTTACTGTGAGAGTACATGTCAGGCTCTGGTCTCAGGAACTCTTCATTCCGAGGAGTCCAAGGTGGGCTGGTTCAGTTTGTGCAGAGTCTGTACATGAGGAGATTGTTGACAGTAGGACAGCATGCAGCCTGATGCAGAAGAGCTCATTATATGGTTATGCAGAAGCAAGAGGTAAAGAAGCCCAACCAAACCACTCTCAGCCAGCACGCCCTCTGTGAATGCCATGAGCTACATGGCCTATGTTCTCTTTGAGAGTTCCAAACTTCACTCAGTGTCATGTTCTTGAGGTTCCCCTGGGTTGATGTGTGTATCATTAGTGTGACTTTTAATCATAGAATAGTGTTCCATTGAAGGATGTTTTCTACTTGCGTTATTCTTTTAAATATAGAAAGACTTTTGTGGAGTTCGTAGTCTTAAACACAAATTAAAATGCTATAAATATTCACATGCCATTTTTGTGTGAACATGGGATTTTGTTTTCCTGGAGAAAACACACATGGGTGGGATTTCCAGGTCACACATTACCTATACCCATCTTTTTTTCTAAAAATAGATTTTATTTGCTTATCTATTTAACAGAAAGAGAGATCACAAGTAAGCAGAGAGGCAGGCAGAGAGAGAGGAGGAAGCAGGCTCCCTTCTGAGCAGATATCCCGATGTGGAGCTCAATCCCAGGACCCTGAGATCATGAAGTGAGCCAAAGGCACAGGCTTAACCCACTGAGCCACCCAGACACCCCCATTTATCCACCTTTAACTTCATAGGAAACAGCTAAATGTTTTTCGAGCTGCTGTTTCATTCTTCATTCCAGTTTGCAAGGTTTGAGGCCCCAGGTGTGATGCATGCTCACCAAGATGGTATGTATGGTCAGTGCCTCTTTCACACCTGAGCCACTGTATTGAGTGCAGAGGGCATCTCATTGTGGGCTTATCTTGGATTTCCCTGACAATCCATGGTGAGAAGGGTCCTCTCTTGCACTTACCTAACATCTCTATACCATCCTGGATGCAATGTCTACAAAAGGCCTGTTTTATAGATGGTGATTGCCTATCTTTCCATCGTACTTCCACAGTCCTTAGTATATTCTGGATGCAAGTCCTTTGTTGGTTATACAATTTTTGCATATTGTCCCTTATCCCATAACTTTTCTTTCCTTATCTTGATTGTAATGTAGGCAGAAAAACGTATTTTATTTTTACAAAGTCTACTTATAATATGTGTTTTTATAGACCCGGTCTTTTAACTATATCTTTTTGTTTTAATGTATATTGATTGCCTGTGAAGAGTTTCTTGATATACAATTGACAGAAAATTCTTGTGTTTTTCTGGTCTCTCTCAGTTTTTTCTTGTTCTTTAATTGGTATTTGTAACTCAGTATTTTGTTGTTTCCTTTCAAATGTGTAGAATCTGGCAATTCATTTTCATGGTGTAGATATTATAAACTGTAGACAATTCTGTTCTCATGCTCAGACTTGAACTTGAGGTTTCAGGACAGATGCTGTGCTGTATCTTTCCCCCCATTTTGCTCATCAGATAAGAGATGTGCTTCTGGTGTCAATCAGAGACATATACCTTTCAGGAGCTGGAATTTCTTTTCTTTTCTTTTCTTTTTTTTTTTACAGAAAACATCCATTTTATTTATTTTTTTTTCAGCGTAACAGTATTCATTCTTTTTGCACAACACCCAGTGCTCCATGCAAAACGTGCCCTCCCCATTACCCACCACCTGTTCCCCCAACCTCCCACCCCTGACCCTTCAAAACCCTCAGGTTGCCCCAAACTCCCACCCCTGACCCTTCAAAACCCTCAGGTTGTTTTTCAGAGTCCATAGTCTCTTATGGTTCGCCTCCCCTCCCCAATGTCCATAGCCCGCTCCCCCACTCCCAATCCCACCTCCCCCCAGCAACCCCCAGTTTGTTTTGTGAGATTAAGAGTCATTTATGGTTTGTCTCCCTCCCAATCCCATCTTGTTTCATTTACAGCCAGTTGCTCTGGAGTGCTCTTCACTCAACTGAGACCTTGAAGTTAGATGTTTCCTACACAGCTCTCATGTGAGACACTGAAAACTCATTTTGTTCATCTCAGTGTCTGACACTCCATGATGAGAACACAGTTACCTGTTTTGCTGTTTCACTAAATGGTTTACTCTCACATGTGTGTCACTATAATTTTTATTTTTCCATGCAAGACTAGCTCATATTTCTATCTCTAGAATCTTCCGGATTTCTTATCCCCTAATGTTCCAACATCAGGCACAGTGATTTACTAAAGGCATATTTTAATTTAATTTTTATTATGCTACATTGAGTGCAGGAGTCCTTGAATGGGCTGATTTATGTGGATGGTTTTTGCCTATTTGCAAAGGGCCTGTTGATAATGAATGTCAGGGGAATGGGGTCTTCTCAAAAGAAAAGAAAAAGGAAGTCAGAACTCTGAGACAGTGAAGTTAGGATAGGAAATTCAGGCTTGGCAGGAAATTCCTTCTGTCCACAATTTCCAGTACTTCAGAAGTGGGACTCAGGGGAAGGCCCATGGTAGATCTTGCGAAGAAACCACCTGAGCTGTGTCTCTGTATCCTCCATACATGGTAATAAATGACTGGGTGGGAAGTTTCCATGCTGGTTGTTGTCAGGATCCCCTGTTGTTTGGGGGGTCCTTGGAAATTATAAGTTAGCTCCTCAGAGATAGGCTGCATTACTTAATGCAACATTACTGTTGTCCCACCAGATGTTGGGATCCACACCAGTGCCTTCCCAGGGGCTGATGGATTCAGGCTACACCAACATCAGAAGTGCTCAGTGAGAACCTAGAGAAGAGGCAGGTGAGTAATAAGGGACTCCCTGGGTTTCAGTTACCCAGAACCAGACTCCTGCTGGAAGACCTGGGATAGAACCCCTGTGAAGAAAGCACAAGAAGACAGTGAATACTGTTGCGGCTGGCACGACAACACGTCCAGGGTTGAGAGGGTAAGAGGATGGTGAAAAGAAGTTAAGATACAAAGAGATGGGAGCAGGAGGGACAATATGGATGATGTCCGAACAATGCCGAGTTTATTTGAGATTTTAAAGCCATTATATAGTGTACAGAAACAATTACAAAGAAGTTTCTTACTTGAATGATTGTAAAGGAAATTACTACATGTACATGCTAGCCCTCCAGTCCTCCCCTTGTCCTGTTTCCCATGCCCTAGCAACAGACCCTCTGATGCCAGTGATCTTTGTCTTTAAGTAATCTATTAACCAGGTACACCATCTTATAATGGTATGATTTATGGTTTGTGCAAGGACAGCATAAATCCACAATAGCTTAATAGCCAGCTAAAGACATGCAGGCAGCCAGGTCGGCGAGTCTTGGAATCCATAGCTCAGGCCCCTTCTCAAGCGTACTCTACCTTTACACCCACAAGGTTATTAACCCTTGAGCTTCAAGGAGGCGTGAGTTAGGGTCTAGTTTGGTCTCCTGACTCCAGTTCAGTTCATGGACACCTACATTTCCCCCATTTTTGTTTTTAGATCCAAAAGTACAATTGAGCCCTCATTCTGAATCGCTGCTGCCTTGCACGAACCTGTCCAATGAACCATATCAAAGCAAGAATTATTAATACAGTAAGAAGTCCGGTAAACAACCAAAATGAATATTTTAACAAATTGCCAGGATTGAAACCATGTAACCCATCAAGAATGCGAGCAACGATCTCCACGGGATTGATCACATCTAGTTGAAAATGACTTATGTCAGATATTTCTTTTTGCAGTTTCATTAAATCAAGACTAGCATTAGTATGATACCATACTCCCTGTAAGTGTTTTTTTCACTCAAACCCAAGTAATATTGCTCGCTTCCAATGGGGTTACACAAATATGTTGAAATCCACCATGACAAACCAAAGACGTTTGAGTTTTAAGAATGGACAGTTGAGTGCCTAGGTACTCCACAGCTTCCTCAAGACCATCAAGGCGACAGGAATTTTTTGTCAATGTGTTCCTGTGTGGCTAAGGCATGTGACACATTTTTTGTAAGATTGTTCACATGTTCTGCCTTATGAACACTCTGAGAAAGGGCTACTGAGGCTACTGTAGCCATAGCTATAAGGGCTATCAATGTAGTTATTCCAGCTGTCAGTAAGCCCAAAAAGCGATTGATCCATTTGAGCTGTAACTGCATTTGAGAGCAAACTGATAACCATAATTAGCATACCATGGTCCTTCTACTTCTACAGGCAACAATACATATGGAGGTTGCATAGTCATAAACACTATTATGAGACTAGTGCCCGATAAAAGCAATGTTACAGACAGACAGTTGGTCAGCACACAATTGTTACAATGGATGTTATACAATGAGTGGGCCCCTGAAAAAGAAGTTGAATTTATTGTCCCCAAACCCACTATCAGCAATAAAAGTCTTGGGACACATGCCCCTAACGTTAGGTTGAAGTCTCTGGTAGAAATGTAGCCACTCCTGCCTTCTTGAACCCCTATATGTCCCATGGTAGCAACTAGCTTCCAAAGTTCTGTATGAAACATTCCTCCAGCCATAGAGAATATCCCTCCTAGAATGGTCACATTATGCATTGGCAAGCCAGGAGGGAAGGCAATGTCTCACAGAGGTTCTTCTCTAGCCTTCCTTGACCAGTCAGTAATAGAGAAATCAGGGACACCGTGAGGGGAAATAATCAAAGGCCTTTCTTGGAGACATACTGTCCAAATGGGGCCTGGATTAGAATGGAGGCGTCTTCTTCTTCTCCGTCTGTTTTGGCCGTTCAACGTGAGGCGAGCCATCCTTTGTTAGAGACGCGAGGATTCGGCACCACCTCTCTGAAAGCCAGCGTGGGGTGTCCTCATCCTGAGGGAAAACACAAACAAAACCGCACCCTTTGTGGAGGACAGGGTTAGGACCCTTCCAAGTGCCCGTCAGGGGGTCCTTCCACCTAGCATAAGGAAGAGGAGAAAAATCCGGATGCCAAAAGCATTCAGCTGCCATTTGACCTATATCATCAACATTCAAAAAGTTTAAAACAGGGAGAGTTAAAGTTAAGTCCATATGAGGGGAATATTTCACTGTTCCCTGTAGTATCTCCCCCTCTTTTAATTTTTGAGATATGATTTAAGAATTCCATTAGCTCATTTAACAATGGCTTGTCCTTGAGAATTATAAGGGATACTCATAAAATGCTTAATTTTGAAGGTTTGGCAAAATTTTTGAAAAGTCTTGGAGCTGTAAGCAGAGTCATTGTCTGCCTTAATAGCTTTTGGAGTTCCCATTTGGGAGAAGGCGGGAAAAGGGTGATTTTGTACATTTACAAAATCTTCTCCTGAGTATGCAGTAGCGTGCACAAATCCTAAAAAGGTGTCAATAGAGACATGTATATATTTTAAACAGCCAAAAGCAGGGAACAATGTGACATCCATTTGCTATAAGTGATTAGGCATGAGCCCCCTAGGATTGACTGAATATGTGAGCTGGGGGTGATGGATTGGGCAAGTGGGACAGTTTTCAACTATTTTGTGAGCCTATTTTTTAGTAACTCGAGTTGTTGGCATAAGACTGAGGCATTTTGATGAAATTTGGTGTAACTATTTGTTTTTCTTTTAGGGCAGCCAGGGGTGCCTGAGGAATGTCACACATATTACCAAGGGGAGCGTGTGGAGAGGGGGTGAAGGTGACAGCTTTTGCTTTGTCCTCAGCCAGCCTCCTGCTCCCTCATCATTCCCCCCTGAACAATCTTGACCCTTAAATCTTTAAGGTAGTTGAAGGTGGAAGGTCTCATCTTCTGTAACTTCTTCCTGCTGAATAGGGGCGTAGAGCTGTCTCTACCTACTCGGGTCAACATTGATCAGTTGAGGAACATAGGGTAGTTATGAAAGGCAGAGGCAGCTGAATCCAGCACTGACAGTGAAGAAGTGTCTTTGCGCGTGGTAAGGATCATCTGTCATTGTGAAGCCATTGCCGATGGAGTCTCGGCACCAAGTAGAGAAATATTGAACAAAGCAACACATTAAGATTAATAAGGCTAATAAGATTATAAGTATGAGATGTCCGGAAAGGAGATTTTTAATTGTTGGCCATAGTCGTCCTTTAAACCAGGAACTTTAACCAATTACTTAGAGAGAGAGAAGGATCTTGTAGAGTCTTATGCCATCCTCAGTATAGCAATAAGTAAGATTTTGTAACTTAGGCTCATATTACTAAATCTGGTTTAGTTCGAATGTAGCCTTACTTCTGGAAATTCTTACCCATTTTGGTTCCAGGATTTTAACATATCAAAGACCTGTATTTGTCCTGAAAGTCCTTTATACGAATCTTCTTTAAGCCGGAATTCATCTTACAAAATAATTAAAACAAATACAAATGACAAAAACTCAGAATAGATATGGTTAAATTACCAGGTGATGACCTTATCAAAACATTAAAACTTTAGGAAACGTATAGAACCCTTAGAGTAGTTACAGCACTTACCCAAATGCAACCCAAGGTTTATTATTGGTTTAGCAGTACTTACTGAGTAACTTAATATACCAAGGAAAAGCCTTATGAGTCAAAGAGATTTCATTTATAATTTAAATCTTGTTGGCAATTGCTAAAACCTTAGAAATTTTTAAAACACATGCCTAAATATAATTAGGGATGTTAAACACCTGATAAAACAAAATATAGAAACTGGGTTTTCTGGGCAGGTGAAGAGAAAACCATAACAGATCAATTAACCTAAGAAAACTTTGCCTTTTTAAGCAGAGAGAAAACCAGCTTTTTTATACTAGTGTCTTTTTTTTTTAATTTAAGCATGCAGTCTTAAGATAGTGTGTTTATTAGGTTTCCCTCCTATCGTGAACGATGTCACAGACAAAGGGAGGGTAATCTTTCAGATGCTGTCCTGCTTGTGTCCCTTGCGGGAACTTAGGAGTGTCTTAGCTAAGGTTTGTCCATATAAGCTCTGTACCAGGCTACTCCGTGGAGTAGATGACCGTTATGCCATACGACGCCCCGTGAGACTCAGGGTGCAGCCCACTCAGACTCTGTAGCCGAAGCGATGGAGCCATACAGACACATTCACACAGTCAGGCACTCTTCAGATGCAAACAGATTGGACACCTTCCCTCTGAGTATCCCTGGCTAATGGGAGGTGATTAGTCTCCCCTTTCATTTTTTATGAATAAGAATGAGTTTCTATGGTTATAGACAATGGGGGATGGTAATGGGGTGTTTTTGCAATCCCTCAAGGTCGGGGCACTTTCCCAATCTCTCAAAGCCAAATGGCCCTTTTACTTGGAAGTATAATCTATGTGGAGTTATGTCAGGAGAGTGCTAAATCTCCTTGGGGGATGTTTTTCTTTCCTCTCTCTTTGTTTTTTTCTTTCAAACAACCATTTTATTTAGGATAAAATTATCTTTTATCTTTAATAAAATGCATTTCCATTCCTTAAATATTTCTTACATATCATCTACTCTTCCATATGGTTGTTTCCCTTATTTCCATCAGTCTTAGTTACACTTAGCAGAATTTTGTACTCTTAGAAACACCTTAATCTCCAGTGAAGACTAAGTATTAACCAATTGTGAACTGTTAGAACAGAATTCTTTAGATGGCAAATTTATGAATCAGTTAAGCTCAAAGCATGTTTACCAACAGTTTTAAATATTCTTAGTTTCTTTGCAATAAAAAGTCAAAAGCACAAACCTAAATCCAGTACTCAATTTTTTAGTACTTTATTCTATCTGGACAAGACCTAGATGTCTAACAAATTTAATTTTATTTGTTATTCAACCAAAACTTTAAAGTTTCAGGTTACCAAAGACTCTGAAAGCTACTTTAGCAATTACCCATTAAAACTTTGAGACAGACAATTAACCATCAATTTAGTCATTTCTTTGCTAACAAATTTTAACAAATAACATAAGTTCATTTGACCTTCAGTAAACTTTGAAGTTTTACATTTACTGCTGATAAATTAAAAGACATGTATATCTTAATTAAACCACCAAACTTAACTTAGGGTTAAGCAGTCCAAGTCAGGCCAGAGAAAGCAGGGAACTTCCCCAAAACAAAGAGAGTTTTGGCAGATGCTTGGGAATATTCCTTAAGGTCTCTGTCTCAAGTTAGACCAAACCAAGCTGGCTCCAGTTATAGCCATTGACATGGGAAGTGAGTGAGGGAGAAGCCCCATATCTATTAGGAGAAACAGAGAGAAATAAAGCCAGATTTCCCTTTGCTAGGGATGGCCCAGCAACCTGGGCTTACTAGAAGAATACTTATTTATGGACACAATTCCGAAACTGTGCAAAAGAACTGCTGCAAGGCCTTTTTAGAGACCTTGGACACTTTCTGCTTCATAAGGGCCTGCAAAGTGGTCATAAAGAAGACCTGTTCCATGGACTGTGACTGCCCCATATTATTTTGCTCCTGCTGTGACCCTTAAAGTCCAGGTCCTCTTACCTGAATGGCAGTACAATTTACCTAAAGATGAGCTCCTCTTGAATGTGGTCAGGTCCCTGTTCGGGCGTCACTTGTTGTGGCAAGCATGACAACACGACCAGGGTTGAGAGGGTAAGAGGATGGTGAAAAGAAGTTAAGATACAAAGAGATGGGAGCAGGAGGGACAATGTGGATGATGTCTGAACAATGCCGAGTTTATTTGAGATTGTAAAGCCATTATATAGTGTACAGAAACAATTACAAGGAAGTTTCTTACTTGACTGATTGTAAAGGAAATTATTAAATGTACATACTAGCCCTCCAGTCCTCCCCTTGTCCTGTTTCCCATTCCCTAGAAACAGACCCTCTGATTCCAGTGATCTTTGTCTTTAAGTAATCTATTAACCAGGTACACCATCTTATAATGGTATGATTTATGGTTTGTGCAAGGACAGCATAAACCCAGAATAGCTTAGTAGCCTAGCTAAAGACATGCAGGCAGCCAGGTCGGCGAGTCTTGGAATCCATAGCTCAGGCCCCTTCTCAAGCGTACTCTACCTTTACACCCACAAGGTTATTAACCCTTGAGCTTCAAGGAGGCGCGAGTTAGAGCGTGGTTTGGTCTCCTGACTCCAGCTCAGTCCATGGCCGCCTACAGAATACGACAAAGTTACCCACTCTCACCACTCTTGTTCAACATAGTATTTACCCCAAAGATACAGATTTAGTGAAAAGAAGGGTCATCTGTACCCCAATATTCATAGCAGCAATGCCCACAGTCGTCAAACAGTGGAAAGAACCAAAATGCCCTACAATGGATGAATGGATAAGGAAGATGTGGTCCATATATACTATGGAGTATGATGCCTCCATCAGAAAGGATGAATACCCAACTTTTGTATCAACATGGACAGTACTTGAGTAGATTATGCTGAGTAAAATAAGTCAAGCAGACAGAGTCACTTATGATATGGTTTCATTTATTTGTGGAGCATAAGAAATAATACGGAGGACATGGGGAGATGGAGAGGAGAAGGGAGTTGGGAGAAATTGGAGGGGGAGATGAAGCATGAGAGACTATGGACTCCAACAAACAAACTGAAGGTTTTGGAGGTGAGGGGTGTAGGGATTGGGTGAGCCTGATGGTGGGTATTATGGAGGGTGCATAATGCATGGAGAACTGGCTGTGGTGCATAAACAATGAATTCTGGAACACTGAAAAGAAATAAAAAATATAAAAAAAGAAAAATTAAAAATTAATTTATGTGTAATGTATTGATGTATTAAAGTCAGTTATGGATAATCTCAAATACTGATACAAATTTTATTATTTAGGAATTATTTATAAATCTATTTTATTGAAATATTTGATATTGGGAATTAATCCAATTGGTTGCCTCTGGTGGCTTCCTCCCCCTTTTGTTTATCTTCTGATATCAGTCCAATGTTCCCACTCCACTTTACCTGCCCACTGGTGTCTTCTGCTCCTATAGAGATCCAGACGTGTATAATTCTGATCTCAGGCTGATTTCATGGGTGATCAGTGTTCTTTGGTAGGTAATCAGCTCACTTTAGGGTACAGGTTGAAACGGCACCTCCTCCTACTTCCCTGCCATCTTGACTCCCCCCCTTAATAGTATTAAATAGCATTTAACAGTATTAAAATATTTAATACTAATATTTTATTTTTTCCTTTTTTAAAATTTTTATGTTAGTCACTGTACAGAATATCATTAGTTTTCGACGTAGTGTTCCATGATTCATTGTTTGCATATAACACCCAGTGCTCAGTAAAATAGGTGCCCTCTTTAATACCCATCACTGGGTTAAACTATCCCCCAACTCCCTCCCTCACATTACTTCCTGGAGTCGAGAGTCTCTCATAATTTTTCTTCCTCTCTGATACCCCCCTTTAGTTTTCTGCCCTATTCCTTATGTTCTACAAATAGGTGAAACCATATGATAATTTTCTTTCTCTACTTGGCTTACTTCAGTTAGCATAATCTCCTCCAGTTCCAGCCATGTCAGTGCAAATGGTAGATATTCATAATTTCTGATGGCTGAGTCATATTCCATTGTGTATATGGACCACATCTTCTTTACTTATTAAAGTGTTTAATAAGTAGGTTACCCTATAGATTTTTGTACCTATGCATTTATTTATAGTAATATATTAAAATCTGATAGTTTTGTAGTTAGAATTATCACTAAATATTCATAAAATATGGAAAAATAAGAGGAAATACTTACAAATTCTTATTTCTTCAGGATATGTTTTTCATCTTTCATTTACAGAAATTTAAATTATATTTTATTTAAAAATTATTTCAATATAAAGCTTAGTTATAATAACATATAATATTAATAAAATATCACATCCTGTAAAAATGAAGATCCCCAAACCTAGTACACGCTTTTATACCTGAGAAGAAAACCAATTCTTCTTAGGCACCTGTAACTTGACCTACCCTATATTTGGTGGATCCCCTGCACCCCCTGGTGTTCTGAGTGCCCCCTTGTGACCCAAGCGACCCCTAGTGACATTTGTGTGCATGCCCCCCAACAGCTTCAGTGTCCCTGCAGGGAGGTTTGGGTCTGGGCTCACACTGACATTCCCTCACTATGTCTCTACATTGTAATATAAGGCCAGGATCTTAGTGACACTGAGATAGGTCAGTTCAAGAACTGGTTCTCGGACATGCCTCTGGAGATGGACGTGTGGATCATGTTGGATGGGCTGTCGTGTTTGCTTTATTTGTAGTTTATGAACCAATTCACTGCACCCAGTCACTTGGAGTTGGTAGATTAAAAATTCCACCAGAAATTACCGTTTGACATGGATAATCCAGAGACGGTAATGGTAAGGTGCAGGTTCTATGAGCCCCTCACCAGGCCTCGACCTGACTCTTGCAGCAGCACCTGGGACAGGACACCTGGGGACAGGAATCAGAGGAACTTATAATCATGACACTCCCAACCATCAGCACAGTCCCATGTCTAACATCTGAGACCCTCACTTTTGGGAATTATCACCAGACACAAAGATGGCCCCAGAATCTCCTGTACCTCCAAAACATAGCTCATGGTTTGCTCAGATATGTGAGCCCCGTCTGAGGAGACAACTGTGAGCTTCCACGTCCTGGGAGTGCATTTTAACCTGGTTGTTAAGAAGCAAACATGTGTGAGGGAACCCATCCTTAGAAGTGGACAAGGATAATCAGTCCCCCTGGGACCTTCCAAGACCACCTGTGGGCATCTCTTTGTTCAACTCCAGAGGCACATTGGTCTGGGTTGGAAGAATACTTGTTCTATGAGCTCTGTTGGAAGTAGGTAAACAGATGGTCTCCCTGTTATATGCATGAGAATAAATGTTGAACAAATGAATAGATCACAATTTATTTTTTCTTTTTTGCATTTTTGTTGTATCTTTTTAAAAAATATTTCTTTTTTTAAATTTTTATTTATTTATTTTTTCAGCGTAATAGTATTTATTGTTTTGCACAACACCCAGTGCTCCATGCAATACGTGCCCTCCCTATTCCCACCACCTGGTTCCTTTTTTTTTTTTTTTTTTAATTTCTTTTCAGTGTTTTGGAATTCATTGTTTATGCATCAGAACTTTCTTAAAATTTAATTTCATTTTTTTCAGTGTTCCAAGATTTATTGTTTATGCACTGGACCCACTGCTCCATTCAATATGTACCTTCATTAATATCCACCACCAGGCTCACCCAACCACCACAAGGGCCCCTCCAAAACCCTCAGATTGTTTCTCAGAGTTCACAGATTCTCATACTTCATCTCTCCCTCCAATTTCCCCCAATTCACTTTTGCTTTCCTTCTCCTAATGTTCTCAATGTGTTTCCTTATTCACCACAATTAAGTGAAACCATATGATAGTTGGCTCTCTCTGCTTGATTTATTTCACTAAGCATAATCTCCTCCAGTCTAGTCCATGTTGATACAAAAGTGTGGTATTCATCTTTTCTTTTTCTTTTTTAATATTTATTTATTTATTTGACAGAGAGAGAGACAACAAGAGAGGGAACACAAGCGGGGGAGAGGGGAGAGGGAGGAGCAGGCTTCCCGGTGAGCATTGAGCCCGATGTGGGACTATACTTTAGGACCCTGGAATCATGACACAAGCGGAAGGCAGACACTTAATGCGTGAGCCACCCAGGTGCCCTAAATATTCATCCTTTCTGATGGAAGCATAATAACCCATCGTATATATGGACTGTATCATCTTTATCCATTCATCTATTGAAGAGCATCTTCCAATAGTGCCAAAATTAGCAAGACAGAAAATAGCATGTGTTGGAGAGGATTTGGAGAAAGGAGAACCCTCTTACACTCTTGGTGTAAGTTGGTACAGCCACTTTGGAGAACAATGTGAAGATTCCTCAAGAAATTAAAAATAGAGTTTCCCTATGACCCTGTAATTGCACTACTGGGTATTTATCCCAAAGATACAGATGTAGTGAAAAGACGAGCCATCTGTACCCCAATGTTTATAGCAGCAATGGCCATGGTCGCCAAACTGTGGAAAGAACCAAGATGCCCTTCAACGGACGAATGGGTAAGGAAGATGTGGTCCATATACACGATGGAGTATTATGCCTCCATCAGAAAGGATGAATACCCAACTTTTGTAGCAACATGGATGGGACTGGAAGAGATTATGCTGAGTGAAATAATAAAAGCAGAGAGAGTCAAATATCATATGGTCTCACTTATTTGTGGAGCACAACAAAGAACACAAAGGACATGGGGAGATGGAGAGGAGAAGGGAGTTGAGGGAAACTGGAAGGCAGATGAACCATGAAAGACTATGGACTCTCAAAAACAACCTGAAGGTTTTGAAGGGGCAGGGGGTGGGAGGTTGGGGGAACCAGGTGGTTGGTAATAGAGAGGGCATGTATTGTATGGAGCACTGGGTGTGGTGCAAAAACAATGAATACTGTTAAGCTGAAAAGAAATAAAAAATAAATAAAGAAAGAATAAAGACCATCAGAGCCAGTGGTCAAAAAAAAAATTGATTCAATATTAAAAAAAAAAAAAACGTTAATGGCTTTAGGAGATAAACATAGTGCTATTTAATAAATATGATTTTATTGCACTAAAAAAACCCAATTAAACAAAAAACAAAACAGAACAAATTCATAAAATCGAGTTTCCTTGGTTTTGGTCATATCTCTAGAATTTCATTCATGATTTTATTGATTTGGGTCCTTTTTCTTCTTTTGAATAATTCTTGCTATGAGTTTATCAATCTTATTAATTCTTTCAAAGTTACAGCTTCTAGTTCTGTTGAACTTTTTTACTGTTCTGTTTTTTTATTTAATTACTTCCAGCTTTAAACTTTAATATTTCTTTTCTCCTGCTTTGTTTGGGCTTTATTTGCTTTTCTTTCTCCAGCTCTTTTAAGAATAAAGTTTGCTAGTTGGTGCAGCCACTTTGGAGAACAGTGTGGAGATTCCTTAAGATGTTAAAAATATAGATTCCCTATGACCCTGCAATTGCACTACTGGGTATTTACACCAAAGATACAGATGTAGTGAAAAGAAGAGCCATCTGTACCCCAATGTTTATAGTAGCAATGACCATGGTCGTCAAACTGTGGAAAAAACCAAGATGCCCTTCAATGGATGAATGGATAAGGAAGATGTGGTCCATATACACTATGGAGTATTATGCCTCCATCAGAAAGGATGAATACCCAACTTTTGTAGCAACATGGACGGGACTGGAAGAGATTATGCTGAGCGAAATAAGTCAAGCAGAGACAGTCATGTTTCATATGGTCTCACTTATTTGTGGAGCAAAACAAAGAACATGGAGGACATGGGGAGATGGAGAGGAGAAGGGAGTTGTGGGAAATTGGAAGGGGAGATGAACTATGAGAGACTATGGACTCTGGAAAACAATCTGAGGGTTTTGAAGGGGCGTGGGGTGGGAGGTTGGGTGAGCCAGGTGGTGGGTAATAGGGAGGGCACGTATTGCATGGAGCACAGGGTGTGGTGCATAAAAAATGAATTCTGTAACTCTGAAAATAAATAAAAGAATAAAGTTTGCTTATGAATTTGAAATTTTTCTAAATATTTGAGAAAGGATTGCATTGCAATGTACATCTTTATTGAGACCACCTTTCCTCTATTCCCAGTATTTGGAACATGTAGGTTTCCTTTTCCTTAGTATCCATGAATTTTTTAAAAGACTTTTTATTTTAATTTATTTGAAAGTGAGTGAGAAAGTGAGCATAAGCAGGAGGAGTTGCAGGCAAAGGGAGAGAGAGTATGAAATGCAGGCCCCCTACTGAGCGGGAGCCCCATATTTTTTTAATTGTAAATCTTTTTTTTTATTTAATCTTATTTTAAACATTTTATTTATTTTTAAATTTCTTTTCAGTGTTCCAGAGTTCAATCTTTATGCACCACACCCTGTGCTCCATGCAATACATGCCCTCCATAATACTCACCAACAGTCTCACCCAACCTCTCACCTGCCTCCCCTCCAAAACCCTTAGTTTGTTTCTCAGTGTCCACAGTCTCTAATCTCTAATGGTTCATCTCCCCCTCCGTGGGGGAAATTGGAGTAGGCCTGATTTTTTACAAGTTTTGCGATCTCTTCTGAAGAAAGACGCACGAGTACTTGAGAAGAATACATATTGGATTGCTTTAGGATGGAATGCTCTGCATATATCTGTGAAGTAAATCTGGTCCAATGTAACATTCAAAGAACTTGTTTCTTTGTTGATCTTTTTTTTAAGTTTTTTTTAAAGATTTTATTTATTTATTTGATAGACAGAGATCACAAGTAGGCAGAGAGGCAGGTAGAGAGAGAGGGGAAAGCAGGCTCCCCACTGAGCAGCGAGCCCGATGGGGGGCTTGATCCCAGAACCCTGGGATAATGACCTGAGCTGAAGGCAGAGGCTTTAACCCACTGAGCCACCCAGGCACCCCTTTGTTGATCTGCTTATATGATCTCCCCATTGTTGTGAGTGTGGTATTATGTGGTATTATGGTCCTCTACTATTAATGTATTATTATAATTGTTTTTAACATTTTTGTCTTGTTTTATATAACTGGCTTCTCACAAGAAAGGAGTGTAAATATTTATCATTGTAAATCTTCATGGGTAATCATTAATTATTATACAACATCTGTTTACAACTTGTATAACAGTCTTAGGTTTAGAATCCAATTTATAGATATGAGGATTGCTACCCCAGTTACTTCTGATGTCCATTATCATAATAAATGTTTCTTCATCCTCCCACTTTTAGTCTGGGTGTGTCTTTAGATCTAAAATGAGTCTCTGGCAGACACCAAATTAATGGGCTTTGCCTTTTATTTTTAAAAAATCTAGTCTGATACATTGTGTCTTTTTATTGGAGCATTTCCTTCATTTATATTCAGAATAACTATTGAAAGATATGAATTTAGTGCCATTTTATTACCTGTAAAGTCCTTGCTTCTGTAGATTGTCTTTATTTCTTTCCAGTATAGGTTACTCTTGGGGTCCCACTTCTCTTACACAATTCCACCAAATATATCTTACAGGGGTGGCTTGTTGGTCACATATTCTTTCAGCTTCTGTGTGTCCTGGAATCTGTTTATCTGTTCATTCATTCTGAATCACAGCCTTTCTGGATAAAGGATTTGGCTGCATGTTCTTCTCATTTAGTGGGCTGAATATATCGTGCCAGCCCATTCTGACCTGCCAGGTTTCTGTGGATAGCTCTGATGATAGTCCAATGTTCAAATCTCTGTAAGTTAAGAACTCTCATTTCCAACTGCATCAGGATTTTTTTCCTGATCTCTGAAATTTGCAAGCTTCACTCTTACATGTTAGAGTGTTGATCTATTTTTATGGATTTTAGGAGCCTCTTGGACATGAATGCCTGTTTCTTTCCCATATGAGGGACATTCTCATCTATGATTTCCTCAAGTATACCTTCTTGCCCTCTCTGTCTTTCTTCTCCCTTGGACACTCCAATAATTATGATATTGTTTCATTTTAGAGCATTATGGATTTGATGAAACCCCTCCTCATGGTCTATTAGGTTTTTTTCTCTCTTTTCCTCAGCTTCCTTCCTTTTCATCAACTTGTCTTTTGTATGAATTACTCTCTCCTCTGCCTCATTTACCATAGCTATTAGAGCATCTAATATAGACTGCCTCTCTGTTAGAGCATTTTTTTAAAGATTTATTTATTTGACAGATAGAGATTACAAGTAGGCAGAGAGGCAGGCAGAGAGAGAGAGAAAGGAGGAAGCAGGTTCTGCGCTAAGCAGAGAGCCTGATGCGGGGCTCGATCCCAGGACCCTGGGATCATGACCTGAGCTGAAGGCAGAGGCTTTAACCCGCTGAGCCACCCAGGCGCCCCTGTTAGAGCATTTTTAATTTCAGTCTGATTAAATCTCATTTCTACACTAAGAGACTCTCTAGTGGTGTTATACCTTTTTCAAGCCCAGCTAGTATCTTTGTAATCATTATCCTCAATCCAGCTCTGATATTTTACATATATCCATATAGATTACATCTGTGGCAGAGAGTTTTGCCTCTGGATTTTTCTTATGTTTTCAATTCCTCTCTCTAGTCACTTTGTCCAGAGAAGAATGGATGAATGAGTGAACAACACCAAAAATATAAACCAAACTCAAGCAAAATACACAATAGACAAGTCTGAGGAGGTCATAACAAAACAAAGAAAAATGTTGGATGTGGAAGAGAGAATATTATCTCCCAGTTGGACTAAACAAGGATATCAACTTGGTCCTGAGTATATTTCGGTTTGTGTGTTAGAAGACACTAAATCCATCTTCCTTGGCTTACCCCTTGTTGCCCTGTCCATACACTTGGTCTGAACTTTCACAGCCTCCCCCCCCCCAACTAAGCACATACTCATGCAGGCCTACAAATACTTGACATTCATCTGCTTAATGCAAATTGTAGAAAAATTGGCATGACTATCTCCATTTAATAGATAATAAAGCTGAGGAAAAGACTAAGCTCAACACCTAGAGCTAGTCAGTGACAAGACTGGAAACACCACCTTTATCCTTCTGCTCTGACATGCATTTTTCACCAGGAATACTGAGGATCTTTCCATTTGTTTTACTAAACTCTAATTTTGCAGGATGAGGTCCCTCTCTTGACGCTGAGTAGATGGTAAGAGAATTATTAATCCTTCAAAGTCAATGAGGCAAAACACACACACTTTCATTACTCAAACAGCCTTGGATATTAATTATAATTGTCTGGTTTTGCTGGTACAGAATGATCAAAGACAATAAAATATTTTTATTTTGTGGGAATATCAATATTTTGTAGAAATATTTTAAAAAATCAGATATATCAGTATTGGTTTTCCATCTGACAAAAGACTCCCTGTGGCTTCTCTCCAGCTCCTATGGCTATGTCTTTAATTGGGTTGCTTATTTGAGACTAAATTATTGTTACACAATGAATTAGACTTATTATGATTTTTAAGAAATGCATTTGAACAACAACAACAAAAGAAGACACTAAATATCAATATTGTAAAGAAAGCAAAACTTATACAAAAATTAAATTGAATACAGTGAAACAAAGACAAAAATGAAGAATATATGTATAAAAAGTAAGTGTCCAAAATTCTGTTTCGATTAAGACTTAAAAACAGAGTTGTTAAAATAAGAAAGTCATTGCAAATTAAAAAAGAGAACAGAAAAGGAAATTTTAAACTGAAATAGCAATGAATCATGATAAACAATCTCAAATTCTATGTAGTGCATCTCCCTAGAACCGGAGTTGTGTAGTGCTGAGTGCTCTGTACACGTGGGGTTCCATGTTCTTCCAGCTCTTCTTCTGGGGGAGCGGCCTGATACACTGATTCCCAGATGTCTCTGTGTCAGTGGAGTTGTACCATCCCTTGCCAGGAGTCGGGGTCAGTGTAAGCTGTTTCTAGTTTTTCTATGTGGCTTTTGTTTCCTGAAGGCATTTGAGTCTCTTTAGAGGATGAGAATAAAAATGGCCATATGATGCGCTCCAGCCCGGGAGCTGAATGATCCCTAACACTAACCCAACCCTATCTCAGGGATAAAAGCTCTTCCCTTTAGTGTGTGCCACACTCTACAGATGCCTGTGTGTGCATCTGCAGAGAGCCTTCTGGGGGAGGTGGAGTGTCATGCTTTTCATTCCTTCTCAAGGCCCCCAACGGAGAATGCTCACATGGTCATGTGCACTCCTGAGCCACTCTTCCTGTGGGATGGAGGTGGGCCACTTTTTTTTGTTGTTGTTGTTGTTGGTATTTTTTGTTTGTTTTTGGCATTCACAACACCCCTCCCCTACACTGAGAGCTGTCACCAGAGCCAGCAGGGCTCTGGGTTTATAGTGAAATGAGAGCTACTCCCAAGTACTCAGACCATAACCAGTTCCCTGCTCCAGTGCTGAGGAACTCTGCAGGTTCAGGCATTCCCATTTGTCTGTGTCTCCATGATTCTGAGACCACAAGTCCCACCTTAGATGCTTCCCCCTTCACCAAAGAGAAACTTTCAAACAGAATTTCTCTCACTGGAGAAGATTTCTAAATGTCCTGTTTTGCCATCAGGGGCTATATCACTTATGTTGGCTAGCTTTCTGAAGTTCCCTCCCCGTTGTTTATCTTCTGATATATCTCCTTTGTTTCACTTGTGGGCACTCCCTTTTCTATTTGTAGAAATAGGTGGTTCTTTTTCTATTTGTAGAATTCCAGCATTTTCTTCCGTACCTCTCAGGTTGAACTCCTAGATGTTCCAAGTGATTAGATAGTTACGTAGCTAAATTCAGGGAAGCAGATGAAATGAAGTCTCTGACCCTTTTACCATCTTGCTTGATTAGTGCATTTAAAAATTCTTAGTTGTACATCATAATAGTTCAGTTACTGTTTCTTCAGGAGAACAGTAAACATCACTCCTCCTCTGGAAAGGGGTTTTGTGCTTTTGATTGTATGCAGAATATTTATATCATAAAAGGTTAAATAATGACCATGTTATTTTCTCTATATTCAGAATGAGTTTGGCTTAAGAAGATGCATATTGATGCGCACGTTTACAGGAGGTTGATGTGTGATTGTTAACTCTATGTGTCAAAGTGACTGGGCCATGTGGGTCCAAATTAAACCTTGCTTCTGTGGGTGCCTGTAATGCTGTTCCAGAAGAGACTGGTATTTGCATCCATGGTCTCTGGGCCAGTGGGCATCATCCAATCGATTAATGTTCTGAATAGAATGAAATGCAGAAGGAGGAAGAATGTCCTCATTCTTCTTTCCTGCATGCTTGATCTAGAACATCCCTGTCCTCCTGCCTTTGGAGACGGTTACCCATTCTTGTCTCCAGGTTACCCATCTTGTGCTATTTCCATTATAGCTAATACATTAGACCCATGCAGCCACTTTCTTGGAGCCTAGCAGACCCAGCTCATCCAGTAGATATGGATGGGGAAACCACAGGCTGCACAGGAGAGTCCCAGGGAACCCCCAGGCTTCACCAGGTCTCCCCCAGACTCCAACAACTGCACTTCACATGGACATCTATAGACACAAGACATCTTGGTAAGGAAACTGTCAAATCTCCACTGTTTCTCTCACTCATATCCACTCACATATTGCATGTCTCTTTTTCACTATAAACTGTCTTTTAGAATTCCCTGGTGAGTTGATTTTGTTCTGTTCTGATCACTGCAGGGGAACACCTTGGTTTCTTGGGCCTGGGGCTCCTCTCTAATTTCTAGGGTCAGGACTGGGCTGGTTTAATGAGCAGAAGGAGGGCCCTATTTTCATGCTCTCTGACTATACAGCTAGCTTGGGTTCTATGCTGACAAAGAGGGCAGTGACCAGATCATATGAGACTGCTTTTGATTGGGTGGTATAGATATAATTTGGAAAAATAAGAGTTTTGAGTAATTGACTTTCCAGAGTACACACTTGGGGTTCATGTGCTTCTTAGTTTATACCTATCACACTTTCTCTGTTTGACCACATGTCACTATGAGCCATGTTGCAGAATAAAATCAAAATTAAATTCAAATTGAAAATCAAAACCTCATTGAGATACCTCCTTACACCAGTTAGAATTGCCAAAATTAAAAAGACAAGAAACAAACAGTGTTAGAGACGAAAGGGGAACTCTCTTGTACTGTTGGTGGGAATACAGTTTGGTTCAAACTCTTTGGAAAGCAGTGTGGAGATTCCTTAAGAACTTTAAAACACTAAAAAGAAATTTAAAAAAAAGAAAAAAGTCAATGGTATTTTTTAATTTAATTTAATTTTTTTCTGTGTTCCAAGATTCATTGCTTATTCACCACACAAGTGTTCCATGCAATATGTGCCCTCCTTAATATCCACCTACAGCTCACCCAACCTCTTAGCCCCCCACCCCTTCAAAACCCTGTTTCTCAGAGTCCATAGTCTCTCAAGTTTCTCTCTACCTCTGATTTCCCCCAAATTACTTTTCCTTCCCTTCTCCTAATGTCCTCTGTGACATTCTTTATGCTCCACAGATGAGTGAAACCATATGATGGTTAACTCTCTCTGCTTGACTTATTTCACTCAGCATAATCTCCTCCAGTCCCATCCATGTTGATACAAAATTTGGGTATTCATCCTTTCTGATGGAGGCATCATACTCCATTGTATATATGGATTACATCTTCTGTATCCATTCGTCTGTCAATGTTATTTTGATAGAGACTGCATTAAATATGTAGATTGCTTTGGGTAGCATAAACATTTTAAAAATATTTCTTCTTCCAATCCATTAGCATGGAAGTATTTCCATTTCTTTGTGTCTTCCTCAATTTTTCTCTTAAGTGTTCTATAGTTTCTAGAATATAGATCCTTTACCTCTTTGGTTAGCTTTATTTTTATTTTTATTTTTTTGGGGGGGGATGCAGTTGGAAATGGGATTGATTCCTTGATTTCTCTTACTTTTGTCTCATTTTTAGTGTATAGAAATGTAACTTAAATTTGTTCATTGGGTTTATATACTGCCAATTTGCTGAATTGCTGTCCCAATTCAAAGATTTTTTTTTTTTTCTGGAGTATTTTTGGCTTTCTACATAGAGTATCATGTTATCTGCAAAAAGTGAAATTTTGATCCTTTTACCCATTGTAATGCCTTTTATTTATTTTTGTTTTATGATGGCTGAGGCTAGGACTTCTAGTAACTATGTTGAAGAAGAGTGATGAGAGTGGAAATTTCTGTCAAGCTCCTGAACCCAGTGAACCAGACCCTTCATTTGCTTCTTACAAGGAGACTCATTGTAGACATAAAATCATTTCCAGATTGAATGTGAGGGAATGGAGAACCATTATCTTGCCAATGGACAGCAAAAGAAAGCTGCAGTAACCATTCTTGTATCAAATAAATAGATTTTAATTTGAGGACTGTCATATGAGATGAAGGAATCTATATCTTAATAAAAGGTCTATCCAACATGAAGATCTAATACTTGTAAGTATTTATGCCCCAAACTTGGAAGCAACAAAGTATATAAACCACTTAATACAAAATTAAAGAAATACATTGATAATAGTAGAATAATAGTAGGGGAGTTTAACACCCTACTCACAGCAATGGACAGATCACCCAAACATAAGATCAACAAAGAAATAAAGGCATAGGGGAAGGGAAGGAAAACTGAATGGGAAGAAATCAGAAAGGGAGACAAACCATGAGAGACTCTGGACTCTGAGAAATGAACAAGGGTTGCAGAAAGAAAGGAATGGGGTAGCCAGTGATCAGTATCACGGAGGGCAGGTGATGTGATGAGCACTGGGTGTTGTACACGACTAACGAATCGTTAACACTACATCAAAAAGTAATGATGCACTATATGCTGGCTAAGTGACAATTAAAAAAAACTAATGGTGTCACATATGTTGGCTAACTGAACATAAGAAAAGAACAGAGAGTTTGAAAGAAGGAAATAAGGGCTTTGGATGACACTCTGGATGAGACAGACTTTTAAATTATTTATTAGGCTCCTTTCTCTTTTCTTTTTGATAAATTTAAGTAGAGGATTCACAAATGTATTGTGATTTTTTTCCAAGTATCACATGATGTGATGAGCAGGGGGTTATATACTTACCTCATGGAGCATTGAATATTACATCAAAAGTCACTGATGGACAAGATGGCAGAGAAGTAGGAGGTGCTGTTTCAACTGGTCCCCTAAAGTGAACTGATTATCTACCAGAGAACTTTGATCATCCATGAAATCAGCCGAGATTAGAATGATACACTTCTGGATCTCTATAAGGGCAGAAAACGGCAGTGGACAGGCAAAGCAGAGTGGGAACATCGGACTTATATTGGAATATAAAAGGGGGAGGGAGCCAACAGAAGTGACCCATTGGAAAGTAATACCCCAATATGAGAGTGTCCTGTGACTGGGAACCAACATTAACTTGGAATATGGTTGAAAGCACTCAAAAAGAGCAAGAGATCTTAAGGGGCAACTGGTGGAATGGTGCAGTTAAGCCCACGGACCCAGGATGGCTACTGCTGGCGCCATGTCAGAGAGAGTGTGGTGAAGCATCCAGGCCATGTTCCCTGAGTGACCGGCACACATGAAAGCATCCAGTTGGAAGCCAGCCAGTGCTCCCTAGAACCACAGCCTGTTGCACTCTGTATCCGAGCTGCGTGACTGCAGCCTGAGCCATGCCCCACACACTCCCCTAAGAGAGGTCCCTAAGAGTGGTCTCTATGACCAGCCTAGGCGAACATGAAAATCTCAGCATGTGGTCTCTGGTTGGGACCTCTCCAGTGGTCTGGACCTTCCCAGACAGCAGCCATGCAAAGACAGCCCTGGAAGAGGGCTCTCTGGACCAATATTGCTCATTATTTTAGTAGCACCAGGGTTCAGAGACAAGTGGGAGCTCCTTCGACACTTGAGATGGTGGCTGAGGATGTGCTTGGCTTGGGGGAAGTGTCAGAGGGGAAGTCTATGTGCTCTGGACCACCCAGAGGGGTACCAACTGTGGCTTATCTCTGAGACAGGTCTGGGTGCAGTTTGCTTCCCCCTAAACCTCTGAAGAACCACCAAAAGCCACCAAGGGAAAATTAAAAAAAAAATACCTCCAGACAACAAAAACCTGAATAACCGGGTTCTTCATAGCCCAACGCCTAGATACGGGGCAGGAAGACTCAACCACAGCAAGGCAGCATGAAAATCAACCCGGCAGACACCTCCATCAGAAAGACATCCAAAAAAAAAAAAAAAAAAAGAGAGAGACAACAACCACCACAGTGTCCCAATAATCCTGTAAAATGCCAATATGAGGAGAAAAGAAGATATTAAACTCCCAGTATTGCCATAAAACTTGTATAATTCATACGTACAATTTTTATTTTTAATTTGCTCCCACTATTTTCATTCTTTTAAGTTTTTATAATTTTAACCTATTTACCATCACAACGAGAGGTTCAGTACAACAAATACAATACTAACATTTTTTTTTTAAATATTTTATTTATTTGACAGAGAGAAATCACAAGTAGGCAGAGAGGCAGGCAGGGAGAGAGGAGGAAGCAGGCTCCCTGCGGAGCAGAGAGCCTGATGCGGGGCTCGATCCCAGGACCCTGGGATCATGACCTGAGCCGAAGGCAGAGGCTTAATCCACTGAGCCACCCAGGCGCCCCCATACTAACATTTTAACTCAAACTCTTTTTTTGAGACATATACCTGTGTTTTTGTTTCCTTTTCTACTTTTTGTACATATCCATATAGAGATAAGCTTCAAAATAATCTTCTTTATCCAATCAATATGACCCCTGTACATAAATAAATTTTTATCTCACTTTAAGTTGGGAAATTTGAGTCCTTTAACAAACATATACATATATACATATATACAAGACACATACAAAATAATTTTACACATCCACACTGAGGATTTAAAACCACCCTCCTGTATTTTTCTTCTGTCAGTGTTTCTGTGTATTTGTTTTTGTTCTTGTAGTACATAAATCTTATAGTTTGGAATCAATTTAGCTGGGCTCTTTCCTTCTTTTTTTTTAATTCTCATTTACATTTTTTTAAATTTATCTTCAGCCTAAGATTATTCATTATTTTTGCATCACACCCAGTGCTCCATGCAAAACGTGCACTCCGTATTACCCACCACCTTGTTCCCCGATCTCCCATCCCCCGCCCCTTCAAAACCCTCCAGTTGTTTTTCAGAGTCCATAGTCTCTCATGGTTCATCTCCCCTCCAATTTCCCTCAACACCCTTCTCCTCTCCATCTCCCCATGTCCTCCATGCTATTTGTTATGCTCCACAAATAAGTGAAACCATAAGACTTGACTCTCTGCTTGACTTATTTCGCTCAGCATAATCTCTTCCAGTCCCGTCCATATTGCTACAAAAGTTGGGTATTCATCCTTTCAGATGGAGGCATAATACTCCATAGTGTATATGGACCACATCTTCCTTATGCATTCGTCCGTTGAAGGGCATCTTGGCTCTTTCCACAGTTTGGCGACCGTGGACATTGCTGCTATAATATGGGGGTACAGATGGCTCTTCTTTTCACTACCTCTGTATCTTTGGGGTAAATACCCAGTAGTGCAATTGCAGGGACATAGGGAAGCTCTATTTTTAACATCTTAAGGAATCTCCACAATGTTCTCCAAAGTGGTTGCACCAACTTGCATTCCCACCAACAGTGTAAGAGGGTTCCCCTTTCTCCACATCCTCTCCAACACATGTTGTTTCCTGTCTTGCTAATTTTGTCCATTCTAGCTGGTGTAAGGTGATATCTCAATGTGCTTCTAAAAACAGACACATAGACCAGTGGAACAGAGTGGAGAGCCCAGATATGGACCCTCAACTCTATGGTCAAATAATCTTCGACAAAACAAAAGAATATATACAATGAAAAAAGACAGGCTCTTCAATAAATTGTGCTGGGAAAACAGGACAGCTATGTGTAGAAGAATGAAACTCGACCATTCTCTTACACCATACACAAAGATAAACTCGAAATGGATAAAAAACCTCAACATGAGTCAGGAATCCATCAGAATCCTAGAGGAGAACATAGGCAGTAACCTCTTCGATATCAGCCACAGCAAATTCTTTCAAGATATGTCTCCAAAGGCAAAAGAAATAAAAGTGAAAATGAACTTTTGGGACTTCATCAAGATTAAAAGCTTCTGCACAGCAAAGGAAACAGTCAACAAAACAAAAAGGCAACCCACGGAATGGGAGAAGATATTTGCAAATGACAGTACAGACAAAAGGTTGATATCCAGAATCTATAAAGAACTTCTCAAACTCAACACACACAAAACAGATAATCATATCAAAAAATGGGCAGAAGATGTGAACAGACACTTCTCCAAAGAAGATATACAAAATGGCTAACAGACACATGAAAAAATGTTCATCATCACCAACCATCAGGGAGATTCAAATTAAAACCGCATTGAGATATCCATTTACTTTTGCCAGTCTTTCTGTTTGTCTGTTTTTGTTGGTATACCTTATAAATCTTACCTTTAGGGCCCATTCAGAATGGTTCTTCTCTTTTTTTCATCTCTTTCTATTCCTGTCTCTGTCTTTCTCTCTGTCTTTCTCTCTCTCTCTCTCTCTTTTTTTTTTTTCATTTTTCTTTCTTTTTGGTGGAGATTCCCGATTGCTCTGAAGTGTTCAGGGGCGCATCTTGCCTGGATTACGGTTAATACATTCAGCTACACATCCCCTCAGCCATCTCTTACCAAAAGGACTAGGAGGAGGAATGCCCATCAGAGGAAAAATTCAGAGACATTGCCCTCTCCATCAGAGTTATTGGATATGGACATTAACAGTATATAGGAAAGGGAATTCAGGTTAACAATTATCCAGGTAATAGCTAGGTTAGAGAAAACCATTAATGACAATATGGAATAGATTAGGGCAGAATTGAAAGCCACCACGGATGATGTTAACAATGCTCTCCATGAGTTCCAATCTAATCTAAATTCTCTAACAGCTCAGCTAACTTAAGCAGAAGATAGAATTAGTGATCTAGAAGACATACTGAGAGAAAAAGGATCAGGAGGAGGCCTGGAACAAACAGCTTAGAATCCATGAAAACAGAATTAGATAAATAAAGGATGCCATGAAACATTCCAACGTTAGAAATTTTGGAATCCCTGAAGGGAAGTAGGAAGAAAGATGATTAGAAGATATAGTTGGACAAATTCTCCATGAAAAATTTCCCAATCTTTCTACTGGAACCAGTGCTCTTGTCCTAGAGGCAGAAGGGCATACCCCCAAGATCATAGAATCTAGAAAGACCTTGAGACACCTGACTGTGAAACTGAGGAATCATAACTTTGGACAGAAGTTCTTGAAAGCAGCTAGGGGGATGAGATTCCTTATGTACAGAGAAAGGCCCGTCAAAATAATTTCAGAGCAGTCCAATGAAACCTGGCAAGCCGTAAAGGGCTCGCAAGACATATTAAGGGCACTAAATGAAAAGAACTTGGAGCCAAGAATACTTAATCCAGCAAGGCTGATGTTCAAAATTTATGGAGAGATAAAGATCTTCCAAGACTGGCAAGGTTTAAAAGAGTATGTGACCACGAATCCAGCAATACAAGAAATATTAAGGGAGGTTTTATAAAAGAAGAAAGAACCCAAGAGTGTCATAGAACACAAATTTATGGAGACAATCTATAGAAACAAAAAATTCTCAGGTAACACGATGTCAATAAAAACGTATCTCTCAATAAACACTCTCAACATGAATGTCCTGAATGTTCCAGTAAAATGGCATGAGGTTGTAGCCTGGATAAAACGATAGGACCTGTCCATATGTTGTATACAAGAGACCAATTTTGAACCTAAGGATACATCCAGACTGAAAGTGAAAGGATGGAGAAGCATGTTTCATGCCAATGGGCCTCAAAAGAAGGCTTGTGTAGCGGTTCTCATATCAGATAAATTAGATTTTAAGCTAAAGACTGTAGTCAGAGATACAGAAGAATACTACATCATTCTTAAAGGGTCTATCCACCAAGAAGATCTAACAGTTGTAAATATTTACGCCCCACCCCCATACAGGAGGAACCAAATACAAAGACAACTGTTAATCAAGATAAAGAGACATACTGATATGAATACCTTAACAGTAGGAGATCTTAACATGCCACACTCAGTAATAGGCAGATCATCCAAGAAGAAAACCAATAAAGAAACAAGAGTAATTGATGACACACTGGACCAGATGGACCTCATAGATATATAGAGAACATTCAACCCTCAAACAACAGAATACTCATTCTTCTGGAGTGCACATGGAAGTTTCTCCAGAATAAACCACATTCTGGGTCACAAATCAGGGCTCAACCAATATCAAAAGTTTGAGATTATTTCCTTTATATTATCAGACTACAATGCTTTGAAACTGGAATTCAACCATAGAAAAAGTTTGGAAGGAATTCAAACACCTGGAAGCTAAAGACCACCTTGCTTAAGAATGCTTGGATCAGGGGCGCCTGGGTGGCTCAGTGGGTTAAGCCACTGCCTTCGGCTCGGGTCATGATCTCGGGGTCCTGGGATCAAGTCCCGCATCGGGCTCTCTGCTCAGCGGTAGAGCCTGCTTCCCTTCCTCTCTCTCTTCCTGCCTCTCTTGTGATTTCTCTCTGTCAAATAAATAAATCTTTAAAAAAAAAAAAAGAATGCTTGGATCAACCAGGAAATCAAAGAAGAACTTAAAAAATTCATGGAAAACAATGTGAATAAAGACAATTTTGTTCAAAACCTATGGGATACAGCAAAGGTGGATCTAAGGGGGAAATACATATCCATCCAAGCCTCCCTCAAAAATTATGAAAAATCCAAAATAAACCAGCTATCTTTACACCTTAAGGAATTGAAGAATCAACAGCAAATTAAACCAAGTCCACATGCAAGAAGGAAAATAATGAAGATTAGAGCAGAGATCAATGAGATAGAACCTAGAGATGGAGTAGAATGTATCAATGAAACTAGGAACTGGTTTTTTAAAGAATCGATAACATTGATAGGTCATTGGCCAAACTAATCCAAAAGAAACGAGAGAAGACACAAGTTAATAAAATAATGAATGAAAAGGGAGAGATCACAACAAACTCCAAGGAAATAGAAACAGTCATCAGAAATTATTATCAACAGTTGTATGTCAATAAGTTAAGCAACCTAGTTGAAATGGCTACATCCTGAAAAACTATAAACTTCCAAAACTGAATCAGAAAGAAATTGACAACTTGAATAGACCAATATCTTGTAATGATATTGAAGCAGTGATCAAAAATCTCTCAAAAACAAGAGGCCAGTACCTGATGGATTCCCTGGGGAATTCTACCAAACTTTCAAAGAAGAAATAATACTTACTCTCCTGAAACAGTTTCAAAAAATTGAAGCAGAAGGAAAACTGCCAGACACTTTTTATGAAGCCAGCATTATCCTGATCCCCAAATCAGGCAAACACCCCACCAAAAAGGGAGTTTTCAGACCAATATCCCAGATGAATAAGGATGCTAAGATTCTCAACAAGATCTTAGCTAATTGGATGTAACAGTACATTTAAAAGATTATCCACCATGACCAGGTGCGATTTATCCATGGGATGCAGGGGTGGTTCAACATTCACAATTCAAAGTGATGGAACAAATCAATAAGAGAAGAAAGAAAAACCACATGGTCATCTCAAGTGATGGAGAAGAAACATTTGACACGATACAGCATCCGTTCCCGATTAAAATGCTTCAAAGTATAGGGATAGAGGGAACATTCCTCAATTTCATCAAGTCTATCTATGAAAAACCCACAGCGAATATCATCCTCAATTGAAAAAGTTGACAGCTTTCCCTTTGAGATCAAGAACATGATAAGGATGCCCACTCTCACCACTCTTGTTCAACATAGTAATAGAAGTCCTAACAACAGCAAACAGACAACAAAGAGAAATAAAATGTTTTCAAATTGGCAGTAAGAAGTAAAACTCTCTCCCTTCATAGATGACATGACTCTTTATATGGAAAACCCCAAAGACTCCACCACCAAACTACTAGAACTCATACAGCAATTCAGTAATGTGGCAGAATACAAAGTCAATGTACAGAAATCAGTTGCTTTCTTATAGAAGAACAATGAAAATACAGAAAGGGAAATTAGAGAATCGATTCCATTTACTATAGCACCAAGAACCATAAGATTCCCAAGAATACAACCTAACCAAAGAGGTTAAGGATCTATATTGGAAGAACTACAGAACACTCATGAAAGAAATTGAAGAAGACACAAAAAGATGGAAGACCATTCAATGTTCATGGCTCAGGAGAATAAACATTGTTAAAATGTCTATACTGCCTAGTACAATCTGTACATTCAATATCATTCCGATCAAAATTCCACTGGCATTTTTCAAAGAGCTGGAACAAATAATCCTAAAATTTATATGGAATCAGAAGAGACCATGAATTGCTAAGGAAATGTTGAAAAAGAAAAAAAAATACTGGGAGCATCGCCTTGCCTGATTTCAAGCTTGACTACAAAGCTGTGATCAACTAGACAGCATGGTACTGACATAAAAACAGACACGTAGACCAGTGAAACAGGGTAGAGAGACCAGATATGGACCCTCAACTCTATGGTCAACTAATCGTCGACAAAACAAAAAAATATGCAGTCGAAAAAAGTCTCTTCAATGAATGGTGCAGGGAAAATTGGACAGCTACGTGTAGAAGAATGAAACTTGACCATTCTCTTACACCATACACAAAGATAAACTCTAAATGGTTAAAAGGCCTCAACATAAAGCAGAATCCTAGAGGATAACATAGGCAATATGCTCTTCAACAGGAGCCATAGCAACTTCTTCATGATATGTCTGCAAAGGCAAAGGAAACAAAAGCATAAAAGCCTTTGGGACTTGGGGCACCTGGGTGGGTCAGTGGGTTAAAGCCTCTGCCTTCAGCTCAGGTCATGATCCCAGGGTCCTGAGATCGAGCCCCACATCAGGCTCTCTGCTCCTCAGGGAGCCTGCTTCCTCCTCTCTCTCTGCCTGCCTCTCTACCTAGTTGTGATTTCCGCCTGTCAAATAAATAAAATTTAAAAAAAAAAACCTTTGGGACTTAATCAAGATCAAAAGCTTCTGCACAGCAAAGGAAACAATGAGCAAAGCAAAGGGGCAACCCACGGAATGGGAGAAGATATTTTCAAATGACAGTACAGACAAAGGCCTGATATGCAGGATCTATAATGAACTCCTCAAACTCAACACACACAAAACATAATCACATTGAAAAATGGGCAGAAGACACGAACAGACACTACTCTAATGAATACATGCAAATGGATAACAGACATATGAAAAAACTTTCATCATCACTAGCCTTCAGGGAGATTAAATCAAAACCACAGTGAGATACCACCTTACACCGGTTACAATGGCCAAAATTAGCAAGACAGTAAACCACATGTGTTGGAGAGGATGTTGAGAAAGGGGAACCCTCTTACAATGTTGGTGGGAATTCATGTTGGTGCAACCACTTTGGAAAACAGTGTGGAGATTCCTTAAGAAATTAAACATAGATCTACCCTATTACCCTGCAATTGCACTACTGGGTATTTACCTCAAAAATACAGATGTAGTGAAAAGAAGGGCCATATGTAACCCAATGTTCATAGTAGCAATGGCCATGGTCACCAAACTGTGGAAAGAACCAAAATGCCCTTCAAAAGACAAATGGAAAAGGAGTATGTGGTCCATATACATGATGGAGTATTATGCCTCCATCAGAAAGGATGAATACCCAACTTTTGTATCAACATGGACAGGACTGGAAGAGATTATACTGAGCAAAATAAGTCAAGCAGAGAGAGTGAATTATATGGTTTCATTTATTTGTGGAGCATAAGGAATAACATGGAGGACATGGGGAGCTGGAGAGGAGATGGGACTTGGGGGAATTTGGAGGGGGAGAGGAACCATGAGAGACTATGGACTCTGAAAAACAATCTGAGAGTTTTGAAGGGGCAGGGATTGCGAGGTTGAGGGATCCAGGTGGTGCGTATTAAAAGGGCACGTATTGCATGGAGTACTAGGTGTGGTGCATAAACAATGAATTCTTTAACACTGAAAAGAAATTAACAAAAAAGTCAATGATGTACTATACTTTGGCTAATTGATTTACAAAATGAATCAGACCCTGGTTTCATTCACCTCTTCTGTTGTTTCCTAGTTTCTACATAATTTCTTTCTGCTCTAATCTTGCTATTTCCTTCCTTCTGCTCTATGTAGGTTTTAGTTGTTCTTTTTCTAGCACATTTAGGTGTAATGTTAGGTGGTTTATTTGTGATTTTTCTTGTTTCTTGCGGTCTTCCTGTATGCTGTGTATTTCTGTCTAGGATCAGCTTTTCTGCAGAGAAACTACGTGATTGTGAAAGAGGTTTTATAGTCGTGTGTGTGCGTGCGTGTGTGTGTGTGTGTGTGTGGTCTTCACACTCCACTGGGAGTTCTTGTCATCCACAGTGAGTGCCACTGAGATTCTTTTAAATATTTTGTTGATCTGTATGAGGATATTTGTAATTTATGGATGTTTAAGGACAAGAGGAAACTAATGTATTGGCGCTGTGTTTTGTGCATGTTAGCATGTTTGTCTTCCTGCTACAACTAAGTTTCTAAGTCAGAGAGTGAATAGGTAAGCACAGAGTAATGTCAAGGAGGCTCCATTGGGGAAATTGCACTATGGAGAGGAAACCCCAGACCCTGACAGGAAATATGCCATAATTGCCATCTGCACCTGCTCCTGGGATTAAAGACAGAATTATTGAGTGTTGTGCACCATCGGCTGGTCTGATACTCTTGTAGTTTAAGATTTGTGTCGGGGCTCACACTGATATCCCCTCACTGTGTCTTTCGCACAGTAATACACGGCCGTGTCCTCGGCTCTCAGGCTGTTCATCTGCAGATACAGCGTGTTCTTGCCATTGTCTCTGGAGATAGTGAATCCGCCTTTCACAGACTCTGCATAGTATGTGCTACTTCCACCATTGCTAATACCTGTGACCCACTGCAGGCCCTTCCCTGGAGCTTGGCGGACCAGGTACATGTCATAGCTACTGAAGGTGAATCCAGAGGCTTCACAGGAGAGTCCAGAGATCCCCCAAGCTTCACCAGGTCTCCCACAGACTCCACCAGCTGCACCTCACACTGGACACCTGCAGACACAAGACATCCTAGTCAGGAAACTCACACATCCATGGTTTCTTTCACTCATATCTACTCACATCCTCAGTGTCCCTTGTTCACCATGAATTATCTATTAAAGAGCAACAAGGAAAATCCAGCCAAGCACAAACTCCATTGTGAGTTGTCTGTGTCCTGTCCTGTCCTGAGTACTGAATGGAACACCTGGAAACCTGGTGTTGGGGCTCCTCTCCCAGCTGTAGAGTCAGGTTTGGGCTGTTTTTAATCAGCAGATGGAGGGCCCTATTTGCATGTTCTCTGACTATATATTCAGCTTGGGATCTATATGAACATAGAGGGCCATGACCAGAAGAGTTGTGATTGCCTTTGTTTTAGGGGCATTGAACACTTTTGAATAGAATATGATTTCCATTATATAACTTTCCAGAGTATATAATTGGACATGGGCTACTTTCTTTTTACATATTCACACAAATGTGGGATTAATGCCATGTTATGCCATAATGAAAGGTAAACCTAGACCCAGAATTTTAGAGAGTTTAGTGAGTTGTCCAAGAGCACACACAGGGTGAGAGTGATCCCCAGTATGTGGCCCTGTGCTCATCCCCACAGGACACACTGTCCCCTGAACCACATGGAGGTCAGAGTGGGCAGGATGGTGAGGAATATGGAACCCTTCTGTAATGGGGACAGGATGATTTTACTTCCTCTCTATGTTGCCCTGAAATATAAAGAACATCGGGTTTGTGTTGGTGTATTTTCTAGCATTTCAATATCTATGTGTTCCTCCTAAGTCATCTCTGGGTTTATTTGTAAGAATTTTGGTGAATGTGCTTGAACGGAATGAATGGCATATAGGCAGAGTCTGTGATAGCATAAATGTGGGGTCATAATCCACATTATCCAGAATGAACAAATCAATTCTCTATAAAACTTCCTTTACTTTCTCTGGAATTCCTCCTTCCAATTCTTCACTATGTACCCACACAACTATGGGCTTTTCTCATGTTACCTAGACTACTTTTAGTTTTGAAGAATTTATATTGTATGTAATTTCATTTGTAGAATTTTTTTTAGCCTGCCCAAATCATGAAAATTCAAGCATGTTGCTTTCTGTAGCAAGAATCATTAATTTTAATGTTTGGCAGTTACCCAAGAAGTGAATATAACATAATTTTATTGGAATTTTTTATTTTTAAATTTTAATTAACATTTATTATTTGCCCCAGGGGTACAGATCTGTGAATCATCAGGTTTATACATTTCACAGCACTCACCATAGCACATACCCTCTCCAATGTCCATAACCCAACCACCCTATCCCTACTGCCCCACCCCCCAGCAACCCTCAGGTTGTTTTGTGCAATTAAGAGTCTCTTATGATTTGTCTCCCTCCCAATACCATCTTGTTTCATTTTTTCCCTCCCTACTCCCAACCCTCCCCCCCGTCCTGCCTTTCAAATTCCTCATATCAGGGAGATCATATGATAATTGTCTTTTTCTGACTGACTGATTTCACTCAGCATAATACCTCGAGTTCCATCCATATCATCACAAATGGCAAGATTTCATCTCTTTTGATGGCTGCATAGTATTCCATTGTAGATATATATCACATCTTCTTTATCCATTTGTCTGTTGATGGACATCTAGATTCTTTCCATAGTTTGGCTATTGTGGATGTTTCTGCTATAAACATTCGGGTGCACGTGCCCCTTTGGATCACTAAGTTTGTATCTTTAGGGTAAATACACAGTAGTGCAATTGCTGAGTCATAGGGTAGCTCTATTTTCAACTTTTTCAGGAAACTGCATTTTTTTTTTCCAGAGTGGCTGCACCAGCTTGCATTCCCACCAACAGTGCAGGAGGGTTCCCCTTTCTCCGCATCCTTGCCAGCATCTGTCATTTCCTGAATTGTTAACTTTAGCCATTCTGACTGGTGTGAGGTGGGATCTCATTGTGATTTTGATCTGTATTTCCCTGATGCTGAGTGATATGGAGCAGTTTTTTATGTGTATTTTGGCCATCTGGATGTCTTCTTCTTTTTTTTTTTTAAGATTTTATTTATTTATTTGACAGAGAGAGATCACAAGTAGGCAGAGAGGCAGGCAGAGAGAGTGAGAAGGAAGCAGGTTCCCTGCCAAGCAGAGAGCCCGATGCGGGACTCGATCCCAGGACCCCGAGATCATGACCCGAGCCCAAGGCAGTGGCTTAAACCACTGAGCCACCCAGGTGCCCCCATATGGATGCCATCTTTGCATAAATGTCTGCTCATGTCCTCTGCCCATTTCTTGATTGGATTATTTGTTCTTCAGGTATTGAGTTTGTTAAGCTCTTTATAGATTTTTGATACTAGCCCTTTATATGATATGTCATTTCTAAATTTCTTCTTCCATTTTGTCAGTTGTATTTTTGGTTTTGTTGACTGTTTCCTTTGCTTGGAAAAGTTTTTGATGTTGATGAAGTCCCAATAGTTCATATTTGCCCTTGCTTCCCTTGTCTTTGGCGATGTTCCTAGGAAGAAGTTGTCGCAGTTGAGGTCGAAGAGGTTGCTGCCTGTGTTCTCAAGAATTTTGATGGATTCCTTTCTCACATTGAGGTCCTTCATCCATTTTGAGTCTATTTTCGTGTGTGGTGCAAGGAAATGGTCCAGTTTCAGTTTTCTTCATGTGACTGACCAATTTTCCCAACCCCATTTGGTTGAATAGGCTGTCTTCTTTCCTTTGGACATTTTTTCTTGCTTTGTCAAAGACTAGTTGACCGTAGAGTTGAGGGTCCATTTCTAGGCTCTTTATTCTGTTCCATTGATTGATGTGTCTGTTTTTGTGCCCATACCATACTGTCTTGATGACAACAGCTTTGTAATAGAGCTTGAAGTCCGGAATTGTGATGCCACCAACTTTGGCTTTCTTTTTCAATATTCCTTTATCTATTCGAGGTCTTTTCTGGTTCCATATAAATGTTAGGGTTATTTGTTTCATTTCATTTAAAAAAAAAAAGATTGGATTTTGATAGGGATTGCATTAAATGTGTATATTGCTTTAGCTGGCATAGACATTTTCACAATATTTGTTCTTCTAATCCAAGAGCATGGAACATTTTTCCATTTCTTTGCATCTTCTTCAATTTCTTTCATGAATACTTTATGGTTTTCTGAGTATAGATTCTTTGCCTCTTTGGTTAGGTTTATTCCTAAGTATCTTACGGTTTTGGGTGCAATTGTAAATGGAATTGACTCCTTAATTTCTCTTTCTTCTGTCTTGTTGTTGGTGTAAAGAAATGCAACTGCTTTCTGTGCATTGATTTTATATTCTGACACTTTACTAAATTCCTGAACAAGTTCTAGCAGTTTAGGAGTGGGGCGTTTTAGGTTTTCCACATATAGAATCTTATCTTCTACAAAGAGTGATAGTTTGAATTCTTCTTTGCTTATCTGGATGCATTTAATTTCTTTTTGTTGTCTGATTGCTGAGGTTAGAACTTCTAGTACTATGTTCAATAATGGTGGTGATAATGGACATCCCTGCCGTGTCTCTGACCTTAGGGGAAAAGCTCTCAGTTTTTCCCCATTGAGAATGATATTTGCGGTGGTTTTTTTCATAGATGGCTTTGATAATATTGAGGTATGTTCCCTCTATCCCTACACTTTGAAGAGTTTTGGTCAGGAAGGGATGCTGTACTTTGCCAAATGCTTTTTCAGCATCTATTGAGAGTATCATATGGTTCTTGTTCTTTCTTTTATTAATGTATTTTAGCACATTGATTGATTTGCAGATGTTGAACCAACCTTGCATCCCTGGAATAAATCCCACTTGGTCATGTTGAATAATCCTTTTAATGTACTGTTGGATCCTATGGGCTAGTATTTTGGTGAGAATTTTCACATCTGTGCTCATCAAGGATATTGCTCTGTAATTCACTTTTATGATGGGATCCTTGTCTGGTTTTGGGATCAAGGTGATGCTGTCCTCATAAAATGAGTTTGGAAGTTTTCCTTCCATTTCTATTTCTTGGAACAGTTTCAGGAGATAGGAATTAGTTCTTCTTTAAATGTTTGGTAGAATTCCCCTGAGAAGCTGTCTGGTCCTTGGTTCTTGTTTGTTTGGAGAATTTTGATGACTGTTTCAATCCCCTTACTGGGTCTTTTCAGGTTTTCTATTTCTTCCTTGTTTAGTTGTGGTAGTTTACATGTCCCTAGGAATGCATCCATTTCTTCCAGATTTTCAAATTTTTTGGCATAGTGTTGTTCATAGTATGTTCTTATAATTGTTTGTATTTCTTTGGTGTTAGTTGTGACCTTTCATCTTTCATTCATTATTTTATTTATATGGGTCCTTTCTCTTTGGCCAGGGTTTTATCAATCTGATTAATTCTTTCAAAGAACCAGCTCCTAGTTTCTTTGCATTGTTCTATTGGTTTTTGTTTGTTTGTTTGTTTGTTTCTATTTCATTTATTTCTGCTCTGATATTTATTATTTATCTTCTCCTGCTGGGTTTAGACATTTTTGTTGTTCTTTATCCAACCCTTTTTGGTGTAGTGTTAGGTTGTGTATTTGAGACCTTTCTTGTTTCTTGAGAAAGGCTTGTATCACTATATATTTTCCTCTCAGGACTGCCTTTGCTGTGTCCCCCAGATTTTGAACTGTTTTGTTTTCATTATCATTTCTTTCCATGATTTTTAAAAATTCTTCGTTAATTTCCTGATTGACCCATTCATTCTTTAATAGGATGCTGTTTAGTCTCCATGTATTTTGGGTTCTTTCTTAATTTTCTCTTGTGATTGAGTTCTAGCTTCAGAGCATTGTGGTCTGAAAATATGCAGGGAATGATCCCAATCTTTTGATACCAGTGGAGACCTGATTTATGTGCCTGGATGTGATCTATTCTGGAGAATGTTCCAGAATAAATCAATAAAACAGTGGGCACTAGAGAAGAATATGTATTCTGTTGCTTTGGGATGGAATGTTCTGAATATATCTGTGATCTCCATCTGGTCCAGTGTGTCATTTAAGGTCCTTATTTCCTTATTGATCTTTTGCTTGGATGATCTGTCCATTTCAGTGAGGGGAGTAAAAAATCCCCTACTATAATTGTATTTTGGTGATGTGATTCTTTGATTTTGTTATTAATTGGTTTATATAGTTGGCTGCTCCCACGTTAGGGGCATAGATATTTAAAATTGTTAGATCTTCTTGTTGGACAGACCCTTTGAGCATGATATAGTGTCCTTCCCCATCTCTTATTATAATCTTTGGCTTAAAATCAAATTGATCTGATATAAGAATTGCCATCCCAGCTTTCTTCTGATGTCCATTAGCATGGTAAATTATTTTCCATCCCCTCACTTTAAATCTGGAGGTGTATACGGGTCTAAAATGAGTTTCTTGTAGGAAGCATATTGATGGGTTTTGTTTTTTTATCCATTCTGATACCCTGTGTCTTTTGATTGGGGCATTTAGTCCATTTACATTCAGGGTAACTATTAAAAGAGATGAATTTAGAGCCATTGTATTGCCTGTAAGGTGACTATTACTGTATATTGTCTCTGTTACTTTCTGGCCTACTACTTTTAGGCTCTCTTTGCTTAGAGGACCCCTTTCAGTAATTCCTGTAGAGCTGGTTTGGTGTTTGCAAATTCATTCAGTTTTTGTTTGTCCTGGAAGCTTTTTATCACCTCTACTATTTTCCATGATAGCCTAGCTGGATATGGTATTCTTGGCTGCATTTTGTTCTCGTTTAGTGCTCTGAATATATCATGCCAGTTCTTTCTGGCCTGCCAGGTCTCTGTGGATGATAAGTCCGTGGCCAATCTAATATTTTTGCCATTGTATGTTACAGACATCTTTTCCCGGACTGCTTTTAGGAATTTCTCTGTGTCCCTATGACTTGTAAATTTTACTATTAAATGACGGGGTGTGGACCTATTTTTATTGAATTTGAGGGGGTTTCTCTGCATCTCCTGGATTTTGATGCTTGTCCCCTTTGCCATATTAGGGAAATTCTCTACAAAAATTCTCTCCAATATACCTTCTGCTCCCCTCTATCTTTCTTCTTCTTCTGGAATCCCAATTATTCTGTTGTTGTTGTTTCATCTTATGGTATCACTTAGCTCTCGAATTCTCCCCTCGTGGTCCAGTATTTGTTTGTATCTCTTTTGCTCAACTTCTTTATTCTCTGTAATTTGGTCTTCTATGTCACTAATTCTCTATTCTGCCTCATTTATCCTAGCAGTTAGAGCCTCCATTCTTTTTTGCACCTCATTAATAGCTTTTTTGATTTCAAATTGGTTAGATTTTAATTCTTTTATTTCTCCAGAAAGGGCTTTTATCTCCCCAGAGAAAGTTTCTCTAATATCTTCCATGCATTTTTCCTGCCCAGCTAGAACATTAAAAATCATCATTCTGAACTCTAGGTCTGACATATTACCAATGTCTGTATTGATTAGGTAGGTCCCTAACTTTTGGTACTGCCTCTTGTTCTTTTTTTTGTGTGTGAGTTTTTCTGCCTTGTCCAGATAAGAATATATGAAGGAGCAAATAAAAAACTAAATGTGTGGCAAAAACCCCAGGAAAATGCACTTTAACCAAATCAGAAGAGACCCCAAATCGTGGGTGGCAGAAAGGGGATAAAAAGAAGTTCAGAAAAAAAATTTTAAAAAGAAAGCAAATAAAGAAAAAATATAAAAAAGAAAAAATATATATATATATATATTAGACTGGTGACTAGAACAAGGTCACCCACTTAATTTTGGGAGTATTTTGGTCTCTTAGAAGAAACTACCTCCCCAAATTTTAAAGAATGAAAAACATATAGAAGGGTAAGCACAATGAAGGGATGGAATATGCCTATAAAGATGAAAAAAATTAATTTTTAAAAATGGAGTTGATAAAGTAAGTTTATTGGGAGAATAAAGAAAAAGAAAGTGGCGAGAATTTGCTCAGGCTGGACACAGAACAAGCCCAGAGTTAGATTTAGAGTATATTTTTATCTATTAGAAGAAGCTGTATCCCAATTTTTTAGAAGAAAAAAACCCTATGTGTATACAAAAAAGAAAGTTAGATACAGAAGGATAAAATATGACTACAATAATGAAGGTTCAAAAAAGATTATTATTTTTAATGAAGGTATTGTTAAGATAAACTAGTTAAAAAACGTTAAAAGAGGAAAGGTTTAAAGTTAAAAAAATAGCAGAAGAAAAAAATAAAATTGAAAGAAAATTAATTAACTGTAAGACTAAAGAATCATGGAGGAAAAGCCATGAATTCCATGCTTTGCTTTCTCCTCCTCTGGAATTCAACTGTTTTCCTTGGTCAGTGAACGTGGTCATGGCTGGATTTCTTGTCGATCTTCTGGGGGAGGGACCTGTTGCAGTGATTCTCTAGTGTCTTTGCCCAAGGAAGAATTGCACCATCCTTACCAGGGGCCAGGCTATGTAATCCCCTCAGGTTGCTTTTGTTCCCTGAATGCTTTCTGTAGAGTTATGGAGGATGGGAATGAAAATGGCAGCCTCCCAGTCTGGCCCAGAGGAGCCAAGAGTTCGGGGCCCCACTCCTCAGTGTGCCCTCAGAGAAAAGCACCCAATCACTCCCATCTCCCCAGTTTCCAGCCGCGCCTGGAGAAAAGCGCTCAACACTCCCATTTCCCTGGCCTCTGGCCACAATCCCAGCTCACCCTGCCTAAGACCCGTCCAAGGTAACCCCGAGCTGAGAGCTCAGTCCTCAGCTCTGTCTCTGTAGCTCACTTTCCCACTCTAATACCTGCAAACTCTGTGACAGTCAGACACCCCTGATCCTTCTGTGACCCCCCCAGGACCTGGGACCACGCTGACCCCGCATGGGTTTCAGCCCGGTTTAGCCTCTGGAGCAATGTCCCTTAGTGGAGCAGACTTTTAAAAGTCCTGATTTTGTTCTCTGTTGCTTCGCCACTTGCTGGGAGCCGGCCCTCCCACCGTGGTCTATCTTCCTGTCGCTTTGGATTCACTTCTCGGCCGGTCCTACGTTTCAGAAAGTGGTTGATTTTCTGTTTCTAGAATTGCTGATCCTCTCTTCTATCTCTCTTGTTGGATTTGTAGGTGTTCAGAAAGGTTTGATAGGCTATCTAGCTGATGCCCTGCTACCTGAGGTAGTCTCAGCCTGCTACTTCTGAGCCATCTTGACTCCTCTTCCCCACATTTAAGATTTCTCAATTGCACATCATAATAGCCCAGTTACAGTTTATTGAGGAGAAGAATGACCATCACTCAAGTGCCTCACCTCATCCTCTGGAAAGGGGTTTCATGTTTTTGGTTCTATACTGGATATTTTTATCATATAAGGCGAAATTATGACCGTGTTATTTTCTCTATATTCAGAATGAGTTTGATTTAAGAAGATGCATTTTGATGCGCACATTTACAGAAGGTTGATGTGTGATGGTTAACTCTATGTGTCAAAGGGACTAGGTAATGGGTGCCAGGATTAAACATTACTTCTGTGGGTGCCTATTATGCTGTTCGAGAAGAGACTCTTATTTGCAGCCTTGGTCTCTGGGCCAGTGGGCATCATCCAATCCATTAAGGTTCTGAATGAAATGAAATGCAGAGGGAGGAATTCCTTAATTCTTCTTACCTGTATGCTTTATCTGGAACATGCTTGATCTGGAACAGGAACGGTCCTGTCCTTCTGCCTTAGGAGAAATTTACTCTTTCATCTCTCCAGATTCTCCAACTTATGCTCTTTAAACAAAGCTAAAGGGTGTTTTTTTTTTGTTTTTTTGTTTTTTTGTTTGTTTGTTTGTTTGTTTGGTTTTTTTTTTTTTTTTTTTTTTTTTTTTTTTTTTTGAGATGGCCAATGGTAGATATGGTGTGAGAATGAGCCTCAGGATGTATACTTTTGCTCCTCCCCAGGGCACCTGTTGCCTTCCTGAACCACTTGCAGAACAGAATGGGCAGGCTCATGAGGACTGTGGAACCCATCCTGTATGGGAACAAGGTGGTTTTGCTTATTCTAGAGTTTCCCTGAAATACCGAGAGAATCAGAATTCTGACGTGTGTTTTCAAGTCTCTGATATTTCAAGTCTCTGCATTCCTCCTGAGTCATCTCTGGGATTATCTGTAATAGCTGTGGTGTGTGTATTTGACACAGGATGAAGTTCACACTAGTGGAGTGTGTGATATGGGAAACACAGGGCTCTGAGTCAACATTCTCAAGAGTGAGAAGATCATTTCGCCTTAGATTTTCCTGTATTTCCCCTGGAATTCCTCTGTCTTCTCTTCCTTTCTTCACCCTGTCCCCACATAACTATTGGTTTCTCTCATGTTACCTTTCATGAGGTTTAATTTTCTAGAATGTAAAAATGTTAATTTTACTGTATGTCCTTTTATTTTTAAGACTTATTTTTCTCAGCATCAATCCTTGGGAATATATACATGTGGTTGTGTGTAGCAAAAATCATCAGGTTTATTTATTGGCAGATTTCAGACTATGAACACAGGAGAACTTTAAGTGTTTTTTTAGAATTTGGATCATTTCCCCTTTCAGGTATTTCATTAAAGTTGCTTCCTAGCCTAGATTTGTAGGTGTAGTGTTAAGAGAAAGTGTTATTTATACACTTTACACAACAACTAACCTGAAGTAGATGTGGAAGTGCAAAATTGCATCAATGTGGGAGTTTATCTGACTTGGGAGTATTTTATTATTATGAAGTTGATCTTTTTTTTTTAATCAAATTTATTTTTTTCAGTGTTCCAGAATTCATTGTTTATGCACCACACCCAGTGCTCCATGCAATACATGCCCTCCTTAATACCCACCATCAGGCTCAACCAACACCCCCCCAACCCCTCTCTTCCCAAATCCTCAGTTTGTTTCTCAGAGTCCACAGACTCTCATGGTCCATTTCCCCCTCTGATCTTCTTCAATTCACTTTTTCTTTCCTTCCCCTAATGATCTCCATGTTTTTCCTTATGTTCCAGAAATAAGCAAAACCATATGATAATTTGCTCTCTCTGCTTGACTTATTTCACTCAACAAAATCTCCAGTCCTGTCCACGATGATACAAAAGTTGGGTATTCATCCTTCGGATGGATGCACAATACTCCATAGTATATATGGACCACATCTTCCTTATCCATTTTTCTGTTGAATGGCATCTTGGTACTTTCCACAGTTTGGCAACTGTGGCCATTGCTGCTATGGACATTGGGATTATTTAGGTTTTGTTTGTTTGTTTGTTTGTTTAGGGCTCAGTTTCACAGGTGGTAATTAGTATTTATTTATTTATTAATTAATTTCCTTCAGAGTGCTATGTTGAAGTATTAGTGTTAGAGTTAGTGTTAGATTTAAGGATTAGGGGTAGGGACTGCGGGTTAGGGCTCAGGGCACGAGCCCGGTATCTTGAAGTTCAGAATGTCCCCAGAACATATATCTCAACATTTTCTCGGATGAGAATAGTCCTGGAAGCCATCTACTGAACTGAGTATGAAGAGGACTTGGTTTTCTACATACTTGTTTTTAAAATGTTGATTCTAGAGGGGACAAGATGGAGGATGAGTAGGAGACCTTATTTAAATGGGTTCCCTGAATTGAGCTGGAGACATACCTGAGCACAAAATCAGTCTGAGATGTAAGAAGATATATCAGGATCTATACATACAGGATATCTCCGGTTGCCTGTTTTGAGATATGAAGTGTGGAGCCATGATTATGTAGGCAGATAATGGAAGATAAGACCAGTAGCAGCGGAGAAAGCACTTTAGAGTAACCCTCTCTCTGAAACAGGGAGATGAAGTGCCTTGCATGCAACCTTGGGGTGGCTGGTTGTTTGAGAAGTGCAAAGGGCAGAGAAGTGCCTGGATCTTGTAGCAAGGGCTGGGAATGCTGCTATGGGGTGCACAACCCAAGACACTTTGGTTTTTAGCAGCACAGATAAAAATGAAGTCAGTGTGGCCTGGAGGGCTTTCTGGAGAACAGATTGTGATCTCTCAGTTCTGATACAGAAGCCTGAATAGTTATTTCTGCTCTGACTCTCAGAACAGAAAAAGAAGCCACCAGGGAAAACTTTCAGAGAACAAAATCCCCCCAAACCCGGTTTTCACTGAGCCCATCCACCCACAAGGGGCAGGGCAGCTCTGCCCAAGAAGGGTTGTCTGAGTAATGCTGCAGCAGGCCCCTCCTCCAGAAGACAGGGTGAAAGAACAAGAGGCCTACAACCCTAAGGTCCCTATAAAACAGGTATATTTTGCTTGGGTTGTGGTCAATAATTTGGAATTTGTACATTCCCTCAACCATTCCTTAACACAATGACTACGAGGAGGAACACCCAACACAGGAAAAATTTGGAGACTGTGACAGCTGCTACAGAACTAATGGATATGGATATAAGCAAGATGTCATAAATGTACTTCAGTGTAACAGTTATACAGACAATGGCTAGGTTGGAGAGAACAATTAACGGCAGCATAGATTTTCTAAGGGCAGATGTGAGAGATGATATGGCAGAACTTAAAAATGCTATCAGTAATATCCATTCTAATCTAGATACTCTAACAGCCAGGGTAAATGAGGCAGAAGAATGGATTAGTGATGTAGAAGACAAACTGATAGAAAAGAAAGATCAGGAGGAGGCCTGGATCACACAGCTTAGAATCCATGAAAACAGAGTTCAAGAAATAAATGACACCAAGAAATGTACCTATGTCAGAGTTATTGGGCTCTCTTAGGGAGTGGAGAGACAGAGAGGACTAGAATATATATTTGAGCCAATCCTAGCTGAGAACATCCGTCATCTGGGTAATGAAGTAAGCATTCATGTCCTAGAGGCAAAGAGGACCCCTTCCAAGATCAAGGAAAATAAACCAATGTGATGGCACATAGTAGCACAATACGCAATCTTAAAACCAAGAAAACTATCTTAAGGACAGTTATGGGGAAGAGATTCCTTATGTACAGAGGGAGGAGAATCAGAATAATGACAGACATGTCCAAAGAGTCCTGGCAAACCAGAAAGTGCTGGTAGGATATATTCAGGGCATAAACGAATGTTTATGAAGAATGTGCAGCCAAGAATAATTTATCTGGCAAGGTTCTACTTAGAATAGAGGGAGAGTCAAGGAACTTCCAAGATGGACAGAGACTGAAAGAATATTTAACCACTAAGCTGGAACTACAGGAAATATTAAGGGGGGGTCCTTAATATGAGAAAGATGCCAAGAGTGTTATAGAACAGAAATTTACAGAGACGATCTATGGATACAAGGTCTTCAAAAACAACATGATGACAATGAAATCATATCTTTCAATAATCACTCTCAACATGAATGTTCTAAATGTTCCCATAAAATGTCACAGGTTTGCAGATTGGATAAGAAGCCAGGACCCATCCACATGCTGTTGACAAGAGACTCATTCTGAACCTAAACATACATCCAGACTGAAAGTGAAGGGATGGAGACCCATCTTTCATGAAAACAACTGCAAAGAAAGCTGGGGTAGCCATTCTCATATCAGACAAATTAGATTTTAAGTAGACTGTAGTAATAGATGCAGAGGGACACTACATCAGCCTAAAAGTGTCTATCTACCAAGAAGATCTAACAATTGTAAATATCTATACCCCCAACATGGGAGCAGTCAACAACATAAGCCAACTGTTAACAACAAGAAAGAAAAGACATATTGATAGTAATACTCTAATTGTAGGAGACCTCAACACTCTAGTGTCAAAAATAGACTCATCATCAAGCATAAAATCAACAAACAAGAGCTTTGATTGACCCACTAGATGAGTTGGACCTCATAGATACATACAGAACATTCCACGTTAAAACAACAGAATATTCATTCTTCTCAAGCACTCATGGATCTTTCTCTAGAATAGACTGCACTCTGGGTCACAAATCAGGTTTTGACTGATGCCAAAAGACTGAGATTATTCCCTGCATAGTCTCAGGTCATAATGCTTTCAAAAGGAAGTCAATCCCAAGAAAATTTTGGAAGGAATTCAAAATCTTGGAAGCTAAAGATGATCCTACTCAAGAATGTTTGGATCAACCAGGAAATCAAAGAATAACTTAAACAATTCATGGAAACCAACAAGAATGAAAACACATCAGTCCAAAACTTTTGGGACATGTCAAAGTTGGTCCTAAAGGAGAAATGCATAGCCATGTAAGCTTTATTCCAAAAAAAAAAAAAAAAAAAAGAAAGAAAGAAAAGAAAGAAAGAAAGAAAGAAAGAAAAATCCTAAATACACAAATTACATTTATGCCTTAAAAAACTGGAGAATCAACAACAAATTAAGCCTAACCTATGCACTGAAAGGGGAACAATTAAGATTATAACAGAGATCAATGGATGAGAAACCACAAATATAGTAGAACACATCAATGAAACTAGAAGCTGGTTCACTGAAAGAATTAATAAGATCAATAAAATACTGACCAGACTTATCCAAAGGAAAAGAAAAAGGACCCGAATTATTATATTATGAGTGAAAGGTGAGAGATCATGACTAACACCAAGGAAATAGACACAATCATCAGAAATTATTGTTATGAGCTATATGTCCATAACTTAGGCAACCTAGAAGAAATGGATGCATTCCTGGCAACCTATAAACTTCTAAGACTGAAACAAGAAGAAATTGACAACCTAAATGGATCAATAACAAGTTATGAGATTGCATCAATGATCACAAACCTCCCCAAAACAAGAGTCCTGGTGATGCTGGATTCTGTGGGGAATTCTACTAAATACTCAAAGAAGAAATAATACCTATACTTCTGAACACTTTACAAAAAAATAGAAACTGATGGAAGAGTTCTAGACTCATCCTATGAGGCCAGCATTACCTTAAGCCCACAAACAGGCAAAGACCACATCAAAGGGGAAAATTTCAGACGAGTATCCCTGATGAATATAGACGCCACAATTCTCAGCAAGATTCTAGCTAATAACATACAATAGTACATTAAAAGCACCATCCATGACAACCAGGTGGGATTTTCTCTGAGCTGCAATATCCATTCAACTCTTGCAAATCAGTCAATATGATAGAACAAATTAGTAAGAGAGGAGAGAAGAACAACATGTTCCTCTCAACTGATGCAGAAATAGCATTTGGTAAAATACAGCCTCCTTTCCTGATTAAAACTCTTCAGAGTGTACGGATACAGGGAACATTCCTCAATTTCATAAATTCCATCTATGAAAAACCCACAGCAAATGTCATCCTCAATGGGGAAATGCTGAGAACTTTCTCCTTAAGATTAGGAACATGACAAGGGTTCCCCCCTCACCACTATTATTCAATGTAATACTGGAAGTCTAGCAACAGCAATCAGCCAACAAAAAGAAATCAATATATGATCAAAGAGTTAAGTTCTCTCTTTTTGCAGATGACATGATACTTTATGTGGAAAACCCAAAAGACTCCACCCCCAAACTACTAGAACTCACACAGCAATTCAGTAATGTGGCAGGATACAATCCCAATACACCAAAATCAGTTGCTTTTATATATGCTATCAATGAACTTGTGGAAAAAGAAATTACAAAATCAATTCCATTTTATTTTTTATTTATTTTTTTATTTGCTTCTTTACAGCATAACAGTGTTCATTGCTTTGGCATCACACCCAGTGCTCCATGCAGTACGTGCCCTCCCTATTACCCACCACCTGGTTCCTCAACCTCCCACCCCCCCACCCGCCGCCCCTTCATAACCCTCTGGTTGTTTTTCAGAGTCCATCGTCTCTCATGGTTCATCTCCCCTTCCAGTTTCCCTCAACTCCCTATCCTCTCCATCTCCCCATGTCCTCCATGTTATTTGTTATGCTCCACAAATAAGTGAGACCATATGATACTTGACTCTCTCTGCTTGACTTATTTCGTCCAGCATAATTTCTTCCAGTCCCGTCCATGTTGCTACAAAAGTTGGGTATTCGTCCTTTCTGATGGAGGCATAATACTCCATTGTGTATATGGACCACATCTTCCTTATCCATTCATCCGTTGAAGGGCATCTTGGTTCTTTCCACAGTTTGGCGACCGTAGCCATTGCTGCAATAAACATTGGGGTACAAATGGCCCTTCTTTTCACTACATCTGTATCTTTGGGGTAAATACCGAGCAGTGCAATTTCAGGGTCATAGGGAAGCTCTATTTTTAATTTCTTCAGGAATCTCCACACTGTTCTCCAAAGTGGCTGCACTAACTTGCATTCCCACCAACAGTGTAAGAGGGTTCCCCTTTCTCCACATCCTCTCCAGCACACGTTGTTTCCTGTCTTGCTAATTTTGGCCATTCTAACTGGTGTTAGGTGGTATCTCAATGTGGTTTTAATTTGAATCTCCCTGATGGCTAGTGATGATGAACATTTTTTCATGTGTCTGATACCCATTTGTATGTCTTCATTGGAGAAGTGTCTGTTCATGTCTTCTGCCCATTTTTTGATATGATTATCTGTTTTGTGTGTGTTGAGTTTGAGAAGTTCTTTGTAGATCCTGGATATCAACCTTTTGTCTGTACTGTCATATACAAATATCTTCTCCCATTCCATGGGTTGCCTCTTGGTTGTGTTGACTGTTTCCTTTGCTGTGCAGAAGCTTTTGATCTTGATGAAGTCCCAAAAGTTCATTTTTGCTTTTGTTTCCTTGGCCTTTGGAGACATATCTTGAAAGAAGTTACTGTGGCTGATATCGAAGAGGTTACTGCCTATGTTCTCCTCTAGGATTCTGATAGATTCCTGTCTCACGTTGAGGTCTTTTATCCATTTCGAGTTTATCTTTGTGAACGGTGTAAGAGAATGGTCGAGTTTCATTCTTCTACATATCGCTGTCCAGTTTTCCCAGCACCATTTACTGAAGAGACTGTCTTTTTCCATGGAATATTTTTTCCTGTTTTGTCGAAGATTATTTGACCATAGAGTTGAGGGTCCATATCTGGGCTCTCCACTCTGTTCCACTGGTCTATGTGTCTGTTTTTATGCCAGTACCACGCTGTCTTGGTGATCACAGCTTTGTAGTAAAGCTTGAAATCGGGTAACGTGATGCCGCCAGTTTTGTTTTTGTTTTTCAACATTTCCTTAGCAATTCGGGGTCTCTTCTGGCTCCATACAAATTTTAGGATTATTTGCTCCAGCTCTTTGAAAAATAGTGGTGGAATTTTGATCGGAATGGCATTAAAAGTATAGATTGCTCTAGGCAGTATAGACATTTTAACAATGTTTCTTCTTCCAATCCAAGAGCATGGAACAGTCTTCCATCTTTTTGTGTCTTCTTCAATTTCTTTCATGAGTTCCTCGTAGTTCCTCGAGTACAGGTCCTTTACTTCTTTGGTTGGGTTTATGCCCAGGTATCTTATGGTTCTTGGTGCTATAGTAAATGGAATCGATTCTCTAATTTCCCTTTCTGTATTTTCATTGTTAGTGTATAAGAAAGCCACTGATTTCTGTACATTGACTTTGTATCCTGCCATGTTACTGAATTGTTGTATGAGTTCTAGTAGTTGGGGGTGGAGTCTTTGGCGTTTTCCATATAAAGAATCATGTCATCTGCGAAGAGAGAGAGTTTGACTTCTTCCTTGCCAATTTGGATACCTTTTATTTCTCTTTGTTGTCTGATTGCCGTTGCTAGAACTTCTAATACTATGTTGAACAAGAGTGGTGAGAGTGGGCATCCTTGTCGTGTTCCTGATCTCAACGGGAAGGCTGCAAGCTTTTTACCATTGAGAATGATATTTGCTGTGGGTCTTTCATAGATAGATTTTATGAAGTTCAGGAATGTTCCCTCTATCCCTATACTTTGAAGCGTTTTCATCAGGAACGGATGCTGGATTTTGTCAAATGCTTTTTTTCTGCATCCATTGAGAGGACCATGTGGTTCTTCTCTCTTCTCTTATTGATGTGTTCTATCACACTGATTGATTTGCGAATGTTGAACCAACCTTGCAACCCAGGGATGAATCCCACCTGGTCATGGTGGATAATCTTTTTAATGTGCTGCTGGATCCTGTTTGCTAGGATCTTGTTGAGAATCTTTGCATCCATATTCATCAGTGATATTGGTCTGAAATTCTCCTTTTTGATAGGGTCTTTGCCTGGTTTGGGGATCAGAGTAATGCTGGCTTCATAAAAAGAGTCTGGAAGTTTTCCTTCTGCTTCAATTTTTTGGAACAGCTTCAGGAGAATTGGTGTTATTTCTTCTTTGAAAGTTTGGTAGAATTCCCCAGGGAATCCGACAGGACCTGGGCTCTTGTTTTTTGTGAGGTTTTTGATCCCTGCTTCAATCTCATTACTAGGTATCGGTCTATTCAGGTTGTCAATTTCTTCCTGGTTCAATTTTGGGAGTTTGTAGCTTTCCAGGAATGCATCCATTTCATCTAGGTTGCTTAGCTTATTGGCATATAACTGCTGGTAATAATTTCTGATGATTGTTTCTATTTCCTTGGTGTTAGTTGTGATCTCTCCCTTTTCATTCATAATTTTATTAATTTGGGCTTTCTCTCTTTTGTTTTGGATTAGTGTGGCCAATGGTTTATCGGTCTTATTGATTCTTTCAAAAAACCAGCTTCTAGTTTCATTGATACGTTCTACTGTATCTCTCGTTTCTACCTCATTGATCTCTGCTCTAATCTTGATTATTTCCCTTCTTGCATGTAGAGTTGGTTTGATTTATTGTTGATTCTCCAGTTCTTTAAGGTGTAGAGACAGCTGGTGTATTCTGGATTTTTCAATGTTTTTGAGGGAGGCTTGGATGGCTATGTATTTCCCCCTTAGAACCGCCTTTGCTGTATCCCATAGATTTTGGACCGAGGCGTCTTCATTCTCATTGTTTTCCATGAATTGTTAAAGTTCTTCTTTGATCTCCTGGTTGATCCAAGCATTCTTAAGCAAGGTGGTCTTTAGCTTCCAGGTGTTTGAGTTCCTTCTGAACTCTTCCTTGTGATTGAGCTCCAGTTTCAAAGCATTGTGATCGGAGAATATGCAGGGAATAATGTCAGTCTTTTGGTATCGGATGAGTCCTGCTTTGTGACCCAGTATGTGCTCTATTCTGGAGAAGGTTCCATGTGCACTTGAGAAGAATGAGTATTCTGTTGCTTTAGGGTGGAATGTTCTGTATATGTCTATGAGGTCCATCTGGTCCAATGTTTCATTCAATGCTCTTATTTCTTTATTAATTTTCTGCTTTGATGATCTGTCTATTTCTGAGAGAGGCGTATTAAGATCTCCTACTATTATTGTATTCATATCAATATGGCTCTTTATCTTGATTAATAGTTTTCTTACGTAATTGGGTGCTCCCATATTGGGGGCATAGATATTCACAATTGTTAGATCGTCTTGGCGGATAGTACCTTTAAGAATTATGTAGTGTCCTTCTGTATCTCTGACTACAGTCTTTAGTTCAAAATCTAATTTATCTGATATGAGAATTGCTACTCCGGCCTTCTTTTGAGGCCCATTGGCATGAAAGATGCTTCTCCATCCCTTCACTTTCAATCTGGGTGTATCCTTGGGTTCAAAATGTTTGGTCATCCATGGCTTTCTCCAACCTAGTTATTGCCTGAATAATTGTTAATCTGAATTCCTTTTCTGACATATTGTCTATGTCGATAGCCATTAGTTCTGTTGCAGAAGGCCCATCCTTGTATTTTTCTTCTGTTGGGTATTCCTCCTCCTAGTCATTTTGGTAAGAGATGACTAAACAGATGCAGCTGGACTTATCGATTGTGGTGCAGTCAATGTGCACCCTGGAACGCTTCTGTGCAATCAGGATTCCCCACCCAAATGAGAGAAAAAAGAAAAGAAAAAGAAATAGAGAAGAAGAAAGAAAAAAATATGGAAAGAAAAAAGGAAAAAAAAAAGAGAGAGAGAGATAGGAAAAAAAGGGAAGATACAAGAGAGGGCTCAGCCCAAATGGGCCACAAGGTAAGATTTGTGGAGTATACAAACAAAAACAGACAGACAAAAAGAGTGATAAAAGTATATGACAAGAGAAAAAAATATGTATATATAAGCAAAAAAAAGGGAAAAATCTCCTCAGAAAGAACCCCAAGTATAAGATTTATATATTTTCAGGACAGACACAAATTCACAGAAACACTGACAGAAGGAAAAATTGGGAGAATGGTTATAGATTCTCAGTGTGGGTGAGGAAGGTTATTCTGATTCTTCCTGAAGGTATCTTGATGTTTTTGTTAAGGGACTCACCTTTCCTAAGTTACAGGGGGATTAGAAACTGGTTTGCCTATAGGGGTAGCATTGATTGGGGAAAGGGGATTCCCTTGAAGTTTAACTCTATATGTATAGTAGAAAATAAAAATTAAAAAAAGAATAAACTAGACTAAACTAAGTTAAAATTAAAAAAAGAATTAAAAAATAGAAAAACAAAAGAAAAACACGGGTGTATGTATCAAAAAGTTCAGGTTAGAAGGTTATTAAAAAATTTTATGTAGTGGACATCTCAGTGTGATGGTAAATAGGTTAAAAAATTATGTGTATGTATAAAAAAAAAAGAACCAGAATATTGGTAAAGAGTTAAAAATAATAGTTGTATTTATGAAGTAGTGGTGGTTGTTCTCTTGTAGTCTTTTTTTTTTTTTTCTTCCTTCCTGGTTGGTTTTCTGGGGGAGGGGCCTGCCACTTGGGTTTTCAGACAATGATGTTCCCTGAGTTAGGTCCTCCTGCTCTCCTCAAGGGGGTGAGCTCTTTTTTTTTTTTTCAGGAAACTTTTTTTTTTTCCAGCCTTTTGTTCCGTGGGGGTTTTTATGTTCTTTCATTTGCTTTCTCTGGCCTTGACAGCTTTTGATGGTTTTTGGAGGTTTAGAGGAGAGCAAACAGCACCCCAACCTCCCTCTCAAAGAGATGCCTCAGACTGTTTTGCAAAAGCTGCTGGCAGAGCTGGTTCTGAGTCACTGTCCCTGGGGATGCAGGAGCTCCTCGTTGTGCCCAAAACCAGGGCAGTGGTGGCTGTCTAGGCAGCTCCAGACCGCCAGAGAGGTTCGGAGCAGAGATCGAGCACTGAGATTTTCCTGCTGTCCTGGGCTGGGAATGTCTGTTTTTTCCAGCTGCCAGAGGTCCAGGCTAGCGCCTATGAGCACCTATCCCAAGGGAGGGTGTGGGACGCGCGCGTTTCAGGATTGCCGTCAGGCCAGGCTCCCAGCCCCTCACCAGAGCCAGACCCCACTCGTTCTCGGGCGCGCTGGCGTTCAGGTGCACTCGCAGCTCAGGGACTGAGACCTGATTTCTCCTCCGCACTCTCTCTGGCTCAGCACCTGGGGAGGCTGTCCTGGGTCCGGGGACTTAGGTCCCTGACCCTAACCGCCCAGGTTCCCACTATTAACCCCCCCCCCCCCCCGCCCACCGGGATCCTTTGCTGTTTGTTTTTTGAGTGCTTTCAACCAGACTCCAAGTTAATGCTGGTCCCCAGATGCAGAGCACTCTCGTGTTGGGGTGTTACTTTCCAATTGGTCACCTCTGGTGGCTCCCTCCCCCTTTTGTTTATCTTCCAATATCAGTCCGATGCTCCCAGTCTGCTTTACCTGCCACTGGCGTCTTCTGCTCCAGTAGAGATCCAGACGTGTATAATTCTGATCTCAGGCTGATTTCATGGGTGGTCGGAGTTCTTTGGTAGGTAATCAGCTCACTTTCGGGTACAGGTTGAAATGGTGCCTCCTCCTACTTCCCCGCCATCTTGACCCTTAAAGAAAAAAGTCAATTCCATTTTAAATCGTACCAAAAATCATAAGATATAAACCTAACTGAAGAGGTAAAGATTCTGCACACAAGGAACTACAGAACACTTATGAAAGAAATTGAAGACAGAAAAAGATGGAAAAACATTTCATGCTTGTGCTTCAAAAGAACAGATCATTAATATATCTACGCTATCAAGAGCAACCTATACATTCAAAGCCATCCTGATCTAAATGCCATCAGCATTTCTCAAAGTGCTGAAAATAGCAATCCTAAAATTAACATGGAACCACAAAAGATACTGAATCAAAAAGGAAATGTTGAAAAAGGAAAATAAAGCTGGGGGCATCACGTTGCCTGATTTCAAGCTTTACTACAAAGCTTTGATCACCAAGACAGTGTGGTAGTATAAGCAAAACAGACACAGAGACCAATGGAACAGAGTAGAAAGTCCAGATATAGACCCTCAACTCTATGGCCAAGTAATTGACAAAGCAAGGAAAAATAACCAACGTAAAAAAGACAGTCTCTTCAATAAATGGTACTGGGAAAATTGGACAGTTATGTATGGAAGAATGAAAATTGACCATTGTCTTACAACATACACAAGTATAAACTCAAGATGGATGAAAGACCTCCATGTGAGACAGGAATCTATCAAAGTCCTAGAGTAGAACATAGGCAGTAACTTCTCAGACATCGGGCGTAGCAACTTTATTCAAGACATGTCTCCAAAGGCAAACAAAATGGAAAATGAATTTCTGGAATTTCATCAAGATCAAAAGCTTCTGCACAGCAAAGGAAACAGTCAACAAAACAAAGAGGCAATGCACAAACAGAAGATATTTGCAAATGACACTACAGACAAATGGCTGATATCCAAGATCTAGAAAGAACTCCTCAAACTCAACACTCAAAAAAACAGTTAATAATGTCAAAAAGTGGGCAGAAGACATGAACAGACACTTCTCCAAAGGAGACATATGAATAGCCAAAAGGCACATGAAAAAGTGTTCATCATCATTAGCTATTGGGGAAATTCATACCAAAACCACATTGAAATACCACCTTATACCAGTTAGAATGGCAAAAAGTGGCAATGCATAAACAATAAACCTTGGCACACTGAAAAATAACATAAAATTTAAAATAAGGTGAGAAGACAAAAAACAGCAAATGTTGGAGAGGGTGTGGAGAGAGGAGAACCCTCTTATATTGATGGTGGGAATTCAAGTTGATATAGCCACATTGGAAAACAGTGTGAATGTTCCTAAAAAATGTGAAAATACAACTATCTTGTAGCCCAGGAATTGCACTACTGGGTATTTACCCCAAAGATATAGATGTAGTGAAAAGAAGGACCATCTGTACCCCAATGTTTTAGCAGCAATGGCCACAGTCGCAAAATTGTGGAAAGAACCAAGATGCCCTTCAACAGACAAATGGATAAGGAAGATGTTGTCCATATACACTATAGAGTATTATGGCTCCATCACAAAGTTGAATACCCAGCTTTTGTATCAACATGGTTGGAACTGGAAAAGATAATGGAGATGAAATAAGTCAAGCAAGAGAGGGTCAATTATCATGTGGTTTCACTTACTTGTGGAATTTAGGAATAACACAGATGACCTTAGGAGAAGGAAAGAAAAAGTGAATTGGGGTAAATCAGAGGGGAAGTTGAACCATGGGAGACATGGACTCTGAGAAACAGAGTGAGTGTTTTGGAAGGGAGGGGGTGAGCGAATGGATGAGCCTGGTAATCGGTATTAAGGAGGGCATCTATCTTGTGGAAGACTGGGCATGGTGCATAAACAATAAATCTTGGAATCTGAAAAAATACAATTAAATTTTTAAAAGTTTTATATTCACTTGGGTGTGTATGTGTGTCTCTGTGTGTGTTTGTGATCTTCACACTCTGTACCCACAAAACATCCTGATGCAGGTTTCCTCTTCTTTCCCACATTGTCATTAACATTGACACTGTGAGCATGGTTCAAGGTAGAGACTCTACCAGGGCTGTTAATTCTCTTGCTTTGCATTCTTGATGCCTCTGTAGGCTCATATCCAGCACGCACTTTATACTGGTTTTGACTAGCTTGCACACTGAGCTGGGTGGTCCTCTGGTGAATAGAGAGTAACTGGGACTCCAGTAAGGAGACATATATGGAGATAATAGTAATTCATTGGTATTATGGATAGGAAAAGTGTATCGACACTGTCTTTTGTGCTTGTTAGTATAGTTGTTGTCCCAAATTTCTAAGTCAGAGACTGAAGAGGAAGCACAGAATCATGTGTCTAGAAGGCCCTTTGGGGAAAAAGCTTGAAGGCATGAATACCATAGACCCTGACAGGAAACTTGCCCATATCAACCAGCTGTGCCTGCTCCTGTGGCTTAACGACAGAATTGCTGACTGGTGTGTACCCCCTGGTGGTCCAGATCCCCTCCTACAGTGAAGTTTGTGTCTGGGCTCACATTGATGACCCCTCACTGTGTCTGTTGCACAATAATACAGGGCCGTGTCCTTGGTTCTCAGGCTGTTCATCTGCAGATACAGCGTGTTCTTGCCATTGTCTCTGGAGATGGTGAATCGGCCCTTCACAGAGTCTGTGTAGTATGTGTTACTTCCATCATTGCTAATATCTGCGACCCACTGCAGTCCCTTCCCTGGAGCCTGGTGGATCCAGCTCATGTCAGAGTTACTGAAGGTGAATCCCGAGGCTGCACAGGAGAGTCTCAGGGACCCCCAGGCTTCACCAGGTCGCCCCCAGATTCCACCAGCTGCATCTCACACTGGACACCTGCAGGCACAAGACATCCTGGTCAGGAAAATGTCACACACCCATGGTTTCTCTTACTCTTATCCACTCGCATACTCAATGTCTCTTGTTCTCCATAAATTACCTTTTAGAAGAGCAACAAGGAAAACCCAACCAAGCACAATTTCCATGGTGAGTTTTCTGTGTTCTGTCCTGCTCAGTGAATGTGGTCACCTGGAAATCCCAGGACTGGGGCTCCTCTCCCAGCTGCATTCTCTGGGCTGGGCTGTTTTATTCAGTGGAGAGAAGACCCTATTTGCATGTCCTCTGAGTATATAGTTAGCTCCAGATGTAGGTTCAATTCTTTACAAGTTAAGAACAAAGATTGCATTGTTTTTAGATCACTTTGTTTAGACAGCACTTTGACAATATGTAGTATTCTTTTTTTTTCATGCATTTATTGGGCTCCTGGGGGGCTCAGTGGATTAAAGCCTCTGCCTGTGGTTCAGGTCATGATCCCAGTGTCCTGAGATCTGAGATCAAGCCCCCCATCAGGCTTTCTGCTCAGCTGAAGTCTGCTTCCCCCCACTGTGCCTTCTTCTCTGCCTACCTCTCTGCCTACCTGTGATCTCTGTCAAATGAATAAATAAAATCTTTTGAAAAATGTATTTATTGGTAGTAAACATTGGAACAGGACATCAATATTATAAGTTCCCATTCAGAGTTAATAATTCTACCGGAGCCATGTTTAAATATACTTTTAACATAGGAATGAATAAACTTTGAGGAAAGTACTAGGATTATCAGTTTCCAAGCTCTGTTGTTTCCATTGTCTGTATGTCTGTTTTTATGCCAGCACCATACTGTTTTGATGACAATAGCTTTGTAATCTAGCTTGAAATTATAGTGTTGTGACTCCAGATGGCTTAGTTGCCTGTTTGTTTTCTTTCTTTTATTAAAATTAATTAATTAATTTATTTATTTGAATTTCTTTTAAGTGTACCAGAATTCATTGTTTATGCACCACACCCAGTGCTCCCTGCAAAATGTACCCTCCATAATGCCCACCACCAGGCTCACCCAAACTCCTACCCCCATCCTCTGCAAAACCCTCAGTTAGTTCCTCCAAGTCCATGGTCTCTCATAGTTTGTCTCCCCTCCAATTTCTCCCAACTCCCTTCTCCTCTCCACCTCCCCATTTCCTCCATGTTATTCCTTATGCTCCACAAATAAGCAAAACCATAATAATTGACTTTCACTTCTAGACATATTTCACTCAGCAGTATTCTAATGTTTAAAGATATTTTTTTCTTTTTTTCTATTACAGAATTTTAAAAATTATTTTGTTATGTTAGCCACCATGCAGTACATCATTAGTTTGTTGTTGTTGTTGTTATTGTTTTCCACTGTACACTTTTTCCTGCTTTGTCAAAGATTATTTGACCACTGAGTTGAGGGTCCAATCTGGGCTCTCTACTCTGTTCCACTGGCCTATGTGTCTGTTTATATGCCAGTACCATGCTGTCTTGGTGATCACAGCTTTGTAGTATATCTTGAAATCAGGTAACATGATGCCCCCATTTAGGGCTATAGGGAGTGTCCTCTAGAGAGGAATCCCGAGACCCTGACAGGAAACCGGCCCATAACCTCCATCTGCATCTGTTCCTGGGCTTAAAGAAAGAATTGGTGAATAATGTGCACCCCCTGGTGGCCCATATCCTCTTGTACAGTGAGGTTTGTGTCTGGGCTCACACTGATGTCCTCTCACTGTGTCCTTTGCACAGTAATACATGGCTGTGTCCTCGGCTCTCAGGCTGTTTATCTGCAGATACACCGTGTTCTTGCCATTGTCTCTGGAGATGGTGAATAGCCCTTTACAGAGTCTGCAGAGTATGTGCTCCCATCATTGCTAACGTATGAGATCCACTGCAGCCCCTTCATCCTTGGAGTCTGGCGGACTAGGTTGGTGTCATAACTACTAAGGTGAATCCAGAGGCTGCATAGGAGAGTCTCAGGGACCCCCCAGACTCCACCAGCTGCACCTCCCACTGGGCACCTGCAGACACAAGACATCCCAGTCAGGAAACTGTCACACAGCCATGTTTCTTTCACTCATATCCACTCACGTCCTCAGCTTGTCTTGTTCACTACTTAGCACCAATTTTTTCACATATCCACCCCATTATCGTGATGTAGGTACCAATTTTACCACGATTTTACAGGTGGGTATGTACAAACTGCAGCACAGAATGTTTGTGTGAATGTCCAGGTGCACACAGCAGATGAAATTACGCCCCAGAGTCTGAGTCTGTGCTCCTCACCATGGGACCTATTTACTCCCTTTAACCTTCTGCAGGACAGAGCTGGACATGAGATTTGCAGGCTTTCCGAATTTGCAGAAGTCCCCATAGACTGATTTGTGGAGACCAGGTTTTCTGTCACAGAAATGTGGAGACACTGAGAAGCCTTGACAGAGACTCACAGAGCTGCTGAAAACACTGTGGGTTATCAACAACCACAAGGGGCATTTACACCTGATCTCTCTGTACACATCAATGGAAAATTTCAATAAAGATAAAAGAATGGAATTATTAGTTAAGCAATTAACGTCAGAACACCTGATATCAGAAAGCATGCTGTTAAAGACAATTCTTCATCTCTGAAATGGAGGTCATTGTACTCCTACACTTATATTTATTTCCATGATGATATAAATTATATTTATCCCAATGCTTTTTCCTTGGCAAGTGTGGTTATTAATATTTCAATGGCTTATCAAAAAAAATGGAGGATTCTTCTGTATTTCCACAGATTTACAAACTGTTTACTGTGTCCTTTCTTGGAGAACTTAACAGAGCACTTAGCTGGAAGCCCTTTAGAGGAGACCAACCCCAATCCACCACTTGTCCTGGATCATGAGCTCCATGGGTCTTGAGTCAGAGGGATTGTGAGAGCACCCTGATGGTGCCAGAACACCGGTAGGTGTCACAGACCCTTGCAGAGATACAAGGACTCCTCTTCACTCTTCCCAATTTATCCAACTTATGAGGAGTTATCCACTCAGCATAACCATTATAGATGGTTATCTCCTCATACTTACTTCCTATACTTGAGCTCCTCAATCAGCTCCTTGGCTACAATATCCAGTTCTATTTATTATATTCAAAGGTGAGCAGGAATCTTTAATCAAGTCCCTATCATCTATCAGGTGCCCTCAAACTGCTGAGGTCTTTCCCTCCTGAGAGTATAATTTCATAAGTTCTATTGCATGGGAAATGTCCCCTCTCTCAATCAGGTGAGGGCGAACTACTTTTCCTGGGAGGAGTAGTTCTAGAAACAATGTCTAAGTGTTTCCAATTATATTTGATGTGAAACACTAATGAAATTGCCATTGGCCCGAGAATTCTCTTCAGCAGGTATTGAATTTTAGTCATTCTGACAGGTATGAGTTGACATCTTACCTTGGTTTTGATTGTGCTTTCCCAATGATGACTGTCGTTGAGCATCTTTTCATGTATCTGATAGCCATCTGGATGTCTTCTTTCAATAAGTGTTTATTCCTTCCTTTATTCTGACCATTTATTAACTGCATTATTTGCACGTTGAGTGTGGTAAAGCCTTTATAGATTATGGATATTAAACTTTATCAGATATGTCTTGCAAATATCTTCTCCCATTTATGACTCATATGTGGAATTTATGAAGGAAAACAGATGAACATAAGGGAAGTGGAAAAAGAAAAAAGAGGAGGGAGGAAAACAACCATAAGTGACCCTTAGTAATAGAGAATAAACAGCAGGTTGATGGAGGGAGATGAGTGAGGATGAGAAAGAAGGCACTAGTTTTGATGAACACTAGGTGTTGTACGTAAGTGATGAATCACTGAATTAGTCTCAGGGGTTACAGTCTTAGGGGTCACAGGAGCTCCTTCTTTTACCCCAGTGCTCGCAAAACTGCAAGCAGTATTAGTCCAGAGAGCTGGCTTCCAATAGCTGCCTTTGTCATGGCAGTTTGGAGAGGTCCAGCCCGCTGGAGAGATCCCAATTACAGAAAACATGCTGAGATTTTCCTGTGGGCAGAGGCTGGGATTGTTCAGGCTCTCGCAGTTCCTTGAGAACACCAGCCAGTTGCCCACATAGACCTCTCTCAAGGGAGGTTGTGGAGCCTCACTCCGACCATGGTCACAGGGAGCACACGCAGAGTGCAAAAGGCTGTGTTTCTAGAGATCTCTGGCTGTTGTCCATACCAGACTCTCATGTGCTCTGCAACCCAAATTCTGTCATGTGCGCTGCTGGCTCAGGGACCATGGCTTTGATGCTTAAATACACTCTTTCTGGCAGGGCGCTGGTGGTGGATGTCCTGGGTATGTGGGCTTAATTAAGTCTGTGCCCCTAACCGCCCAATTCCACCAATTCCCCTTAAGATCTTTTGGACTTTTTGAATGTTTTTAACCAGACTCGTAGTTAATACTGGTTCCCAAACACAGGGTGCTCTTGTATTGGTGTATTACCTTCCAATGGGTCATTTCTAGTAGCACCCTCACCCTTTTGTTTATCTTCCCATATCAGTCCACATTCCCACTCCCTTTACCTGTACACTGGTGCCTTCTGCTCCTGTAGAGATACAGACATGTATAATCCTACACCTCAGGCTGATTTCATGTGTGTTCAGGATGATCTAGTAGAAAATCAGCTCATTTTAGGGGACCAGTTGAAAGAGAATCTCCTACTATTTTTTTATTTTCAGTGTAACAGTATTCATTGTTTTTACACTACACCCAGTACTCCATGCAATATGTGCCCTCCCTATTACCCAACACCTGGTTCCCCAACCTCCCACCCCCTGCCCCTTCAAAACCCTCAGGATGTTTTTCAGAGTCCATAGTCTCTCATGGTTCATATCCCCTTCCAATTTCCCTCAACTCCCTTCTCCTCTCAATCTCCCCTTATCCTCCAAGTTCTTTGTTATGCTCCACAAATAAGTGAAAACATATGACACTTGACTAACTCTGCTTGACTTATTTGGCTCAGCATAATTGCTTCCAGTCCCGTCCATGTTGCTACAAAAGTTGGCTGTTCATCATTTCTGATGGAAGCATAATACTCCATAGTGTATATGGACCACATCTTCCTTATCCATTCATCCGTTGAAGGGCATCTTGGTTCTTTCCACAGTTTGGCGACCATGGCCATTGCTGCTATAAACATTGGGGTACAGATGGCTCTTCTTTTCACTACATCTGTATCTTTGGGGTAAATACCCAGCAGTGCAATTGCAGGGTCATAGGGAATTTCTATTCTTAATTTCTTGAGGAATCTCCAAACAGTTCTCCAAAGTGGCTGCACCAACTTGCATTCCCACCAAGAGTGTAAGAGGGTTCCCCTTTCTCCACATCCTCTCCAACATACATAGCAATCCAAGACTCCCTCAAAAAAAAATTGGGAAATCCAGAATACACCACTGTCTCTACACCTTAAAGAACTGGAGAATCAAGAACAAATCAAACCAACTCCACACACAGGAAGGAAAATAATCAAGATTAGACCAGAGGTCAATGAGGTAGAAACCAGAGATACAGTAGAACGTATCGATGAAACTAGAAGATGGTTTTTTGAAAGAATCAATAAGATCGATAAACCATTGGCCACACTAATCCAAAAGAAAAGAGAGAAAGCCCAAATTAATAAAATAATAAATGAAAAGGGAGAGATCACAACTAACACCAAGGAAATAGAAACAATCATCAGAAATTATTACCAACAGTTATATACCAATAAGCTAAGCAACCTAGATGAAATGGATGCATTCCTGGAAAACTACAAACTCCCAAAATTGAACCAGGAAGAAATTGACAACCTGAATAGACTGATTTCTAGTAACGAGATTGAAGCAGTGATCAAAAACCTCCCAAAAAAACAAGAGCCCAGGACCTGATGGATCCCCTGGGGAATTCTACCAAACTTTCAAAGAAGAAATAACACCAATTCTCCAGAAGCTGTTCCAAAAAATTGAAGCACATGGAAATCTAACAGACTCTTTTTATGAAGCCAGCATTACTCTGATCTCCAAAGCAGGCAAAGACGCTACCAAAAAGGAGAATTTCAGACCAATATCACTGATGATTATGGATGCAAAGATTCTCAACAAGATCCTAGCAAACAGGATTCAGCAGCACATTAAAAAGATTATCCACCATGACCAGGTGGGATTCATCCCCGGTTTGCAAGGCTGGTTGAACATTCGCAAATCAATCAATGTGATAGAACAAATCAATAAGAGAAGAGAGAAGAACCACATGGTCCTCTCAATTGATGCAGAAAAAGCATTTGACAAAATCCAGCATCCGTTCCTGATGAAAACGCTTCAAAGTATAGGGATAGAGGGAACATTCCTGAACTTCATAAAATCTGTCTATGAAAGACCTACAGCAAATATCATCCTCAATGGGAAAAAGCTTGCAGCCTTCTCGTTGAGTTCAGGAACACGACAAGGATGCCCACTCTCACCACTCTTGTTCAACATAGTATTAGAAGTCCTAGCAATGGCAATCAGAAAACAAAGAGAAATAAAAGATATCCAAATTGTCAAGGAAGAAGTCAAACACTCTCTCTTCGCAGATGACATGATTCTTTATATGGAAAACCCCAAATACTCCACCCCCAAACTACTAGAACTCATACAGCAATTCAGTAACGTGGCAGGATACAAAGTCAATGTACAGAAATCAGTGGCTTTCTTATACACTAACAATTAAAATACAGAAAGGGAAATTAGAGAATCGATTCCATTTACTATAGCACCAAGAACCATAAGATACCTGGGAATAAACCTAAACAAAGAGGTAAAGGACCTGTACTCGAGGAACTACAGAACACTCATGAATGAAATTGAAGAAGACACAAAAAGACGGAAGATGGTTCCATGCTCTTGGATTGGAAGAATAAACATTGTTAAAATGTCTATACTGCCTAGAGCAATCTATACTTTTAATGCCATTCCGATCAAAATTCCACCGGTATTTTTCAAAGAGCTGGACCAAATAATCTTAAAATTTGTATGGAATCAGAAGAGACCCCGTATTGCTTAGGAAACATTAAAAAACAAAAACAAAACTGTGGGCATCACGTTACCTGATTTCAAGCTTTACTACAAAGATGTGATTACCAAGACAGTGTGGTACTGGCATAAAAACAGACACATAGACCAGTGGAACAGAGTGGAGAGCCCAGATATGGACCCTCAACTCTATGGCCAAATAATCTTCGACAAAAAAGAAAATATATACAGTGGAAAAAAAGACAGTCTCTTCAATAAATGGTTCTGGGAAAACTGGACAACTATATGTAGAAGAATGAAACTCGACCATTCTCTTACACAATATACAAATATAAACTCAAAATGGATAAAAGACCTCAACGTGAGACAGGAATCCATTAGAATCCTAGAGTTGAACATAGGCAGTAACCTCTTCAATATCAGCCACAGCAACTTCTTTCAAGATATGTCTCCAAAGGCAAAGGAAACAAAAGCGAAAATGAACCACTGGGACTTCGTCAAGATCAAAAGCTTCTGCACAGTAAAGGAAACAGTCAACAAAAGAAAGAGGCAACCCTGTCTGTATTTTAATTGTTAGTGTATAAGAAAGCCACTGATTTTTGTACATTGACTTTGTGTCCTGTCACATTACTGAATTGCTGTATGAGTTCTAGTAGTTTGGTTTTGGAGTCTTTTGGGTTTATCGAGGCTTTCTGCTCTGATTTGCAATAAACAGTGAACCACAATCTGGTCATGTGATCTCTTTCCTGAAACCTGTGGGCAAATGGAAACAGGTATGAGACACTCTTCTGGAGGAATAGCATGGGTCCAAAACATAGGACTCCCTAATATTGAAGTTTTGAAACTCAATCATGTCCCTGAGATGCAACAGCTCAGACACAGGAAGGGTGAACAAGGATTTTAGATGGAAACTTTGGAGAAAAAGTGGTTGGTTGCTTTTCTGTGAGGGCTCAGTGAAGAATTGGGTTTATGTGAAATTTCAACCTCTGCCTACAGAGCAGATGCCATATTCAACCTACCTATCAGTGCCATCAGGAAGCAAAACAGTGGCACCTAGTAGAGGACAGACACACCTACACCAAGCCCTGTCCCCAGTTCCCAAGATGTGCATTTCCATGATGGCAAAACCCCTGAGAATAACTACAACAGGCACCTCCTGCAGAAGATCCACAGAACAATTTCATCTCACCAAGTATAATGATCATAGAGCGTGGCACACTTTCAGTTCCTGGGGAAGTTGGCTTAGCTTTCTTTGTTTTTCTTTTTCAGTTTTTTATTTTTATTTTTTTTATTTTTTTTTAAGATTTTTTTTTATTTTTATTTATTTATTTGACAGCGAGAGACAGGAGATCACAAGTAGGCAGAGAGGCAGGCAGAGAGAGAGAGAGGGAAGCAGGCTCCCCGCGGAGCAGAGAGCCCGATGTGGGACTCGATCCCAGGACCCTGAGATCATGACCTGAGCCGAAGGCAGCGGCTTAACCCACTGAGCCACCCAGGCGCCCTTTATTTTTATTTTTGATTTATTTTCTGATTCATCTTTCTTTACTTTTTATATTATTTTCTCCTTATATTTTTAGGTTTAATTTTTATAAATACACATACTTATATATCTTATTTATTTGTGATCTATATTCTATTTAAGAAGCATTCATTATGACAAATCCTCAATTTATATGTCTTAATTCCCCCCTCATCTTATTTTATTTTCCAGACAAAAAATGAAAGAATGAACAGACACTTTTCCAAAGAAGACATACAAATTGCTAACAGACACATGAAAAAGGTTCATCATTATTATCCATCAGGGAGATTCAAATCTAAAGCACATTGAGATACCTCCTTGTGCCAATTAGCATGGCCAAAATTAACAATACAGTAAACAACAAGTGTTGGAGAGTATGTGGAGAAAGGGGAACCCTCTTACACTCCTGGTGGGAATGCAAGTTGTTGCAGCCACTTTGGAAAACAGTGTGGATCCACACTGTTTTCCAAAGTGGCTGCAACAACTTGCATTCCCACCAACAGTGTAAGAGGGTTCCCCTTTCTCCACATACTCTCCAACACTTGTTGTTTACTGTATTGTTAATTTTGGCCATGCTAATTGGCACAAGGAGAAGAGTAAATGAAACAAGATGGGATTGGAAAACAGTGTGGAGATTCCTTAAGAAATTAAAAATAGAGCTTCCCTATGACCCTGCAATAGCACTACTGAGTATTTACCCCAATGATGCAGATGTAGTGAAAAGAAGGGCCATCTGTACACCATTGTTCAAAACAGGAATGGCCAAGTTTGCAAATTCTGGAGAGAGCCAAGATGCCATTCAACATACAAGTGGATAAAGAATATATTGCCCATTGGGATGCCTGGGTGGCTCAGTTGGTTAAGCAGCTGCCTTCGGCTCAGGTCATGATCCCAGCGTCCTGGGATTGAGTCCCACATCGAGTTCCTTGCTCAGCGGGGAGCCTGCTTCCCCCTCTGACTCTGCCTGCCACTCTGTCTGCCTGTTCTCCCTCTCTCCTTCTCTCTCTCTCTCTGACAAATAAATAAATAAAATCTTTTAAAAAAGAATGTTTTAAAAGAAAAAAAAAGAATATATTGCCCATATATACAATGGAGTATTGTGCCTCCATCATAAAGGATGAATATCCAACTTATGCATCAACATGACTGTGACTAGAGGAGATTATGCTGAGTGAAATAAGTCAAGCAAAGAGAGTCAATTATCATATGGTTTCACTTACTCATGGAGCGTAAGGAATAACACAGAGGTATTAGATAGAAGGAGAAGAGAAGGGAGTTGGGGAAATCTGAGGGCGAAATGAATCCTGAGAAACATGGACTCTGAGAAAGAAAATGAGGATTTTGGAGGGGAGTGGAGTGGGGGGTTAAGTGAACCTGGTGTTGAGTATTAAGGAGAGCACATATTGCATGGAGCACTGGGTGTGGTGCATAAACAATGAATCTTGGAACACTGAGAAAATAAAATAAAATAAAATAAAATAAAATAAAATGATATTGAAAAGAAATGAAAGGATGGAAAAATTCACCCTGAAAGAATGAATAAGGTGTAGATGTCATTCCCAAGTTTTTAATTGATACAAATATAAATATGAAGTCTGAACTAGAATTAATAGCGATGAATTTAAGTATACTAGCTGGACTTGAAGAAGGATAGAAGACACTAAGAATCCACTTACTGCTGTGATACATGACCTAAAATTGAATCAGGCCCATATTAAAAACAAACAAACAAGCTCTAAAACCAAGATACAATTCCAAGTGGAGGCCATAAAAATAAGGATGGATGAAGAGGATCAAATTGGTGGTATACAAGATAAAATTATAGAAAATAATGACTGAGATGATGATGGAAACCATGGTAATGGACCACAAAGGTAGACATAGGGAACTAAGGCACTTATTAAAACATAATAATATTTGTATCAAAAGATTCTCTGAAGATGAACACAGAGAAAAAGGGGAATTAGGTTTATTCCATAAGATAGTAGCTGAAGTTTCCTAATATGCAGAAGGACACAGACATCAAAATCCAGGAAGTACAAGGAACTCATGTTAAATTCAACAAAATCTTATGATCTCTAAGGCATATCATAGTCAACTGACAAAATACAACACAGAGAAGGAAAGAATCCTGAAAGGAACTAGGGAACAAAAGAACTTAAACTTTAGGGCTTTCAGTACAACACAACTCTGTAATGTGATGATCAGAATCAAATCCCACAGAGTCATCACATCCACATCTTCTGTAAAGTTTGAAAAATCATCACCCTCAAATGAAAGTTCCAGAACCTCTAGTAAACTCTGACTCCCTTGTACCAATGTTCTCCTTGTGTGTATCCACTGCATCTTTTCACAGAGCCCTGGGATAGTCAACTGGTTAGTCCTGTCGGTGGGCAGGAACATGTGAGAAACCCACCCTGAACCTCATTGAAGGAAATTATCAGGTACTTTTCACAACAAAAGCAGCAGAGAAACTCCAGAGTGTCAGTGCTTGGGTTCATGTGTCACTAAAGTCTTCATCTGTTCCAGCTGCTGTAACAAGGTACACAGACTGAGTGACTTTAAACAACACACATGAATTTCTCTCAGTTCTCTGGTCTCAGAAGTCCCAGGTCAAGGTGTAGTCAGATTTGGTGTCTGTAGAGCCTACACATCTTAGAGTGTCCTTTCCCTGTCAGTTTATGTGGGGTCAGGAGGCAAGGATCTTTCCCAGTCCTGGTGTGTAAAGGCACTAATACCATCATGAGATTGCCATCTCCTGACCTAAGTGCTTCCCTGCCACCCCTTCTCCTCATCCCATCACATTGTCATTAGGATTCCCTGTGATGGTAGAGGTCACACACATTGAGCTGATAGCAACAACTAAAGGATCAATTAGTTATTCCCTGCAGGTGGAATGCCCCTCCAATCCAGCATCTCAACCTGAGGATTCTCATGGATCTAGTAGAAGCTTCTGGTCTCTGTGTGCACACAGGGGACACAAGACCTTCGGAACCAGCTGGTGACCTTGGGGAGTGTACAGACTCCACCCAAGATACTGGGGAGAACTCGGTCTATTTTATCATGATTCTGTTACTTGTGCTTTTCCATGGATCATTCTTCCCATTTTCCAAGAATTCTTTTTCTATTTAGAATGACAATTTCTCTTTTTGTTCTCACAGTTTTAAAACTTGTTTAGTGGATTTAGTCATCATGACATATGCGTTGATTATTGTCTGCTAGTTCCTTGGGCTTTGTTCGTCCCTCTTCTCCTCTCATCCTACACATGGGATCTCTAACAAGAATGCAAATATTCTCCATCCTTTGATGCAGGAAGGAGACTGACTCCACAGAAGCCCCTCCCATAAGCAGTACCCCGTCAAGAGCACAGACACACAACGGACACCTTGAACCAGTGTCTTTCCCTGGCTCTATTCAAGCACTTATGACTTTCTGAGAGGCCTGTCCTTGTGTCAACAGTCGTGATGGTTAAGGTGATAACAGTTTTATATTTACGTGTGTGTGTGTGTGTGTGTGTGTGTGTGTGTGTGTGACCTTCAGAGTCTGTATCCACACAACATCCTGGTGCAGGTTTCCTCTTTTTTCCCACGTTGTCATTAACATTGATACTGTGAGCATGGTTCAAGATAGAGGCTCTACCAGGGCTGTTAATTCTCTAACTTTGGATTGCTGATTCTCATGGGTCCAGTAGAAGCTTCTGGTGTCCGTGTGCACATAGGGGACACAAAACATTCAGAATCATCTGGTGACCTTGGGGAGTGGATACCTCCCCCTGCAGACACTGGGTAGAAAGCAGTCTACTTGTATCATTGTCTTTTTACTGTAGTTCTTCTATGGATTATTCTAATTTTCCAAGGATTCATACTATTTTAAACTTAGAATGGTTAGTTTCCTCTTGTGTTCTTTCAGTTACACACATATTTAGTGGAATTAGTTATCACATTATTGCCTTCTTGGTCCTTGACCTTCATTCCTCTCTCTTTTCTTCCTGCCTCACAGATAAAAAATCTAAGAAGAACACACCTGTTCTCCCTCCTTTGATGCAGATTGGAGTCTGACTCCACAAAAGCCCCTACCATGAACAGGATCCCATCCCCACCACTGACCCACAACACAAAACCTGAGCCAGTGTTCATCACTGGCTCCTTCTATGCATTTATGTCTTGCTGAGAGACCAGCCCTACTCTCAACAGGCATGACTGTGAAGGTGATGATGGTTTTATACATACGTGTGTGTGTGTGTGTGTGTGTGTGTGTGTGTGTGTGATCTTCAGATTTCACATCCACACCATGTCCTGGTGGGAGTCCATCAGTTTCCCATGGTGCTACTAACATTGCTGTGAACATGGTTCAAGACAGTGACCCCCACCAGGGATATTTCATCTCTTGCTTTCATTTGTTGATACCCTTGTAGCCTCCTCTCTGGCATGTATGTTATGCCACTTTTGGCAACCTTATACTTTGAGCTGGATGTTCCTATGATGCACAGTGTGTGCCGCTGGGTGATGTGTATGGAGACATTCATAATTCATTCAAATTTAGGGCCAGGAACAAACAAGTGCAAGTGACACTGATTTCTACACTTGTTACTATAGTAGTTCTTCAACTTTTCTTTTTTTATGTCTGAGAATGAATAGATAAGCACATAACCATGTGTCCAGAGAGGTTCCCTGGGGGAAACAGCTATAAACAGAGAGGAAGCCCCAGACTCTGAGAGGAAACCTGCTCATAACCACCACCTACATCTGCTCCTGGGGTTAAAGATAGAATTGGTGAATAGTGTGCACCCTGCGGTTGTCCAGATCCCTTTCTACTGTGAGGTTTGTGTCTGGGATCACACTGATGTCCCCTCACTGTATCTCTTGCACAGTAATACACGGTTGTGGCCTCAGTTCTCAGGCTGTTCATCTGCAGATACAGCGTGTTCTTGCCATTGTCTCTGGAGATGGTGAATCGGCCCTTCACAGAGTCTGCGTAGCATGTGCTACTTTCATCATATCTAATCCATGTGACCCACTGCAGCCCCTTCTCTGGAGCCTGGCGGATCCAGCTCATGCTGTAGCTACTGAAGGCGAATCCAGAGGCTGCACAAGAGAGTCTCAGGGACCCCCCAGGATTCACCAGGTCTCCCCCAGACTCCACCAGCTTCACCTCACACTGCACACCTGCAGGCACAAGACATCTTTATCAGGACAGTCACACAGCCAGTGTTTCTCTCATTCACATCCACTCTCACAGTCAAGGTCTCTGTAAATTACATTTTAAAAGAGTAACAAGGACAATCCAGCCAATCACAAACTCCATGGCAAGTCTTCTCTATTCTGTTCTGATTAGTGAATGGGAACATCTGGAAATATGGTGGCTGGGGCTCCTCTCCCAGCTGCAGGGATAGGGTTGGGCTGCTTTAATCAGCAGAATGAAGGCCCTATTTGAATGTCTTCTGAGTATATATTCAGTTTGGGGTATGTGAACAGGAAGGACAGTTACCAGAGCAAGTGTGAATGCATTTTAGATTTTCCCTAAAAATAGAGAGATTTAGTGTTTGTGAAGTTCTATTTGTAAGTCTCTAACATTTCACTATCTCTACGTTCCTCCCAAATCATCTTTGGGATTATCTGTAATAGCTGTGATGTGTGTACTTGATACAGGATGAAATGCACGTGCATAGACTGTTTGATATGGTAAACCCTGCTGTCAGAATCAGCATTATCCATAATGTCAAAATCAATTCTCCCTAACCTTTCTATAGTTCCCTTGGAATTCGTCTTTCCTCTTACGTTCTTCACCCTGTCCCCACCTAGCAATTGATCTTCCTTATGGTACTTTAGACTAGCATTCATTTTCTACAGTATGTAATTGTGTAATTGTATTATATGTAGTTTCATTTTTAGAGTTTCTGTTGCTGAACCAAATAATTGGCATTATCATAATGGTTCTGAGTGTACCATGAACTGTGGAGTTCCCCCAGAAAAACATACTGCTTAAAATATAACCCATGAGAAATTATACTATTTCTGTACTGGGGTGGGCCGTACATTGTCTGCTACATTTTTCCATTATGTCCCCTTCCCCAATGATCACCTGCAGTTAGTCAAACAATCCTTTTGTTTGGGCTTGGTCACTAAAGGTCATGTATTATGTGACCAGACATATTTTGCCTTTCTTCTTACAAGAAGAAGACATATTTTGCCTTTCTTCTACAAGACTCATGGTCAATGTATAACCTACTCTATCTTATTTTTTGGTTGTTACCTACTTTCTAATAAATATGAGACTGGGGAGTTGCTCAGGGCAACAGTAATTTCTACTGTTGCTCCCTGGTCCCATTCTCTTGCAGCTGACTTGATTGTGGCTCATTCTTCTCTTATGCACCATCAGGAAGCTGCAATGAACTATTTTTTTTAATGATGGGCAACATTCCAAAGATAACACAGAGCACAATATGTCCATTTTTAAGCTGGTGATTGGGCTTGGGATTGTTCCCATGATTTTGTATTATGATAAATTCATGCCTCAGATTGGAGCTGCAAGAGCTAAGAAAATAAATAGGACAAGCTGTAATTCAGCAAATAAGTCTATCCAATAATTGTGGTCATGAGACAAGTAATGAACTTAAACTTTGGGGAGAGACAAGTGCTCAGGGTGTCCATGAACCAGCATCTTAGCATATTGTGGACACAGACTGCTGGTGGCAAATAAACTGTCACAAGATTTAGCTAGACTGTGTAATGGATTTCTTGACATTGAGTGTGCTCTAGTGTGATATAGTGTGAAGTTCTCCAGGGTCACGTCATTAAACCAATACTGTCCTCATGCATCCCTTACAAGTAGGATGGGTACAAATCACAAAACACCTCCCAGTGGTTGTGGCAGGCTAGGAGGAAGATGACTCAGAGAAGGAATACATGGAGACCCATGACCCCTGTGTCGACCACAGAAATAAACTTTATCTGTACAGAAAAACTCTCAGAATTGGCATCCTGGGGTCACAGGTGGAACCTCATAGGATCCTGGAGAGGAACAGATGTCACCACTGGTGTTCAGTTGGGGACCAAACATTTTTTTTAACCTGGAATGAAAGCTAAGTTCTTCAGGGGAGGGTAGGAAAACAAAGCTGAGGACACCCAGGGACAAGTGGAGCTGTGGGAGCGAACCAAGGGGAAGAACAGAAGTGACTGTGTACCCGGAGACAGGTAAGAATACATGTACTTGGATCTCTAGTGGAGGAGGGGCAGGACATGTTCAAGCCTTTCCCAGACCTGTATTCCTAGTGGACACCGGAAGCTAAGGCCGGGTCATCAAGTCTGAGCATCCTTGTGGTCCCACCCCTTCCACCACGTTAACGACTGTCACCTGGAAAGAAGAGAAGTAGATTCTACATGGGACAGCTCAAGGAGATCACAGTGCCAGTCAGGGAACAGAAATGGGATTTCTGGAGGAATCTGGACACTCACTTGGCCAGCAGAGACACACTTCACTGCTACTATCCAGACAACTCCAGCTTTCCACTGGAGCCAGGAAGAGAGTAACACACCCTACAGCAAAGGCTTTGCAAAGAGAGGATGTGATCATCTACAGGTGGAAACAAACACCATAAAACATAACAATCTAATATCAAGTGCCCTATGCAACTTCAGCATTCATGAATCCCCACCACAAACCGGGAGCTCCACACTGTTGGGGAACCTTTTCTCACCACCCCTTCCTCCATCCTCTCATGGTTCAAGTCCTGCACGTACAAGTTTGGGGAGAGCAGCTACATGTACAAATCCTGTTGAAATTTGTCAACACTGTTTATTCCACTGCATCTCGTAAGTAAGAGCTGCTCCACTGCTCCCCTGACTCACGTATCATGAGTGGACTTCAAGCCCTGAAGCAGCTTCACCACCAGGTGCATTCATGTGTAAAGTAGCTAATAGGATGGCAGGGATGTTACATTTTGTAATTGCTGCAATCAGTGTCACCTCCCTGTAGTCTTCTGGGTGAACCCTTGTCTCTGAGTGCCACATTTACACATTAACACCTTCTCTGGTTCTGCAACGACACTTCACACCCCTGTGATGGGGCGGGTCATGTCACTACGTTTAACCTGTGTCCTCATCACTGCACTGAGTGATTTAAACCAGTCCTCTGTGAAAGCCCTTATCACTGTGTCTTCATGAACAGAGCCGTGGTCACAGAATCTTGTCTCCTGGCTCCCCTGTAGGTTGTTAGTGTATATTTAATAATGAATAAACTACCACATGATGAGTGGATTGGAGACCATGAAATGTTGGAATTTCCAATTATGATGACACATCTAGACCCTGTATGAGGTCCTGGAAGACTGGGCGTACCTGCTATGGGACTGCAGAGGGGAAGAGACCATCTTGACCTCCAGGTCCACAGGGGAGTCTCATACTCACTAGGTGTTCTCTGGTCCCTTAATCTGCACAGAGGTGACTGTCCACCCTGGCTACAGGGTGTGTGTGAACTTGCATGGAGAGCAGCTGACATCACGGCTCACAGAGAAGGAAATATAACAGGTACGCTGATGTTTATGTCAGCGTTGGTGATTTTCTAGGGGGTGCTCATCCCCAGGAACCAAACAACATGCATGTGTGGCTAACGGGAGTCTGTGATTTTTGTGCACATTGCCACAATGTCTGGTTTGAGTCTAGGACATATTCCATGGTTAGTGCAGGAACCCATTAGAAAAAGAATTCCATACTAATAAAATGAGTAAATTTCAACAGGTAGTTGATGGTTTCCAGTAATGAACATGGCCAGTGGAATCTACCCTCTCAATCTGAGGGAGAGTCACAGTACAACACCACTCTGTAAGGAGATGTTCAGACTCAAATCCCATAGGCTTATCATGTCTACATCTTCTGGAAAGTTTGGAACAATCGCATCCTTCATCTGAAGTTTCACACTCTTTCCAAAACTGTGATTCTCCTGTGTAAAATTTCTTCTGTGTGTGCACTGTGTCTTTTTCACAGAATCCTACGATAGTCAATGGTTAGGTCTACATTCAGGAGGGAATATGTGAGAAATCTGCCCTTGTCCCTATTGGAGGACCTTATCATGTATTTTTCAGAACAAACACAGCAGAAAACCTCTAGAGCATCCGTGCTTAGGTTTACTTATCCGTGTCACTTATGTCTTTGTCCGTTCCAGCTGCTATAACAATGTACATGAACTGGGTGGTTTTAAACAACAGACAGTGATTTTCCACAGTTCTGGATTCGGGAAGTCCCAGGTCAGGGACAGACAGATTTGGTGTCTGGAAATCACCCACATCCTAATTTATCCTTTCACGGTCACCTCACATGGGTTCAGAGTGCAGGGAGGATTCCCTGTCCCAGTGTATAAGGACATCGATCTCATAATGAGTCTGCACCTTCCTGACCTAAGGTCTCATCTACTTGCCCCATCACATTCGCATGTAGGTTTCTACCTAGAGATAGTAAGGTCACACATAATGAGCTGATGTCAGCAGTTGAAGGATCAATTAGCAATTTTCCTGCAGGTGGAAGGTCCCTCCCATCCAGTAGGTCTACTTAAAGATTCTCATGGATCCAGCAGAAGCTGATATTTACACGCACATAGTAAACACATAATCTTCAGACCCAACTGGTGACCTTATGGAGTGGACAGCTTCCACCTGAAACACTGGAAAAGACCTCCATCCACTTCTAATTGGATTGCACAACTTGGGCTGCTTCCCTGTGAAATTCTTCTCATTTTCCAAGGATTTGGCCCATTGTCTACTTAGAATGGCAGTTTCTCTAGTTTATTCTCCTAGATTTCACACTTGTTTAGTGGAGTCAGTCATCACAAAGTATCCTTTGATTATTGCCTGCAAGCTCCTTGACCTTCATCCCTCACTCTTCTCCTCCAACCTCACATATGGGAAATCCAACAAAATCCCCTGAGTTCTCCCTCCTTTGATGAAGGTGGGAGATTGGTCCTATAGAAGGGCCTCCAATAAGCATGACCCCATCCCTGACACTGACCCACAGCACACACAGTGAAACAGTGTCCTTCCCTGACTCATGAAGAATTTATGGCTTGCTGATAGGCCTTCCTTGCTCTCAGCAGACACAACGGTGAAGGTGATGAAGGTTTTAAGTTCTCGTGCCTGTGTTGTCTGGGTGTGTCTCTGTGATCTTCAGACTCCACATCCACACCATGTCCTGTGGGTTTCTCTCTGCTTTGCCAGTCTGTCAATAATATTGATGCTGTGAGCATGACTCAAGACAATGGAATACAGAGCTCTTACTTCCCTTCTTTGGATTGTTGATGCCTCTGTAGCCTCATGTCCTGCGTGCACTTTAGGCTGTTTCTAGCAAGCTTGAATGTTTATCTGGGTGCTCCCTTGATGCATAGTGTTTGTACCTGGGAATCCTGAAAATAGTCAGATGATGTGCATGAAGATGTTTGTAAATCATTGATATTTAGGGGGACAGGAACAAGCAAGTGCAAGTGACACAGACTTTTGTTCTTGTTAATACAGTTGTTCTCCAATGTTTATTTTTATTAAGTCAGAGAGGGAAGGGGTAAGCATGGAATCACATGCCCAGGGATGCTCTCTGGGGGAAAAGTTGTAAATAGAGAGGAAACACCAGACCCTGACAGGAAACCTGCCCATAACATCCATCTGCAGCTGCTTCTGGTGCTTAAAACAGAAAGGGTGAGTAGTGTGCACCCCCTGGTGATCAGATCCCCTCCTACCATGGGGTTTGTGTCTGGGCTCACATTGGAGTCCCTTCACAGTGCCTTTTGCACAGAAATATATGGCTGTGTCCTCAGTTCTCAGGCTGTTCATCTGAAGATATAGCGTGTTCTTTGCGTTGTCTCTGGAGATGGTGAATCGGCCCTTCACAGAGTCTGCGTAGCTTGTGCTACTTCCACCAGCGTCAATATTTGAGACCAACTCTAGCCCCTTCCCCGGTGCCTGGCGGACCCAGCTCATACCATAGCCACTGAAGGTGAAACCAGAGGCTGCACAGGAGAGTCTCAGGGACACCCCAGGCTTCACCAGGTCTCCCCCAGACTCCATTAACTGCATCTCACACTGGGCACCTGCAGACACAAGACATCCTAGTCAGGAAACTGTCAAATACCACAGTTATCTCCTTCTTATCCATTCTCATACTCAATGTCTCTTGTTCTCCACGAATTACCTTTTAAAACCATAACAAGGAAAACCCAGCTGAGCACAAACGCCATAGTGAGGTTTCTGTATTCTGTCCTTATCAGTGAATGGAACACCTGAGAATACCAGGGCTGGGGCTCCTCTCCCAGCCGCATGATCTGTGCTGGGCTGTTTTAATTAGCAGAGGGAGGGTCCTATTTGCATGTCCTCTCACTATAAAGGAAATTTGGCAGGTAGCATCCTCAAGACGGCAGACAATCCAAGCAGGTGTGAGGATCCTGGCAGAGTTTTATAGACATGATATCTTCCACAACATTGTTCTTTCTCATTATGTGATTTTGATATTGTTATTACATAGCAACCATTATATTTTTTATTTATACTTACATCCTCCAATCATGTGAGTAAGGTGCCAATTTATCACCATTTATACAGGTGGATCATTACACAGTGGATAACAGGTGGGCTTTCTGTATGTCAAAGAACACACAACAGGTGAGAGTGAGACTTTCCTGGGTCTTTGCTCCCCACCATGGGACCTGCCAGTTCCCCTGCACCACCTCCAGGTCAGGGTTGGCCATATGTATGCATATGTATATGATGCATAAGTATGTGTATATGTATATGCATATGTATGTATATCAATTCCCAAATAAACTTATGGGTCAATACCACCTTTTTCTATATCAGAAACTGGGAGACAATGAGAATCCTAGACAGAGAATCACAGAGATGATGGAAACACTGCGGGTTTTCAACAACCAAAAGGAACATTTACACTTGATCTTTCTACACTTATCCGTGGATAGTGTCAATAAAAATAAAACGGTAGAATAATTAGTAAACAATAAAACTCAGAATCACTGAGATCACAACGGATGCTGTTATTTAGGGAAACTCATCTATGAAATGGAGATTATTGTGTTTCTAATCTCAAAATTATTGTCAAGACCATACACTTAATGTTTTCCAAATACTTTGCACTTTGCAGATTATTGATTTTCGTATGATGATTGATTCCAATAAAGGAAGACACTTCTGTGTTTCAACATCTTTTCCAAATCACTTACTGTGTCTGTGTCATGAAAAAGTTTGCAGAGCATGGAGCTGAAAACCCTTGAGAGAAGACAGTCTTCAAACAACCATCACCCTGGACCATGGGCTCCATGGTTCCTGAGAAACCCTGGTGTTTGTGAGCATCCCCAGATGGTCCTACTGCACCAGTTGATTAGGGCATTTATTTCCTTGATGGTTATTGGTCTATTAAGATTGTATGTTTCTTCCTGTTTCAGTCTTAGCAGTTTGTAACTTTCAAGGAAGGAGTCCATTTTTCCAAGATGCTTAAATCAGTAACATAAGGTTGCTGGTAATAAGTTCTCTTATTTATTTATTTACTTACTTGCTTATTTATTTTTTGTTTGTTTATGCATACATTATTTTATTATTTTTCAGTGTTCCACAATTCATTGCTTATGCACCACACCCGGTACTCCATGCAGTACATGCCCTCCATAATATCCAAAACCAGGCTCACCGAACCCCCCACCCTTCACCCCTCCAAAACACTCAGTCTCTTTCTCAGACCCCACAGTCTCTCGTGGTTTTTCTCCCCATCCAATTTTCCCAAATCCCTTCTCCTCTCCATCTCCCCATGACCTCCGTGTTATTTCTTATGCTCCACAAGTAAATGAAGCCATACGATAATTGACTTTCTCTGCTTGACTTACTTAATTCAGCATAATCTCTTACAGTCCCGTCCATGTTGATACAAATGTTGGGAATTCATCCTTTCTGGAGGCATGATACTCCATAGAGTGTATGGACCACATCTTCTTTATCCATTCGTCCTTTGAAGGGCATCTTGGTTCTTTCCACAGTTTGGCGACTGTGGCCATTGCTGCTTTGAAGATTGGGGTACAGATGGTCCTTCTTTTCACTACATTTGTATCTTTGGGGTAAGTAAACAATGGTGCAATTTCAGGGTCATAGCGAAGCTCCATTTTTAATTTACTAAGAAATCTCCACACTGTTCTTCAATGTGGCTGCACCAACTTGCATTCCCACCAACATTGTAAGAGGGTTCCCCTTTCTCCACATCCTCTCCAAAACACGTTGTTCACTGTCTTGTTAATTTTGGCCATTCTAACTGGTGTAAGGTGGTATCTCAATGTGCTTTTAAAAAAAATCCCATTTATTTATTTGACAGACAGAGATCACAGGTAGGCAGAGAGACAGCCAGCGAGAGAGGGAGGGAAGCAGGCTCCCTGCTGAGGAGAGAGCCCAATGTGGGACTCGATCCCAGAACCCTGGGATCATGACCCAAGCCAAAGGCAGAGGCCTTAACCCACTGAGCCACCCAGGTGCCCCTCTCAATGTGCTTTTGATTTGAATTTCCCTAATAGCTAGTGATGATGTGTTAGTTGTGATCTCTCCCTTTTCATTCATAATTTTGTTAATTTGGGCTTTCTTTTCTTTTGGGTTAGTTTGGACAATGGTTCATCCATATTATTGGTTTGTTCAAAAACCATCTTCTGGTTTCATTCATAAGTTCTACTGTATATCTAGCTTCTATCTCATTGATCTCTGCTCTAATCTTGATTAATTCCCTTTTTCTGTGTGGAGTTGGTTTAATTTGTTGTTGATTATCTAGTTCTTTAAGATGTAGAGACAGCTGGCATATTCTAGATTTTTCAGTTTTTTAAGGGAGGCTTGCATGGCTATGCCTTTCCTCTTTAGGAACACCTTTGCTGTATCCCACAGGTTTTGTACCGATGTGTCTTCATTCTCATTGGTTTCTATGAATTGTTTAAGTTCTTCTTTGATCTCCTGGTTGATCCAAGCATTCTTAAGCAAGGTGGTCTTTAGCTTCCAGGTGTTTAACTTCCTTCCAAATTTTCCCTTGTGGTTGAGCTCCAGTTTCAAAGCTTTGTGATCTGAGAATATACAGGGAATAGTCTCAGTCTTTTGGTATCAGTTGAGTCCCGATTTGTGACCCAGTATGTGGTCTATTCTGGAGAAGGTTCCATGTGCACTCGAGAAGAATGAGTATTCGGTTGTTTTAGGGAGGAATGCTCTGAATATATCTATGAGGTCCATCTTGTCCAATGTGTCATTCAATGCTCTTGTTTCATTATTGATTTTCTGCTTTAATGATCTATTACTGAGAGTGGTGTGCTAAGATCTCCTACTGTTAATACATTTTTACCAATATGACTTTATTTTGATTAGAAGTTTTCTTATGTAATTGGCTGTTCTCATATTGGGGGCATAAATATTTACAATTGTTAGATTTTCTTGGTGGGTAGACCCTTTAAGAATGATGTAGTGTCCTTTTGTATCTCTGACTATAGTATTTAGTTTAAAATTTAATTTATCTCCAGTTTCAAAGCTTTGTGATCTGAGAATATGCAGGGAATAATATCAGTCTTTTGGTATCGGTTGAGTCCTGATTTGTGAAACAGTATGTGGTCTATTCTGGAGAAGGTCCCATGTGCACTTGAGAAGAATGAGTATTCTGTTGTTTTAGGATGGAATGTTCTGTATATATCTATGAGCTCCATCTGGTCCAATGTTTCAATCAATGCTTTTGTTTCTTTATTGATTTTCTGCTTCGATGATCTGTCTATTACTGATAGAGGCGTGTTAAGATCTCCTACTATTATTGTATTCATATCAATATGACTCTTTATCTTGATTAATAGTTTTCTTATGTAATTGGCTGCTCCCATATTGGGGGCATAGATATTTACAATTGTTAGATCATCTTAGTGGATAGTCCCTTTAAGAAGGATGTAGTGTCCTTCTGTGTCTCTGACTACAGTCTTTAGTTTAAAATCTAATTTATCTGATATGAGAATCACTACCCTGGCCTTCTTTTGAGGCCCATTGGCATGAAAGATGCTTCTCCATCCCTTCACGTTCAGTCTGGGTGCATCTTTAGGTTCAAATATCTCATATGAAAATTGCCACCCCGGCCTTCTTTTGAGGCCCATTGGCATGAAAGATGCCTCTACATCCCTTCACTTTCAGTCTCTCCTGAGGTTCAAAGTGGAACAGTTTTAGACAAAATATGGATGGGACCTGTCATTTTATCCAATCTGCTACTCTGTGCCATTTTATGGGAGCATTGTGGCCATTCACACTGAGAGTACTTCTTGAGAGATACATATTTATTGACATGGTGTTACCTGTGAATTCTTTGTTTCTATAGATTGTCTCCATATATTTCTGTTCAATTATATTCTTGCCTTTTTTCCCCTTTTATAGAATCCCCCCTTAAAATTTTTGCAGTGCTAGCTTGGTGGTCACATACTCTTTTAAACCTTGCTGGTCTTGGAAGATTGGTATCTCTCCATCCATTTTGAATGTCAGTCTTGCTGGATAATGTATTCTTGGCTGCATGCTCTTCTTATTTTTTGCCCTGAATATGTATTGCCAGATCTCTCTGGTTTGCCCGGGTTCTGTGGGCAGGTCTGACATTATTCTGATGGGCATTCCTCTGTACATAAGGAATTTCTTCCCCCTAGCTGCTTTCAAGAGCTCCTGTCTACAATTATGATTCTTCATTTTCACAGTCAGGTGCCTTGAGATCTTTCTAGATTCTATGATCTTGGGAGAAGTCCTTTCTGCCTCTAGTACAGGAACCCTAACTTTTAGAAGTGTGCTACCATGGGGATGTGCCTGGCATAAAGATGCTGAAGTGGCAAAGTGGGGCAGAATTCCAGGTCTGAGGTCTGCTGAGTCACAAGAAGGATGTTTGGCACCATTGTGATGCACAGACACTAGGCAAAGAGCCTGGAACCCGGTTGAACAGTGAGTCTAACTGCAGGCTTTCTGCTCTGATTTTCCATAAACGGTGAACCACAATCTGGACATGTGACCTCTTTCCTGAGACCTGTGCACAAATGAAAAAAGGTATGAAACTCTCCCCTGGAAGAATAGCATGGGTCCACACCATAGGAGTCCCTAACTTTGAAGTTTTGAAACTCAATCATGTGCTTGAGATACAGCAACTCAGACACAAGTAGGGTGAACATGGGTTTCAGATGGAAACGTTGGAGAGGAAGGGGTTGGTTGCTTTTCTGTGAGGACTCACTGAAGAGTTGGGTGTATTTGACATTTCAGCCTCTACCTACAGAGCAGATGCCATATTCAACCTACACATCAGTGCCATCAGGAAGCAAAACAGTGACACCTAGTGGAGGACAGACCTGCTTACACGAAGCCCTGTCCCCTGCTACCAAGATGTGCATTTCCATGAGGGCAAAACCCCTGAGAATAACCACAACAGGCACCTCCAGCAGATGATCCACAGAACAATTCCATCTCACCAAGTGTAATGATCATAGAGTGTGGCACACTTTCAGTTCCTGGGGAAGTAGGGTTATATTTCTTTCTTTTGATTCTTAAGATTTTTTTATTTTTATTTTTATTTATTTTCTGATTCATCTTTCTTTACATTTTATATTACTTCCTCTCTATATTTTTTAGATTTAATTTTTATAAATACACATTGTTATTTTTCTATTTTTACATTTTTCATTTATATATATTTTATTTATTTGTGATCTATATTCTATTTAGGAAGAATTCATTATGGAGGTGGAGACAAGACGGCGGGAAAGTAGGAGGAGGCGCCGTTTCAACCTGTACCCTAAAGTGGGCTGATTATCTATCAAAGAACTCTGATCACCCATGAAATCAGCCTGAGAGCAGAATTGTACACATCTGGATCTCTACGGGGGCAGAAGACGCCAGTGGGCAGGTAAAGCAGAGTGGGAATGTCGGGCTAATATCGGAAGATAAACAAAAGGGAATGGAGGCACCAGAAGCAACCCATTGGAAAGTAATAGCCCAATATGAAAGTGCCCTGCATCTGGGGACCAGCATTAACTTGGAGTCTGTTTGAAAGCACTCAAAAACAGCAAAGGATCCCAGGGGGAAATTGTGGGAATCAGGGCAGTTAGGGACAGGGGCTTAAGTCCCCACACCCAGGACAGCCACTCCTGGCGCTGAGCCAGAGAGAGTGTGGTGGAGCACCAGGTCTTTGTCCCTGAGCCACCAGCATACCTGAGAATGCATGGGGTCCAGCTCCCATGAGGGGCTGGGAGCCTCACCAGGCAACGAAACGCCTTGAGATGTTCCATACAACAAATCCCATACTAATAATTTAACTTGAACTTTTTTTTGATAAATATGACTGTTTCCTTTTCCTTTTCTATTTTTTAAATATTCATGTAGAGATAACCTTCAAGGTAATCTTCTTTACCCAATCAATACTACCTTTATATATAAATCAGTTTTAATCCCCCTTTATCCTGGGAAAGTTGAATCCTTTAACAAAGATATCAAGATGCATGCAGGAGAGTCAAAATGACCTTCCTCCCCCATACTGAGAATTTATAACCACCCTCCCATCTTTTTCTTCTGTCAATGTTTCTGTGTATTTGTTTTTGTTCTGGTACTATATCAGTCTTGTACTTGGGGTTCATTTAGGCTGGGCTCTATTTTTTCTTACCATTACTTTTTTTTTAATTTCTTTTAAGCATAACAGTATTCATTGTTTTTGCAGCACACCCAGTGCTCCATGCAATACGTGCCCTCCCTATTACCCACCACCTGGTACCCAACCTCCCACCTCCCGCCCCTTCAAACCCCTCAGATTGTTTTTCAGAGCCCATAGTCTCTCATGGTTCACCTACCCTTCCAATTTCCCTCAACTCCCTCTCCTCTCCATCTCCCCATGTCCTCCATGTTCTTTGTTATGCTCCACAAATAAGTGAGACCATATGATACTTGACTCTCTCTGATTGACTTATTTCACTCAACATAATCTCTTCCAGTCCCGTCCATGTTGCTACAAAGTTAGGTATTCATCCTTTCTGATGGATTGCCATTTACTTTTGTTGGTCTTTTTGTTTGTCCCTTTTTGTTTGTATACTTTATAAATCGTAACTTTGGGGCCCATTCTGGCTGGATCTTCTCTTTTTTTTCCTTTCATTTTTTTTCCTCTCTCTCTCTCTCTCTCTTTTTCTTTTTTCTTTCTTTATGGTGGGGACTCCTGATTGCTCAGAAGTGTTCCAGGGTGCATCTTCCCTGGATCATGGTTGATATATTCAGCTGCACATCCCTTCAGCCATTTCTCACCAAAATGACTAGGAGGAGGATGCCCAATAGAGGAAAAATTCAGAGACTATGCCCTCTCCATCAGACCTATTGGATATGGATAAACAGTATGTTGGAAAGGGAATTCAGGCTAACAATTATTGAGACAATGGCTAGGTTAGAAAAAGCCATTAATGACAACATGGAATTGATTAGGGAAGAACTAAAAGCAACCAGGGATAATGTTCATAATGCTCTCAATGAGTTCAAATCTAATCCAAACTCTCTAACAGCTAGGGTAACTGGGGTAGAAGATAGAATTAGTGATCTAGGGGACAAACTGAGAGAAAAAGGATCAGGAGGAGGTCTGGAACAAACAGCTTAGAAGCCACGAAAACAGAATTAGGGAAAGAAATGATGCCATGAAATGTTCAAACATCAGAATTATTGGAATCCCTGAGGGGGAGTAGAAAGAAAGAAGACTAGAGTATATACTTGAACAAATTCTCCATGAAAATTTTCCCAATATGGTGAATGGAACCAGAATTTCTGTCCTCTAGGCCGAAAGGTCTGCCCCCAAGATCATAGAATCTAGAAAGACCTTGAGACACCTGACTGTGAAAATGATGAATCATAATTTTAGATAGGAGCTCTTTAAAGCCACTAGGGGAAAGAAATTCCTTACATACAGAAGAAGACCCATCAGAATAACGTCAGACCAGTCCACAGAAACCTGGCAGGCCAGAAAGGGCTGGAAAGACATATTCAGGGCACTAAATGAGAAGAACATGCAGCAAAGAATACTTTACCCAGCAAGATTGACACTCAAAATGGATGCAGAGATAAAGAGCTTCCAAGACTAGCAATGTTTAAAAGAGTATGTGACCACCAAGCCGGCACTACAAGAAATATTAAGGGGGGTTACATAAAAGAGGAAAAGACCCAAGAATATCATTGAACATAAATATATGGAAACAGTCTATAGAAACAATGACTTCACAGGTAACACGATGTCAACAAAAACATATCTCTCAATAATCACTCTCAACGTGAATGGCTTAAATGCGGCCCTAAAGAGGCACAGGGTTGCATATTGGATAAAACAACAGGACCCATCCATATGTTGTCTAAAAGAGACCCATTTTTAAACCTAAGGATACACCCAGACTGAAAGTGAAGTGATGGAGAAGCATCTTTCATGACAATTGTTCTCAAAAGAAGGCTGGGGTAGGGATTCTCATAGCAGATAAATTAGATTTTAAACTAAAGACTGTAGTCAGAGATGCAGTAGGACACTACATATTTCCTAAAGGGACTATCCACCAAGATGACCTAACAATTGTAAATATTTATGCCACCAATAAGGGAGCAGCCAACTACATAAGACAACTGTTAATCAAGATAAGGAGTCATAATGAGGGGTGCTTGGGTGACTCAGTGGGTTAAGGCCACTGCCTTCAGTTCAGGTCATGATCCCTGGAACCCGGGATCGAGCTCCAAATTGGGCTCTCTTCTAATCAGGAGCCTGATTCCTCCTCTCTCTCTGCCTGCCTCTCTGCCTACTTGTGATCTCTATCTGTCAAAAAAAAAAAAAAAAGCCATACCGATATGAATACACTAGTAATAGGAGATCTTAACATGCCACTCTCAGTAATGGACAGGTCGTCCAAGCAGAAAACCAATAAAGAAACAAGAGCATTGAATGACATAGTGGACCAGATGGACCGAATCAATACATAAAGAACATTCCACCCTCAAACAACAGAATACTCATTCTTCTTGAGTGCACATGGAACCTTTCCAGAATTGACCACATACTGGCTCACAAATCATGGCTGAACCAAAACCAAAAGACTGAGATTATTCCCTGCATATCATCCCCAGGAACTGATGGATTCCTTGGAGAATTCTACCAAACGTTCAAAGAAGAAATAATACCTATTCTCCTGAAGATGTTTCAAAAACTGAAGCAGAAGGAAAACTTCCAGACTCTTTTTATGAATATGGTATTACCCTGATCCCCAAACCAGGCAAAGACCCCACCAAAAAGGAGAATTTCAAATCAATATCCCTGATGAGTATGGATGCCAAGATTCTCAACAAGATCTTAGCTAATAGGATCGAACAGCACATTAAAAAGATTATCTACCATGACCAGGTGGGATTCATCCCTGGGTAACAAGGATGGTTCAACATTCACAAATCAATTAATGTGATAGAACAAATCAATGAGAGAAGACAGAAGAACCACATGGTCCTCTCAATTGATGCAGAAAAAGCATTTGACAAGGTACAGCATCTGTTCCTGATTAAAATGCTTCAAAGTACAGGGATAGAGAAAACATTCCTCAACTTCATCAAATCTATATATGAAAAACCCACAGGAAATATCATCCTCAATGGGAAAAAGCGTACAGCCTTCCCCTTGAGATCACCATTATGATAAGGATGCCCACTCTCACCACTCTTGCCTAGCATAGTATTAGAAGTCCTAATACAGCAATAAGACAACAAAGAGAAATAAAAGGTATTCAAATTGCCAGTGAAGAAGTCAAACTCTCTCTTTTCACAGATGACATGACTCTTTATATGAAAAGCCCTACATACTCCACCCCCAAACTACCATAACTCATACAGCCATTCAGTAATGTGGCAGGATACAAAATCAATGTACATAAATCAGTTGCTTTCTTATACACTAATGATGAATATACAGAAAGGGAAATTAGAGCATCGATTCCATTTACTATAGCACCATGAACCATAAGATACCTGGGAATAAACCTAACCTAAGAGGTAAAGGATCTGTATTCAAGGCACCACAGAACACTCATGAAAGTAATCAAAGAAGACACAAAAAGATGGAAGACCCTTCCATGCTCATGGATCGGAAGAATAAAAATGTTTATTCTATACTGCCTAGAGCAATCTAAACTTTCAATGCCATTCCGATCAAAATTCCAGCCACATTTTTCACATTTTTCAAAGGGCTGGAGCAAACAATCCTAAAATTTGCACACGGAATCTGAAGAGACCCTGAATTGCTAAGGAAATATGGGGGGAAAAAAAACCCAGAACTTATTTCAAGCATTACAACAAACCTGTAATCACCAAGACAACATGGTACTGGCACAAAAACAGACACATAGACCATTGGAACAGAGTAGAGAGCCCAGATATGAACCCTCAACTCTATGGTCAAATAATCTTCAACAAAACAAGAAAAAATATACAGTGGACAAAAGACAGTCTATTCAATGAATAATGCTGGGAATATTGGACCACTACGTGTAGAAGAATGAAAATTGAATATTCTCTCACACTGTACATAAAGATAAACTCGAAAAGGATAAAAGACCTCAACATGAGACAGGAATCCATCAGAATTCTAGAGGAGAATATAGGCAGTAAACTCTTCTATATCAGCCACAGCAACTTCTTTCAAGACATGTCTCCAAAGGCAAAGGAAACAAAAGCAAAAATGAACTTTTGGGACTTCATCAAGACCAAAAGCTTCTGCACAAAATAGGAAACAGTCAACAAAACAAAGAGGCAACCCACGGAATAGGAGAATATATTTGCAAATGACAGTACACACAAAAGATTGATATCCAGGATCTATAAAGATCTTCTCAAGCTCAACACACACAAAACAGATAATCATATCAAAAAATGGGCAGAAGATATGAACAGGCTTCTCCAATGAAGACATACAAATGACTATCAGACACATGAAAAAATGTTCATCATCACTAGCCAGCATGGAGATTCAAATTAAAACTACATTGAGATACCACCTGACACCAGTTAGAATGGCCAAAATTAGCAAGACAGAAAACAACATGTGTTGGAGAGGATGTGGAGAAAGGGGAAGCCTCTTACACTGTTGGTGGGAGTGCAAGTTGGTGCAGCCACTTTGGAGAACAGTGTGGAGATTCCTGAAGAAATTAAGAATAGAGCTTCCCTATGACCCTGCATATGCACTACTGGGTATTTACTCCAAAGATACAGATGTAGTGAAAGAATGGCCATCTGTACTCCAATGATTATTGCAGCAATGGCCACGGTCTCCAAACTGTGGAAAGAACCAAGATGCCCTTCAATGGACGAATGCATAAGAAAGATGTGGTCCCTATACTCTATGGAGTATTATGCCTCCATCAGAAAGGATGAATACCCAACTTTTGTAGCAACATGGACAGGACTGGAAGATGTGGGAAACCCAAAAGACTCCACCCCCAAACAACTAGAAATCATGCAGCAATACAGTAATGTGGCAGGATTAAAAAAAATGCAAAGAAATTAGATGCTTTTCTATACACTAACAATGAACCTCTAGAAAGAGAAATTTGAAAATCAATTCTATTTATAATAGCACAAAAATCAATAAGATACCTTGAAATAAATCTAAAGAAGTAAAGAATCTGTACTCCAGAAGCTACAGAACACTTATGAAAGAAATGGAGGAAGACTCAAAAAGATGGAAAAATATTTCATGCTCATGGTATGGAAGAATAAATATTGTTAACAAATCTATGTCGCCAAGAACAACCTATACTTTCAATGTCATCCTGATCAAGTGCTGGAATGAACAATACTAAAATTTGCATGGATCCAGGAAAGATCCCGAATCAACAAGGAAATGTTGAAAAAGGATAACAAAGCTGGGGCCATCATGTTGCTTGATTCCAAGCTATATTACGGAGTAATGATCACCAAGACAGCATGGTAATGGCACAAGAACAGACACTTAGACCAGTGGAACAGAGTAGCGAGCCCAGATATGGACCTTCAACTCTATGATCAAGTAATTGACAAAGTAGGAAAAAATATCCAATGGAAAAAAGACGGTCTCTTCAATAAATGGTGCTGGGGAAATTAGACAGCTATATACAGAAGAATGAAACAACCATTTGCTTACACCATACACAAATATAAACTCAAGATGGATGAAAGAGCTCAATGTGAGATAGGAATCCAACCAAATCCTTGAGGAGAACATAGACAGTAACCTCTCTGACACTGGCAAAGCAACATCTTCCAAGACGAGTCTCCAAAGGCAAATGAAACAAAAGGCAAAATGATCTTTTGGGATTTCATCAAGATTAAAAGCTTCTGCACAGAAAAGGAAACAGTCAAGAAAACACAGAGGCAAGCCACGGAATGGGAGAAGATATTTGCAAATGACATTACAGACGAAGGGCTGATATCCAATATCTAGAAAGAACTCAAACTCAACACTCAAAAAAACAGATAATCACATCAAAAAAAATGGGCAGAAGACATGAACAGACACTTCTAAGGGGACATATGAATAGACAACAGGCACATGAAAAAGTGTTCATCATCATTAGGCTTCAGGGAAATTTATATCAAAACCACATTGAGAGATGTAGTGAAATGAAGGGCCATCTGTACCCCAATGTTTATAGTATCAATGGCCACAGTCGCCAAACTGTGGAAAGAACCAAGTGCCCTTCAATGGACGAATGGATAAGGACGTTGTGGGCCATATACATGATGGAATATTATGCCTCCATCAGAAAGGATGAATACCCAACTTTTGTATCAACATGCACGGGACTGGAGGAGGTTATGTTGAGTGAAATAAGTCAAGCAGAGAGAGTCAATTATCATATGAGTTCACTAACTTGTGGAACATAAGGAATAACATGGAGGACATGGGGAGATGGAGAGCAGGGAGTTGGGTAAATTGGAGAGGGAGATGAACTATGAGAGACTGTGAACTCTGAGAAACAACCTGAGGGGTTTGGGGGGGATAAGGATTGAGGGATAGGTGAGCCTGGTGGTAGGTATTAAGGAGGGCACATATTGTATGGAACACTGGGTGTGGTGCATAAACAATGAATCTTGGAACACTGAAAAAAATAAAACTGAAGAGAAACTTATAGAATATGTTATATTAATCCTCTAGTTGTAATGGTAAATAGGTTAAAAAAAAAAGAACAAGAATCATGAGGACTAAATAAGGAAAAAAGGAATGAATGAAAAGTTGTATCTATGAATGATACAGGTTTTGGGGAAATACCAGGAACTTAATATGCTGTTTCCCCCTGACATTGGGGTTTAAAAATTTTTTTTAAAGATTTTATTTATTTGACATAGAGATGACAAGTAGGCAGAGAGGCAGGCAGAGTGAGAGGGGTGAAGCAGGCTCGCTGCCGAGCAGAGAGCCTGATGCGGGGCTTGATCCCAGAACCCCGGGATCATGACCTGAGCCGAAGGCAGAGGCTTTAACCCACTGAGCCACCCAAGCGCCCCGGGGTTTTAAAATTTTATGGAGTCCCTCTGATGGTTGTCCTCTTGTTCTTTTGGCTTGTCTTCTGGTAGAGGAACCTGCCACATTTTTTTCCAGTCAGTTTTTCTTGGGGTGATCTATCATGGGGCTTGGTTCTGTGGAAACCAGTTTTTCATGCTTTTGTTATCTGGGGTTTTTTGTTCTTTGACAGCTTTCTGCATTTTTTCAGAGGGTCAGAGCAAAGAATCTCTGTGTACTCAGACCTCCATCTCAGAGAGAAACCTCACACTGTTCCCCTCTGGGTGGTCCACAACACACAAGACTCCCGCTCTGCAAACACTGCTTAATGGTGCAATCTCCCACAGGCTGTGTGCATCCCCAGCCACCGTCCCAGTAATGACCCGAGGCCCTGACTTGTTTCTGCACCCCCATGCCACTAGATCCACAAGTGATACTGGTCTGGGGAGCCCAGTTTTGGTGGCTGTCTTTGCCGGGACTGCTGTCCTAGTCTAGGCCTACACCGGGTGGTCTCATACCCTGCAGCCACACAGGTAGCAGAAGGCTGCAGGCCAAGGGACCCAGACTGGAGTTCACACCTGGTTCTCTCAGGGGTGGGCTGGGTGTGTGCAGACGCCACAGTCACACAGGTCACAGAAGTCTTAGTTCAGAGAAAAGCTGCAGGCTGAGGGATGCTGATCGGAGTTAATGCCAGGCTCTCTCTGGCGCCGGTGGGAGTGCTTTAAGCCCAAGCAGTGGTGCAAGTAGTGAAAAGCCACCTGTTCAAGGACCATGGATGGGGGTCCTGCTGGACTCTTTCTGGTGTGGATGGTCACTGGGACAATGGGCTTAGCCCCCTGGCCATTCCCGCCCAATTCCCCCACTTGCCCCTTAAGATCTTTTGCTCTTTTTGAGTGCTTTTAACCAGACTCCATGTTAATGCTGGTCTGCAATAACCGGGCACTTTCATATTGGCGTATTACTTTCCAAATGTGTCACTCCTGGTGGCTCTCTCTCCCTTCCGTTTATCTTCCAATATATGTCCAGCGTTCCCACTCCACATTACCTCTCCACTGATGTCTTCTCACCCCACAGATCCAGAAGCATATAATCTTATATCTCAGGCTGATTTCAGGGGTGTTCAGTGTGTTCTGGTATATATTTAGACCACATTAGAGGACTGGTTGAAACAGGGTCTCCTATTTCTCTGCCATCTTGCCTCTCCCATTAGATGATCATCATTGAACCTCACTTGCATCTGGCACTTGGTAGGGACCAGGAAAAAATGACAGGGCTCCAGCCCCATGGGGCTCATTGTCCAGAATAGGTTGAGAGAGAAGTCAGAAACAGGACAGAGTGAAATCAGGGTGGCTTGTGGCTTTCTGTGGGATATTTGGAGAATAGCACAGGACGAGCAGGGATATGGGCTCCAGCAGCTGGATCTCAGGATTCACATGGATTCCCTGTGTGGAAGTTGGGAAACATATTTCAGACACAATGCCCAACACTGCTGTCATGGACACTCCTCCCAAAACAGGACCCAACAAGTCTGGGATGGGTTTTCCTCTCTGTATTTTCATCTCACCTGTTTCATCATAAATCTGAGGCCCCTCTTAATAGGTGGGCTGCTTTTCCATCCAGGAGAGTGAGCAGTCCTTACAGAAGGGCAGTTCCTGATCACAAGTGTCCACCCACATAGATAATGAGTCAAAGAAGAAACTGTAGCCTGGAGAACAAAGAGCCAGTTGTGACAGATGTCCTGGGTTGATGCTCATATCCACATGAAGACAGTGTATGCCCCGAGGCCAGAGAAAAAGCACTCAGCATGCAGAAAGCCTGGGCTGTGCAGATGCTTCTCAGGGATGATAGGAATTCCCAGCTTGTGCTTTTGCAGAGAAAGAAAATGCGACATAGAATTTGAGGGAGGGAAGTTCCCTATTGACTGGTGAGATCTCTACATGAGGAGAACGTTTTCTCAACTCAATGTTTTCTCATCTACTTGGCTGCATAGAGAATAGGAGAAATTAGAGGTGGGAGAAAAAAACGTAATATATTCCTGAGTTCAACTGAGAGTCTGTTGGGGCCAATTCCACATTAAAACCTGTTAAACGCCTAGGGCCTGCCTGGGCCTACTCAGCCATAGTGACTCCATGTTGCCTAGGTAGACATTTTTTTTTGTTTAATAAATGCCTCAACAGTTATTGATATCAGTTCCAGGTAACTGTTGCTAAAACACACACCTAAAACAAGGACATTTTGTTTATATCAGTTCCAGGTAACTATTACTAAAACACACATCTAAAAGAAGGCCAGACATGTGGAAATATCCAACCATCCATATCCACATATGTAAAGGTCTGCAGTTGTGCCCTATAAAACTAGCATGTAAGAAAAAGGGTGGGGGGGGGTTGCTCTCTTCGGAGGCGGCCCTGGCCAGTCAGTCTGACTTCTAATGCTTGGCATAGAATAAAGCTTTAAATAACTTTCACTTTGTCTAAGCCTAGTTCCCCTGGCTGGTCAGTCTAACATCCAAAGCTTGGCATAGAATAAGGCTTTGCATAACTTTCACTTTGTCTCAGTCTCGTTCCTTTCATAACTGACCCAACAAGTCTATAGACTAAATCCCTGTTCTCAAATGGAAGCCTCACCCCCCACTACACCTGCTCCTGGGTCTCATCAAATTTTCTAGGATGTCCTGAGCACCTCAAATGTCCTGAGCACCCTCTGCTGCCCCTAGGTCCCCTTGGTGACTTGACTGCCCGCTGGTGTCCTGAGAGTCCCCTGGTGTCCTTACTGCCCCTGTATCACAGCCTTTCCTATGTCCTTGCAGGCAGATTTGTGTCTGAGCTCACAATGAAATAGTTTCAGTATGTGGTTTACACATTAATAGACAGCCCTGTCCTTGACTCTCAAGCTGTTAACCTGTGGAAAAAGCACGTTCTTGCCATTGTCTCTGGAGATGGTGAATCGCTCCTTCACATGGTCTGCAAAGCTTCTGCTATGTCCATGAGCATTAATGCATGCAACCTACTGCAGCCCCTTCCCTGGAGCCTGGTGGACCCAGCTCATGACATTACTATTGAAGATGCATTCATAGGCTATGCAGGAGAGTCTCAGGGACCCCCAGGTTTCACCAGGTCTCCCCCAGAATCCACCAGTTGCACCTCACACTGGACACCTGCAGACACAAGAGATCCTAGTCAGGAAACCGTCACACATCAATGGTTTCTTTCACTCATATCCACTCACATCCTCAATGTCTCTTGTTCACCATGAATTACTTTTTAAAATGCAACAAGGAAAACCCAGCCAAGCACTAAGTCCATAGGAGTTGTTTGTGTTCTGTCCGTATCATAGAATGGAACACCTGGGAATCCCAGGCGCGGACTCCTCTCCCAGCTGCAGGACCAAGGCTACACTGGTTTAATCAGGAGATGGAGGACCCTATTTGCACGTCCTCTGAGTATATAAAAAATTTTACAGGTAGCATCTTCAAGGTGGCAGTGACGTAGAGTAGCTGTGTGGATCCTGGGGGAGATTGGTTACCATGGTATCTTTGAGGAAACTCTGCTGTTTTATTTTGCAATTTTGCTAGAACAATTTCCTAGCACCAAAAATCTCCCTTTTTTCATATAATCACCCAGAATCTGTGATGTAGGCAGCAATTTTAGTACCATTGTAAGGGTGGATAGGTACACACTGCAGCACAGAGGGGTTGTGTGAATGTCCGAAAGCACAGAGAAGGTGAGAGTGCGCCCATGTCTTGGTCTGTCCTCTTCATCATGGGACCTGGTTGCTCCCCTGAACCACTTTCAGGATAGAGCTAGACATGGAATTTGCAGGCTCCCTGACTTTCCAGGGTACACTGATGTGTGTATACCAGGTCTTTCTGTCACAGAAACATGGGGACATGCAGAAGCCTTGACAGAGACTAACGGAGTTGATGGAGACGGTGTGGGTTATCAACAACCACAAGGACATTTACACTCAAACTCTCTGTACACATCAATGGAAAGCCTTAATAAAGATAAAAGAGTGGAATTATTAATCACAGAATTAAAGTCGGAGCACCAGAGATCAGAAATATTGCTGTTACTTAAAGAAAATCCCTCATCTCTGGAATGGAAATCATTGTACTTTTACACTCACATTTATTGCCACGACAACATCAATTATATTTATCCCAGTGCTTGGCCCTTGGCAAATTTTGTTATTGCCATTTGGATTGTTTATTCAAAAAATAGAAGACTCTTCTGTGCTTCCATAGATTTTGCAAACTGTTTACTGTGTTCTTGTTAGGAGTAAGTTTGCAGAGCATGGAGCTGGAACACTTGAGAGGAGACCTGCCCTCAACCAACCTCTTGTCTTGTATCATGAGCTCCCTGATTCCTCAGTCATTGGGATTTTGAGTGCACCCTGATGGTCCCAGTGTACCTGTTGGTGTCAAAGAGATACAGGGTCTCTTTTTCACCTTTCATCATTTATTCAACAAGCAAGGAAAGTCCATTCCAGTATGACCACAAAGACCGTCCTGTTGAAAGAATGTCTTCTCAAACTTATTTCCTATAGTTGACTTCCTCACTCTGTTCCTTGGCTACAGTATTGACCTACATTTGTTGTATTCAAAGGTGAGCAGGAATCTTCAACCAAGTCCCTACTATCAGGTGCCCTCAAGTCCCCGAGGTCTTTTCCTCTGGAGGGTATAAATTCATAGATTCTATTGTATGGAAAATGTTCCCTCTCTCCGTAAGGTGAGGATCAGTTGCTTGTCCTGGGAGAAGCCATTCTAGTGGCCAAGTTTCTGATATGTTTCTAATTATATTTGATGTGAATCACTAATGAAACTGCCATTGGCCTGAGAATTCTCTTCCCGGATTTTAGCCACTCTGACAGGTATGAGGTGGCATCTTACTGTGGTTTTGATTTTGCTTCCCTGATAATGAGTGATGCTGGGCATCTTTTCATGTATCTGTTAGCCATCTGCATGTCTTCTTTGGATAAGTGTCTATTGCTGTCTCCTGACCATTTCTTAACTGCATTATTTATATTTTGGGTGTTGATATTGGTAAGCTCTTTATAGGTTTTTGATCATAACCCTTTACCAGGTATGTCTTTTGCAGATATCTTCTCCTCTGATTCCCTAATTTAACGCAGCATAATTTCCTCGAGTCCCATCCATGTTGAGAGAAAACGTGTGTATTCATTTTTATGATGGAAACATAAAATTCCATTGTATATATGGACCATATATTCTTCTTTTTTAAAAAAATCTGTTATTTTTTCAATTTATTTTCAGTGCACCAGAATTCATTGTTTATGCACCACACCCAGTGCTCCATGCAATACATGCCCTCCATAATGCCCACGCCCAGGCTCACCCAACCTCCCACACCCCTGACTCTTCAAAACCCTCAGATTGTTTTTCAGAATCCATAGGCTCTCGTGGTTGATTTCGACTTCCAATTTCCCCCAACCCCCTTCTCTTCTCCATCTCCCCATGGCCTCCATGTTATTTCTCATGCTCCACAAATAAGTGAGACTGCATGATAATTGACTCTCTCCTTTTGACTTATGTTACTCAGCATAATCTCCTCCATTCCTGTCCCTGTTGATAAAAAAGTTGGGTATTCATCCTTTCTGATGGAGGCATAATACTCCATCGTGTACATGGACCACATCTTCCTTATCCATTCATTCATTGAAGGGCATCTTGGTTCTTTCCAGTTTGGTTACCATGGCCATTGGTGCTATGAACACTGCTGCTATGAACATTGGGTTAGAGATGGCCCTTCTTCTCACTACACCTGTATCTTTGGGGTAAATACCTAGTAGTGCAATTTCAGGGTCATGGGGAAGCTCCATTTTTAATTTCCTAAGGAATCTCCACACTCTTTTCCAAAGTGGTCACACCAACTTGCATTCCCACCAACAGTGTAAGAGGGTTCACCTTTCTCCACATCCTCTCCAACACATGTTGTTTCCTGTCTTGTCAATTTTGACCATTCTAACTTGTGTAAGGTGGTATCTCAATGTGGTTTTATTTTAATCTCCCTGATGGCTAGTGATGATGAACACATTTCATGTGTCTGATAGCCATTTGAATGTCTTCATTGGAGAAGTGTCTGTTCATGTCTTTTGCCCGGTTTTTGACATGATTATCTGTTTTGAGTGAGTTGAGTTTGAGAAGTTCTTTATTGATCCTGGATATCAGCCTTTTGTCTGTACTGTCATTTACGAATATCTTCTCCCATTCCATGGACTGCCCATTTGTTTGTTGACTGTTTCCTTTGCTGTGCAGAAGCTTTTGATCTTGATGAAGTCCCAAAAGTTCATTGTTGCTTTTGTTTCCTTTGCCTTTGGAGATGTATATTGAAAGGAGTTTCTGTGACTGATATCGAAGAGGTTACTGCCTCTGTTCTCCTCTAGGATTCTGATGAATGCCTGCCTCACGTTGAGGTCTTTTATCCATTTCGAGTTTATCTTTGTGTATGGTGTAAGAGAATGGTCGAGTTTCATTCTTCTACATATAGCTGTCCAGTTTTCCCAGCACCATTTATTGAAGAGAATGCTTTTTTTTCCACTGTATATTTTTCCTGCTTTATCTAAGGTTATTTGACCATAGAGTTGAGGGTCCATATCTGGGCTCTCTACTATGTTCCACTGGTCTATGTGCCTGTTTTTATGCCAGTATCATGCTGTCTTGGTGATTATAGCTTTGTAGTAAAACTTGAAATAAGTCAAAGTGATACACCCAGTTTTGTTTTTCAACATTTCCTTAGGAATTCTGGGTCTCTTCTGATTCCATACAAATTTTATTTATTCCCAGGTATCTCATGGTTCCTGGTGCTCTAGTAAATGGAATTGATTCTCTAATTTCCCTTTCCATATTTTCATTGTTACTTTATAAGAAAGCAACTGATTTCTCTACCTTGATTTTGTAACCTGCCACATTACTGAATTGATGTGTGAGTTCTAGTAGTTTGGGTTTTCCATATAAAAGAATCCATATAAAGAATCATGTCATCTACGAAGAGAGGGTGTTTGACTTCTTCATTGCCAATTTAAATACCTTTTTATTTCTCTTTGTTGTCTGATTGTCGTTGCTAGGACTCCTAATACTATGTTGATCAATAATGTTGAGAGTGGGCATCCTTGTCGTGTTCCTGATCTCAACAGGTAGGCTGTGAGCTTTTCCCCATTGAGGATGATATTAGCTGTGGTGTGTTCATGGATAGGCTTTATGAAGTTGAGGAATGTTCCCTTTATCCCTGTACTTTGAAGCTTTTAAATCAGTATTCGATGCTGTATCTTGTCAAATGCTTTATCTACATCAATTGAGAGGACCATGTGGTTCTTCTCTCTTCTCTTATTGATTTGTTCTATCACATTGATTGATTTGTGAATGTTAAATCATCCTTGTAACCCAGGGATTAATCCCACCTGGACATGGTGGATAATCTTTTAATGTGCTGTTGGATCCTAAATGCTAGGATCTTGTTGAGAATCTTAGCATCCATATTCATCAGGTATATTGGTCTGAAATTGTCCTTTTTGCCTGGTTTGGGGATCAGGGTAATGCTGTCTTCATAAAAAGAGTCTGGAAGTTTTCCTTCTGTTTCAATTTTTTGAAACCTATTCAGGAGAATAGGTGTTATTTCTTCTTTGAAAGTTTGGTAGAATTCTCCAGGGTATCCGTCAAGTCCTGGGCTCTTGTTTTTTGGGAGGTTTTTGATCACTGCTTCGATCTCATTACTAGATATTGGGCTATTCAGGTTGTCAATTTCTTCCTGATTCAGTTTTGGAAGTATATAGTTTTCCAGGAATGCATCCATTTCATCTGGGTTGCTAAACATATTGGCATATAACTGTTGATAATAATTTCTGATGATTGTTTCTATTTCCTTGGTGTTAGTTGTGATCTCTCCCTTTTCATTCATTGTTTTATTAATTTGGGTCTTCTCTATTTTCTTTTGGATTAGTTTTGCCAATGATTTATCAATCTTATTGATTCTTTAAAAAGCATGCTTCTAGTTTCATTGATACATTCTACTTTATCTCCACATTCTATCTCATTGATATCTGCTCTAATATTCATTATTTCCCTTCTTGCATGTGGAATTGTTTTAATTTGCTTTTGATTCTCCAATTCCTTAAGGTGTAAAGACAGCTGGTGTATTGTGGATTTTTTAAATTTTTTGAGGGAGGCTTGGATGACTATGCATTTCCCACTTATGACTGCCTTTGCTTTATCCCATACATTTTGGACCAAAGTGTCTTATTCACATTGGTTTCTGTGAATTTTTTTAAGTTTTTCTTTGATTTCCTGTTTGATGAAAGCATTCTTAATAAGGTGGTCTTTATCTTCCAGGTATCTGAATTCCTTCCAACTTTTCCTTGTGGTTGAGCTCCAGATTTAAAACATTGTGATCTGAGAATATGCAGAGAATAATCTCAACCTTTTGGTATTAGTTGAGCCCTGATTTTTGACCCAGTATGTGGTCTATTCTGGAGAAGGTTCCATGTGCACTCGAGAAGAAAGAGTATTCTGTTGTTTTAGGGTGGAATGTCCTGTATATATCGATGATCATGTTTCTTTATTGATATTCTGCTTGGATGATATGTCTATTACTGTGAGTGGCTTGTTAAGTTCTCTTAGTATTAATGTATCTATATCAATATGACTATTTGCCTTGATTAATAGTTTTCTTATGTAATTGGCTGCTCCCTTATTGGGGGCATAAATATTTACACTTCTTTGATCTTCTTGGTGAATAGCCCATTTATGAATGATATAGTGTCATTCTGTATCTCTGACTACAGTCTTTGGTTTAAAATCTAATTTATCTTATATGAGAATTCCTACCCCAGCCTTCTTTTTAGGTCCATTGGCATGAAAGATACTTCTCCATTCCTTCGCTTTCAGTCTGGATGTATCCTTAGGTTCAAAATGGGTTTCATGCAGACAACATATGAATGGGTCCTGTCATTTTATCCAATCTGCAACCCTGTGTCATTTATTGGCACATTTAGGCCATTCATGTTGAGAGTGATTATTGAGAGATATATTTTTATTGACATTGTGTTACCTGTGAAGTCATTGTTTTTATAGACTCTCTTCATATATTTCTGTTCAGTGATATTCTTGTTTTTTATTTTCCTCTTTTATAGAATCCCCCCTTAATATTTCTTGCAATGCCAGCTTGGGGGTCACATACTCTTTTAAACCTTGCTGGTCTTGGAAGCTCTTTATCTCTCCATCCATTTGAGTGTCAGTCTTGCTGTATAAAGTACTCTTGGCTGCATTTTCTTCTCATTTAGTGCCCTGAATACATCTTACCAGCCCTTTCTGGATTGTCAGGTTTCTGTGGACAGGTCTGACATTATTCTGATGGGTTTTCCTCTGTATGTAAGGAATATCTTCCCCCAGCTGCTTTCAAGATCTCCTGTCTAAAATTGTGATTCATCATTTTCACAGTCAGGTGTGTCGAGATCTTTCTAGATTCTATGATCTTGGGGGAAACCTTTCTGCCTCGAAGACAGGAATGATGGTTCCATACACCAGACTGGGAAGTTTCATGGAGAATATGTTCAACTATATCTTCTAGTCTTCTTTCTTTCTCTTCCCCCTCAGGGATTCCAATAATTCTGACATTGAAATGTTTCATGGCATCATTTATTTCCCTTATTCTGTTTTCATGACTTCTAAACTGTTCCAGGCTTCCTACTGATTCTTTTTCTCTCTCTGTTGTCCTCAAGATCACTAATTCTATCTTCTGCCCCAGTTTCCCTAGCTGTTAGAGTATTTAGATTCAATTGGAACTCATTGAGGGCATTGTTAACATCATCCTTGGTGGCTTTCACTTATGCCCTAAGCAATTCCATTTTGTCATTAAAGGCTTTCTCCAACCTAGCTATTGCCTGGATAATTGTTAGCCTGAATTCCCTTTCTGACATAATGTCTATGTCCATATCCAATAGTTCTGATAGAGAGGGCCCAATATCTGAATTTTTCTTCTGTTGGGCATTCCTCCTCCTAGTCATTTTGGTGATAGATGGCTGAAGGGATGTGGAGCTGAATGTATCAACTGTAGTGCAGGCAACGTGCACTCTGGGATGCTCCTGAGCAATCGGGAGTCATCACCAATAAGGAAGAAAAACGAAAATAAAGATAGATAGAGAGAGAGAGAGAGAGAGGAGAAAAAAAAAGAAAGAGAAGACCCAGCCCAAATGGGCCCCAATGGTAATATTTATAAAGTATACAAACAGAAACAGACAAACAAAAAGATGGGCAAATGTAAATGAGAAGAAAAGAAAAATGAAAAAAAAAAACCTAGATAAAATGATTTCCAAGTATAAGATTATATACTACTAGGACAAAAACAAATACATAGAAATACTGACAGAAGAAAAATTTGGGAGAATGGTTATAAATTCTTAGTGTGGGTGAGGACGGTTATTTTGATTCTTCCTGAATGTATGTTGATATCTTTGTTAAAGGACTCAACTTTCCTGAGATGAAGGGGGAATAAATCTGGTTTAAATATGGGGGTAGCATTGTGTGGGGAAAGGGGATTACCTTGAAGCTTAACTCTATATAAATATTAAAATAATAATAATAATAATAATAATAATAATAATAATAATAGTAAAATAAACAAAAAGTAAAAAAAATAGAAAAGCAAAAGAAAAACACAGGTATATGAACTAAAAAAGTTAAGATCAAAAGGCTATTATGGGGTAATACCCAGTACTGCAATTGCAGGGTCATAGGGAAGCTCTATTTTTAATTTCTTGAGGGCTCTCCACACTGTTCTCCAAAGTGGCTGCATCAACTTGCATTCCCACCAACAGTGTAAGAGGGTTTCCCTTTCTCAACATCCTCACCAATACACGTTGTTTCCTGTCTTGCTAATTTTGGCCATTCGAACTGGTGTCAGGTGGTATCTCAATGTGGTTTTAATTTGAATCTCCCTCATGGCTAGTGATGATGAGCATATTTTCATGTGTCTGATAGCCATTTTTTTGTCTTCATTGGAGAAGTGTCTGTTCATATATTCTGCCCATTTTTTTCTTTTATTCTGCCCATTTTTTGATATGATTATCTGTTTTGTGTGTGTTGAGTTTGAGGAGATCTTTATAGATCCTGGATATCAACCTTTTGTCTGTACTGTCATTTGCAAATATCTTCTCCCATTCCGTGGGTTGCCCTTTTGTTTTGTTGACAGTTTCCTTTGCTGTGCAGAAGCTTTTGATCTTGATGAAGTCCCAAAAGTTCATTTTTGCTTTTGTTTCCTTTGTCTTTGGAGACATATCTTGAAAGAATTTGCTGTGGCTGATATTGAAGAGGTTACTGCCTATTATCTCCTCGAGGATTCTGATGGATTCTTGTCTCATGTTGAGGTCTTTTAGCCATTTTGAGTTTTTGTGTACTGTGTAGGAGAATGGTCGAGTTTTATTCTTCTACATATAGCTGTCCAGTTTTCCCAGCACCATTTATTGAAGAGACTGTCTTTTTTCCACTGTATATTTTTTCCTATTTTGTCAAAGATTATTTGACCATAGAGTTGAGGATCCATATCTGGGCTCTCTACTCTGTTCTACCGGTCTATGTGTCTGTTTTTATGCCAGTACCATGCTGTCTTGGTGATCACAGTTTTGTAGTAATGCTTGAAATCAGGGAATGTGATGCCGCCAGTTTTATTTTTGTTTTTCAAAAATTTCATTAGCATATTCGGGGAGTCTTCTAATTCCATACAAATATTAAGACTATTTGCTCCAGCTCATTGAAAAATAATGGTGGAATTTTGATCGGAATGGCATTAAAATTATAGATTGCTGTAGGCATTATAGACATTTTAACAATGTTTATTCTTCCAATCCAAGAGCATGGAACCCTCTTCCATCTTTTTGTGTCTTCTTCAATTTCTTTCATGAGTGTTCTGTAGTTCCTTGAGTACAGATCCTTTACCTCTTTGGTTAGGTTTATTCCCAGGTATCTTATGGTTCTTGGTGCTATCGTAAATGGAATCGATTCTCTAATTTCCCTTTCTGTATTTTCATTGTTAGTGTATAAGAAAGTCACTGATTTCCGCACATTGACTTTGTATCCTGCCACGTTACTGAATTGCTGTATGAGTTCTAGTAGTTTGGGGGTGGAGTCTTTTGGGTTTTCCATATAAAGAATCATGTCATCTGCAAAGAGAGAGAGTTTGACTTTTCCTTGCCAATTTGGATACCTTTTGTTTCTCCTTGTTGTCTGATTGCTGTTGCTAGGACTTCTAATACTATGTTGAACATTAGAGCTTCTCTATGACCCTGCAATTGCACTACTGGGTATTTACCCCAAAGATACAGACGTAGTGAAAAGAAGGGTCATCTGTACCCCAATGTTTATAGCAGCAATGGCCATGGTCACCAAACTGTGTAAAGAACCAAGATGCCCTTCAACGGACGAATGCATAAGGAAGATGTGGTCAATATACACAATGGAGTATTATGCCTCCATCAAAAAGGATGAATACCCGACTTTTGTAGCAACATGGACGGGACTGGAAGAGATTATGCTGAGCGAAATAAGTCAAGCAGAGAGAGTCAATTATCATATGGTTTCACTTATTTGTGGAGCATAACAAATAACATGGAGGACATGGGGAGATGGAGAGGAGAAGGGAGTTGAGGGAAATTGGAAGGGGAGGTGAACCATGAGAGACTATGGACTCTTAAAAACAACCTGACGGTTTTGAATGGGGTGGGTGGTGGGATGTTGCGGGAGCTATGTGGTGGGTATTAGGGAGGGTACATATTGCATGGAGCACTGGGTGTGGTGCAAAAACAATGGATACTGTTATGCTGAAAAGAAATTTAAAAAGGCAAAAATAAATGGAAAAAGGGAGAATAGTCAGAATAAATTAAAAATAAATGTTATATCTATGTCATAGTGATGGTTGTCCTCTTGTTTGTTTGTGTGTGTGTTTGTTGTTGTTTTTTTTTTCTCCCCTTGGTGGCTTTTGGCAGTTCTTTAGAGGTTTAGAGGAAAGCAAACTTCACCCATACCTCCATCTTGGAGAGAAGCCTCAGTCTGTTCCCCTCTGGGTGCTCCAGAGCACATAAATTCTCCCTCTGTCACTGGCAGAGCACTTCCCCAGTCACGATCGTTGGGGTCACAGGACCTCCCGCTTGTACCCATAACCATGAGAAATACTAGTCCAGACATAGCTTCCAGCAGCTACCTCCGCCATGGCTGTCTGCATAGGTCCAGACTACCAGAGATGTTCCAACCAGAGATACCACACTGAGATTTTCACAATGGCCCTGGGCTGGGAATGCTCAGAATCTCCTGGTCCTAGAGAGCACTGGCCAGCGCCTGCAGGGACCTCTCTCAGGAGAGAGTGTGGAGCGTGACTCAGACCCAGGTTGCCCAGAGGCTGTGGTTCTAGAGAGTGCCGGCTAGCGTCTACACCAGACTCCCTCATGGGTGCTGCCACCCAGACATTCTCAGTTGTGCCGCCGATGGCTCAGAGACCAAGACCTGGCTTCTTTGCTGCACTCTCTGGTTCAGCCCCAGCTGTGGCTGTCCTGAGTCTGTGGGCTTAAGTCCCTGTCCCTAACTGTCCGATTCCACCAATTTCCCCATAAGATCTTCTGCTCTTTTTGCATGCTCTCAACCAGACTCCAAGTTAATGCTGGTCCCCAATCACAGGGCACTCTCGTATTGGGATATTACTTTCCAATGTGTCACTTCTGTTGACTCCCTCCTCCTTTTGTTTTTCTTCAGATATCAGTCCGATGTTCCCACTACACTTTACTTGTCCACTGGTGTATTCTGCCCCTATAGAGATCCAGAAGTGTATCATTCTAATCTCAAGCTGATTTAATGTGTGATCAGAATTCTCTGGTACATAATCGGCTCAATTTAGGGGACCAGTTGAAACAGCACCTCCTACTTCTCCACCATCCTTTCTCCCCTCCCACTAATTTACAGTTTTACCAATCTTATTTAGGGTCCTTCTGCCTGAGTATGCTGTCAACTAAAATAAGTGATGTGAGAATGGTGTGCACACAATATCCCAAGCACCGGGATCATTCTTCTCTAGCTTTGGCCTCATGATGTCCCTGTACATGATGTCCAGTGTGCCCTTAAAGGTGCTGGTTCATAGCTTTTACAATGGGCTCTGTGCTATGTGGTATTGAATGCAGCTGAATGTTTTTATGGTTTTGAGGTCTTACATCAGAATATCTATAATTAATTGTCATTTAGGGAGAAAGTTAAGCAAGTGTATGTGACTTTATGTCTTTTCTGCATGTAAATATGCTTTTCCTATTATAAGCAAGCATTCTATTTACAGATGAAGGAAGTAAGGCCAAATCATATTTCCATAGAGGGTCCCTGGGGAAACTGATATATGGAATGAAAGCTCCAAACTGTTACAGGACACATGTGTTCAACCTGCTCCTGCACCTGCTTCTGGTGTGGAAAGTGTATTGTTGGGTCTTGAGTAGCCTTTTAGTATTCTGAGAGCCAGTTCATGTCCTTAAATTCCTCTGATGATCTGATTTTCTATTCGTGTCTTCTGCCTATTTCTTAAGTGGATTATTAATTTATTATTAATTTATTATTAAGTGGATTCGTTTTTGGGTGTTCAGTCTGGTAAATTATTTAAAGATTTTATCAGATATGTTGTTTGTGAACATCTTCTCCCATTCCTCAGTCATATGTGGAATTTATGAAAGAAAATAGATGAAGATATGGGAAGTGGGAAAAGGAAAAAATGAGGGAGGGAAACAAGCTATAGGTGACTCTTAATAAAATAATCATGGTTCCCAGTATCCCTATACTACATTCTCTCTCCAAACCTTCTCATGTGGTCTCATGGGGAGAGTCCTACAATTACTTCAGAGAAGAAGAAAAACATTGAGAGTAGCCAACTTTGTTTCTGCATAATTTACAGACACTGATTAAATGTGGAACTCACTAGACTTATCATGTTCTCTACCACCCTGAAGCACCTGGTTTTATATGAGAGAATTCCCTAACGAAGTCAGGATTACAGCACTAACTCAGTGGCAATATCTTGCAAATCTGAGGCAAAGTTGAGATCCTTATAGAATGAAGATGTTGGTCATCCTGCCGGGTGATGGCCTGGGACAGCCTGAAGATTTGGCTGACAACAAAGAGAAGTAATCATTACAAGAATATGAAAGCAGCTATAAATCCCAGTTTTCATTCTTTTCTAGTTACAGATGAGGGCCTTAGCTATCATGGATATTTCCTCTTTATTATTATTTTTTTCTGTAAATATGTGTCTTTGTCTTGTTCCCTTTTTTCTTTGCCATATAGCATAAGATGTATTGACTTTATACCATTGCATTTAAGAAATCCTCATTTTCCATCATAATATTTCAGTTGAAAGTTATCAAGGAGAAGAGTAAACACCACTTAAGATTTTCATCCCCTCTGTGCTCGCTTCAGCAGCACATATATAAGATTTTCATCCCCTCCTCAGGGAAGGGTTTATAGAGTTCTTGGTTGTATATGGGACAAGTATGTATGATACTTGTATCATATATGGTGAAGCTGTAACTGTATTATTATTTTTATTTGTGAAACAAGTGTGATTAAGGCAATGAATATGGATGCCTGGTTTATAGGAGTTGATGAGTGGTGGTTAACTTTATATGCCAAATGACAAGACATGGGTGCACAGATTAAACATTGTTTATCTGGGGCTTTGTGAGGCTGCTTCTAGGAGAGATTGATGATCTTATCCATTGTCTCTGTGTACATGGGCATCATCCAATGCATTAAGGTTCTGAAAAGAATAAAAGGCTGAGGGAGGAGGAATTCTCTCCTGTTTACTTCCTGTGTGCATGCTTGAGCAGGGACATTGGTCACCTCCTGCTCTTCAATGCAGTTACACCTTCAGGTCCCCAAGATCTCTGAATAGACCCCACTGAGAATCTGATGATACTTTCATCTCTGGCCATCCTAGGTCTTCACCTTGTGATAGTAGATCATGGGACTTCTCAGACTCTCCAGTGATGTATGCCAATGAGCTATGGGTTCTGTTCCTCAGGAGAATGATGACTTATACGTGGAGATTCTAGGATATACTTGTGATTTGCTGTAACTGACAAATTGTGTCAAACATATGAAGCCCTAACAACCAAAGTTCTATGAATTAAGTGTCATCTTGTGTGTTTCGGACAGAGCTGGGTGAGGATAATGAGGATTGAAGAGATAATGAAGAAATCACCAGTCCTTGGATACTAAAGGGAGAAACCTGCTTCTGTTCATCCTGGGGGCAATTCTTAGAGCCTTACAGAAGCAGGAGTGCAGATGAGAATGTTAGGGCGATGTCATCTTTCCAAAAGAAAGAGCAATAAATATTTTGAGAAAAAAACAGTATAATAAAATGAGTACATTTTAAGTGAAAGATTAAAATTAATCATGTATAATATATTTATACATTGAAGTCAGTTATGGATAATCTCAAATACTGATACTTTGCCTATCAATACATTTTATTATTTAGGAATTATTTATAGAAGTATTTTATTAAAATATTTGACAGTATTATTAATAGTATTGAACAGCATTTGATAGTATTAAATATTTAATACTAAGATTTTATTTTATTTTTTTTCTTTTAAAATTTATGTTATGTTAGTCACCATACAAAACATCATTAGTTTTTGATGTAGTGCTCCATGATTCATTGTTTGCATATAACACCCAGTGCTCATTAAAACATGTGCCCTCGTTAATACCCATCACTGGGCTAACGCATTCCCTGACCACTCTCTCTTCTGAAACCTTCACATTACTTCCTCGAGTCCAGAATCTCTCATAATTTTTCTCCCTCTCTGATGCCCCCCTTCAATTTTTCTTTCCTTCCCCTAATGTCGTCTGTGCTATTCCTTATGTTCTACAAATAAGTGAAACCATATGATAATTTTCTTTCTCAGCTTCGCTTACTTCACTTAACACTTACATCACTTAACACATAACTCCAATTTCAACCACGTCAGTGCAAATTGTAGCTATTCCTAATTTCAGATGGCTGAGTAATATTCCATTATATATATGGTCCACATCTTCTTTATTTTTTTAATTTTTAATACGTAGGTTACCCTATAGATTTTTGTATCTATGCATTTATTTATAGTTATATATTAAAATCTGATAACTTTAGTTAGAATAATCACTAAATATTCAAAAAATCTGGGAAAATAAGAGAAAATACTTACAAATTCTTATTTCTTAGAAGTGGGCAGGGATAATCAGGACCCCTGGGACCTCCCAGGACCACCTGTGGGCATCTCTTTGTTTAAATCACAAAGAATATTGGTCTGCGTTGGGACAACAATTGTTCTATGAGATGTGCTGGAAGTAGGTCAATAGATAACCTCCCCTTTCTCTGCATGAGAATGAATATTGAAAAAAGAGTGGGTTACAATTTATTTATTTATTTTTCTTTTTTGCATTTACTTTTTCTTTAAATTTAATTTTATTTTTTCAGATTCATTGTTTATGCTCTACACCCAGTGCTCCATGCAATCCGTGCCCTCCATAATACCCACCACCAGGCTCAGCCAACTTCCCTCCCTCCTCCCCTCCAAAACCCTCAGATTGTTTCTCAGAGTCGACAGTCTCTCCTGGTTCATCTCCTTCTCCGACTTTCCCCAATTCACTTTTCCCGTCCTTTTCCTAATGACCTCCATGTTTTTCCTTATGCTTCATAAGTAAGTGAAACCAATGATAATTGACTTTCTCTGCTTGACTTATTTCGCTCAGCATAATCTCCTCCAGTCCAGTCCATGTTGATACAAAAGTTGGATATTCACCCTTTGCTTTTTTAAAGATTTTTTTAAAATTTATTTATTGGACAGAGAGAGACACAGTGAGAGAGGGAACACGATCAGGGGGATTTAGAGAGGGAGAAGCAGGATTCCTGCTGAGCAGGGAGCCTGTTGCGGGGTGGGATGCCAAGACCCTGGGATCGTGACCCAAGCTGAAGGCAGGTGCTTAATGCCTGAGTCATCCATAAGACCCCAGTAGACATCCTTTATTATGGAGGCATAGTATTTGATTGTATATATGAACCATATCATCTGTTGAAGGACATCTTGGCTCCTTGCACAGTTTGGCAATTGTGGCCATTGCTGCTATGAACATTGGTGTACAGATGCCCCTTCTTTTCACTACATCTGTATCTTTGGGGTAAATACACAGTGGTGCAGTTGCAGGGTCATACGGAAGCTCTGTTTTTAATTTCAGAATCTCCACACTGTTTTCCAAAGTGGCTACACCAACTTGCATTCACAACAACAGTGTAAGAGGGCTCCCCTTTCTCCACATCCTCTCCAACACTTGTATACTTTCTTGTTAATTTTGGCCATTCTAACTGGTGTAAGATGATATCTTAATATGGTTTCGATTTGAATCTCCCTGATGGGTGGTGATGGTGAACATTTTTTCATGTGTCTGTTAGCCATTTGTATGTCTGCACTGGAGAAGTGTCTGTTCATGTATTCTGCCCATTTTTGACATAATTATCTGTTTTTTGCGTGCAGAGTTTGAGGAGTTCTTTATAGATCTTGGATATCACCCCTTTGTCTGTACTGTCATTTGTGAATATGTTCTCCCATCCTTTGGGTTGCCTCTTTGTTTTGTACGCTGTTTCCTTCGCTGTGCAGAAGCTTTTGATCTTGATGAAGTCCCAAAGTTCGTTTTTGTTTTTGTTTCCTTTGTCTTTGGGGCCATATCTTTTTATTTAATTATTTATTTATTTATTTATTTATTTATTTATTGTTTATGTACAGCTTAACAGTGTTCATTATTTTGGCATCACACCCAATGTTCCATGCAGTACGTGCCCTCCCTATTACCCACCACCTGGTTCCTCAACCTCCCACCCCCCCGCCCCTTCAAAACCCTCTGGTTGTTTTTCAGAGTCCATAGTCTCTCATGATTCATCTCCCCTTCCAGTTTCCCTCAACTCTCTCTCCTCTCCATCTCCCCATGTCCTCCATGTTCTTTGTTATGCTCCACAAATAAGTGAGACCATATGATACTTGACTCTCTCTGCTTGACTTATTTTGCTCAGCATAATCTCTTCCAGTCCCGTCCATGTTGCTACAAAAGTTGGGTATTCATCCTTTCTGATGGAGACATAACACTCCATCGTGTATATGGACCACATCTTCCTTATCCATTCATCCGTTGAAGGGCATCTTGGTTCTTTCCACAGTTTGGTGACCGTAGCCATTGCTGCAATAAACATTGGGGTACAGATGGCCCTTCTTTTCACTACATCTGTATCTTTGGGGTAAATACCCAGCAGTGCAATTGCAGGGTCATAGGGTAGCTCTATTCTTAATTTCTTGAGGAATCTCCACACTTTTCTCCAAAGTGGCTGCACTAACTTGCATTCCCACCAACAGTGTAAGAGGGTGCCTCTTTCTTCACATCCTCTCCAACACACGTTGTTTCCTGTCTTGCTAATTTTGGCCATTCTAACTGGTGTCAGGTGGTATCTCAATGTTGTTTTAATTTGAATCTCCCTGGTGGCTAGTGATGATGAACATTTTTTCATGTATCTGATAGCCATTTGTATGTCTTCATTGGAGAAGTGTCTGTTCATATCTTCTGCCCATTTTTTAATATGATTATATGTTTTGTGTGTGTTGAGTTTGAGAAGTTCTTTATAGATCCTGGATATCAACAGACACTTCGGTCCAAAACTTGTGGAATACAACAAAGGCGGTTCTAAGGGGAAAATACATAGCCATCCAAGCCTCCCTCAAAAAAATTGAAAAATTCAGAATAACCAGCTGTCTCTACACCTTAAAGAACTGGAGAATCAACAACAAATCAAACCAACTCCACATGCAAGAAGGGAAATAACCAAGATTAGAGCAGAGATCAATGCGGTAGAAATCAGAGATACAGTAGAATTTATCAATGAAACTAGAAGCTGTTTTTTTGAAAGAATCAATAAGATCTATAAACCATTGGTCACACTAACACAAAAGAAAAGAGAGAAAGCCTAAATTAATAAAACTATGAATGAAAAGGGAGAGAGCTCAACTAACACCAAGGAAATAGAAACAATCATCAGAAATTATTACCAACAGTTATATGCCAATAAGGTAAGCAACCTAGATGAAATGGATGCATTCCTGGAAAACTACAAACTCCCAAAATTGAACCAGGAAGAAATTGACAACCTGAATAGACTGATATCTAGTAACGAGATTGAAGCAGTGATCAAAAACCTCCCAAAAAACAAGAGCCCAGGACCTGACGGATTCCCTGGGGAATTCTACCAAACTTTCAAAGAAGAAATAACCCCAATTCTCCAGACGCTGTTCCAAAAAATTGAAGCAGAAGGAAATCTAACAAACTCTTTTTATGAAGCCAGCATTACCCTGATCCCCAAACCAGGCAAAGACCCTACCAAAAAGGAGATTTTCAGTCCAATATCACTGATGAATATGGATGCTAAGATTCTCAGCAAGATCCTAGCAAACAGGATCCAGCAGCACATTAAAAAGGTTATCCACCATGACCAGGTGGGATTCATCCCTGGGTTACAAGGATGGTTCACCATTCGCAAATCAATCAGTGTGATAGAACAAATTAATAAGAGAAGAGAGAAGAACCACATGGTCCTCTCAATGGATGCAGAAAAAACATTTGACAAAATCCAGCATCCGTTCCTGATGAAAACGCTTCAAAGTATAGGGATGGAGGGAACATTCCTGAACTTCATAAAAACTATCTATGAAAGACCCACAGCAAATATCATCCTCAATGGGAAAAAGCATGCAGCCTTCCCGTTGAGATCAGGAACATGACAAGGATGCCCACTCTCACCCCTCTTGTTCAACATAGTATTAGAAGTCCTAGCAACAGCAATCAGAAAACAAAGAGAAATAAAAGGTATCCAAATTGGCAAGGAAGAAGTCAAACTCTCTCTCTTCGCAGAAGACATGATTCTTTATATGGAAAACCCCAAAGATTCCACCCCCAAACTACTAGAACTCATACAGCAATTCAGTAACGTGGCAGGATACAAAGTCAATGTACAGAAATCAGTGGCTTTCTTATACACTAACAATTAAAATACAGAAAGGGAAATTAGAGAATCGATTCCATTTACTATAGCACCAAGAACCATAAGATACCTGAGAATAAACCTAACCAAAGAGGTAAAGGACCTGTACTCAAGGAACTACAGAACACTCATGAAAGAAATTGAAGAAGACACAAAAAGATGGAAGACGGTTCCATGCTCTTGGATTGGAGGAATAAACATTGTTAAAATGTCTATACTGCCTAGAGCAATCTATATTTTTAATGCCATTCTGATCAAAATTCCACCGGTATTTTTCAAAGAGCTGGAGCAAATAATCCTAAAATTTGTACTGAATCAGAAGAGACCCCGAATTGCAAAGGAAATGTTGAAAAACAAAAACAAAACTGGCGGCATCACGTTACCCGATTTCAAGCTTTACTACAAAGCTGTGATCACCAAGACAGCATGGTACTGGCATAAAAACAGACACATAGACCAGTGGAACAGAGTGGAGAGCCCAGATATGGACCCTCAACTCTATGGTCAAATAATCTTCGACAAAACAGGAAAAAATATACAGTGGAAAAAAGACAGTCTCTTCAATAAATGGTGCTCGGAAAACTGGACAGTGATATGTAGAAGAATGAAACACGACGATTCTCTTACACCGTACACAAAGATAAACTCGAAATGGATAAAAGACCTCAACGTGAGACAGGAATCTATCAGAATCCTAGAGGAGAGCATAGGCAGTAACTTCTTCGATATCAGCCACAGCAACTTCTTTCAAGATATTATGTCTTCAAAGGCCAAGGAAACAAAAGCGAAAATGAACTTTTGGGACTTCATCAAGATCAAAAGCTTCTGCACAGCAAAGGAAACAGTGAACAAAACAAAAAGGCAACTCATGGAATGGGAGGAGATATTTTCAATTGGGGACATATCTTGAAAGAAGTTTCTGTGGCCAATGTCGAAGAGGTTACTGCCTATGTTCTCCTCTAGGATTCTGATGGGTTCCTGCCTACACTGAAGCATTCATAACACTTTTAAATTCAGCATGATTAGATCTTATTTCTGCCCTTGGATATTCTGTATTGTCGCTAATGCTTTTTTCAAGCCTAGCTAATGACTTCATGATTGCCATCTTCAAGTCTGTGTCTGGCATCTTGCTTATATCAAAATCCATTAGTTCTGTGACAGAGGTCATTGCCTCTGGTTCCTTTTTCTTTGGGATTTCCTCCTCCTTGTCATCCTGTCAATGGATGGTTAAATGAATGGACTGAGTAAAAAATATCAAACACGACCCACACAAGATGCACCCTAGCAAAATCCAGAGTGGTCAGAACCCACCATTAAAAAAAATAAAAAAGGCTGCCATGGCCCACATGACAAATCGACCAGGAAACGCGAGGTTAAGAGGATGGTGAAAAGAAATTAAAGAGACAAAGAGATGGGGGCAGGAGGAGCATAGGGGATGATTTCCACCAATGCCACTTTATTAGTAAAACCATGGAATATATAGGGGCGCCTGGGTGGCTCAGCGGGTTAAAGCCTCTGCCTTCAGCTCAGGTCATGATCCCAGGGTCCTGGGATCGAGCCCCGCATCGGGCTCTCTGCTTGGCTGGGAGCCTGCTTCCTCCTCTCTCTCTCTCTGCCTGCCTCTCTGCCTACTTGTAATCTCTATCTGTCAAATAAATAAAAATCTTTAAAAAAAAAAAAACAACATGGAATATATAGAAGCCTTACAATGAAAAGGTGATTTATCTAAGTGTTGCTGCATGAATAAAGGTTTATATATCAGCTCCATAACTTCCACTAATGACTAGCTACAGACATACCAACACCAGATGGTGGATGGTAAACATCACTCCAATATAAGCACACTTAAAAGATTATCTATCTATATAACAGGACAGCAAGAACCACTAGAAGACTAATGAGTGCACCTTGGCTGTCTTGAAGGTCAACTATCTAGAGGAGCATGTGAGAGGTCACATAGGTGAGCAAACAGTGCATAGCACAGACTCTTTCTCAATGCAAACTCAACTCCATTATCCTTTGCGTTAAATCAGGTAGTGAGACGTTGGACAAGGCATGTCAGAGCCTGGTTTGGCTCTCATCTCGAGACTTACCACGGCTTCCCACATCTCCCCCTTCTTTTTTCAGTAAATCGAGCATATGAAGTTGGGCTTGGGTATGCAGTCGTTGCATATACAGATACACAGATATACAGAAATAGTCCAGCTGCTGAGGAGGGCGGTGAGAATCACAAAAATGATTATAAAAATCCAGAAGGAATGTTTCATGATATTACCTGGATTAAAACCCTGAAGGCCTCTTAGTATTTGATTTACTACATCAGCAGAGTTTTCTAATGTCAATTGAGCATATTCTATGTTAGTGATTTCTCTTTGTAGTTCAGCAAGGTCCAAGATAACGTTATTATGAAACCATACCCCTTGTAAATGGTGTTTAACTGTGTTCCATGAATAATTAAAGGCCTTATGGGGGGTAACGCAAATTTGCTGAAATCCCCCATGGCATGTCAACAACATTTGTGTCCTCAAGGTGGATAGTTGTCCCCCTAGATATTCTACGGCTTCTTCCAGGCTCTCCAATCTACTCAGGATCTTTTCATCGATATGCTCCTGGGCAGTCAGGGCAAGAGAAATATTTTTTGCTAAAGAGTTTATGTGTGTAGCACTGTGAACAGATTGTGAGAGAGCAACGGCAGAAACAGTGGCAGTAGCAATCACAGAAATTAGTACAGCTATTCCTGCTAACAATAATCCTAAAAAAAGTTTAACCCTATTAATTTGATGTTGTAGTTCTACAGCTAATTGATAGCCATAATTAGCATACCAGAAAAAATTAGCATACCAGAGATCCTCTACCTCTACTGGTAATAGAACATACAGGGGTTGTATAACCATGAATATCATAACAGAGGAGTCTCCAAAGGCTGGGAAAGTCAAGGGTAAACAATTTGTCAAAATACAATTGTTACACTCAATTTGATATATTGGGAAACGTCCTCTAGTTCTCTCGTACATATGTGGACGAACAGCGCTGGGTCCTACAACTAAGAGGGAAGGGCGTGGAACACAAGTCTTTACAGAAATGATCACTTGGGTAGCCCGTTCTAAGGTATGGTCACCCATATGAACAGAGACCAGGCCCAAGGCAGTCACCAGTTTCCATAATTCAGAATGATCCATTTCTTTGAAAAAAAATGGATGGTATTTTGATAGGGATTGCATTAAATGTGTAGATTGCTTTAGGTAGCATAGACATTTTCACAATATTTATTCTTCCAATCCAGGAGCATGGAACATTTTTCCATTTTTTTGTGTCTTCCTCAATTTCTTTCATGAGTACTTTATAATTTTCTGTGTATAGATTCTTAGTCTCTTTGGTTAGGTTTATTCCTAGGTATCTTATAGTTTTGGGTACAATTGTGAATGGGATTGACTCCTTAATTTCTCTTTCTTCAGTCTTGTTGTTGGTGTACAGAAATGCAACTGATTTCTGTGCATTGATTTTATATCCTGACACTTTACTGAATTCCTGTACAAGTTCTAGCAGTTTTGGAGTGGAGTCTTTTGGGTTTTCCACATATAGTATCATATCATCTGCAAAGAGTGATAGTTTGACTTCTTCTTTACCAATTTGGATGCCTTTAATTTCTTTTTGTTGTCTGATTGCTGAGGCTAGGACTTCTAATACTATGTTGAATAGCAGTGGTGATAATGGACATCCCTGCCGTGTTCCTGACCTTAACGGAAAAGCTTTCAGTTTTTCTCCATTGAGAATGATATTTGCGGTGGGTTTTTCATAGATGGCTTTGATAATATTGAGGTATGTGCGTGAACCATTTCTTTTGTAGTAACAGTCCTCCTGGTATTGTCACATTGTGAGATTGCAAGTGGGGAGAGCGCAGTCCTCCAGGATGGAGGATGTGCTTCTTAGAACGATATGAAGGTTTCTTTGACCTGTTGGTAATGACAAATCCTGGAATTCCAGGAGGTGTAATAAGCCGCAGTACTTCTTGCATGCAGTCACTCCACATAGGACCTGGAAGAGAGAAATTAAGATTTTTAGGACAGAAAGAATGGGCAGGGGGAAACATTCCTAGCCCAGAAAATGTAGGTGACTCTTCACTAGTGATTTCAAATAGACTCCATTCTTCGAGTCTCTTAGCGATTGCCCTGGTGTGAGGCACCCTTCTGAGGTAAGATACTACATGGGGAACCTGTTTGACCATCATGCAACCATTCATCAAAATTTGTTTCTGAGAAGGGGCTTGGAAACAAATGGGGACTTGGGCTGATGTCCCAGTCCAATTCATATAATACTCGGCATGATCTATTCCTTCTGAACTAATGCCCCCGAATTGATCAATTATATTAGTATGGACTCGAGGAGTTGGATCATCCCAAGTAACGGGATGCACCATGGGCGGATTGGGTAAGTAAGCCCAATAATGTATTGCCTGTACTCCTTGTGGGGAAATTAGTGTGAGTAAAGTGGGGAGAAGAGAAAGCAAAACGTGATTAGGTGGAGTCTGTGCAGCAATTTCAAGAGCCTGCTGGATGAGATTCCTCATTTGTTGTTGTCTGAATGGAAGAAGACATCTTCGCCTCCTCCTCTGACTTCTTAGGTTCAGGGTCAGTTTCTCCAGGCATTGTCGTACTGAGGAGAGTCGACACCACCTCTCCGGGAGCCAGCATGGGGTGTCCTCATCCTGTGGAAAAATACAGACAAAACCTCTCCCTTTATGGAGTACTGCATCTGGGCCTTTCCATACTCCAGTCAAGGGATCCTTCCATCGAGAGAATAGGAGTGGAGAAAAGTCAGGATGCCAAAATCACTCAGCAGCTGTCCAGCCTATATCATCAAAATTCAGAAAATTTAAAACATATAAAGTTAAATTTAAATGCATATGTGGGGAGTATTTCACTTTTCCCTGTAGTATCTCCCCCTCTTTTAATTTTTTAAGATAGGATGTAAGGGTGCTGTTTGCACGCTCCACAATGGCTTGACTTTGAGAATTATATGGAATTCCTGTAGAATGTGCTATTTGAAAAATAGCACAAAAAGTCTGAAAAGCCTGGGACGTATAAGCAGTCTCATTATCTGTTTTAATTGCCTTTGGCGTGTTAGGGTGGCAAATGCTGAAAGTAAATGATTTTGAACATCAGCGAAAGATTCCCCAGAATGTGCTGTAGCATGTATAAATCCAGAAAAGGTATCAATAGAAACATGGAGATATTTAAGTTTTCCAAATGGAGGAAAAATAGTTACATCCATTTGCCATAAATGATTAGGCATTAGGCCTCGAGGATTTACAGCGCAAGTTGGCTGAGGATGATGAATAGGGCAAGTAGAACAGTTTTTAACTATTTGCCGAGCTTCTTCCCTGGTCAGCCAGAATTTCTTGCACAGGGCATCTGCATTTTGGTGAAATCGGGCATGACTTTGAGTAGCCTGATCAATTTTAGTTGTCACTGCTAATTGTGTATGGGTTAAAGCATCCGCAATAGCATTGCCTTCAGCTAAAGTCCCTGGGCGGATTACTATGTGCCTGGATGTGTGAAATGTATATGGGATTAATTCTCTTATTTAATAATTGTTGAATATTTGTAAGGAGGTAAAAAAGCTCTTCATCATTAGTAAGGATATAAGCAGTAGGCAACATTGGGACAGCGCGTGCCACTTAATGACTGTCACTATATAAATTACATAGTTCAGGAAATTTTTCCAAAGCCAACAGTACTGCCTTTAATTCCGCTCTTTGAACTGACTTGGTAGCATAAAATGCCTGAAAAGACTCCTGACTGGAGCAGGAATATTTATGAATGCTAATATGCCCCCTCTTATCTGCATCCACAAAGACATTAATAGCAGAAGTGAGAGGCAGTGTTTAAACAGGCTTATTCATCATAGTAGGGGTAGTGGAAAGAAATAGTAATAATTTATCTGCTGGCAAGTGATACTTAAACTGTCCTGGATAATTAGAAAGAACTATTTGCCAGTCAAGATTAAGACTAAATAAGGTTTGCACATGCTCAGTTGTTAATATAGGCAGGACCAGAAATTCAGTTTCCTTACCTGTAATAAGAATAATCCTCTGACGACCCCTGTTAATCAGTTGTGTTAATAACTCTATTTGCCCAGTGATGACATGTAGTTGGTGTAAAGCTAAGTGAATCCACTCCAAAGGCCCATGAGCGTGCCATATAACTGCTAAAGGTAACTTGGATGGCATTAACAGGATTAGATATATTGGCGTGGCAGGGTCATACTGACAGAGCTGGGCCTGTGAAAATTTATCATCAACTAATTGTAACGCTGCTTTAGCATCCTCGGTTAAAGTCTGAGGAAAGGAGGGACAACTATCCCCTTTTAAGATATCAAATAAAGGCTTTAGGTCATCAGCAGTTAGGTGTAAAAAGGATCTAATCCAGTTAAAATCTCCTAATAATTTTTGAAAATCATTTAAAGTATGCAAAGACTGTGTACGCAAAGAAATTTTTGAAGACAAATTCTTTTATTCTCAATAATAAATCCCAAATATTCAAAAGGCTCCATTTTTTGCACCTTCTCAGGAGCAACTACTAAATTATATTGCTGTAATTGAGCAACTAAAAAGGCAAAGGCTTGTTGCAAAATTTCCTCCTTTTCAGCCACTAGAAGAATATCATCCATATAGTGTATACAATAAATCATCGGCTCAAATTGTGTCCAAAATGGAGAAATTGCATGAGAAACAAATTCCTGGCATAGAGCAGGACTATTGGCCATGCTCTGAGGCAGGACGTGCAATTGATAACTTTTAGCAGGTTCCTTATGATTATTACTGGGAATAGTAAAGCAAATCGTTCACAGTCTTGGGGGGCTAGCAGAATGGTGAAAAAACGATCTTTTAGATCTAATATAATTAATTTATATTGCAGAGGAATGGCCGATGGTGTAAGTAATCCAGGCTGAAGGGCCCACATAGGTTTCACTGTGGCATTTACTGCCCTTAGATCCTGCAAAAGTCTCCATTTTTCTGATTTCTTTTTAATTACAAATACAGGAGTATTCCAAGGGCTAAAAGATTCCTTTAAATGACCCAAAAGCAGCTGTTCTTCCGTTAAAGTCGCTGCCGCTGCCAATTTTTCTGCATGTAAAGGCCACTGATCCACCTATACAGGGTCATCAGATTTCCATTCGATAGGCAGCGCATGAGGAGATTTCAGTGGCCCTGAGGAACACCCAAACCAGCTTTTGTATGCTGTGACTGTATCTGGAGTGTGTCTGGATCTCCCTGTAAGTTCTTTTCTAAACCTTTTCCCTGTTTATATCCCATCTTTTTCATTAGGGCCATCGCAATTGAATGTTGTTCATTTTTATGAATAGGGGCTGATGCCAAAGCGACTCCCATATCAGCGAGTACATCACATCCCCATAAATTAAGATCAATTTGTAACACAGAAGGTTGAAATACCCCCTGGTGGCCTTCAGCAATAGACCAGTTTAGAAAATTTGCACTTAACTTAGGAGCCTGAGCTTGTTCTACACCCCTAATGGAAGTATCCGAATCCACAAGAGGCCAATTTTTAGGCCAGTGTTGGAAAGCAATCACTGAAACATCCACTCCTGTGTCGACTAACCCCAAAAAGTCTTGTCCCTGAATTGTTAGAGTCAAGTAAGGTTTATCTGCAGAAATTAATTGGGCCCAACATATATCAGTCGAGCCAAAACCTCCAGTTCCTCTCCTGCCTTGTATGGCTGGATAATTAGTTTCAATTTGTGGCATAATAATTAATTGAGCAATGGGAACTCAAGGTTGCAAGGAGAGCACTCCTTCTCTCAAGGTAGCCATGATTTTAATTTCTCCTGTATAGTCTTCATCTATTATTCCAGGATGAATAGACAGACCTTTCACAGTTCAGCTAGACATTCCTAGTAACAGGTCCCATGTTCCTTTTGGCAGATAACCCAGATACCAGTTGTAATAGCTTTTGGAGGCTCACCTGCCTCTATGTATACAGGAACATTGGGTTCCAGATCTAGTCCTGCATTGGAGGGGGTACCTAGGTATAATTTATCAATGCCTGGGAGGTCATATGTGTTGGCGCGGATGGGGAGAACTGAGGAATCATTGCTGCTATTCTTTGGCGGGGCTGCAGTGAGCCCCGCTTCCAGTTTCCCTGAATCAGATTCCCAAACCGGTCTTTTTGTGACCGTCATTCTTTTGCCCAATGGTAGTCTCTTTGGCAATGAGGGCACAAAGAGAGAGGCGGAGCTCATCCACTTTTGGATGAGCCAGAAACCTTTAAGGTGGCCAAACAATCATTAACCTGAGGACATCGAGCCCTAATATGTCCAGGTTGTCCACATTGAAAACAGAGACGTTTTTGTTGAGAGCCTCTGTCCATAATTCATTTCTGCAGTTCCCTAGGGGGGTATGCCTTTTAAGGCGGCAGCCAAGGTTACCCCCTTGAATGTAAGAAGATCCAATTTCAGCACATAGTTGGATATAATCCTCTAATGTGCCTGACTTTTTCCAAGCAGGCAGACTTTGCATTTTCAAAAGCCAACTGTTTAACAATAATTGTTCCAGCCTCTCCATCAACTACAATTCTGCCCGCTGCCTTTAATAATTGTGCCACAAAATCTTGATAGGGATCATCTGGGCCTTGACGTATTTTAGATAATTCCTCAGTTCTTGTCCCAGAAGAGGGAAGTTGTTTCCATGCCTTTAAAGCACATTGTAAATTTTGCTGATAAGCAATTACAGGATATTCTATTTGTGCCTGAACTTCAGAGTAAGCCCCACTTCCTGTTAGCATCTCTTAAGAAATTGGGATGTTAGTCCTTTGATTATAAATGATCATTTCATTAGCTCTTTCAAAAAACTCCATCTTCCATAATAGATAGTCACCACCCAATAAACAAGCCTGTGTGATAACCTTCCAATCCCCTGGGCATAAAGCTTCCAAACCCAAGCTATCCAGCAAGGACAAAGTATAGGGTGCAGTGGGACCATATTGGAAGAGGCTGTTTTTATTTCTTTTAACATTTTAAAGTTCACACTATTATAAGCTCTCTGACCATTAGCCATCTGAGTCACAGGATACTCTGAAAAGGCGAGGTATCCTCCCCTGCTTTTGGGCCTGAAAAAGTGATCTTTGAAGAGGAGTAATATTTAATGGCTCAGCTATTTCAGGGAGTTGTTTAAAATAAACAGTTGAATGGGAGATAATGGGAAACAGGTTCTTAGGCATTAGTTCTCCTTCTTTATAAGGCACCCCAGATTGAGGATGCTGCATTAATGGGAATCCAGTATTTAAGCCTCTTTTTTGTTTTATTGAAAGTCTTAATTGGAGATGTTTGGGTATGACAGTGATTACACGGCATAGTTTGAATTTCTTGACACCTGACAACTGGCTCTAAAGAGAGTTCTTGGACTTGGCCAGATATCTGGTCAGCTATCGGACGGTCAGAGAGGGCCACAGGAGGAAAGGAAGCAAGAACTTCCTTATTGTCATCCAAAGGCACCTCATTGTCAGGGGCATCTAAGGGATCCTCCTGTAGAGGTGGCAAGAAGTCAGGTGTGGCCGCAGGTGGGGAGGCGTTATTTATAACACCTAAACTTTCATATAGTTTTGAGTCTCTTCCTCTATTAAGTCATAAGAGGATTCTTGAGAGGTGATGGAAATTAGATCGATAGAATGTTGAGGATCTAAAGCCTCTCTAATATCTTCCCAAATTTTCATTGTTCCTTCAGGGCAGGCATCGGGGCCCCTAATTTTTAACTGATTTTTAATTTCCTGACCCACCTTCTGCCATAATTGTAAATTTACAGTTTTCTCTTTAGGAAACCAAGGACAAAGTTCTAAAATGATTTAAAAAAAAATGTTGCAAAGCCTTCCTTGAGACTTTGGACCCTTTTTGTTTCAAAAGAGCCTGTAATGCAGTCACAAAGAGATCCTGTTCCACAGATTGAGAGTGCCCCATTATATAGTCCTGCTTTCGCCCGCGCCGTCGGGGCGCCTCTTACCTGAATGGCAGTAACTACTTACCTGTGTGTGTGTGGCGCTCCCTTGACCTGTGCTCGCGGTCCCTGTTCGGGCGCCACTTGCCATGGCCTGCGTGACAAATTGACCAGGAAATGCGAGGGTAAGAGGATGGTGAAAAGAAATTAAAGAGAGAAAGAGATGGGGGCAGGAGAATCATAGGGGATGATTTCCACCAATGCCGCTTTATTAGTAAAACCATGAAATATATAGAAGCCTTACAATGAAAAGGTGATTTATCTAGTGTTGCTGCATGATTAAAGATTTATATATCAGCTCCATAACTTCCACTAATGACTAGCTACAGACATACCAACACCAGATGGTGGATGGTAAACATCACTCCAATATAAACACACTTAAAAGATTATCTAGTAGCTTATAACAGGACAGCAAGAACCACTAGAAGACTAATGAGTGCACCTTGGCTGTCTTGAAGGTCAACTATCTAGAGGAGCATGTGAGAGGTCACATAGGTGAGCAAACAGTGCATAGCACAGACTCTTTCTCAATGCAAACTCAACTCCATTATCCTTTGCCTTAAATCAGGCAGTGAGACGTTGGAGGAGGCATAAGTCAGAGCCTGGTTTGGCTCTCGTCTCAAGCCTTACTGCAGCTTCCCACAAAAGGCAAACTGAAACACAAGAATAAAAGTAAAAAAAAAAAAAAACAAACTGATTTTTTTTAAATCATATATAAAAATATATAGAGTAGAAAACTAAAAAGGGGAAAGGTAAAGAGGGGCTGTATTCTTTAATTGTGGATAAACTGAAACAAACAGTGTTTCAGTTGTTCCTGGGTGAATTTTGGCCTCTTTGTTAGAGAACACTATATCCCCAAAGCCCTGGGAAACTAAAACATGCGTAAATAAAAAGGTAAAACTGAGTAGAGTGAAAAACCAGCTAAAATAAAGCATATACCTATAAAAAATAGGTTTGTAAAAATACGAGTGAAAGGTGGACTATGAAAAAGTGAGTTGGTATAATAGACATCTTGCCAAACTCAGCCACATTCGGCTTCTAGGGATCCACATATATATTCTTACATCTCAGGGTGATTTCATGGGTATTCAAAATGGTTTTAAAGATACCCAGTTAAATTCAAGGGACCTGCTTCAACTGGGTCCCCTACATCTACACCATCTTGCCTCGATCACTTCCTCCTGATTGATCTTAGGTCTGTATGTTAGAAGATACTGTATCTGAAAATTGTAAGGGGATTAGAACTTATTATATATGTGTGTGTGTTTGTGTGTGCATAATTATATATATATATATAATATATTTCCTATATCTATATATATATATATATTTCCCATATCTATTATATATATATATTTCCCATATCTATATATATATATATATATATATATATATATATATATATTTATATATATATATTGAGGCAAAACTAAATAGAGAGAAAAATTGAATAGAGGGAAAAGGGGCTCATATGGGGCATGAATTTATAAAATGTACATGTGAAAAAAAGTTAAAAAGCAATTTAAAATTTTAATTTAGGAAATGAGAATCTACTTGAAGAGGGAACAGGGTAAAAAACCAAAAAACAAGGAAAAGAAAAGAAAGGAAAAAGAAATGTAAAATATTTTCCTGAGTATAAGCAAGTCATGAGGGAACACTTGGAGCTCTGTATGTAATTTTCCCCTGGTGCTGGAGTTTCATGCTCCTGTGGGAAATAACCTTATCATTCACCTGTTCTTCCAGTCTGTCTTCTAGGGGAGGGCCTGCTGCTTTGCCTAGGTGGAGTTGCCCCACCCTTGTCAGGGTCATTGCCTTAATGTGAGCCTCCCCTGTGTCTGGTTCTTTTTCCCTGGTAACTTTCTGCTTCTCCTCAGAGGGTTAGAGCAAACATGGCCCTGCAGGAATCTCCAGCCCAGAGCTGCAATGTGTTGCCCCTGCCTCCCCCCTCCACCACCTCATCAGGAAATCCTCCTGGTCAATCCATCTCCACTTCTATATGTACAAAAATTCACAGACTTGCATTATTGATGCCCCTGCAACTCTCTGGGGAACGTTCCAAGGACCCATAAGTGTCTCCGTGCTTTCTGACTTTGCAATTGTTAGCGGGTATGGTCTCCTGTGTGTATTCTCCTCTGCACCTCCCAGGTCATGCTGGGTGCTGTCCCAATGTCCTTTCAGGGGTCACATTGCTCTAAGAGCTGTTGCCCAGGTGTGGATGTAGCGACTGTGTGTGCTAAGCTACTGATTCCTGTGGTCGTTCCACCCCATTCCCCACAGGTGCACTTCTCCAGGGGGAGTTAATGACATCTGTCAGCATCTCGGTGCTTTTTCACTTTACAATTGTGATGGCCATGGGCTCACACATGTACCCTCTTCCATGGCTTGCAGTCCATGGCTGTGTCCTTCCAGTGTCCTTTTGTGGGCCACACCGCCCTGAGTGCTGTTGGCCTTTTTTGGTCACAAACAATTTTATATCTCCCCCGGGATGTTAAACAGCCCTAGTCCTTTTCGGGATGGTCAGGCACAGAGGATTCTCCCAATTGGCCTGACTTGTGGTTTATGGTGACTGGAGGTGAGAGTCCCTTCTGAGCTTGCTGATCATAATCTTTCTGCCTGCATCACTGCTTGGGAAGTCTATCAGTTCAGGATCCCCAGTTCCTTCTGATTCTCTGTATCTGAGATCACAGTGATCTGCCCAGATTTCTGTCCTATTCAGCCCCTGTGTCCTTTTCAACAAGGGATGTCTCTAGCTGGAGCAGATTTCTAAGGGTCCTGATTTTTTGCTCTCATGGAAATATCACTTCATGCTGGGTGGCTTATGGAAACTCCCCCTCTTTCAATTTACCTTCTGATATTCTGATATTTCTCCCAAAATTTCAAGTTTCTGCACCTCCTACCTTACAAAAAGTAGTTATTTTGCTGCTTGTAGAAATCTGGATAATTTTTCTGACATCTGAGGTTGAATTCGTGTGTGTTCAGAATTGTTTCATAGACATCCAGCTAAATTCAAGTGACCAACTGAATTGAGGTCCTTTCTCTGCTGCCATTTTGCTCCTCTTCTCCTGAAACAAAGACTCTGAATGACAGACTAGATCAGATTGATTTCTTTTCGTTATGTTTTGAAAATTTTTATTCAAATTCAATTTGGTTAACACAAAGAGAATCATTGGTTTCAGAGGTAGAATCTAGTGATTCATCAATTGCATATAGTATATATATTATATATAGTGTGCACCCCCTGGTGGTCCATATCACCTCCTGCAGAGAGGTTTTTGTCTGGGCTCACAATGATGTCCCCTCACTGTGTCTGTTGCACAGTAATACACGGCCGTGTCCTCGGCTCTCAGGCTGTTCATCTGCAGATACAGCGTGTTCTTGCCGTTGTCTCTGGAGATGGTGAATCAGCCCTTCACAGAGTCTGCGTAGCTTGTGTTACTTCCATCATTGCTAATACATGCGACCCACTGCAGCCCCTTTCCTGGAGTCTGGCAGACCCAGTACATGTAGTAGCTACTGAAGGTGAATCCAGAGGCTGCACAGGAGAGGCTCAGGGACCCACCAGGCTTCACCGGGTCTCCCCCAGACTCCATCAGCTTCACCTCACACTGGACACCTGCAGACACAAGACATCCTGGTCAGGAAACTGTGACACATTCATGGTTTCTTTCTCTCATATCCACTCACATCCTCAATGCTTCTTGTTTACCATGAATTAACTTTTAAAAGAGTAACAAGGAAAACCGAGCCAAGCACAAACTCCATTGTGAGTTGTCTGTGTTCTGTCCTGAGTACTGATTGGAACACCTGGGAATCCTGGTGCTGAGGTTCCTCCCCCAGCTGCAGAGTCGGGTTTGGGCTGTTTTTAACCAGCAGATGGAGGGCCCTATTTGCATGTTCTCTGACTATATATTCAGGTTGTGATCTATGTGGCCATACAGGGCAATGGCCAGAAGAGATGTGACTGCCTTTTTTTGGTGGTATTGACCACTTTTGAAAAAATTATATTTCATTATATAACTTTCCAGAGTATATACTTGGCCTCCATGCACGACTTTCTTTTTACATAGTCACACAAATGTTGTAGGGTAGCTGCCCTATCATCCCTTAATGAAATGTAAACCTACTCTCAGAATTGGAGAGGGTTTGCGAGGTGTCCATAAACTCTTATAGGGTGAAATTGGCCCTTGTATTTGGCCCTGTGCTCATCCCCACAGGACACACTGTCTCCTGAACCACCTGGAGAACAGAGTTGTCAGGATGGTGAGGAATATGGAACCCTTCTGTAATGGGGATGAGATGATTTTAACTACTCTATGTTGCCCTGTAATATAGATAGGTCAGGGTTCATACAGGTGTTTTTTCTAGCATTTCAATATCTGCATGTTCCTCCTGAGGCATCTCTGGGATTATTTGTAAGAATTTTGATGAGTGTACTCGACAGGGAATGAAGTGCCCTCATGCAGAGTGTGTGATAGGATAAACATTGTTGTCAGAATCAACATTATCCAGAGTGAACAAATCAACCTTCCATAAAACTTCCTGTATTTTCTCTGGAATTCCTCCTTCCACTTCCTTTCTTCACCCTGTTGACACATAACTATGGGTTTTTCTCATGTTACATAGACTAGTTTTAATTTTGAAGAATTTATATTGTATGTAATTTTATTTGTAGGACTTATTTTTTTTTTGGTTCTGCACAAATCCTTGAAAATTCAACCATGCTGCTGTCTGTAGCAAGAATCATTTATTTTAGTGTTTGGCAGTTTTCTGAAGAGTGAACTTAGCAAAATATTATTTTATTTATTTTTATGATTTAAATTAAAAAATCGTTTTACTTTTTCAGTGTTCTAAGATTCATAGTTTATGTACCACACCCAGTGCTCCATGCAATACATGCCCTCCTTAATACCCACAACCAGACTCACCCATCCCCCACCCACTTCCCCTCCAAAACCCTCAGTTTGTTTCTAAGGGCCCACAGTCTCTCATGCTTCATCCCCCCCTCCGAATTACTGCAATTCAGTTTTCCTTTAATCTCCTCATGTCCTCTGCGTTATTCCTTATGCTCCACAAGTAAGTAAAACCATACGATAATTTACTTTCTCTGATTGACTTATTTCACTCACCATAATCTCCTCCAGTCCTGTCCATGTGTTCATGGCAGCAATGGCCACAATCCCCAAACTGTGGAAAGATCCAGGATGCCGTTCAACAGACAAATGAATAAAGAAGATATGGTCCATACATACAATGGAATATTATGCCTCACTCAATAAGTGTTTTTTTTTTTTAATCCAATCTGATACTCTGTGTCTCTTGATTGGAGCATTTAGTTCATTTATATTCAGAATAACTATTGAAAAATATGAATTTAGTGTCACTGAATTACCTGTAAAATCCTTGTTTCTGTACACTGTTTCTATTTCTTTCCATTCTAGGTTACTCTTGGGGTGTCTCTTCGCCTACAGGATTCCCCCAAATATATTTTGAAGGGCTGGCATGATGGTCACATATTCTTTCAGTTTCTGTGTGGCCTGGAAGCTCTTTATCTGTCCATTCATTCTGAATGACAGCCTTGCTGGATAAAGTACTCTTGGCTGCATGTTTTTCTCATTTAGTAGGATGAATAGATCATGCCAGTCCTTTCTGACTTGCCAGGTTTCTGTGGATAGTTATGATGATAGTCCAATATTTCTATCTCTGTAGGTTAAGAACTCTTGTCTGCATGTGCATTCAGGATTTTCACTTTATTTCTAAAATTTGCAAGCTTCACTCTTACATGGTAGGGTGTTGATCTGTTTTCATGGAATTTAGGAGGCACTCTCTCTACCTCTTGGGCATGAATGCCTCTTTCCTTCCCAAAGAGGGACATTCTCATCCATGGTTTGATCTAGTATACCTTCTGGGCCTCTCTGTCTTTTTTCTCCCTTAGACACTACAAAAATTCTGATACTCTTTCATTTTATAACATCACGTATTTGTTGCAGCCTCTCCTCATGGTCAAGTAGTAGTATTTCTCTCTTTTCCTTAGCTTCCTTCGTTTCCATCAACTTGTCTTTTGTATGAATTACTCTCTCCTCTGCATCATTTACCATAGCTGTTAGAACATCTAATTTAGACTGCCTCTCAGTTAGAGCATTTTATTTTATTTTAGTATTTTATTTATTTGACAGAGAGAAATCACAACTAGGCAGAGAGGCAGGCAGAGAGAGAGGAGGAAGCAGGCTCCCTGCGGAGCAGAGAGCCCGATGTGGGGCTCAATCCCAGGACCCTGGGATCATGACCCGAGCCAAAAGCAGAGGCTTTAACCCACTGAGCCACCCAGGCGTCCCAGTTAGAGCATTTTAAATTTCATTCTGATTAAATCTCATTTCTGCACTAAGACTTTGTCTAGTGGTGTTATACATTTTTCAAGCCCAGCTAGTAACTTTGAAATCATTATCCTGAATCCAGCTCTGACATTTACATATATCCATATAAATTACGTCTGTGGCAGAGTTTTACCTCTGGATTTTTCTTATGTTTTGAATTCCTTTCTCTAGTCATTTTTTTCCAGAGAAGAATGGATGAATGAGTGAACAACACCACAAATATCAACCCAAACTCAAGAAAAATACACAGTAGTCAAGTATGAAGAGGTCAGAACCAAACAAAGAAAAATGTTGGATATGGAAGAGAGAATATAATCCCCCAGTTGGACTAAGCAGGGATATCTACTTGGTCCTGAGTATATTTTGGTCTGTGCATTAGAAGACACTAAATCCATCTTCCTTGGCTTACCCCTTGTTGCCCTGTCCATACACTTGCTGCTCTGGTGTCCAGTCCCACTATGGCTCTGAACTTTCACAGCCTGCCCCCCCACACACACTAAGCACATACTCATGCAGGCCAACAAATACTTGACATTCATCTGCTTAATGCAAATTGTAGAAAAATTGGCATGACTATCTCCATTTAATAGATTATAAACCTGAGGAAAAGACTAAGCTCAACACCTAGAACTAGTCAGTGACAAGACTGGAAACATCACTTTTATCTCTCTGCTTTAACACGCACTTTTCACCAGGAATACTGAGGGTCTTTCCATCTGTTTTACTGAACTCTAATTTTGCAGGATGAGGTCCCTCTTTTGATGCCAAGTTGATGGTAAGGGAATTACTAATCCTTCAAAGTCAATGAGGAAAAACACACACACTTGCAATACTCAAACAGCCTTGGATATTAATTATAATTGTCTGGTCTTGCTGGTACAGAATGATTAAAGACAATAAAATATTTTTATTTTGTGGGAATATCGACATTTTGTGGGAATATTTTTTTTTAAAAATCAGATATATCAGTGTTGGTTTTCAATCTGACAAAAGATTCCCCGTGGCTTCTCTCTAGCTTTTATGGCTATGTCTTTAACTGGGTTGCTTATTTGGGACTAAATTATTATTACTCAATGAATTAGACTATGATTTTTAAGAAATGCATTGAACAAAAAAAGAAGACACTAAATCTTAATATTATAAAGACAGCAAAACTTATACAAAAATAAAATTGAATACAGTGAGAGGAAGCCAAAAATAAAGGACATATGTATAAAAAGTAAGTGTACAAAATTCTAGTTTGATTAAGACTTAAAAACAGAGGGGCCCCTGGGTGGCTCAGTGGGTTAAGCCTCTGCCTTCGGCTCAGGTCATGATCTCAGGATCCTGGGATTGAGCCCCACATCAGGCTCTCTGCTCAGTGGGGAGCCTGCTTCCTCCTCTCTCTTTGCCTGTCTCTCTGCCACTTGTGATCTGTCAAATAAATAAATAAAATCTTTTTTAAAAAGACTTAAAAACAGAGTTGTTAAAATAAGAAAGTCATTGCAAAGAAAAAAAAAGAGAAAAGAAAAGAAAATTTAATCTGAAATAGAAATAAGTCAAATTCTCTGAAGTATTTTCCCCTAGAGCTGGAGTTGTGCAGTGCTGAATGCTCTGTACTGTGCCTTTTGTTTTTTTCTGTGGCTTTTGTTCCCTGAAGGCATTTGAGTCCTTTAGAGGATGAGAATAAAAATGACCGTACGATACTCTCCAGCCTGGGAGCTGAATGATCCCAGCTCCTTTCTTCAGTAAACACTCAGCAATAAGAGGTCTTTCCTTTTGTGTTTGGAACCATCTACAGACTCCTGTGATGTGCACCTGCACCAGTCCTCCTGGGTAGGTGGAGGGTTGTGTCTTTCTGTCCTTCTCAAGGCCCCCATGGAGAGTGGTCACCTGGTCATCTGCATTCCTGAGCAACACCTGAGCAACATCCTGGTGGTGGACAAACGCTTTATTTTTATTTATTTTATTTTATTTTATTTTATTTTTTTTTGGTGTTTGCATCACATCTCCCACACAGAGCTGTCAGAAGAGCCGGCAGGGCTCAGAGTTTATAGAGAAGTGAGCTGAGAGGCCCTCCCAAGTTCTCAGACCATAACCAGTTTCCCTGATCCAGTGCTGAGGAACTCTGCAGGTTTAGGCTTTTGTCTGGGTCTCCATGATCCTGAGACCACAAGTCCCACCTAAAATTCTGCCCAACTGGCCCTTCATCAAAGAGCACCTTTCAAGCAGGAATTTCTCTCACTGGAGCAGATTTCTAAAGGTTCTGGTTTTGCCATCAGGGGCTGAATCACTTATGATGGCTGGCTTTCTGAAGTTCCCTGCCCCATTGTTTATCCTCTGATATATCTCCTTTGTTTCATTTTTCAGGCCTCCTTACTTGAAATAAGGGGTTATTTTTCTATTTATAGATTCCAGCATTTTTTCCCCTTACTTCTCAGGTTGAACTCAGGTGTTCAGAGTGATTAGATAGTTATGTAGATAAATTCAGGGAAGCAGATGAAATGAAGTCTCCGATTCTTTTACCATCTTTACCATCTTGCTTGATCAGTGCATTTAAGAATTGTACATCATAATAGTTCAGTTACAGTTTATTAAGGATATGAGCAAACATCACTCAATAGCCTCACCTCCTCCTCTAGAAAGGGGTTTCTGGTTGTATGCAGGGTATTTATATCATATAAGGTGAAATTATGACCATGTTATATTCTCTATATTCAGAATGAGTTTGACTTAAGGAGATGCATTTTGATGCCCACGTTTACAGAAGGCTGGCACGTGATGGTTAACTCTATGTGTCAAGGCGACTGGGTCATGGGTGCCCAGATTAAACACTGCTTCTGTGGGTGCCTGTAATGCTGTTCCAAAAGAGACTGGTATTTGCAGCAATGGTCTCTGGCTCAGTGGGCATCATCCAATCTATTATGGTTCTGAACAGAATGAAATGCAGAAGGAGTAAGAATTTCCTTTCTTCTTTCCTACATACTTGATCTAGAACATTCCTGTCCTCCTGCCTTTGAAGACAGTTACCCATTTGTGTCTCCAGGTTCCCCAAATTGTGCTACTTCCATTATAGCTAATACATTAGACCCATGCAGTCCCTTTCCTGGAGCCAAGCAGACCCAGCTCATCCAGTAGATATGGATGGGGAAACCACAGGCTGCACAGGAGAGTTTCAGGGACCTCCATATCATGGAGCATTGGGCACGGGGCATAAACAATGAATGATGGAACACTGAAAAGAAATTAAAAAAAAAAGAAAAGAGATAACTAAGGTTAAATCAGATCACAAAAGTGAGAGCCTAATCAGATAGAACTGATATCTTTAAACAAAGAGGAATGGACACTAGGGATCTTGCCCTCTCTAGGAGCACACTGAGGAAAAGCCATATGAGGACAGCAGAAGGGTGGCTGTCTGCAAGCCAAGAGAGGTCTCATCAGAAACTAGCTGTGAAAGCATCATAATCTTGGACTTTTTAGCTTCCAGAAGTGGGAGAAAATAAACCTCTGTTGGCTAAGCAAAAATAGTAGTAGTAGTCATAATAGTAGTAGTAATAATAATAATGATGTTATTATAATAATATTATTATATTACATATAATAAAATATATACTATATAATATATATTGCATTATCATAATTATATATATATTTATATATAAATAAATATATACATATGTATACATATGTATACATACATACATACATAATATACATATTACATATTATAACATATAATTACATAATATATATTATATAATTATATTGTATATTATATATATCTTTAAACAAAGAATATATATATGATATATATGTATATATAATATAATTATATAATATGTAATGTATTATTATATATTATACAATTATATACAATAATTATATTAATAATTATTAATATAATTTTATTATTATTGTAGTAGTAAATAAATTGAGAGTAGGTAAAATGACATTATTGGTGTATTAGGCATCTTCCAATTATTTAATTGATGAAGGCACAGGAGTACCTGAACCACTTCTGCAGAGTGTGAAGTTGTTAGAAAAATTGGGACTCATGGGGCGCCTGGTTGGCTCAGTGTGTTAAGCCTCTGCTTCGGCTCGGGTCATGATCTCAGAGTCCTGGGATCGAGCCCCACATCAGGCTCTCTGCTCAGCAGGAAGCCTGCTTCCTTCTCTCTCTGCCTGTCTCTCCGCCTACTTATGATCTATCAAATAAATAAATAAAATCTTTAAAAAAAAGAAAAATTGGGACTCGGAAGCATTAAAGCACACATAGGGGCTTTAGCATGGATTTGTTCACAACAATAGAAACTGCAGAGCCCTACAGGACAACCCTCTCCTCCTAGACTCCTTCTGCTCCTGCCACAGGTGCTGGGACCTGTGCTGAGGTTCCTGAGTGTCCTACATAACAAGATTCCTCCTCACCTACAGGGCTTGCTGCTGTCACTACCTAGTGGTCCCAGTGTCTCACTTAGCAGGCGTTCTGAGCTCTGGGATGTGCTGGACCAGAGCTCTATGCTGGAATGTGATCATGGTCCCTCTATCATAACGCTCACAGCTCTTTCAACCTTTCCTCAAATAAGCTCTGCCCACCAGTCTTCTTCCCTGCATCCACTATCTGTCTTCCTCCATCTGGTCTCTTCCATTCATTTCATGAGGATTTACCAACAGTTCACTGTGCTTTTGTCCAATATCCTCATGATACTTGTCAGTGACCAAAGGAACTACATAGATAAAGCCTCATGGACTCTCTCCACCATTGTCCTGTGTTCATTCCCTTGATGTCATTATGTCCTAACATCTCAGATCCTGACCTTCTAGTCAAGCATTAAAAGCTGTGGGCTTCACCAACTTGCATTCCCACCAACAATGTAAGAGGATTCCCCTTTCTTCAGATCCTCTCCAACACACATTGTTTCCTGTCGTGCTAATTTTGGACATTCTAACTGGTGTCGGGTGGTATCTCAATGTGGTTTTAATTTGAATCTCCCTGAAGGCTAGTGATGATGAACATTTTTTCATGTGTCTGATAGCCATTTGTATGTCTTTGTTGGTGAAGTGTCTGTTCATATCTTCTGCCCATTTTTTTGATATGATTATATGTTTTGTGTGTGTTGAGTTTGAGCAGTTCTTTATAGATGCTGGATATCTACCTTCTGTCTGTACTGTCATTTACAAATATCTTCTCCCATTCTGTGGGTTGCCTTTTTGTTTTGTTGACTATTTACTTTGCTGTGCAGAAGCTTTTGATCTTGATGAAGTCCCAAAAGTTCATTTTTACTTTGGTTTCCTTTGCCTTTGGAAGGGGAGATGAACCATGAGAAACTACGGACTCTGAAAAACAACCAGAGGGTTTTGAAGGGGCACAGGGTGGGAGGTTGAGGAACCAGGTGGTGGGTAATAGGGAGGACACATACTGCATGGAGCACTGGGTGTGGTGCAAAAACAATGAATACTGTTACACTAAAATAAATATAAATAAATAAATAAATAATAAATAAAAATTTAAACTATAAAAAAACAACAACCTGTGGGCTTCATGAATAGAGCTGGTTCTGCCCCCTGCATTATTCCATCTGTCTCATCTATCTACTCTTCATAGTCACTGTTCAACCATCCCGCTCAAAATGACACCTGTACAGGGTATTGAGGCAAGTATCCTTGGATATAAATTTAGTACAATTAATCTAATAATCATGGAAATTAGAAGTTTACAGAAGTAACAAATATGGAAACCTGGAGCCTATTTAAGGCAAGATTGTTTGAGTTTACTCTCAGCTATGCACTATAGCCTTGTGATCAGACCAAAATCAAGTTATAGGACAGCTCAATAACCACAGCTTAAGGAAATGGTCATTCTTATGTCTGCCCAAACCTGTCCTTCCACACCAATTAGTTTTCTATGCACTTGGCCTTGTAGATTGCATACTGTGCAGGTGGGACCATGCAGCATGTAGCCTTAGGCAGTGACTTCTCCTATGTAGGGCCATGAATGTGAAAGTCATCCATGTTCAGGTTCATGCTTCTATTGTCTCCAACTAGTATTTCAGTGGCTAACCATCCCCTATAAGAAGAAAGCTTAGTGGTGTCCATGATGTAGCACTTACAAAGACAGCGCCTATAAGCATCTGTGTGCATGTTTTGAGTGTGCATGTTCTCTAACTTCACTTAGTTCTACATTTCATCACCGGTCATGAGATCAAGTGTGTGACATACCTCACAAAAGAATGGCCCACATTTTGTACAGGGTGCCATTTTGCATTCCCACCAGCAGCACCTTGCTCTGTTCCAGTGCCCTTTTTATCCTGGGGAAGTTGTGAAATGCCTTTCCCTTCACCTCTGAATCTTCTCTGTGGCTGGCACAGGGTAACATAGACCGATCTGAAGGAAGGACCCCGATCACTGAACTGGTGCATGTTGGGACACACGCTCCAAATATCCTCTGTAGGGCCCATGGCCAGCTGCCCCAAAATGTACACCAGGTGCAGATTCATTATTTTGTATGCAATGTAATTAGGAAATACCTGCTGCAAGGCCCCCCATACCCTCCTCTCTGCCCCTTACGGCAGGAATAATTCTGCCACATAAAGAATAATTCCCGTCCTGTACTAACAAGCAAAAACACATCCTTCTCACTAGAGATAGAGGCTTTCTATCTGAAGAAGCTGGAGAAGCAGACCTTGCTAATCTTTTACGAATCTCCAACCTCAGGACAAATTATGCCTGAATTCCGCATTAAGTAAAGCTTCCAAATACCTGTTTTCATTTTCCTGTAAATTCCTGACAAATGTATCATCTCGTTGTCCAAACTGTGAAAAAAATAACTGCCTGCCTATTCATCTCTCTGGGTCTCAGTTTCACTACACTCCTTCTGTGCACATGTAATAAAATGTTGTTTTCTTTCTCCTGTTAATCCGTCTCGTGTCAACTTACCTCTTTGTCCACCAGAACCTGTAACTGAGGGAAATTCTTCCTCCCCCTCCCCTCACTAGACTCTGCATTCAGTCACAGTGTGCTTTTCAACGCAGACACCAGCACTAGACGTGACACCCACAACCATATGTGCTGGTGTGAAGACTCCAGAAATCTGCGTGTCTGGCATGAGGGTTCTTGATTTTTAAAAGACCTGCTCTTAAAAAGAAAAAAAATAAAAGACACGCTCTTACATTATCATGAATATAAGTTTGTATTTCCAGTGCATGTTGTGGCTTCACTGGGTCAGCCACTGTCTGGAACACTAAGGTCCAAATAGACAGAAGGGCTGGTTTTCCGCCAGAGTTCTCTTCTTGTCCTTCTGTAGTGGTCTGAGTTGGTGCCCAGGCCAACTGGGAGCCCTCCATCCAAGACATTCCTGCAGGGTGGTCACAGGATGTGGCCACACCCGAATGCAGGTGGTATTGGGAAAGTACAAGCCTCTAAGTGTCCTGGAAGGGGAAAGATATGGATATTGGTGTTGGATCAGTATTTTCTGTAATCATGTGTCTGTGAAGCAAATAGCACACATATGGATATTCTGGTTCAAATTACAAGATTACCTCCACAAACAAAGCTATTCTAGCTAGAACCTAGAGTGAAAATCCTATTACAGAATTCATATCTTGTACATCTTTCATGAATTATGGGATAAAGTCTTATCCAACGTAAGTTCTGAAACAGTTAATCATGGATTCAAAATAAATTAATTTCTTAATCAATTACTGTTCAAGAAGTTGTGATATTTAATCCAGAGAAATATCAATAGTCTTTTATGTCATTAATATGTTTTAATTTTATACTATATAACTGTACAAATAATAAAAATAATGGAAAGTTGGTATTATAAAATCTTGAATGAAAATCCCAAGCAGATTGTGACTTTAGGTTGTTTTTTATAAGTTATATAGCACAGTATATTTATCTGTTAAATATAATTATGTGAAATATTTTTGGTTGCAAAACATATAAGCAGTTATGCAAGTAATTCCATTAAGTCTTCTAGAATCTAAAAATATATAGATTTATATGTATAATAATTCATCAGAGATTATCAGTAAATGAGTCATACCAACGCTATTACAGGAGGATGGATATTACAATTAGACCATGCATGCAGCACATTTTCTGCCAATGCTTGTATATTAGAACAGAAAGAAATGTATAAATAGCTTATAAGAAACACAGCTGAGGACAGCCTGCTGATTATGCCCAGAAAAAACTGAGAGATGAGATTTGGGGAACAATGGAGAATACTGAAAGTCCCCAGTTGTTCAAGAGCACTTGGTGGTGACACAGGTAAGTGAGAAAATCTGTGAGGTTCTACACACCTGGGACTCCTTGTTCAGGTTCATCTGGACCAGTGAACCCAACACAAGGAGACTCACAGGGGGCAGGTACATTAGATTAATAACTGTTCTTAGATATTCCTGAAATGTCTGAGATACACGCACAGGGCAGCTGCTAACAGACAGAAGACCCCCTAGTGAGTTTCCCTCTTCTTGGGACCGACCATCCCAAGGAGCTTCATGCTGAAGTGAGGACTGAGCCTGATCCTGCTCCACCTACAAGGGCACAGATTCACCTCAGACACATAAGATGGATTCCATGCACACACCCCTCGGATGTTACAAGAATAGAAGGACCCTGAGTTAAAGGGCCATCCTTGTGACTCCTTTGATGTGTGGAGTTCAGTACTGGTTTCATGGGAAATCAAGAGAACAAACTGTTTCATTTATTCTTCTCCTATCCCCCTAACCCCCCATGTTGCTTCTCCATGTCCTCATATCAGGGAGATCATATGATAGTTGTCTTTCTCCGATTGACTTATTTCACTAAGCATGATACGCTCTAGTTCCATCCACGTCGTCGCAAATGGCATGATTTCATTTCTATTTTTTTTTAATTTTTTTTAATTTATTTATTTATTTTTATTTGTTTATTTACAGCATAACAGTGTTCATTGTTCTGGCATCACACCCAGTGCTCCATGCAGTACGTGCCCTCCCTATTACCCACCACCTGGTTCCTCAACCTCCCACCACACCCCACCCCCTCCCGCCGTCCCTTCATAACCCTCTGGTTGTTTTTCAGAGTCCACAGTCTCTCATGGTTCATCTCCCCTTCCAGTTTCCCTCAACTCCCTCTCCTCTCCATCTCCCCATGTCCTCCATGTTCTTTGTTATGCTCCACAATTAAGTGAGACCATATGATACTTGACTCTCTCTGCTTGACTTATTTCGCTCAGCATAATCTCTTCCAGTCCCGTCCATGTTGCTACAAAAGTTGGGTATTCGTCCTTTCTGATGGAGGCATAATACTCCATTGTGTATATGGACCACATCTTCCTTATCCATTCATCCGTTGAAGGGGATCTTGGTTCTTTCCACAGTTTGGCGACCGTAGCCATTGCTGCAATAAACATTGGGGTACAAATGGCCCTTCTTTTCACTACATCTGTATCTTTGGGGTAAATACCCAGCAGTGCAATTGCAGGGTCATAGGGAAGTTCTATTTTTAATTTCTTCAGGAATCTCCACACTGTTCTCCAAAGTGGCTGCACTAACTTGCATTCCCACCAACAGTGTAAGAGGGTTCCCCTTTCTCCACATCCTCTCCAGCACACGTTGTTTCCTGTCTTGCTAATTTTGGCCATTCTAACTGGTGTTAGGTGGTATCTCAATGTTGTTTTAATTTGAATCTCCCTGATGGCTAGTGATGATGAACATTTGTTCATGTGTCTGATAGCCATTTGTATGTCTTCATTGGAGAAGTGTCTGTTCATATCTTCTGCCCATTTTTTGATACGATTATCTGTTTTGTGTGTGTTGAGTTTGAGAAGTTCTTTGTAGATCCTGGATATCAACCTTTTGTCTGTACTGTCATTTACAAATATCTTCTCCCATTCCGTGGGTTGCCTCTTTGTTTTGTTGACTGTTTCCTTTGCTGTGCAGAAGCTTTTGATCTTGATGAAGTCCCAAAAGTTCATTTTTGCTTTTGTTTCCTTGGCCTTTGGAGACTTATCTTGAAAGAAGTTGCTGTGGCTGATATCGAAGAGGTTACTGCCTATGTTCTCCTCTAGGATTCTGATAGATTCCTGTCTCACGTTGAGGTCTTTTATCCGTTTCGAGTTTATCTTTGTGTACGGTGTAAGAGAATGGTCGAGTTTCATTCTTCTACATATCGCTGTCCAGTTTTCCCAGCACCATTTATTGAAGAGACTGTCTTTTTTCCATTGAATATTTTTTCCTGTTTTGTCGAAGATTATTTGACCATAGAGTTGAGGGTCCATATCTGGGCTCTCCACTCTGTTCCACTGGTATATGGGTCTGTTTTTATGCCAGTACCATGCTGTCTTGGTGATCACAGCTTTGTAGTAAAGCTTGAAATCGGGTAACGTGATGCCGCCAGTTTTGTTTTTGTTTTTCAACATTTCCTTAGCAATTCGGGGTCTCTTCTGACTCCATACAAATTTTAGGATTATTTGCTCCAGCTCTTTGAAAAATATCGGTGGAATTTTGATCGGAATGGCATTAAAAGTATAGATTGCTCTAGGCAGTATAGACATTTTAACAATGTTTATTCTTCCAATCCAAGAGTATGGAACAGTCTTCCATCTTTTTGTGTCTTCTTCAATTTCTTTCATGAGTGTTCTGTAGTTCCTCGAGTACAGGTCCTTTACTTCTTTGGTTAGGTTTATGCCCAGGTATCTTATGGTTCTTGGTGCTGTAGTAAATGGAATCGATTCTCTAATATCCCTTTCTGTATTTTCATTGTTAGTGTATAAGAAAGCCACTGATTTCTGTACATTGACTTTGTATCCTGCCACGTTACTGAATTGCTGTATGAGTTCTAGTAGTTTGGGGGTGGAGTCTTTGGGGTTTTCCATATAAAGAATCATGTCATCTGCGAAGAGAGAGAGTTTGACTTCTTCCTTGCCAAGTTGGATACCTTTCATTTCTCTTTGTTGTCTGATTGCTGTTGCTAGAACTTCTAATACTATGTTGAACAAGAGTGGTGAGAGTGGGCATCCTTGTCGTGTTCCTGATCTCAACGGGAAGGCTGCAAGCTTTTTCCCATTGAGGATGATATTTGCTGTGGGTCTTTCATAGATAGATTTTATGAAGTTCAGGAATGTTCCCTCTATCCCTATACTTTGAAGCGTTTTCATCAGGAACGGATGCTGGATTTTGTCAAATGCTTTTTCTGCATCAATTGAGAGGACCATGTGGTTCTTCTCTCTTCTCTTATTGATGTGTTCTATCACACTGATTGATTTGCGAATGTTGAACCAACCTTGCAACCCAGGGATGAATCCCACCTGGTCATGGTGGATAATCTTTTTAATGTGCTTCTGGATCCTGTTTGCTAGGATCTTGTTGAGAATCTTTGCATCCATATTCATCAGTGATATTGGTCTGCAATTCTCCTTTTTGGTAGGGTCTTTGCCTGGTTTGGGGATCAGGGTAATGCTGGCTTCATAAAAAGAGTCTGGAAGTTTTCCTTCTGCTTCAATTTTTTGGAAAAGCTTCAGGAGAATTGGTGTTATTTCTTCTTTGAAAGTTTGGTAGAATTCCCCAGGGAATCCGTCAGGTCCTGGGCTCTTGTTTTTTGGGAGGTTTTTGATCACTGCTTCAATCTCATTACTAGATATCGGTCTATTCAGGTTGTCAATTTCTTCCTGGTTCAATTTTGGGAGTTTGTAGCTTTCCAGGAATGCATCCATTTCATCTAGGTTGCTTAGCTTATTGGCATATAACTGTTGGTAATAATTTCTGATGATTGTTTCTATTTCCTTGGTGTTAGTTGTGATCTCTCCCTTTTCATTCATAATTTTATTAATTTGGGCTTTCTCTCTTTTCTTTTGGATTAGTGTGGCCAATGGTTTATCGATCTTATTGATTCTTTCAAAAAACCAGCTTCTAGTTTCGTTGATATGTTCTACTGTATCTCTCGTTTCTACCTCATTGATCTCTGCTCTAATCTTGATTATTTCCCTTCTTGCATGTGGAGTTGGTTTGATTTGTTGTTGATTCTCCAGTTCTTTAAGGTGTAGAGACAGCTGTTGTATTCTGGATTTTTCAATGTTTTTGAGGGAGGCTTGGATGGCTATGTATTTCCCCCTTAGAACCGCCTTTGCTGTATCCCATAGGTTTTGGACCGAGGTGTCTTCATTCTCATTGGTTTCCATGAATTGTTTAAGTTCATCTTTGATCTCCTGGTTGATCCAAGCATTCTTAAGCAAGGTGGTCTTTAGCTTCCAGGTGTTTGAGTTCCTTCTGAACTTTTCCTTGTGATTGAGCTCCAGTTTCAAAGCATTGTGATCAGAGAATATGCAGGGAATAATGTCAGTCTTTTGGTATCGGTTGAGTCCTGCTTTGTGACCCAGTATGTGGTCTATTCTGGAGAAGGTTCCATGGGCACTTGAGAAGAATGAGTATTCTGTTGTTTTAGGGTGGAATGTTCTGTATATGTCTATGAGGTCCATCTGGTCCAATGTTTCATTCAATGCTCTTATTTCCTTATTAATTTTCTGCTTTGATGATCTGTCTATTTCTGAGAGAGGCGTATTAAGATCTCCTACTATTATTGTATTCATATCAATATGGCTCTTTATCTTGATTAATAGTTTTCTTATGTAATTGGGTGCTCCCATATTGGGGGCATAGATATTCACAATTGTTAGATCGTCTTGGCGGATAGTACCTTTAAGAATTATGTAGTGTCCTTCTGTATCTCTGACTACAGTCCTTAGTTTAAAATCTAATTTATCTGATATGAGAATTGCTACTCCGGCCTTCTTTTGAGGCCCATTGGCATGAAAGATGCTTCTCCATCCCTTCACTTTCAGTCTGGGTGTATCCTTAGGTTCAAAATGGGTCTCTTGTAGACAACATATGGATGGGTCCTGTCGTTTTATCCAATCTGCAACCCTGTGTCGTTTTATGGGCGCATTTAGGCCATTCACATTGAGAGTGATTATTGAGAGATAGGTTTTTATTGACATCGTGTTGCCTTTGAAGTCTTTCTGTCTATAGATTGTTTCTATATTTCTGTTCAATGATATTCTTAGGATTTTGTCTCTTTTATAGGACCCCCCTTAATATTTCCTGCAGTGTCGGCTTGGTGGTTGCATAGTCTTTTAAGCCTTGCCGGTCTTGGAAACTCTTTATCTCTCCATCCATTTTAAATTTCAGTCTTGCTGGATAGAGTATTCTTGGTTGCATGTTCTTCTCATTTAGTACTCTGAATATATTTTGCCAGCCCTTCCTGGCTTTCCAGGTCTCTGTGGAAATTTCTGACGTTATTCTAATGGGCTTTCCTCTGTATGTAAGAAGCTTCTTTGTCCTAGCTGCTTTTAAGAGGGTCTCTCTTGAAACATAATTCCCCATTTTAACTATAAGGTGCCGTGAGGACTTTCAAGAATCTAAAATCTTGGGAGGAGATCTTTCTGCCTCTAGTACATGAACGTTGTTTCCATTCGTGAGATTGGGAAAATTTTTATAGACAACTTCTTCCACTATATCTTCTAGACTTCTTTCTTTTTCCTCCCCTTCAGGGATTCCAATAATTCTGACGTTGGAACGTTTCATGGCATCGTTTATTTCCCTGATTCTGTTTTCGTGGCTTCTGAGCTGTTTGTTCCAGGCTTCCTCCTGATCCTTTCTCTCTATCTGTTTGTCCTCCAGATCACTAATTCTATCTTCTGTCTCAGTTACCCTAGCTTTTAGAGAATTTAGATTGGACTGGAACTCATTGAGAGCATTTTGAACATCATCCCTGGTGGCTTTCAGTTCTGCCCTAACATTGTGAACATCATCCCTGGTGGCTTTCAGTTCTGCCCTAATCAATTCTGTTTGGTCATCCATGGCTTTCTCCAACCTAGCTATTGCCTGGATAATTGTTAGCCTGAATTCCTTTTCTGACATATTGTCTATGTTGATAGCCATTAGTTATGTTGCAGAAGGCCCATCCTCTGTATTTTTCTTCTGTTGGGTATTCCTCCTCCTAGTCATTTTGGTAAGAGATGACTGAACAGATGCAGCTGGACTTATCGATTGTGGTGCAGTCAATGTGCACCCTGGAACGTTTCTGTTGAATCAGGATTCCCCACCCAAATGAGAGAAAAAAGAAAAGAAAAAGAAATAGAGAAGAAGAAAGGAAAAAAAGGGGGGAAAGAAAAAAGGAAGAAAAAAAAAAGAGAGAGAGAGAGATAGGAAAAAAAGGGAAGATACAAGAGAAGGCTCAGCCCAAATGGGCCACAAGGTAAGATTTGTGGAGTATACAAACAAAAACAGACAGACAAAAAGAGTGATAAAAGTATATGACAAGAGAAAAAAATATGTATATATAAGCAAAAAAAAGGGAAAAACCTCCTCAGAAAGAACCCCAAGTATAAGATTTATATATTGTCAGGACAGACACAAATTCACAGAAACACTGACAGAAGGAAAAATTGGGAGAATGGTTATAGATTCTCAGTGTGGGTGAGGAAGGTTATTTTGATTCTTCCTGAAGGTATCTTGATGTTTTTGTTAAGGGACTCAACTTTCCTAAGTTACAGGGGGATTAGAAACTGGTTTGCCTATAGGGGTAGCATTGATTGGGGAAAGGGGGTTACCTTGAAGTTTAACTCTATATGTATAGTAGAAAATAAAAATTAAAAAAGGAATAAACTAGACTAAACTAAGTTAAAATTAAAAAAAAATAGAAAAACAAAAGAAAAACACGGGTGTATGTATCAAAAAGTTCAGGTTAGAAGGTTATTAAAGAATTTGATGTACTGGACATCTCAGTGTGATGGTAAATAGGTTAAAAAATTATCTGTATGTATAAAAAAAAAGAACCAGAATATTGGTAAAGAGTTAAAAATAAAAGTTGTATTTATGAAGTAGTGGTGGTTGTTCTCTTGTAGTCTTTTTTTTTTTTTTCCTTCCTTCCTGGTTGGTTTTCTGGGGGAGGGGCCTGCCACGTGGGTTTTCAGACAATGATGTTCCCTGAGTTAGGTCCTCCCACTCCCCTCAAGGGGGTGAGCTCTTTTTTTTTCAGGAAACTGTTTTTTTTTTTTTCAGTCTTTTGTTCTCTGGGGGTTTTTATGTTCTTTCATCTGCTTTCTCTCGCCTTGACAGCTTTTGATGGTTTTTGGAGGTTTAGAGGAGAGCAAACAGCACCCCAACCTCCCTCTCAGAGAGAAGCCTCAGACTGTTTTTGCAAAAGCTGCTGGCAGAGTTGGTTCTGGGTCACTGTCCCTGGGGATGCAGGAGCTCCTCGTTGTGCCCAAAACCAGGGCAGCTGTGGCTGTCTAGGCAGCTCCAGACCACCAGAGAGGTTCAGAGCAGAGATCGCGCACTGAGATTTTCCCGCTGTCCCGGGCTGGGAATGTCTGGTTTTTCCTGCTGCCAGAGCTCCAGGCTAGCGCCTATGAGCACCTATCCCAAGGGAGTGTGTGGGACGCTCGCGTTTCAGGATTGCCGTCAGGCCAGGCTCCCAGCCCCTCACGGGAGACAGACCCCACTCGTTCTCAGGCGCGCTGGCGTTCAGGTGCGCTCGTGGCTCAGGGACCGAGACCTGATTTCTCCGCCGCACTCTCTCTGGCTCCGCGCCAGGGGAGGCTGTCCTGGGTCCGGGCACTTAGGTCCCTGACCCTAACCGCCCAGGTTCCCACTATTACCCCCCCCACCGCGATCCTTTGCTGTTTGCTTTTTGAGTGCTTTCAACCAGACTCCAAGTTAATGCTGGTCCCCAGACGCAGAGCACTCTCGTGTTGGGGTGTTACTTTCCAATCGGTCACCTCTCGTGGCTCCCTCCCCCTTTTGTTTATCTTCCGATATCAGTCCGATGCTCCCAGTCTGCTTTACCTGCCACTGGCGTCTTCTGCTCCAGTAGAGATCCAGACGTGTATAATTCTGATCTCAGGCTGATTTCATGGGTGGTCGGAGTTCTTTGGTAGGTAATCAGCTCACTTTAGGGTACAGGTTGAAATGGTGCCTCCTCCTACTTCCCCGCCATCTTGCTCCCCCTGATTTCATTTCTTTTGATGGCTGCATAGTATTCCATTGTGTATATATACCACATCTTCTTTATCCATTCATCTGTTGATGGACATCTAGGTTCTTTCCATAGTCTGGCTATTGTAGACATTGCTGCTATAAACATTCGGGTACACGTGCCCCTTCGGATCACTATGTTTGTATCTTTAGGGTAAATACCCAGTAGTGCAATTGCTGGGTCATAGGGTAGTTCTATTTTCAAACAAGATGGGATTGGGAAGGAGACAAACCATGAATGACTCTTAATCTCACAAATAAACTGGGGGTTGCTGGGGGGAGGTGGGATTGGGAGAGGGGGAGCGGGCTATGGACATTGGGGAGGGGAGGCGAACCATAAGAGACTATGGACTCTGAAAAACAACCTGAGGGTTTTGAAGGGTCAGGGGTGGGAGGTTGGGGCAACCTGAGGGTTTTGAAGGGTCAGGGGTGGGAGGTTGGGGGAACAGGTTGTGGGTAATGGGGAGGGCACGTTTTGCATGGAGCACTGGGTGTTGTGCAAAAAGAATGAATAATGTTACACTGAAAAAATAAATAAAATGAAAAAAAAATTAAAAAAAGAGAACAAACTGCCCAGAAGTTATTTATGAATTCTCTATGGGAAATCCTGGCCAGTTGATGGGACAAAAGCAGGGACATGAGAGGAAGTGACAGTATTGTCTCATACAGTAGCTGATACATTATTTGATACGTTATTTTACTTCTGGATCATGGTTTGATCCATAGATCCCCATTTCAGCCCCACTTTAGGGCTCTGCCATCATGGTAGACATTCATTATGAGCCTCTCTCCATCTGGAACTTGGTGGAAATTTGGGCAGTATAAAAGGGCTCCGTGGGGCTCAGGGTCCAGGTCAGGTTGAGGGAGAAGTCAGAAGAAGGAGAGAGTGAGGTTGGAGTTGGTTTCTGATGGATATTCAAGGGACAGCACAAGGCGGGCAGGGATCTGGGGCCTGCCTACTGTATCTCAGGATTCACACGGATTCCCTGTGTGGAAGACAGGAAACACGTCTCAAACACAGTCACCAAGGATGCTTTCATGGACTCTCCCCACCAGAACAGGACCCAGCAGGACAGGGGTGGGTTTCCTTCTCTGAATTGTCATCCTACCACTTTCTTGGGGAAGTCTGAGAGCCCCTCATAGCAGGTGGGTTGCTTTTCCATCCAGGAAATGGAGCAGTGCCTACAGAGGGGCAGTTCCTCTGTACATGTTGGTGGACATAGGTGATCAGGGTGGACATGTGTCCACCCACATGTATGAGCCATAGGATACAATGAAGCCAGGAGGACAAGAACAGAGCCGGGCAGTCATCTTAGGGGAAGCTCATAAACATGGGGACAGTGTGTGCCCCCTGAGGGCAGAGAACCAGCACTCAGCATGCAGAAAGCCTGGGCTGTGCAGGTGCTTCTCAAGGACGATGGGAATTTGCAGCATGTGCTTCTTTAGAGAACGAAAATGGGACATGGAAGAGGTTGATGAAGGAAGTTCCCCAGAGACTGATGAGATCTCAGCTGTGTGGAGGCAAAGTCATATTCTTGTTGCTGGCTGCACGGAGAATATTAGTTATTAGAGATGGAAGAAAAAAAAATCCCTGTGGACAGCTGAGAGTCCAGAGAGGAAATCCCTGATCTCAAAAGGAAGCCCTACCCCACTGCACCTGCTCCTGGGTCTGATCTCTACCCTGTGGATCCTGAGCACTGTCTGGTGCCCTGAGTGCCCCTGCAGCTCAGCACATCCTGTGTCAACAAGGTGGTTTCTGTCCTGGTTCACACTGAAGGTCACCCACTGTGTCTGTTGCACAGTAATACACGGCCGTGTCCTCAGCTCTCAGGCTGTTCATCTGCAGATACAGCGTGTTCTTGCCATTGTCTCTGGAGATGGTGAATCGGCCCTTCACAGAGTCTGCGTAGTATGTGCTACTTCCACCAGTATTAATATCTGCGACCCACTGCAGCCCCTTCCCTGGAGCCTGGCGGACCCAGCTCATCCAGTAGCTACTGAAGGTGAATCCAGAGGCTGCACAGGAGAGTCTCAGGGTCCCCCCAGGCTTCACCAGGTCTCCCCCAGACTCCACCAGCTGCACCTCACACTGGACACCTGCAGATACAAGATATCATGATCAGGAAACTGTCACACATCCACCCTTTCTTTCACTCATATCCACTCACGTCCTCAATGTCTCTTGTTCACCATGAATTACCTTTTAAAAGAGCAACAAGGAAAACCCAGCCAAGCACAAATTCCATGGTGAGTTGTCTATGTTCTGTCCTGATCACTGAGTGAACACCTGGGTATCCCTGGCCTGGGGCTCCTCTCCCAGCTGCAGAGTCTTGGCTGTGCTGATTAAAACATCAGAGGGAAGGCCCTATTTGCATGTCCTCTGGCTATATATTCAGCATGGGGATCTATTCTGACAAAGAGGCAGTGACCCAAGCCGTTGTGAATGCCTTCAATTTAGTGCTAATGACCAATTTTGAAAAAAAAAAAATGTTTTTTTTTGTTATATAATCTTCCTGGGGATATGCTTGGGTTTGTAAGGTATTCATGAACATATATGGGGTGAGATTGACTCCAGGATCTAGGTCAGTGCTTCCCCCACAAGAGCTATTGCCCTCCACCCTGAATCATCTGCAGGACAGAGTGTCAGGCTATGAGGAATGTGGAACCCATCTTGTAATGGGGATGGATTGATTTTGCTTATTGTATACTTTACCATAAATACAGAGAAAATCAACATGGTGTAGATGTATTTTCATGTCTTTAACATTCACTCTCTCTGCATCCCTCCAGAATCACCTTTGTTATTACCTATCATAAGTTCGATGTGTATATTTGACACGAGGTCAATGGCCCACATACAGAGTGTGTGATATATAAACACAGGTGTCACCATCAACATTATTGACAATGAGTGCATCAATTCTCCCTAAAATTTCCAGCATTTCCCCCTGGAATTCCTTCTTCTCTTTCCCTTGTTTACCATAACCCCACATAACTATTGTTCCTTCTCAGGTCACTTTATATTAGCTTTAATTTTGTAGAATTCATAAATGGTCATTGTAATCTATGTACTATTTTGTGGGGCATCTTTGCCCCAGAATCAATCCTTGTGGATACAGTCGTGTTGTTGTCTGTATCAGGAATCACTGGTTTTAATGACGCACAGCTCTGAAGGCAGTAGTTGGAAGGACCAGCTGGAAGAGGATCTGAAAGAGCAGAAAGAAGCCACTTGCTTCAAGCCTCATCCACAAACCCTTTTGACGCAGGAGTTCTTTGTTCCAAAAAAAGAGAAAAACTCCCTTGTTGTTCGAGAACCGATTCTGCTGGCTGGGGAGAAGAGAACTAAAGACAGAAAGAGGTGGACCAGAGAAGGTTGAGTTAGAAGCTCAGAAAGACCTGTCCATGGAAGATGCGAGGAACCAGGAGGGAGAACAGCAAGGGAGGAGCTGTCCTGCTGCAGAAGAAACCTGTGCACAAACAAATCCAACACTCAGGCACCAGGCTGTGGATGTTATGTCAAGTGGCCAGACTCTGACTATGCTCATAACTCCCACATGCTCCACTCAGTTCCACTGCTAACCTCAGCTGTGAGCTGCAGTCACCACTTGGGAACAGCAGCTGCTTTTTGCCTCAAACCAGGAGCCTTCTTTCCTTGTCTGCAGTGCCCGGAGACTGGCCATTACTTATGAACTCTACTCTTTACATGTACCTGCTCTTGTGTATGGGGACAGAACAGCACCCTATTCTGCCCAGGCCAGCTCTAGTCACCATATAAGTTAGTCAACCTATCAGACATTCTTTCCACTAGTCCATGCAGTGAACGTTATGAAGAGGCCATTGTAGTCTCAGTGATGATGACAAAACAAAACAAAGCAAAACAAAACACAAAAAAACCATGATTTCCAGATCCTGACCACTCTGAAGACCCACAAATGAAAACAAAATGTATATCATTTATTCTTTACCCAGAAGTCTAGTGTACAGTTCTATAACTGTTTGTGTAATTCATTAATGAATATTTATTTCGTTCTAACTGCACAAACTATAGCCCTGCCTGGTCTCTGTGAATACAGCAATGAATAGAAATAGAAGAACTTGCCTTCATGGGTCTTAACCTTGGAGGAGGGAAGACAGACCATAAGCCAGTAACAATCCTCACTTTCTCCACATGGTAAAGGATTTTCTGTCTGACTCTGGTGTGCAGAGTAGTTAGGAGTGGGATAGGGACATGAGAGCTTGGAATCTGGAAGGTGAGGAGATTTTTGCTGGTGTCCAAGTGAAAACTGATAGGAGCTCAGTCCAGGGTGGCAGCAGTGAAGGGGTGAGAAATGGTTGGATTCTGAGTGTGTCTTGAACTTGTAACTGGCAAGACTAGCTGACTAATTGGCCACAGAGTGAGAGAAAGAGATAGTTAAGGAGGGCACTCAGCTATCAGCCCCAGAATTTGAGGTCTCCATCCTTCATCCTGTGAGAAGGGCAGTTCCACCTCAGTCCTCGTATCTCTTTTGGATTCCTGGAGGGTTTGTTCACTGTGCTTCATGATCTCTGGCTTTGCTGTTTCTCCTTCTGTCCATGTTTTGGTCCTTTCTGTCTGTCTATCCTCTCTAACTTTCTTATCCCCACCCTGCACCTTGTATTAACAGTTCTCTCTTGCATCACTATCATTCATGTATTTCCATCTGGTTTGATTTTTGTAATATAATTTGCCCACTTTTTATTTTTGCTTCATTCAGGTAGGAGAACAAATGCAGCCCTTATGTTGAGGTTTCTGGAAATAGTTCCTTGAGAAGTATGGATGGGGAGGATATTTCAACCTCTTTTTCTCCATTCCAAACTACCCCTTCCAGGGGGTATAGCTCAGTGGTAGAGCATTTGACTGCAAACTACCCCTTCCAGACACAACCATGATGACATGGTCATGTGTGACTGTCCAGAGGATTTACATTACTTCAGTGCAAGCAGCTTAGAATTGAGACATGGGTATCCACTGCCTCCTGCTTCCCAGAGTCCCTCTGCTTCTGAGTGACCATCTATGTCTCCTCATGATGGTCTGCCTAGAATTGGGTTCTCTCTCTCAGGACCACGTCGGATTACCTTCCTGTATGGTGCAGCCTCCCCTTCATTCTGAAGCTCAAAATCTGCACTTTTATCTACCAGAGAATGTCAGTCTTCTCCTTTTAGGCCATATCCTCGAGGGAGCTTGTCCTGGCACACTCAGAAGACATTCTGGAATTTTCCTGAACAATGAACATATCACCTGATAGGAATTTACTGACTTTTCCTGAGAAATACATCTGTCACTCTAGCTTATCCATTTTGCAAAGCCTAGCTCATGCATATATATATATATATATATATATATATATATATATATATATATATAGTTAGAATTCCCACAATTTCTTGGAAGGACCCTCTGTTGTTCCAAACTTGACGTCTGTTTTGTTCTATCGAGAAGTTCTCCACAGTGTGTCCCTGCAAAGTGGAGCTTTGCTTGATAAACAGTTCTCCACTGGAGCTGCTCCAGTGTTTAATGGAGAGGAGACCTGGACACCTCGTTGGAACACAAGATAAGATGTGACTGATTAATGTCAGACAGGAAAAGTACTGTGGGAGTGTAGAAATTCCTGTTGGAGTTGAGATTTCAGTTCTTAAAGATGTTTCTTTCTTTTTAAAGTAAAAACTGCCAAAATACAATATGTTTGAAACAATTAATATAATATAGACCTTAAAAAAGAATCACTGGTTTTAATGATTAGCACCTTTCCAAAGAATGGACATAGCAGGATTTTATTTTTTTAAGAAGTTGTTTGGGGGTCGAATTGTTTCCAGTGTCTGATATTACAATAAAGTTGCTTCTCCCACTAGATAAGTAGCTGAGGAGCTGAGAAAACGTATTATTTATATGCTTTCCACAACAACCATGAACCTGAACAAGATGCAGAGGAATAATTTTGCATCATATGCGAGTTTCTCTGCTCTGTTTGGTTTCTACTTTACATAGGTGTTTTTGAACACTCAATTTCAATCATGGGAATATAAATAAAACATAATTAATATTAGGAAGTTTCTGTGAAGATGCTATAAGGACATGTGTAATATGTTTATATCATAAGTTTAAGGCATTTTTTGAAAAGCTTGATGCCCATAACTATACTAGGGGCTAACCATGGAGCAGAAATCCAGGGTATCATTTATAGCAATGGATTAAAGAATCAGCATATAATTCAAATCCCTGTCCATTAAAGGAGTTGGTGAGTCTAATTTTATGTGGCAATATCAGCCTGTGGACAGAATCTTATTTCTGATGTGGGATCTGTGTCTCTGTGGCAATGAGAAGATTCTTGTCAGGGAGACAGGAGAAGGGATGTTGGGACATTCCTTCCTCTCCCAAAGTTACCTTCAGAAGAATCTCTCCCTTCTCCCAGTCCCTGTTTGGGTCTGCCTGTCACCTTTGGGAATGCTGCCACTATGTCCACCCATGATGGGAGTTACCTGGCATTTGGAAGTGCCATACAATTGATTTTACATCAAGGTACTGGAAGCAGTCTGGCTGTCATTTCCTTCAGATCATCTGCAGTCTCTCACCTCTTTGGTGTCACCAGGAGTTATCAAAGCCTGTTAGTTAAATGTTCTTTTGTAGCATGGTGCAATGTAGAGACAAATTAATTACAACCTTGATTCAGTACTTGGAAAGAAACTCAGGGAGAGGGTCAGAATATTTCCTTCCCATGTATCATCATCAGCAACAAAGTCCTGGGGAACCCGGGAGGTGGTACATTGTGAGAAACCAGTCTTCAGGGGCCCATAGAACACAGGTAGATGGACTTAATCCCATGTCCACCTTCCATGGCATGTGCATATGTTTTATTTCTTGTATGTGCATTTTCCCACGTTGTGAAGTCATTCCTGAAGCAAAGCCTCCATCCCTTCCTGCAGATGAAAGTCTTCTTGATTTGTCTTTCCATCCTGGGTGATATCAGCTTTATATCCAATGGCTGAGGTTCACATCTGTCAGCTCTCATGATGGGGTAATGGTGCATGGTGTGGTTCAGAGTCAGATACTACATGATCATCATATCCACAGTCTCTGGAAAGGTTGAGAAAAGAGCATCCTTAAAGTAAATTTATACAATGTCTCAGAGATGCATGTACTGTTGTCCAAAGATACTCCCACTGGCACTGATGGTTAGTGGTCAATGGATTCAAGATCACATGTCTGATCTCCCTGTGACATAGGTCCTTGTGAGGAAACACATTTAGGAATATTTCCTCCAATTATAATCTCTGCCCCATTGAATTCTTCTGTGGGGACATATAAAAAGGATTCATGCATCACATCCCTACTAAACTAACACGATCTGTCTTCCTGTCCACTGTGAGTTTTTGATGGATTCTTTTACTTTCTTTTTAAAAATGTTTTTTTTTTCAGTGTTCTAAGTCCTTTGATTTTCAATTAGTAAATTCAACCTAATTATAGAGCAGTAAATAAATAAATAAATAAATAAATAAATAAATAATAAATGCTACCCTTCAACCTCTTTGAAGGATTTACAGGGACTTTTGACAATAAACGCAGCAGGGAATTTCAATTCCAACTCAATTTCAGGTTGCAGTTCTGATCTACCCCTGTTTATGTTTTCTCAGTTCAGACCCTTTGACCCTGCTAGATGAGTACAAGACTTCTGTTCTGTCTCCACATCCACCAATTTCCATCCCTGAATGGATCTTGTGCATCAAGAAGAGTGAAAACTGGCTGTGCCATCCAAAATGCACCTGTGTTCATTGCTTGGAGACATGGAGTGGTGTTAGTAATGTTACTGTAATTCTTGTCCTTGGAAAGCACCCCTCACAACTTGCTCATAGCCCCTGGCTCACTGCCAGGAGGTTCATTCTCTCTAAGTCTCTGAGTGAGTGAGGTTATGTAGGTGGACATCATATGTCCACCATTATTGCAAAATAATATTATAATTGCATAATATTTAATGGGATTGCACATTGCAAGATCAATTGAACCACAAGACCACTGGATCAGATCAAAGAGAGAAATAAATTAGGATATTCTGAAATAAAACACCAGATTTCAAGTTTGAGCTTTAGCATATACAGAAGAAGGAATTTATCACACCCTCATTGCTACAAGAAAATGTGGGATGGGGTAGTTAGGATGACAGAGGAGATGGGGTCCCTAGGCTTGGATTTCTGGAACACATCTAGGTAATCATAAAGTCATTCTGACCAGCCATGAAGTCAATCAGAGGTCTGATAGAACAAAACCTACAAGTCTTCAAATAGGAAATTGATCTCCTTTTGGAATGTAGGAGGTGCAGAGAGTTGTCTTGGGACATCTATAGCTGTGGGGGTGACATCAGGGATGGAGTCTGCTTCTGGAAGCTACCACGATACATTGTAGCAACAGAGCACAAAATCTGAACTTTTAGAAGTGTGCTACTGGGGGATGTGGCCGGAAAAAAGGGCTGAAGTGGCAAAGCGTGGCAGAATTCCAGGGTTTGAGATCTGCTGAGTCACAAGAAAGATTTGTGGCACCATTAAGACACACAGATGCTAGGCAAAGAGCCTGAAACCTGGTTGAACAGTGAGTCTAAGTGCAGTTATTCTCCTCTGATTTGTCATAACCAGTGAACCACAATCTGAAGATGTGACCTCTTTCCTGAGACCTGTGGGCAAATGGAAAAAGGAATGAGACTTTCCCCTGGAGGAAAAACATGGGTCCACATCATAAGAGTCCCTAGAAATTTTGAAACTCAATCATGTGCTTGAGATACAGCAGCTCAGACATAGGTAGGGTGAACATGGGTTTCAGATTGAAACACTGGAGAAAAAGGGGTTGATTGCCCTTCTGTGAGGACTCACTGAAGAGTGGGTTGTATGTGAAATTTCAACCTCCGCCTAGAGTGCAGATGCCATATTCAATGTACCCATCAGTGCCATCGGGAAGGAAAACAGTGGCACCTAGTGGAGGGAAGACCTGCTTACACCAAGCCCTGTCCCCTGCTTCCAAGATGTGCCTTTCCATGAGGACAAAATCCCTGAGAATAATCATAGCAGGCACCTCCTCCAGAAGATCCACAGAAGAATTCCATCTCACCAAGTCTAATGATCATAAAATGTGGAACTCTTTCAGTTCCCAGGGAAGTATGCTTACCTTTCTTTCTTTTGATTCTTAAGTTTTTTATTTTTATTTTTTATTTATTTTCTGATTCATCTTTCTTTACTTTTATATACTTGCTCCTTACATTTTTGTAGGTTTAATTTTTATAAATACACATACTTATTTTATCTATTTTTCCTTTTTTCATTTATATAGATCCTAGCAAACACGATTAAGCAGCACATTAAAAAGATTATCCACCATGACCAGGTGGGATTCATTCCTGGGTTACAATGATGGTTCAACATTTGCAAATCAATCAATGTGATAGAACAAATCAATAAGAGAAGAGAGAAGAACCAGATGGTCCACTCAATTGATGCAGAGAAAGCATTGGACAAAATCCAGCATCCGTTCCTGATGAAAACGCTTCAAAGCATAGTGATAAAGGGAACATTCCTGAACGTCATAAAATCTATCTATGAAGAACCACAGCAAATATCAACCTCAATGGGAAAAAGCTTGCAGCCTTACCGTTGAGATCAGGAACAAGACAAGGAAGCCCACGCTCACCACTCTTGTTCAACATAGTATTAGAAATCCTAGCAACAGCAATCGGAAAACAAAGAGAATTAAAAGGTATCTAAATTGGCAATGAAGAAGTCAAACTCTCTCTTTTCACAGATGATAATGACTCTTTATATGGAAAACCCAAAGAATCCACCCCCAATCTACTAGAACTCATACAGCAATTGAGTAATGTGGTAGGATACAAAGTCAATGTACAGAAATCAATGGCTTTCTTATACACTAACAATGAAAATACAGAAAGGGAAATTAGAGAATCGATTCCATTTACTATGGCACCAAAAACCATAAGATAACTGAGAATAAAACTAATCAAAGAGGTAAAGGATCTGTACTTGAGGAACTACAGAGCACTCATGAAAGAAATTGAAGAAGACACACAAAAAAAATGGAAGAACATTCCATGCTCTTGGGTCAGAAGAATAAACATTATTAAAATGTCTATACTGCCTAGAGAAATCTATACTTTTAATGCCATTCCGATCAAAATTCCAACGGTATTTTTCAAAGAGCTGGAGCAAATAATTGTAAAATTTGTATAGAATCAGAAGAGACCCCGAATTGCTAAGGGAATGTTGAAAAACAACAACAACAACAAAACTTGTGGCATCACGTTACCTCTATTTCAAGATTTACTACAAAGCTGTGATCACCAAGACAGCATGTAAGTGGCATAAAACCAGACATATAGACCAGTGGAACAGAGTAGAGAGCCCAGATATGGACCCTCAACTCTATGGTCAAATAATCCTCAACAAAACAGGAAAAAATATACAGTGGAAAAAAGACAGTCTCTTCAATAAATGGTGCAGGGAAAATTAGACAGCTATATGTAGAAGAATGAAACTTGACCATTCTCTTACACCATACACAAAGATAAACTCGAAATGGATAAAAGACTTCAAAATGAGACAGGAATCCATCATAATACTAGAGGAGAACATAGGCAGTAATCTCTTCGATACCAACCACAGCAAATTCTCTCAAGATATGTCTCCAAAGGCAAGGGAAACAAAAGCGAAAATGAACTTTTGGGACTTCATCAAGATCAAAAGCTTCTGCACAGCAAAGGAAGCAGTCAACAAAACAAAGAGGCAACCCACAGAATGGGAGAAGATATTTGCAAATGACAGTACAGACAAAAGGTTGATATCCAGGATCTATAAAGAACTCCTCAAACTCAACCCACACAAAATGGAGCACTGGGTGTGATGCCAAAACAGTGAACACTGTTTTGCTGTAAATAAACAAATAAAAATAAAAAATTAAAAAAACAGTTAATCATATTAAAAAATGGCCAGAAGATATGAACAGACACTTCTCCAATGAAGACATACAAATGGCTATCAGACACATGAAAAAGTGCTCATCATCACTAGCCATCAGGGAGATTCAAATTAAAACCACATTGAGATACCACCTAACACCAGTTAGAATGGCCAAAATTAGCAAGACAGGAAACAACGTGTGTTGGAGAGGATGTGGAGAAAGGGGAACCATCTTCCACTGTTGGTGGGAATGCAAGTTGGTGCAGCCACTTTGGAGAACAGTGTGGAGATTCCTCAAGAAATTAAGAACAGCGCTTCCCTATGACCCTGCAATTGCACTACTGGATATTTACCCCAAAGATACAGATGTAGTGAAAAGAAGGGCCATCTGTACCCCAATGTTTATAGATGCAATGGCCACAGTCGCCAAACTGTGGAAAGAACCAAGATGCCCTTCACTGGACGAATGGATAAGGCAGATGTGGTCCATATACACTATGGAGTATGATGCCTCCATCAGAAATGATGAACACCCAACTTTTGTAGCAACATAGACGGGACTGGAAGAGATTATTTTGAGCGAAATACATAAAGTATCATACAGTTTCACTTATTTGTGGAGCATAACAAAGAGCATGGAGGACATGGGGAGATGGAGAGGAGAAGGGAGTTGATGGAAATTGGAAGGGGAGATGAACCATGAGAGACTTTGGACTCTGAAAAACAACCTGAGTGTTTTGAAGGGGTGTGGGGTGGGAGGTTGGGGAACCAGGTGGTGGTAATAGGGAGGGCATGTATTGCATGCAGCTGTGGGTATTGTGCAAAAACAATGAATACTGCTACGCTGAAAATAAATAAATAAATAAATTAATTAATTAATTAATTTAAATAAAAAAAAGAAAGTGCTCATACCACATAAGGGAAATTATCATTTTCTACCTTACATAAACGTATTCATGTGAGAAAAGCAAATTTCAACTCTTTATGGAAAACCAGGACACAGCAATCAATATAAATTAAAAGGAACATCTGAAAGATCTCTAGATGATGGCTATAATAATAATCTACAAGAGATGAAAAATGAAAAATCAGGTATGGTTTGTAATGCTTGTTTTATATTAGGGTGGTCATAGTTATCTGAGAGGGGACGAGAATTCCACATTTTCTAATGCTTCCAATTTTAGAATGTCTCCGAAGACCAAAAAGAAGTGAAGAGAAGCTATCCTAATATCAATAGGATGCTCAAAATTTCTGAGAAAGGGAAGAAAGAAAATATTGAACAATTTTAATGGCATACACATATTTCTTGTCAACAATAAACACATAAGGTTTCCAAAAAGAGAAATAATCCAGTGTTATTATTCTATCACTAAATGATAAGCAAAACAGACTGTTAATCAACAAGAAATATTAGTCGTTTCTCAGTGAATAAGGAATGCAATATGGACAGAACTTCACGGAGGGAGCATATTGCAAACGACAAAAATCTGGAAGCATGTAGTAATTAAATAAGTTTGATCAACTATATACAAAAGAAAAAGATGGGCCAAGCAGATTACATAGCTTGTATTCAGTTCAGCAGATGGCCCGTGTGCCTGACCAAATTACCTAACAGAAAAAAAAAAAAAAATTGTGATTTAATGAATACTGGGAGTATTGCTGGAATTTAGTTGTTCTAAAATTTATGTAACTCTGAAGTATCAACTCTATTCTACTATTCAGTAATAATTATAAACCTCAAAGCTCTTATTTGTAAGTATCATAAAAATTTATCATCTCCCATCAAAGATATAAAGAATTGTAATAAATATTGAAATAAACTGGGTAATGTTAAGAAAGAGGAAGACATTTATTATTATTTTATTTGAAAATAACTTTATAACCCGTATGAAGTGTTACTAAATATTCAACTAAATAAAATTTAAAGTAGATATTTAAAAAATGTAGGCTTTCACTGCTAGGGTAAATGAGGCAGAAGAGAGAATTAGTGATATAGAAGACCAAATGACAGAGAATAAAGATGCTGAGCAAAAGAGGGACAAACAGCTACTGAACCATGAGGGGAGAATTCGAGAGATAAGTGACACCATAAGATGAAACAACATTAGAATAATTGGGATTCCAGAAGTGGAAGAAAGAGAGAGGGGAGAAGAAGGTATATTGGAGAGAATTATTGGAGAGAATTTCCCTAATATGGCAAAGGGAACAAGCATCAAAATCTAGGAGGTGCAGAGAACCCACCTAAAATCAACAAGAATAGGTCCACACCCTGTCACCTAATAGTAAAATTTACAAGTCTTAGTGACAAAGAGAAAATCCAAAAAGCAGCCCAGGAAAAGAAATCTGTAACATATAATGGTAAAAATATTAGATTGGAAGCAGACTTATCCACAGAGACCTGGCAGGCCAGAAAGAACTGGCATGATATGTTCAGAGTACTAAACGGAAAAAAAAAAAAAAAAAAAAAAAAACATGCAGCCAAGAACACTATATCCAGCTAAGCTGTCATTGAAAATAGAAGGAGAGATAAAAAACTTCAAGGACAAACAAAAACTGAAAGAATTTGCAAACACCAAATCAGCTCTATAGGAAATATTGAAAGAGCTCCTATAAGCAAAGACAGAGCCTAAAAGTAGTAGATCAGAAAGGAACAGAGACAATATACAGTAACAGTCACATTACAGGCAGTACAATGGCACTAAATTCATATCTCTCAATAGTTACCCTGAATGTTAATGGCTAAATGCCCCCAATCAAAAGACACAGGGTATCAGAATGGATAAGAAAAAAAAAAAACCCATCTATATGTTGCCTACAAGAAACTCATTTTAGACCCGAAGACACCTCCAGATTTAAAGTGATGAGGTGGAAAATGATTTACCATGCTAATGGACATCAGAAGAAAGCTGGGGTGGCAATCCTTATATCAGATCAATTAGATTTTAAGCCAAAGACTATAATAAGAGATGAGGAAGGGCACTATATCCTACTCAAAGGGTCTGTCCAACAAGAAGATCTAACAATTTTAAATATCTATGCCCCTAACGTGGGAGCAGCCAACTATATCAACCAATTAATAACAAAATCAAAGAAACACATCAATAATAATACAATAATAGTAGGGGACTTTAACACTCCCCTCACTGAAATGGACAGATCACCCAAGCAAAAGATCAACAAGGAAATAAAGGCCTTAAATGACACACTGGAACAGATGGACATCACAGATATATTCAGAACATTTCATCCCAAAGCAACAGAATACACATTCTTCTCTAGTGCACATGGAACCTTCTCCAGAATAGATCACATCCTGGGTCACAAATCAGGTCTCAACCAGTATCAAAAGATTGGGATCATTCCCTGCATATTTTCAGACCACAATGCTCTGAAGCTAGAACTCAATCACAAGAGGAAAGCTGGAAAGAACCCAAATACATGGAGACTAAACAGCATCCTTCTAAAGAATGAATGGGTCAACCAGGAAATTAAAGAAGAACTGAAAAAATTCATGGAAACAAATGATAATGAAAACACAACAGTTCAAAATCTGTGGGACACAGAAAAGACAGTCCTGAGAGGAAAATATATAGCCATACAAGCCTTTCTCAAGAAACAAGAAAGGTCTCAAGTACACAACCTAACACTACACGTAAAGGAGCTGGAGAAAGAACAAGAAAGAAACCCTAAACCCAGCAGGAGAAGAGAAATCATAAAGATCAGAGCAGAAATCAATGAAATAGAAACCAAAAAACAATAGAAAAAATCAATGAAACTAGGAGCTGGTTCTTTGAAGAATCAATAAGATTGATAAACCCCTGGCCAGACTCATCAAAAAGAAAAGAGAAAGGACCCAAATCAATAAAATCATGAATGAAAGAGGAGAGATCACAACTAACACCAAAGAAATACAGAAAATTATAAGAACATACTATGAGCAACTCTACACCAACAAATTTGACAACTGGAAGAAATGGATGCATTCCTAGAGACATATAAACTACCAGAACTGAACCATGAAGAAATAGAAAACCTGAACAGCCCATAACCAGTAAGGAGATTGAAACAGTCATCAAAAATCTCCAAACAAACAAAAGCCCAGGGCCAGACGGCTTCCCAGGGGAATTCTACCAAACATTTAAAGAAGAACTAATTTCTACTCTCCTGAAACTGTTCCAAAAAATGAAATGGAAGGAAAACTTCCAAACTCATTTTATGAGGCCAGCATCACCTTGATCCCAAAACCAGACAAGGATCCCACCAAAAAAGAGAACTACAGACCAATATCCTTGATGAACACAGACGCAAAAATTCTTGCCAAAATACTAGCCAATAGGATTCAACAGTACATTAAAAGGATTATTCACCACGATCAAGTGGGAATTATTCCAGGGCTGCAGGGTTGGTTCAACATCCGCAAATCAATCAATGTGATACAACACATTAATAAAAGAAAGAACAAGAACCATATGATATGCTCAATAGATGCTGAAAAAGCATTTGACAAAGTACAGCATCCCTTCCTGATCAAAACTCTTCAAAGTGTAGGGATAGAGGGAACATACCCCAATATTATCAAAGCCATCTAAGAAAAACCCACTGCAAATATCATTCTCAATGGTGAAAAACTGAAAGCTTTTCCGTTAAGGTCAGGAACACGGCAGGGATGTCCATTATCCCCACTGCTATTCAACATAGTACTAGAAGTCCTAGCCTCAGCAATCAGACAACAAAAGGAAATTAAAGGCATCCAAATTGGTAAAGAAGAAGTCAAACTATCACTCTTTGCAGATGATATGATACTCTATGTGGAAAACCCAAAAGACTCCACTCCAAAACTGCTAGAACTTGTACAGGAATTCAGTAAAGTGTCAGGATATAAAATCAATGCACAGAAATCAGTTGCATTTCTGTACACCAACAACAAGACAGAAGAAAGAGAAATTAAGGAGTCAATCCCATTTACAATTGCACCCAAAACTATAAGATGCCTAGGAATAAACCTGACCAAAGAGGCTAAGAATCTATATGCAGAAAACTATAAAGTACTCATGAAAGAAATTGAGGAAGACACAAAGAAATGGAAAAATGTTCCATGCTCCTGGATTGGAAGAATAAATATTGTGAAAATGTCTATGCTACCTAAAGCAATCTACACATTTAATGTAATCCTTATCAAAATACCATACATTTTTTTTCAAAGAAATGGAACAAATAATACTAAGGTTTATATGGAACCAGAAAAGACCTCGAATAGCCAAAGGAGTATTGAAAAACAAAATCAAAGTTGATGGCATCACAATTCTGGACTTCAAGCTCTAATACAAAGATGCCATCATCAAGACAGCGTGGTACTGGCACAAAAACAGACACATAGGTCAATGGAACAGAATTGAGAGCCCAGAAATAGACCCTCAACTCTATGGTCAACTAATCTTCGACAAAGCAGGAAAGAATGTCCAATGGAAAAAAGACAGCCTTTTCAATAAACGGCGCTGGGAAAATTGGATAGCCACATACAGAAAAATGAAATTGGACCATTTCCTTACACCAGACATGAAAATAGACTCAAAATGGATGAAGGAAATCGATGTGAGAAAGGAATCCATCCAAATCCTTGAAGGGAACACAGGCAGCAACCCATTTGACCTCAGCCACAGCAACATCTTCCTAGGAACATTGGCAAAGGGAAGGGAAGCAAGGGCAAAAATGAACTACTGGGATTTCATCAAGATCAAAAGCTTTTGCACAGCAAAGGAAACAGTTAACAAACCAAAAAACAACTGACAAAGTGGGAGAAGATATTTGCAAATGACATATCAGATAAAGGGCTAGTATCCAAAATCTATAAGGAACTTAGCAAACTCAACACCCAAAGAACAAACAATCCAATCAAGAAATGGGCAGAGGACATGAACAGACATTTCTTCAAAGAAGACATCCAGATGGCCAACAGATACATGAAAAAGTGCTCCACCTCACTCAGCATCAGGAAAATACAAATCAAAACCACAATGAGATATCAGCTCACACCAGTCAGGATGGCTAAAATTAACAAGTCAGGAAATGACAGATGCTGGCGAGGATGCGGAGAAAGGGGAACCCTCCTACACTGTTGGTGGGAATGCAAACTGGTGCAAGCTGGTGCAACCACTCTGGAAAACAGCATGGAAGTTCCTCAAAATGTTGAAAATAGAACTACCCTATGACCCAGCAATTGCACTCCTGGGTATTTACCCTAAAGATACCAACGTAGTGATCTGAAGGGGCACGTGCACCCGAATGTTTATAGCAGCAATGTCTACAATAGCCAAACTATGGAAAGAACCTAGATGTCCATCAACAGATGAATGGATAAAGAAGAGGTGGTATATATACACAATGGAATACTATGCAGCCATCAAAAGAAATGAAATCTTGCCATTTGAGATGACATGGATGGAACAGGTATCTTGCTTAGTGAAATAAGTCAATCATAGAAAGTCAACTATCATATGATCTCCCTGATATGAGGACGTGGAGATGCAACATGGGTGGTTAGGGGGATAGGAGAAGAATAAATGAAACAGGATGGGATTGGGAGGGAAACAAACCATAAGTGACTCTTAATCTCACAAAACAGCCTGATTGTTGCTGGGGGGGATGGCGGAGGGGGGGTGCAGTTATGGACGTTGGGGAGGGTATTTGCTATGGTTGAGTGCTGTAAAGTGTGTAAACCTGGTGATTCGCAGACCTGTACCTCTGGTTTGTCTCCCTCCCAATCCCATCTTGTTTCATTATTATTATATATTCTATATAGAATAATAATATATATATATAATATATAATGTAATGATTCTCAAGTGTCTTTGCCTGAGGCGGGATATACCACCGTTCCAGGGGCTGGGCTAAGTAATCCGCTAGGTTTCGCTTTCAGGAGCTTTTATTCCCTGAATGCTTTCTGAGGAGGTCTGGAGGATAGGAATGAACATGGCGGCCTCCTAATCTCTAGCTGGGAGTAGCCGAGTGCTCGGGGCCCCACTTCTCAGTGTACCCTCAGAGAAGAGCGCTCAATCACTCCTCACTCTCTGGCCTCCAGCCACACTCTGAGCTCACCCAGCCTGTGTCCAAGCATCTCTGTATCTGGCACACAGCCCCACCTGGAGTATCCAAAACCAGCAGATCCATGCACTCTTCCAGGGGGGTCTCCCAGATATTGTGTGCTCTCTGCACACAGAGCAGTGGCCCAAGAGTGCCACAGATCACAGTTTAAGGTTACCCTGAGTTGAAAGCTTCCTCCTTGGCTCCGTCTCTGTGGCTGGCTTCCCACTCTAATACCTGTGAGCTCTGTGACACTCAGACACCCCTGATTCCTGTGTGATCCCGCCGGACCTGAGACCATGCAGTCCCTGCATGGGCTTCACCCTGGCTTAGCCTCTGGAGCAACTTCCCTCAGTGGAGCAGTCTTCTAAAAGCTCTGATTTTGGGCTCTGTTGCTCCACCACTTTTTGGGAGCCGGCCCCCTTCCCCTGTGGTCTATCTTCCTTTCTCTTTGGATTCACTTCTATGTGGGTCCTACCTTTCAGAAAGTGGTTGATTTTCTGTTTCTAGAATTGATGCTCTTCTCTTTGATCCCCTGTTGGATTTGTAAGTGTTTGCAATGGTTTAATAAGCTATCTAGCTGTTCTCCTGCTACCTGATGTCGTCTCAGCCTGCTACTTCTCCACCACCTTGACTCCTTCTCACTCTTCCTGGATGTATCTTGATATCTTTGTTAAAGGACTCAAATTTCCTGAGATAATGGGGGATTAAAACTGGTTTATATATAGGGGTAGGACTGATTGGGTGAAGGGGATTACCTTGAAACATATCTATATGAATATTAAAAAATAATAAAAAAAGAAAAAAGAAAAAAAAACAAAAGGAAAACACATGTATATGTATCAATAAAGTTCAAGTTAAAAGGTTATTATGGATTTTGTTATACTGAACATCTCATTGTGATGGTAAATAGGTGAATAAATGATTAAAAAACTGGAAAAAAAACAAGAATAGTGGCAACGAATTAAAAATAAAAGTTGTATCTATGAAGTAGTGGTGGTTGTCATCTTGTTTTTGTTTGTTTGTTTGTTTTGTTTCTACTGGATTTCAGGGGGAGCAGCCTGCTGCGTGGTTTTTCATGCAGTCTTACTAGAGTTGATTCCTCCTGCCCCCTATAAAGACGCTGGGCTCTGAAGAAACCGGTTTTTCATGCCTTTGTTCTCTGGAGTTTTTTTTTTTTCTCCCTTTGCGGCTTTTAGCATTTCTTTGGAGGTCTAGAGGAAAGGAAACTGCACCCAGACTTCCATCCCACAGAGAAGCCTCGGTCTGTTCCCCTCTGGGTGCTCCAGAGCACGTAAATCCCCCCCCACCACCACTGGCAAAGCATGTCCCCATTCACTGTCTCAGGGGTCACAAGAACTCCTGCTTTTACCCAAAGCCATGAGGAATACTAGTCCAGAGAACTGGCTTCCAGCGTCTGGCTCTACCACAGTTGTCTGGGCAGGTCCAGACTTCCAGAGAAGTCCCAAATAGAGATAGCATGCAGATTTTCATGCTGGCCCAGGCTGTGAGTGTAAAGACACTTCTGGTCCTAGAGAGCACCAGCTAGCACATGTACAGAGCTCTCCCAGGGAAGGGTGTGGAGCGTGACTCAGACCCCATTCACACAGTGTGCATGCAGAGTACAAAAGGCTGTGGTTCTAGAGATTGCCGGCTGGCATCCACACCAGACTCTTTCATGCGAGCTGCTACCCAGATGCTCTCATGCATGTTGGTGGCTCAGGGACCAAGGCCTGGTTCTCTGCTGCACTCTCTCTGGCTCAGCACCAGGGGTAGAGGTCCTGGGTTTGTGTGCTTAATCCCCTGTCCCTAACCACCCGACTCAAACAATTTCCCCTTAAGATCTTTTGCTCTTTTCAAGTGCTTTCAACCAGACTCCAAGTTAATGCTGGTCTCCAATCAAAGAGCACTCTCATATTGGGGTATTATTTTCCAATAGGTCGCTTCTGGTGGCTTCCTCCTTCTCTTATTTATCTTATTTATCTTCTGATATCAGTCTGATGTTCCCAGTCTGCTTTTCCTGTCTTCTACCCCTGTAGAGATCCATAAGTGTATAATTCTAATCTCAGGCTGATTTCATGGGTTATCAGAGATCTTTGGTAGATAATCAGCTCCCATTAGGGGACCGGTTGGAACAGCATCTCATTCTTCTCTGCCATCCTGTCTCCTGAGCAAAGGTGTTTATCAGGTGTGAAAGTAATTATTCAAACATTCTAGAGAATAGGAATTATCCTGAAAGTGGACTGTGAGGTAGCTGGCATGATGGGAGAGAGCGCAGAGGAAATGGTCTTGCCTTCCTTATGGACCAACTTCCTCCCCAGGCTGAATGGCATCTGCAGGAGCGTGCTCTCTTGCTAGGCCTGGGGAAGCAGCCCAGGAACAAGAGAATATAAGCAAATTAAGCCTAACTTATTCATTAGAAGAGGAACAATTAAGATCAGAGCAGAGATCAATGAAATAGAAACCAGAAATACAGTAGATCACATCAATGAAACTAGAAGCTAGTTCTTTGAAAGAATTAGTAAGATAAATAATCCACAGGCCAGAGTTATCCAAAAGTAAAGATAAAGAACACAAATTATTAAATTATTATAAATCAAATTATTATATTATGAATGAAAGTGGAGAGATCATGACAACAACAAAGAAATAGAAATAATCATCATAAATTGTTATCAACTGCTATATGTCAATAAGCTAAACAGCCTAGAAGAAATGGATGCATGCCTGCAAACCTGTAAGCTTCCAAGACTGGAACAGGAAGATATTGACAAGCTGAATAGACCAATAATCAGTAACAGATTGAAGCAGTGATCACAAACCTCCTGAAAACAGGAGTCCAGGACATGCTGGACTCTGTGTGGAATTCTACCAAATATTCAAAGAAGAAATAATACCTATTTTCCTGAAACTTTTTGAAAAGTAGAAACAGATGGAAAACTTCCAGACTCATTCTATGAGGCCAGCATTATCTTGACCCCAAACCAGGGGAAGATCCCATCAAGTAGGAGAACTCCAGACCAATATCCCTCATAAATATGGATGCCAAAAGTGTCAAGTAGATCCTAGATAATTGCATACAATAGTACATTAAAAGGATTATCCATCACAACCAAGTAGGATTTTCCCTGGGCTTCAAGGTCCATTCAACATTTGCAAATCAGTCAGTGGGATAGAACAAATTAATAATGAATAGAGAACAACATGGTCCTCTCAACGGATGCAGAAATAGCATTCGATAAAATACAGCATCCTTTCCTGATTAAAACTCTTCAGAGTGTGGGATAGAGGGAACATTCCTCAATTTCATAAATTCCATCTATGAAAATCCCACAGCCAATATCATTCCTTTAAGATCAGGAACATGACAAGGTTGCTCTCTGTAGCCACTATTGTTTAGCATAGTACTAGAAGTTCTAGCAATAGCAATAAGACAACAAAAATAAATAAAAGGTATTCAAATGAGCAAAGAAGTAGTCAAACTCTCTCTCTCTTCACAGATGATATGATACTTTATGTAGAAACCAAAAAGGCCTCACCTCCCAAACAACTAGAAATCATGCAGCAATTCAGTAATGTGGCAGGATACAAAACCTATGCACAGAAATCAGTTGCTTTCGTATACACTAACAATGAACCCGTGGAAAGAGAAAATAGAGAATTCATTCCATTTACAATAGCACAAAAATAATAAGATACCTTGGAATAAACCTAACCAAAGAGGTAAAGGATCTATACTCTAGAAACTACAGAACACTTATGAAAGAAATGGAGGAAGACTCAAAAAGATGGAAAAACATTTCAAGCTCTTGGTTTGGAAGAATAAATATTGATAATATATCTATGTTGCCAATAACAACCTATACTGTCAATGCCATCCTGATCAAGTGCTGGAACGAACTGTCCTAAAATTTGCACAGAACCAGAAAAGATTCCGAATCAACAAGGAAACGTTGAAAAAGGATAACAAAGCTGGGAGCATCATGTTACCTGATTTCAAGCCATATTACAGAGTAGTGATCACCAAGACAGCAACCTGAGGGTTTTGAAGGGGTGGGGTGGAGGTTGTGTGAGCATGGTAGTGGGTATTATGGACGGCATGTAATGCATGAAACACTGGGTGTGGTACATAAACAATGAATTCTGGTACACTGAAAAGAAATAAAAGCAAAAGACAGCATGGTACTGGTACAAAAACAGACACTTATACCAATGCAACAGAGTAGACAGTCCAGATACGGACCCTCAACTCCATGATCAAGTAATTGACAAAGCAGGAAAAAATATCAATGGAAAAAAGACAGTCTCTTCAGTAAGTAGTGCTGGGGAAATTACCTATATACAGAAGAATGAAACTCAACCATTCACTTACACCATACCCAAATATAAACTCAAGATGGATTAAAGACCTCAGTGTGAGACAGGAATCATCCAAATCCTAGAGGAGAACATAGGCAGTAACCTCTCCAACATTGGCCAGCAACTTCTTTCAAGACATGTCTCCAAAGGCAAAGGAGACAAAAGCAAAAATGATCTTTTGTGACTTCATCAAGATCAAAAGCTTCTGCACAGCAAAGGAAACAGTCAAAAAAACAAAGAGACAATGCAGAAATGGGAGAAGATATTTGCAAATGACACTACAAACAAAGGGCTAATATCCCAGATGTAGAAAGAACTCCTGAAACTCAATACTCAAAAAACAGATAATCATGTCAAGAAATGGGCAGAAGACATGAATAGACACTTCTCCAAAGGAGACATACAAATAACCAAGAGGCACATGAAAAAGTGTTCGTTATCATTAGCCTTTGGGGAAATTAAAATCAAAACCACATTGAGATACTACCTTATACCAGTTAGAACGGCAAAAGTGACAATGCATAAATAGTGAATCTTGGAACCCTGAAAAAAATAAAATAAAATTTTAAAAAAGAGAAGGAAAGAAACAACAAATGTTGGAGAAGTTGTGGAGAGAGGAGAACCCTCTTACACAGTTGGTCGGAATGCAAGTTGATACATCCACATTGGAAAAAGTTAGATTTCCTAAAAAGATGAAAACAGGGGTGCCTGGGTGGCTCAGCGGGTTAAAGCCTCTGCCTTAGGCTCAGGTCATGATCCCAGAGTCCTAGGATCAAGCCCTGCATCAGACTCTCTGCTTGGCAGGGAGCCTGCTTCCTCCTCTCTCTCTGCCTGCCTCTCTGCCTACTTGTGTCTGTCAAATAAAATCTTTAAAAAAAAAGATGAAAACAGAACTATCGTATGACCCAGCAATTTCACTAGTGGGTATTTACCCCAAAGGTACAAATTGAAAAGAAGGGCCACACGAGACCCAGTGTTCATAACACCAATGTCCACAATTGCCAAATTGTGAAAACAGTTGAAATGCCCTTCCACGGAGGAATGGATAAGGAAGATGCCATTCATATATACAGCAGAATATTACTCATCCATCACAAAGGATGAATACCCAACTTTTGTATCAGCATGTATGGGACTAGAGGAAATTATACTGACTTAAATAAGTTAAGTAGAGAAAGTCTATTATCTTAGGTTTCCCTTATTTGTGGAAGACAAGGAATAGCATGGAGGACATTAGGAGAAGGAAGGGAAAAATGAAGGAGTGGGAATAAGAGGGTGAAATGAACCTCGAGAGACTATGGACACTGAGAAATAAAGTTTTAGAGGGTTTTAGAGGGGAGGATGGTGGGGGTTGGGTTAGCCTGGGATGGGTATTGAGGAGGGCTCATCTTGCATGGTGCCCTGAGTGTTATATGAAAACAGTGAATCTTGGAGCACTACATCAAAAACTAATGAGGTGCTGTATGGTGACTAAAATAACATAACAATAAGAAATAAAAAGTAAGTGTCTGGCCCTCAGTCATAGAGTGTCTTTAGCTTTGTGGTCCCTGTCACCTCCTCATCCCAGCACAGATGAGCCTTCTACAGTGTTTCTGACACAGGCAGGGTGTAGGTTCTCACATTGTGTCTCTTGCACAGTAATACAAGGCCGTGTCCTCAGAGTTCAGGCTGCTGATCTGTAGATAGGCTGTGCTGACAGAGGTGTCCATGGAGAAAACAAATCGACCAGAGAAGCCCTGGGCATATGTTGGATTCCCAGTGTTCATGTTGATCCATCCCATGGACTGCATGCTCTTTCCTGGTGCCTGTCACACCCAGTTCACTGCATAGCTGGTGAAGGTGTACCCAGATCCCTTGCAGGAGACCTTCACGGATTCCCCCAGTTTCCTCACCTCAGCCTCAGACTGCACCAGCTGCACCTGGGAGTGGACATCTGTGGAGAGGGAATAGGAGAGGGTGAAGTCATACCGACTGACCCTGGTCCCCTCCTCCGCCAAAGGACTGGGGGAATCCCTTACCTGTACCCAACACCACCAGGAAGAGGATTCTCCAGCTCCAGTCCATGGTGAGGTGCTGTGCTGTCACGGTTTCTACAAAGGATTGTGTGCAGCTGTTGGGTGATGTTCTCAGGGCACAAACATGTGCATATTTAACCTAGTATACTTTGGCTCATTTACATATCCACAAAGCAGAATATTTAATAGCAGGAAATGGCTTATTCAGAGAGAAGACACATCAGAGGGGAAACACATTCCTGGGATGCTGAGGTCCCACATTTGAACCTTTGTTGGAGGATATACACCTTTGCCACATCCCCGATTCTGTGTTACCAGAGCTCTTTCCTCTGAGAATGAGCCCGAGTACAGAGCTTTGGAGGCTACTGGTTAAGGCAGCTTCCTTGGGAGCAGAAGTGATTGCTGATCTGTGAACAGGGGACCAGGAAAGGCAAACTTGATGTGTCAATCCCTGTGAACCTGTGTCTGTGATGCCCTGTGCACCTCCCTTCTCAGGTGGAGAAGTGGGGTCAAGGTAGAAAAACACCTGAACCTGAGTCAGGTCACCTGGATATGTGTCTGATAGATTCAAATGCACATATTGTGATGAAATGCTGGTAAGCCTAACATAACTATGTATATAAAAATTATATATTCCCCCAAAATTACATATTCCTATAGAGTCTCTTCTAAGCAGGTGATGTGTTCAAATGTAAACTTCAAGAAGTCATCCCCATATTTAAGATAAAAAGTCATGATCATCAAACTAAAAATGCTTTTAATAAAAGATGTCTCATTTAATGGTAAATGACTACACTATTTCCTTGGAAGCCGTGAACAAGGCAGACAAGGCTCCGTGATACCAGGTATCAACATTTTCATGGATAAAGAAGGGGTGGTATATAGATATACAATGGAATTTACTTTGCCATAAAAGAGTTTGCAAAGACATTGATGGAACTAAAAGGTATTATACTTCAGTGAAATAAGTCAACAAGGGAGAGACAATTATCATATAATTTCTCTCATATGTGGAATTTAAGAAACAAAACAGGATTGTGGGGGAAGGGAGGGAAAATAAAATAAGATGAAATCAGAGAGTGAGACAAACCATGACAGACTCTTAAGACTAGGAAACAAACTGAGGGTTGGTAGAGGGGAGGGGCTGAGTTCTGCAGTAAGTGGGTAATGGACATTAAGCAGGATATGTGATGTAATGAGCACTGAGTTTTATATTCAACCGATGAGTAACTGAACTTTACCTCCAAAACTAATGGTACACTATATGTTAATTAAGTGAATTTAAACTAAATTAAAAACAAAAACCTTTTCAGTTGGAGAAATAATGTAATAAGTACTAAATATGTAACAAGAAACCAAATCCCCATTATTAATGTGTGACATGAGGAATCTGGTCTCTGGTCAGATCTGTCAAAGCCTGAAAGTCTGTAGTTTGCCCATGAGCTGAACAACGGGAACTCACCAGCTCTTCTCAGATCCACCAGAGATGTTGTGATAGGATCTTTGTCTGTTTGGGCAGCTATGACAAATACCACTGCCTAGGTAGCATATAAACTGTAGAAATGAATTCCATCAGGGTCATGAAAGCTGTAAATCCAAGGTCAAGTCATGCAGCACATCCAGGCTTCCTCACTCAGCCTGTGCTGGGAGGGTGTCAGTCCCAGTGATCTCCAAAATGTTGTGGACAGTAGGTCCAGGCTTCTCTTTAGAGTCTCATATTGCTCTCACGGTCTTGACGAGGAGCTCTGGGGTTATGCTGAGATGGTCAAACCATAAACACCCCCTCGTCAAATATTTCCACATCCTCCCTGATTTCTCTGAAACAAGATCTCTCCTTCCTTCCAGTAGGAACAGGCTGGGAATTTTCCAAAATTTTCAGTTCAGCTTCATACTAATTAATAATTATGTCTTCATATCATTTGTTCTTCCCACACTTTACCATAAGATTTCAAGAGAAACCTTCTGATACTTTAAGCCTTTGCTCAGAAATTCCCTCAGCCTATTATCGAGTGGGAACTGTCCCAAGTTCTACCTTTCAGATCTCAATGCAAGCAAGCTCTCTACCTGTCTACAGCACAGATCACATCCCTTCCATTTCTCAAAGGCACATTCCTCACCTTGTCTGTGACATCATCAGAGTGGTCTGTACTGTTCATGTCTTACCACGTACAGTTCACAATCATTTTGATACTCTCTAGAAAGATTGGGGCTTTCTCTGTAGGTCTCTCCTTTCCTTCTGGTGTCTCCCATGAATCACGCTTTTAGACCCCTTCCTGACAAGATAGGGTTCTTCTGCACACATCACAGAAGGCGGCCAGCCCTTACCCATTACTCAGATCCAAACTGCTTCCATGATTTAAGTCTTTGTTACAGCAGCTCCACACTTCTCAGGATGGTATAACAGAGAGCATAAACCAGGTAGCTTAGAAATAAATTTTTCACATTTCTGGAGCCTTCGATGTGCAAGATCAATGTATTGGCCTATTTGCTGTGTAGTGACTGCCTCCATCTGGATCATTGGGCATGTCTTTAAACTGTATCTTCATATGGCAAATGGAAGGTTTTGAGGATCCTGTGGGATCATAACAGCTCTGATTCCATTCATAACATAACATTCCCCCACAGCCCGTATCCTTTGCCATATCATTGAGCATTACGTTAGATGACTTGAATTTGCAGGAGACACATATATTCAGATTATAGTTCAGGGAAAACTGTGACCCAAAAATTGAGTTTACAAATGGGCATACACAAGGAATCACAAAAGCCACACACAGATATATCCACAGGACCCCCAAGAAAGTAGAGAAATATCTACATGACCCACCAGAAAATAGGAAAATTGAACTGTAGATGGTGAATTGATGAAGGTTGAGTGTGGAGATGTCTGAGTTGAGGCTCCTGTGGAATTGGTGACAAACTTAGGGGTGTCCTACAAGTTTGTGTTTTCAGTCCAGAAGCTCCACCTCATTCCCCCAGGGAAAAAAGGATGAACATTTGCTGTGCTTCTGAGGTGGGGAAAGATCCTATTGAGAAACTTGCCAGATAATTCAATACCTGGGGGAAGGTAAATGCCAAAATCCAGTTCATTCTAGATTTTGCATGGGGTAAGGGAAGCACGCCCTCCTCTCTCCTTCCCTTAGGCCTTCCTGTGTCACCTCAGTGAGGTGTAATCTGAGATCCTCTTGTGAGGATGACATCAAGTGTCTCAGGTCAGGGATAGAAAGACCAACAATAGACTGTAAACACCTGTCTATACGCACAGCTTATTCCCCTACCATAGGGATCATCTATAATAATAACAGAAGGAAAAGCAAAGAGAGCTAGAAAGCCAGAAGTTATTTTGAATTATATATGGAATCCAGCTCAAAATGAGACAAAAGCACGGACATGAGAGGAAATTTCAGTGTTGTCTCATCAGTGGTTGGTTCATTATTTTTCTTCTGAATCATATTTTGGGCTACAGTTCCCAGGTTAGCTCACTTTAGGGTTCTGTCATCATGGTAGACATTCGTTATTGAGCCTCACTCTACAACTGACACCTGGTGGGGATCAGGAAAGAGTGAAAGGACTCTAGTCCCATGGGGCTCAGGGTCTAGGACAAGTTGAAGGAGAAGTTACAAGTGGGTAGAGTGAGGACATGGTGACTTTCTGTGGGATAATTGGAGGATAGCACCGGATGGGCAAGGATCCAGTCTCTACCAGCCAGATCTGATCATTCATGTGGGTTTCCTGTGTGGAAGCCAGGAAATACGTTTCAGACACATCACTCAAGGCTGCTCTCATAGACTCCAGAACAGGATCCAGCAGTACTGCGATAGGTTTTTGTCTCTGGTAGTCATCCTGCAGGTCACCCTGCCTGGTTCATTGGGGGAAATCAGAGAGTGTATCCCATCACGTGGGCTGACTTTCCAACCAAGAGATAGAGTGGTGCCTCTAGAGGGACAGTTCCTGATCACCAGTGTCCACCCACTTGGATAATGAGCCATAGGATAAACTGTAGTTAGGAGGACAAGGACCCAGTTTGGGTAGATGTCCTGGGGGGTTTGTCATAACCATGTGGAGGCAGTGTGTGCCTGCTGAGGGCAGAGAACAGGCACTAAGCTCTCAGAAAGCCTGGGATGTGCACGTGCTTCTCAGGGATTATGAGAATTCCTGCAGGTCCTGTTTGGATAAAGAAAGACAGGATATGGATGAGGTTGATGAAGGAAAGTTCCCTAGGGACTGGTGAGATCTCATCTACATGTAGACAATGTTATCTCTTTCTGGTTGGCTGCATATAGAATATGAGAAATTAGAGAATTAATGAATAACCATATATATCCCTGAGTGAATCTAGAGATGCTAGAGGGGAAAACACTTATCTCAATAGAAAGCCCCCACACACACAACTTCCCCTGCTCCTGGGTCTGATTTGTGTCTGTGGATCTTGAGTACACCATGCTGATGTAGTCCTGGTGCCTGAGCACCTCAAGAGCACTGAACTATCTGATCTGTCTGTCCTAAGAACTCCCTGGTGTCCTGAGAGCCCCTGTGCCCTGAAAGTGCACTGGTGTTCTGAGGGACTCCTGTCACTTAAGCACGTGTTGGGTACCTGAGTTCCCTCTGGTGACCAGAGGGCCTCCTGGAGCGTTGAGCACCCCTGCAGCCCAACTACTCCTGTGTCCCTGCAGGAAAGTTTGTGTCTGGGCTCACTGCAAGAGTGCACAAACTGCATACACACATTACAGTAACACCCTGGTGTCCTCAGCTCCCAGGCTGTTCACCTGCCGAATCCGCATGTTCTTGCCATTGTCTCAGAAGATGGTGAATTGGCCCTTCACATTGTCTTCATATTATATGTAACTACCACCACTCACAATGGTTGAGAACCGCTGCAGCCCCTTCCCTAGAGCCTGGCAAGCCCAACTCATGCCATAGTCACTGAAAATGAACCCAGAGGCTTCACAAGAGAGACTCAGGAACCCCCCAGCCTTCACCAGGTCTCCCCCGAACTCCACTAGCTACACATACCACTGGACACCTGCAGACGCAAGACATCCTAGTCAGGAAACTGTCCTTCACTTACTGTTTTTCTTACTCATACCTACTTTCTTATTCAATGTCTCTTGTTCTCTGTAACTTAACCTTTTAAAACAGTCACAAGGAAAACCCAGTCAAGAATAAGCTCCATCATGAGCTCTCTCTGTTCTGTCCTGAGCACTGAATGGAAATCCTGGGAATCCTGAAACTGGGGCTCCCATCCCAGCTGAAGGCTCAGGGCTGGACTGGTTTAATCAGGAAAAATGTGCCCTATTAGCGTGTCCCTTGATTATATGGCCAGCATGATATCTATACTGACTGAGAGGACAGTAACCAGAGAAGGTTTGACTGCCTTTGATTTCATGATAGTGACAGCATTTGGGAAAAGATGAAATTTCATTACATGATTTTCAGAGTACCCACTTGGTTTCCATTTACCAGTTTGATTTCACATAGTAACGCATATTGGGGTGTAGGTATAATGTTTCCCCTTAAAGTGATATGATCTTACACCTAGAATTGCAGAGGGTTTGTGAGGTGTCCACGAACACTCTGGGGGAGAGTGAGCCCCAGAATTTGGACCTGTGCTCCTCCCATAGGACCTACTACCCACCCTGAGTCCCTGCAGGGCAGATAGCACAGGCTCATGGGGAATGTGGGATCCTGGCTGTAGTGAGGACAAATTGTCTCTGTTCTAGAATTTATCTGAAATACAGAATCAGGGTGCATGCAGGTGTTCTTCCAAGTCTCTAAGATTTCATTGTCACTGTGTTAATCCCAAGACATCTCTGGGAGTATTTGTAATAGTTTTGATGAATGTGCTTGATCAGGATGAACTGCACACAGGCAGAGAGTGTGATATGAGAAACACAGCTGTCAGCATCAAGAGTATCCAGAACAAACAAACAAATTTTCCACGAAATTTCCTGTATTTTCTTTGCAATTTTTCATCCCTCATACCTTCTTCACTCTGTCCCTGCATTACTATTGATCTTCATGTTACCTTACACTAGCTTAAATTTTCTAGAATATATAATTTTGTAATTGTATTAAATGTACCTTTGTTTCTAGGGATTCTATTTCTGAGCCAAATACTTGATGATACCCACATATTTATCATAATTTTTTCAATGTTGGGCAGCTTTCCAAAGATGACATAGAGCACAATATGTCCAATTTTAAGCCGATGATTGGGCTTGGGATTGTTCCTATGTTTCTGTATTATTTATTTATTCATTTATCTATTTATTTTAATTACCATACATGCATCATTAGTTTTGATGCAGTGTTCCTGCATTTCAATGAATTCACTACTCACATTGGAGTTGCAAGAGCTAAAGAAATAAATAGAACAAACTTAAGATCAACAAATTCGTGTAAATATACCTTCTAATTGTGGTCATGAGATAAAAAATTAACTTAAACTCTCAGGAGTGGCAAGTACTTACAGGGGCTAAAACCAGCATCTTGGCATATTGTGAATGCAGATTCCTGATGACAAATAAACTATCACAAGGTTTAGATAGAATATTTAATGGATTTCTTGTCATCATGTGAGCTAAAGATGTTATAGCATGAGGTGACCCAGGACCATATCATTAAATCAAACCTGTCCTCATGCATTCCTATCATGTAGGATGTTGACAAATTATGAAAAGCCTCCCCACACCCCGGTGGTCCTGGAAGGATGGGAGGAAGATGACTCAGAGCAGGAATGCATGGAGATCCATGCATCCTGTGTCCACCACAGAAATAAAGAATTTATCTGCAGAGGAAGCCATCAGAAGAAGCATCCTGGTGTCACAGGTGGAGCCCCATAGGATCTGGGACAGGAACAGACATCACTGTCTCAGTTCTGTTGAGAACCACACACAATTTTCACATTGAATTAAATATTTAGTCTTTAGGGAAATGTAGGGAAACAGGAAGCTGAGGACACCCAGAGACCACTGGAGCTGTGGGAGGGGACAACCAGGAAGAACAGAATGACCGTGTACCCAGAGACAGGCAAGAATACATGGACTTGGTCCACTGGTGGAGGAGGGGCAGTGACACGTGCAGGCCTCCCCCGACCCAGGTTCCTGGGAACTTCACCAAAACTTAACCTGAGGCTAAGACTACATCATCAAGTCAGAGTCCTTGTAGTTTGAAGCCTTCCACCACATTAACGACTGTCACCTGAGTAAAATAGAGGAGTGTACTGGAGAATGGAAATAGATTCTACATGGGGGAGCTCAAGGAGATCACAATACTGATCCTGGAAAAGAAACAGGAGATATCTGTAGTAATCTGAACTCTTGTGTGGCTACAGCAGAGACACATTTCACTGCTGCTACCCAGACAGCCCCAGCTTCCCAGTGGAGCCAGGAAGAGAGTCACACACTCCACAGCACAGGCCTCACAAAGAGAGGGTGTGATAATCTACAGGAAGCATAAAACATAACAGTATAATACCAAGTGCCCATGTGCATGGTAGACATTCATGAAACCCTACCATAATTCCAGTGGCTCCGTACTGTTGGCAAACCACTCTGTTCCACTGCCCCTCTATTCTCTTGTGGTTCAAGTCCTGGATGTGCAAGTTTGGGGACAGCAGCTCCATGTACAAATCCTGTGGAAATTTGTCAAAGCTGGTTCACTCCACTGTATTTGGTAATTCGAGCTGCTCCACTCATCATGAGTGGATTTAACTTCCTTGAAACACCTTCACTACCAGATATGTTCATGTGTAAAGGACATAATAGGATGGCAGAGTTGTCAGATTTTGTCATTGCTCCAATCAGTGTCACCTCCCTGGGAACTTCCTGGGTGAACCCTCACCTCTCAGTTACACATTTACACAAGTAACGCCTTCTCTGGTCCTGCAATGACACTTCACACCTGTGTGACAGGGGCAGGTCACCCCCGTTATAACCTGTGTCATCAGTGCACTCAGTGATTTAGATCAGTGCTCTGTGAAATCCCTTCTCTTGGTATCTTAATGAAGAGAGCTGTGGATGCAGAATGTTGTCCCCTGGCTCCCCTGTAGATTGTTAATGTGAATTGAATAATAAATTCACTACCTTCCTGATAGAGGGACTGAAGACCATGAGAAGTTGGCAGATCCAGTTATGAGGACATGTCTGGACCCTGTGTTAGGGCCTAGAAGAGTGGGCCAATCAGCTTGGGCACTGCAGACAGGAAGAAACATCCACAGCATCCTGGTCCATGGGAGAAAGGATGAATACCTACCCTTTCATCGACTTGGATGGACCTGATGGGTTTTATGTCAAGTAGAATAAGTCAAGCAGAAAAAGATAATTATCCTATGGTTTCACTTCTGAGTGGAACATAAGGAATAGTGAGGAGGACCACAGAGAAAGTCAATTATCATACGGTTTTACTTGTGGAGGATAAGGAATAACACAGAGGACATTAGGAGATTAAAGGGAAACTGAATTGTGGTAAATTGGAGGGGGATATGAAGCACGGGTGACTGTGGATTCTGAGAAATAAACTGGAGTGGAGGGGGTGGAGGGATGGGTGAGCCTGGTGGTGGGAATTAAGGAGGACACGTATTGCATGGAACACTGGGTGTGGTGCATAAACAGTGTATCTTGGAACACTGAAAAATAAAAAAAAAAATCAGGGAGGGAGACAAACCATGGGAGACTCTGGATTCTGGGAAAACTACAAGGATTACAGAATTGAGGGTGGTGGGGGATGGGGAAGCCAGGTGATGGGTATTAAGGAGAGCAGGTTATGTAATGAGCACTGGGTGTTACACACAACTAATGAATCTTTGAACACTTCACCAAAAACTAATGATGTACTATATGTTGGCTAAGTGAACGTTAAGAGTATAGATTTTTTTTCACGTGTTTTAAAAATTTCTTTTTTTAATCTTTTTTTTTCTTTGTTTATTTTCAGCATAACAGTGTTCATTGTTTTTGCACCACACCCAGTGCTCCATGCAGTACATGCCCTCCCTACTACCCACCACCTGGTCCCTCAACCTCCGCCCCTTCAAACCTTCTGGTTGTTTTTCAGAGTCCATAGTCTCTCATGGTTCATCTCCCCTTCCAGTTTCCCTCAACTCCCTTCTCCTCTCCATCTCCCCATGTCCTCCATGTTATTTGTTATGCTCCACAAATAAGTGAGACCATATGATACTTGACTCTCTCTGCTTGACTTATTTCATTCAGCATAATCTCTTCCAGACCCATCCATGTTGCTACAAAAGTTGGGTATTCAACCTTTCTGATGGAGGCATAATACTCCATCATGTATATGGACCACATCTTCCTTATCCATTCATCTGTTGAAGGGCATCTGGTTCTTTCCAAGATTTGGCGACTGTGGCCATTGCTGCAATAAACATTGGGGTACAGATGGCCCTTCTTTTCACTACATCTGTATCTTTGGGGTAAATACCCAGCAGTGCAATTGCAGGGTCATGGGGAAGCTCTATTCTTAATTTCTTCAGGAATCTCCACACTGTTCTCCAAAGTGGCTTCACCAACTTACATTCCCACCAACAGTGTAAGAGAGTTACCCTTTCTCCACATCCTCTCCAACACACGTTGTTTCCTGTCTTGCTAATTTTGGCCATTCTAACTGGTATCAGTGGTATCTCAATGTAGTTTTAATTTGAATCTCCCTGATGGCTAGTGATGATGAACATTTTTTCATGTGTCTGATAGCCATTTGTAGGTCCTCATTGGAGAAGGGTCTGTTCATATCTTCTGCCCATTTTTTGATATGATTATCTGTTTTCTGTGTATTGAATTTGAGGAGTTCTTTAAGATCCTGGATATCAACCTTTTGTCTGTACTGTCATTTGCAAATATCTTCTCCCATTTCGAGGGTTGCCTTTTTGTTTTGTTGACTGTTTCCTTTGCTGTGCAGAAACTTTGAACTACAAACTCACAAAATTGAACCAGGAAGAAATTGACAACCTGAATAGACCGATATCTAGTAATGAGATTGAAGCAGTGATCAAAAACCTCCCAAAAAACAAGAGCCCAGGACATGACGGATTCCCTGGGGAATTCTACCAACCTTTCAAAGAAGAAATAACACCAATTCTCCTGAAGCTGTTCCAAAAAATTGAAGCAGAAGGAAGTCTTCCAGACTCTTTTCATGAAGCCAGCATTACCCTGATCCCCAAGCCAGGCAAAGAACAAACAAAAAAGGAGAATTTCAGACCAATATCACTGATGAATATGGATGCTAAGATTCTCAACAAAGTCCTAGAAAACAGGATCTATCAGCACATTAAAAAGATTATCCACCATGACCAGATGGGATTCATCCCTGGGTTACAAGGATGGTTCAACATTCACAAATCAGTCAATGTGATAGAACAAATCAACAAGAGAAGAGAGAACCACATGGTCCTCTCAATCGATGCAGAAAAAAACATTTGACAAAATCCAGCCTCCATTCCTCATTAAAACATTTCAAATTATAGGGATAGAGAGAACATTCCTGAACTTCATAAAATCTGTCTATGAAAGACCCACAGCAAATATCATCCTCAATGGGAAAAAGCTTGCAGCCTTCCCGTTGAGATCAGGAACACAACAAGGATGCCCACTCTCACCACTCTTGTTCAACATAGTATTAGAAGTCCTAGCAACGGCAATCAGAAAACAAAGAGAAATAAAAGGTATCCAAACTGGCAGTGAAGAAGTCACACTCTCTCTCTTCGCAGATGACATGATTCTTTATATGGAAAACCCAAAAGACTCCACCCCCAACTACTAGAGATTATACAGCAATTCAGTAACGTGGCAGGATACAAAGTGAATGTACAAAATCAGTGGCTTTCTTATACACTAGCAATGAAAACACAGAAAGGGAAATTAGTGAATCAATTCCATTTACTATAGCACCAAGAACCATGAGATATCTGGGAATAAACCTAACCAAAGAGGTTAAAGGATCTGTATTCAAGGAACTACAGAACACTCATGAAAGAAATTGAAGAAGACAACAAAAGGTGGAAGACCATTCCATGCTCTTGGATTGGAAGAATAAACATTGTTAAAATGTCTATACTGCCTAGAGCAATCTATACTTTTAATGCCATCCCGATCAAAATTCCATGGTTAATTTTTTCAAATAGCTCGAGCAAATAATCCTGAAATTTGTATGGAATCAGAAGAGACCTTGAATTGCAAAGGAAATGTTGAAAAACAAAAACAAAACTGGCGGCATCACGTTACCTGATTTCAAGCATTACTGCAAAATTGTGATCACCTCACAGCATGGTACTGGCATAAAAACAGTCACATAGACAAGTGGAACAGAGTAGAGAGCCCAGATATGGACCCTCAACTCTGTGGTCAAATCATCTTCAATAAGGCAGGAGAAAATATACATTGGAAAAAAGATAGTCTCTTCAATAAATTGTGCTGGGGAAATTGGACAGCTATGGATAGAAGATTGAAACTCGACCATTCTCATACCTTACACAGAAGTAAGCTTAAAATGGATAAAAGATCTCAATGTGAGACAGGAATCCATCAGAATCCTAGAGGAGAACATACCAGTAACTTCTTCCAAATCAGCCACAACAACTACTTTCAAGATATGTCTCCAAAGGAAAAAGAAAAAAAAAAGTGAAAATGAACTTTTAAGACTTCATCAAGATCAAAAGCTTCAGCACAGCAAAGGAAACAGTCAAAAAAACAAAAAGGCAACCCACGGAATGGGAGAAGCTATTTGCAAATAACATTACAGACAAATGGTTGATATCCAGGATCTATAACAAACTCCTCAAACTCAACACACACAAAACAGATAATCATATCAAGAAATGGGCAGAAGATATGAACAGACACTTCTCCAATGAAGACATACAAATGGCTATCAGACACATGAAAAAATTCTCATCATCACTAGCCATCAGGGAGATTCAAATTAAAACCACATTGAGTTATCACCTTACACCAATTATAATGGTCAAAATTAGAAAGACAGGAAACAACGTGTGTTGGAGAGGGTGTGGAGAAAGGGGAACCCTCTTTTACTGTTGGTGGGAATGCAAGTTGGTGCAGCCACTTTGGAGAACAGTGTTGAGATTCCTCAATAAATTAAAAATAGAGCTTCCCTATGACCTTTCAATTGCATACTTGGTATTAATGTCAAGGATACAGATGTAGTGAAAGGAAGGGCCATCTGTATCCTAACGTTTACAGCAGCAATGGCCATGGTCGCCAAACTGGAAAGAACGAAGATGCCCTTTAATGAACGAATGGATAAAGAAGATGTGGTCCATATACATGATGGAGTATTATGCCTCCCTCAGAAAGGATGAATACCCAGCTTTTGTAGCAACATGGATGGGACTGTAAGAGATTATGCTGAGTGAAATAAGTCAAGCAGAGAGTCAATTGTCATATGGTTTTACTTATGGTGGAACATAAGGAATAACATGGATGATGTTAGGAGGAGGAAAGAAAAATGAATGGTGGAAATCGGAGGGGGAGGTGAAACATGAGAGCCTGTGGACTTTGAGAAACAACCTGAGCATTTTGGAATGGGGGTGATGGATGAGCCTGGTGGGCCGTCTTAAGGAGGGAATGTATTGCATAGAGCATTGGGTATGATGCATAAACAACACATATTGGAATACTGAAAAAATAAAATATATTTTAAAAATAGTTTTATATTCTCTCCTGTGTGTGTATGTGTGTGTGTGTGTGTGTGTGTGTGTGTGTTTGTGTGTGTGTGTGCATGTGATATTCAAACTCTATATCCACACAACATCCTGGTGCAGGTTTCCTCTTCTTTCCCACGTAGTCATTAATATTGATACTGTGAGTATAGTTCAAGATTGAGACTCTACCAGGGCTGTTAATTCTCTTGCTTTACATTGTTGATCCCTCTGTAGGCTCACATCCAGCATGCACTTTACACTGGTTTTGACAAGCTTGCACACTGAGCTGGGTGGTCCTCTAATGAACAGAGAGTATGTGGGACTTCTGTAAGGTTCAGATGACATACATGGAGATATTTGTAATTCATTGGTATTCAGGTATAGGAACAAGCAGGTGTAAGTGACACTGTCTTTTCTGCTTGTTAGTATAGTTGTTGTCCCAAATTTCTAAGTAAGAGACTGAAGAGGAAGCACAGAATCATGTGTGCAGAGAGGCTCCCTTGGGGAAAGAGCTTGTAGGCATGAATGCCAAAGACCCTGACAGGAAATTTACCCATATCCTCCAGCTGTGCCTGCTCCTGGGGCTTAAAGACAGAATTGGTGAGTGGTGTGCACCCCCTGCTGGTCCAGAGCCCCTCCTACAGTGAGGTATGTGTCTGGGCTCACACTGATGTCCCCTCACTGTGTCTGTTGCACAATAATACACGGCTGTGTCCTTGGCTCTCAGGCTGTTCATCTGCAGATACAGCGTGTTCTTGCCGTTGTCTCTGGAGATGGTGAATCAGCCCTTCACAGAGTCTGCATAGCTTGTGCTACTTCCATCATTGCTAATACATGCGACCCACTGTAGCCCCTTCCCTGGAGCCTGGCAGACCCAACTCATGGAGTAGCTGCTGAAGGTGAATCCAGAGGCTGCACAGGAGAGTCTCAGAGAACCTCCAGACTCCCGCAGTCTCCCCCTGACTCCACCAGCTTCCCCTCACACTGCACACCTGCAGACACAAGACATCCTGGTCAGGAAACTGTCACACACCCACTGTTTCTCTCACTCATATCCACTCATATACTCTATGTTTTTTTCTCCATAAATTACCTCTTAAAAGAGCAAGAAGGAAAACCCAATCCAGCACAAATTTCACGGTATGTTGTCTGTGTTCTTTCCTGATCACTGAATGAATATCTGGGTATCCCGGGCCTGGGGCTCCTCTCCCAGCTGCAGGATCTTTGCAGTCCTGGTTAAATCAGCAGAGGGAAGTCCCTATTTGCATGTCCTCTGGCTATATATTCAGCTTGGGGATCTATTCTGACAGATAGTCAGTGACCCACACAGTTGTGAATACTGTTAATTTAGTGCTAATGGCCAATTTTGAAAAAATATTTTTTATTATATAACTTTCCAGTGTGTATACTTGGGATTGTAAATTGTCCATGAACATATGGGGTGAGATTGACCCCAGGATTTAGGTCAGTGCTCCCCCACAGGAACTGCTGCCTCCCTCACCTGAATCATCTGCAGGACAGAATGTCAGGTTATGAGGAATGTGGAACCCATCCTGTAATGGGGATGGATTGATTTTGCTTATTTTATACTTTACCATAAATAAAGAGTAAATCAGTATCTTGTAGGTGTATTTTCATGTTTTTAACATTTCACTCTCTCTGCATCCCTCCAGAACCACCTTTGTTATTACCTATAATAAGTATAATGTGTATATTTGACACAAGATGAATGGCCCACATATGGAGTGTGTGATATGATAAACACAGGTGTCACAATCAACTTTATTCACAGTGAGTGTATCAATTCTCCCTAAAATTTCCAGCATCCCCCCCCAGGAATTCCTCCTTCTCTTTCCCTTGTTCACCCTGTACCCACATAATTATTGTTCTTTCTCACGTCACATTATAGTAGCTTTAATTTTGTAGAATTCATAAATGGGTCATTGTACTCTATGTACTTTCTTTGTGGGGCATCTTTGCTCCATAATTAATCCTTGTGCATACATTCATGTTGCTGTCTGTATCAGGAATCACTGGTTTTAATGACTGACAGCTCCAAAGGCAGCAGTCAGAAGCACCAGCTGGAAGAAGATCTGAAAGAGCAGAAAGAAGCCACTTACTTCAAGCCTCATCCACATACCCTCTTGACCCAGGAGTTCTTTGTTCCAAAAAGAGAAGAACTCCCTTGTTGTTCAGGAACTGATTCTGCTGGCTGTGGAGAAGAGAACTAAAAGCAACAAGAAGTGGACCAGAGAATGGTGAGTTAGAAGCTCAGAAAGACATGTCAATGGAAGATGTGAGACACCAGGAGGAAGAAAAGCATGGAAGGAGCTGTTCTGCTGCAGAAGAAACCTGTGCACAAACAAATCCGACACTCAGGCACCAGGCTGTGGATGTTATGTCAAGTGGCCAGCCTCTGACTATGTCCATAACTCCCATATTCTACACTCAGTTCCACTGATAACCTCAGATGTGAGCTGCAGTCACCACCTGGGAACAGCAGCTGCTCCTTGCCTCAAACCAGGAGCCTTCTTTCCTTGCCACCAGTGCATGGAGAGGACCCATTTCTGCCGCTACAGCTGACCACACTCCCACAGAGTGTACTGGACTTGCGTGTAATCTCCTTTTGTTTAGAATAGTTTTCCTGCATTGCTGAGGCTCATTAAGAGTCTCGACACATCTGTGTCTCCTACTGACTCCAAGTACTTACTTACATTGAGCCATTGTGGACCTTGACTGTGGGTATAAACTGTGACTAGAATGTAGTCTCTCTGTCAAAATAGTGAAAATTTATTGCCACTCTGCCACCCTTCTGGTTTTCTATTTTAATCAGAAAATATGAACCATTATGCTTTCCTGAAAACATGATCTCTGCCTCAGATTCTGTCCATTTCTTTGAACAAAGGAGTGGAACTCCAATGGGAATGCCTCAGGAAATGCACAACCAGGAAGAATATTGTGTTGTACCATATGGAACCTCCTGGCAGCCATGTCATGCTTTGGGACAGAGCTGCTGTGAAGCCACATTCTTGCTTGTAAGTGCTGACAATAACAGGGAATACCGTGCACTACACACATACATCAGTCCTCCCATAAACTGGAGTGGAAGCCAGATAGTCGATTCCCTTCTCTGATTTTGTATCACAATTTTTTCAATTCTGTTAAGCCCCTTTATTGTTCACCTTTCTGTGGTAAAAGGATAGTTTGAGAGGGGGAGTGTCCATGAGGGTTGGAAAGTGCAGGTTCTGTTCTTAGAGGAATGTGTGCTATAAGGATTTCCTGTCCTTCCCCGTTTTGTTAACTTCCTCCCAGAATCCACTCAGGAAGGCAACCTTGTGCGCTGGGCCTTCACACAGCCTGTGTCTTTTTCCGCCAATGTACATTTTCTCATCTGCTAAACATCCTCCTAAGCTTTAGTTCAGCTCAGGCAAAAACTTGTCATAAGTCCTTCCTTGGCCATGTGGACTCCTCAGGTAAGACGGTCATTTAATTCTTCATGGCTTTCAATGTTCCCTGTGTTCATCTCCCTCAGAATATGTACACCACCATGGTACTTGCACTTGTTCACAAGCTAGTAGAAACAGAGATGCCTACAATTTTCTTAGTCCTCAAAGACAAGAGTTATCTTCGTCATCTCTGCATCATGTGTCACTGGTGAAGAATTCATTCAACCCATGTTGAGTAGTGGTTTTCCCGCAGACTGATCGTTAATGATGAACTCTACTCTTTAGATGTACCTGCTCTTGTGCATGGGGACAGAACAGCATCCATATTCTGCCCAGGCCAGTTCTAGGCACTGCATAAGGTAGTCAACATATAAGACATTCTTTCCACTAGTTCATGTGGTGATCGTTATGAAGAGGCCATTGTAGTCTCAGTGATGAAGACCAAAAAAAAAAAAAAAAAAAAGGGGGCGCCTGGGTGGCTCAGTAGATTAAGCCGCTGCCTTCAGCTCAGGTCATGATCTCAGGGTCCTGGGATCGAACCCCACATCGGGCTCTCTGCTCCGCTGGGAGCCTGCTTCCTCCTCTCTCTCTCTGCCTGCCTCTCTGCCTACTTGTGATCTCTCTCTCTGTTAAATAAATAAAATCTTTTAAGAAAATTAAAAAAAATGATTTCCAGACCCCGACCATTGTGAAGACCCATAAATGAATAAAAAATACAGATTCTGTATTCTTTATGTGATTTCTGTGCAAAGTTCTATGTAATTCATTATCTGTGTAATTCATATATCTGTGTAATTCATTAACTAATATTTATTTGGTTCTAACTGCACAAAGTGTAGCCTTGTCTGGTCTCTGTGAATACAGCAATGAATAGAAATAGAAGAACTTGCCTTCATGGGGCTTACCTTTGAGGAGGGAATACAGACCATAAGCCAGTTACAATCCTCTCTTTCTCTACATGGTAAAGGATTCTCTGACTGACTCTGGTGTGGAGAGTAGTTAGGAGTGAGACAGGGACATGGGAGCTTGGAATCTGGAAGTTGAAGAGATTCTTGCTGGTGTCCAAGTGAAAACTGATAGGAGCACAGTCCAGGTTGGCAGCAGCGAAAGGGTGAGAAATGGTTGGATTCTGATTGTGTCTTGTACTCATAACTGGCAAGACTTGCTGACTAATTGGCCATGGAGTGAGAGAAAGCAGCAGTTAAAGAGAGCACCCAGCTATCAGCCCCAGAGTTTGAGGTCTCCATCCTTCATCCTGTGAGAAGACCATTTCCACCCCAGTCCTCACATCTCTTTTGTATTCCTGGAGGTTTTTTTCACTGTGTCTCATTATCTCTGGCTTTGCTGTTTCTCCTTCTGTCCATGTTTTGGTCCTTTCTGTCTGTCCATCCTCTGTAGCATTCTCGTCCCCACAGTGCACCTTGTATTCAGTTCTCTGTTGCATCACTATCATTCATGTGTTTCCATCTGGTTTAATTTTTGTAATATATTTTGCACTTTTTTGGTTTTGGTTGATTCGGGTAGGAGAATAACTGCAGTCCTTATGTTGAGGTTTCTGGAAATAGTGTCCTTGAGAAGTATGGATGGGGAAGATACTTCTACCCCATTTTCTCCATTCCAGACTACCACTTATAGACACAACCATAATAGGTGGTCATGTGTAACAGTCCAGAGGGTTTACATCAGAGCAAACAGCTTAGAATTGAGACAGAGGTATCTGTTGCCTCCTGCTTCCCAGAGTCCTTTTGCTTCTGAGTGACAATCTATGACTCCCCATCATGTTCTGCCAAGAATTGATTTCTCTCTTTCAGGACCACATCGGATTACCTTCATTTATGGTGTAGCCTCCCCTTCATTCTGAAGCTTAAAATCTGCATTTTTATCTATCAGAGACTGTTAGGGTCTTTTTCCTTCAGGCTGTACCCTAGAGGGAGCTTGTCTTGGCACACTCAGAGGTAACTGAAATTTTCCTTGAGGAATGAACACATCCTTTCATAGGAATTTACTGACTTTTCCTGAGAAAAATGTCTGTCGCTCTTGCTTATCCATTTTGCAAAGCTCCTAGATCATGCACATATGTAGATTGTTAGAATTCCTACAATTTCTTGGAAGGACCCTCCGTTTTCAATGTCGTTTTGACATGGCCATGGTTTTCCCTTGCTCATTAACAAGGGGTTGGGGTTGTGCTCATTAACATCCTTGTAAGATGACTGTGCCCTCTAATTGGTTGGTACTTTTCTCCTTATGTGATGGCTTGTTGCAAACTGGACTGCTGTTTAGTTCTATCCAGAGATTCTCCAGAGTTTGTCCCTGAAAAGTGGAGCTTTCCTTGATAGACAGGACCTGATTCAGTGTTTAAAGGAGAGGAGACCTGGACAACTCATCGGAACACAAGATAAGATGTGACTGATTAACGTGAGACAGGAAAAATACTGGGGGGAGTTTGGGATTCCTGTTGGAGGTGAGATTTCAGTTCTTACAGTTCTTTCTTTCTTTTTTAAGTAAAAACTACTGAATTACAGTGTAGTTTTGAAACTATTACTCTAATGCAGACATTAAAAAAGAATCACTGTTTTTAATTATCACCTTTCCAAAGAATGAACATAGAAGGATTTTACATTTTTAAGAAGTTGTTTGGGGGCCGAATTGTTTCCAGTGTCTGATGATACAATAAAGTTGCTTCCACCCTATATATGTAGCTAAGGAGCTCAGAAAATTATTATTTATATGTTTACACAACAACCATGAACCTGAAGAAGATGCAGAGGAAAAATTTTGCATCAATATGCGAGTTTCTCTGCCCTGTTAAGTTCCTACTTTACATAGGTGTTTTTGAAAGCTCGTTGTCAATCCTGGGAATATAAATAAAACATAATTAAAATTAGCAAGTTTCTGTAAAGATGCTATAAGGACATGTGTAATATGTTTATGTCATAAGTTTAAGGCATTTTTGGAAAAGCTTTATACCCGTAACTATACTATGGGCTAACCATGGAGCAAAAATCCAGGGTATCATTTATAGCAATGGATTAAAGAATCAGCATATAATTCAAATCCCTGTCCATTAAGGGAGATGGTGAATCTAATTTTATGTAGAAATGACATCAACCTTGTGGACACAATGTTATTTCTGATCTGGGTTCTGTGTCTCTGTGGCAATGAGACAATTCTGGTCAGGGAGACAGGAGAAGGTCTGTTGGGACATTCCTGAATCTCCAGAAGATACTTTCAGAAGAATATCTCCCTTCTCCCAGTCCCTGTTTGGGTCTGCCTTTCACGTTTGGGAATTCTGCTGTTATGTCCACCTATGATGGGGGTTACCTGGCATTTGGATGTGCCATAAAATTGATTTTACATCACGATACTGGAGGCAGTCTGGCTGTCACTTCCCTTGGATAATCTGCAGTTTCTCACTTCTTTGGTGTCACCAGGTGATATCAAAGCCTGTTAGTTAAATGTTGTGTTGTAACATGGTGTAGTGTAACGGCAATTTGGTTACGACCTTGATTCGTACTTGAAAGGAAACTCAGAAAGAGAGTCAGAATGTTTATTTCTCTTGTGTCCTTTTCAGCAGCAAAGTTCTGGGGAGCCTGACAGATGAGACACTGTGATAAAACAGTCTTCAGGGGCCCATAGAACACAGGTAGATGGACTTAATACCATGTCCACCCTCCATGGCACATGCATATGTTTTATTTCGTGATTGTGCAATTTCCCACGTTGTGAAGTCATTACTGAAGCAAAGCCTCCATCCCTTGCTGCAGATGAATGTCTTCTTGATTTGTCTTTCCATTCTGTGTTATACCTGCTTTCATATCCAGTGGCTGAGGTTCACACTTGACAGCTGTCATGGTGGGACAATGGCTCATGGTGTGGTTCAGAGTCAGATACCACAATATCATCAAACCCACAGTCTCTGGAAAGGTTGAGAAAAGGTCATCCTTAAAGTAAATTTACACAATCTCTCAGAGATGCATGGACTCTATTGTCCAAAGATAGTCCCACTGGAACTGATGGTTAGTGGTCAATAGACTCAAGAGCACATGCCTGATCTCCCTGTGACATGGGACCTGGTGAATCTAGACACTTAGAAATGTTCCCTCCAATTCTAGTCTCTGCCCTATTGCATTCCGCTGTGGGAACATTTAAAAAGGATTCATGCATCATATCCCTCCTAAACTAACGAAGTCAAGCTGCCTGTCCATTGGGTTCTTGATGGATTCATTTGACTTTCTTTTTAATTTTTTTAAATTTTTTCAGTGTTCCAAGCCCTTTGACTTTCAATTCATAAATTCAGTCTAATTGAAGAGAAATAAATAAATAAATAAATAAATAAATAAATAAAGCAAGCTACCTTTTGACCTCTTTGAAGGATTTACAGAGAATTTTGACAACAAACACAGAAGGGAAATTCAATTCCAATTCAATTTCAGGTAGCAGCTCTGATCTACCACTGTTTTAGTTTTCTCTGCTCAGACTCTTTGACCTTGCTTGATGAGTACAGGACTTCTCTTCTGTCTCCACATCCCCCAGTTTCCATCCCTGAATGGATCTCGTGCATCAGGAGGACTACAAACTTGCCATGCCTTCCAAAATGCACCTGTGTTCACTGCAGAGAGACATGGAGTGGTGCTAGTAATGTTTCTGCAATTCTTGTCCTTGGAGAGCACCCCTCAGTACTTGCTCATCGCTCCGGGCTCACTGCCAGGAGATGCATTCCTCTCTGAGTCTCTTAGTGAGTGAGGTTATGGAGGTGAAAAACATATGTCAAACATTACTGCAAAATGATATAATAATTGCATAATATTTAATATAATTGCTCATGCAAAGAGCAATTGAACCATAAGACAATGGGATCAGAGCAGAGAGAAATAAATAAAATATTCTGAAATAAAACACTGGATTTCAACTCTGAGCTTCAGCATATACAGAAGAAGGAATTTATCACACCCTCTTTGCTACAAGAAAATTTGGGTTGGAGTTGTTAGGATGGCAGAGGAAAAGTGGTCCTAGGTTGGAATTCTGGAACACAGCTAGGTAGTCATCAAGTCATTCTGAGGAGCCAAGAAGTCAATCAGAGATCTGAGAGAGCAAAACCTGCAAGTCTTCAAATAGAAAACTTACCTCCTTTTGTTATGTACGAGGTGCAGAGACATGTCTTGGAACATATATAGCTGTGGAGTGACATCAGGGATGGAGCCTGCTTCTGGAAGCTACCACAATGTATTGTAGCAGCAGAGCATAAAACCTGAACTTTTAGAAGTGTGCTACTGTGGGGATTGGTTGGCATAAAGGTGCTGAAGTGGCAAAGTGGGGCAGAATTCCAGAGTCACAAGAAGAATGTGTGGCACCATTGTGATGCACAGATGCTAGGCAAAGAGCCTGGAACCCGGTTGAACAATGAGTCTAAGTGTGGGCTTTCTGCTCTGATTTGTCATAAACAGAGAACCACAATCTTGTCACATGATCTCTTTCCTGAGACCTGTGGGCAAACAGAAAAATGGTATGAAACTCTCCCCTGGATGAATAGCATGGATTCACACCACAGGAGTCCCTAGAAGATTTGAAACTCAATCATGTGCCTAAGATACGGCAGCTCAGACACAGGTAGGGTGAACATGGGTTTCAGATGGAAACATTGGAGAGAAAGGTGTTGATTGCTTTTCTGTGAGGGCTCACTGAAGAGTAGGGTGTATGTGAAATTTCAATCCCTGCCTAGGGAGCAGATGCCATATTCAATGTACCCATCAGTGCCATCAGGAAGTAAAAGAGTGCCACCTAGTAGAGGGAAGACGTGCTTACAACAAGCCCTGTCTCCTGCTCCCAAGATGTGGATTTCCATGAGGGCAAAATTCCTGAGAATAATCATAGCAGGCACCACCCCCAGAAGATCCACTGAACAATTCCATCTCATCAAGTTTTTTTTTTATTTCTTATCAGCATAACAGTATTCATTGTTTTTTCACCACACCCAGTGCTCCATGCAATATGTGCCCTCTCTATTACCCACCACCTGCATCCCCCGACCTCTCAACCCCCACCACTTCAAAACTCTCAGGTTGTTTTTCAGAGTCTATAGTCTCTCATGGATCATCTCCCCTTCCAATGTCCCACAACTCCCTTCTCCTCTCCATCTCCCCATGTCCTCCATGTTCTTTGTGATGCTCCACAAATAACTGAAACCATATGATAATTGACTCTCTCTGCTTGACTTATTTCACTCAGCATAATCCTTTCCAGTCCCATCCATGTTGCTACAAAAGTTGGGTATTCATCCTTTCTGATGGAGGCATATCACTCCATCGTATATATGGACCACATCTTCCTTATCCGTTCGTCCGTTGAAGGGCATATTGGTTCTTTCCACAGTTTGGCAACCATGGCCATTGCTGCTATAAACATTGGGGTACAGATGGCCGTACTTTTCATTACATCTGTATCATTGATGTAAATGCCCAGTCGTGCAATTTCAGGGTCATAGGGAAGCTCTATTTTTAATTTCTTGAGGAATCTCCAAACTGTTCTCCAAAGTGGATGCAACAACTTGCATTCCAACCAACAGTGTAAGAGCGTTCCCCTTTCTCCACATCTTCTCCAACACACATTGTTTCCTGTCATGCTAATTTTGGCCATTCTAACAGATGATATCTCAATGAGGTTTTAATTTGAATCTCCCTGATGGCTAGTGATGATGAGCATTTTTTCATGTGTCTGATAGCCATTTGTATGTCCTCATTGGAGAAGTGTCTGTTCATATCTTCTGCCCATTTTTTGATATGATTATCTGTTTTGTGTGTGTTGAGTTTGAGGAGTTCTTTATAGATCTTGGATATCAATCTTTTGTCATTTTTTTTTTTTTTGTCATTTGCAAATATCTTCTCCCATTCCGTGGGTTGCCCTTTTGTTTTGTTGACAGTTTGCTTTGCTGTGCAGAAGTTTTGATCTTGAGGAAGTCCCAAAAGTTCATTTTCGCTTTTGTTTCCTTGGCCTTTGGAGACATATCTTGAAAGATGTTGCTGTGGCTGATATTGAAGAGGTTACTGCCTATGTTCTCCTCTAGGATTCTGATGGATTCCTGTCTCACATTGAGGTCTTTTTTACATTTCGAGTTTACCTTTGTGTACGGTGTAAGAGAATGGTCGAGTTTCATTCTTCTACATATCGCTGTCCAGTTTTCCCAGCACCATTTATTGAAGAGACTGTCTTTTTTTCCATTGTATATTTTTTCCTGTTTTGTCGAAGATTATTTCACCATAGAGTTGAGGGTCCATATCTGGACTCTCTACTCTGATTCACTGGTCTATGTGTCTGATTTTATGCCAGTACCATGCTGTCTTGGTGATCACAGTTTTGTAGTAAATCTTGAAATCGGGTAACCTGATGCCGCCAGTTTTGTCTTTGTTTTTCAACATTTCCTTAGCAATTTGGGGTCTCTTCTGATTCCGTACAAATTTTAGGATTATTTGCTCCAGCACTTTTTTTTAAGATTTTATATATTTATTTGACAGAAATAGATCACAAGTAGGCAGAGAGGCAGGCAGAGAGAGAGAGAGAGAGGGAAGCAGGCTCCCTACTGAGCAGAGAGCCTGATGCAGAACTCAATCCCAGAGACCCTGAGATGATGACCTGAGCTGAAGGCAGCAGCTTAACCCACTGAGCCACCCAGGCGCCCCTTGCTCCAGCTCTTTGAAAAATACTGGTGGGATTTTGATTGGAATGGCATTAAAAGTATAGATTGCTCTAGGCAATATAGACATTTTAACAATGTTTATTCTTCCGATCTAAGTGTGTGGAATGGCATTCCATCTTTTTGTGTCTTCTTCAAGTTCTTTCATGAGTGTTCTGTAGTTCCTTGAGTTCAGATCCTTTACCTCTTTGGTTAGGTTTATTCCCAGGTATCTTATGGTTCTTGGTGATATAGTAAATGGAATCAATTCTCTAATTTCCCTTTCTGTATTTTCATTGTTAGTGTAGAAGAAAGCCACTGATTTCTGTACATTGACTTTCCATCGTGCCACATTACTGAATTGCCATATGAGTTCTAGTAGTTTGGGGGTAGCGTCTTTTGGGTTTTCCATATAAAGGATCATGTCATTTGCAAAGAGAGAGAGTTTGACTTCTTCATTGCCAATTTGGATAACTTTTATTCCTCTTTGTTGTCTGATTGCTGTTGCTAGGACTTCTAATAGTGTGTTGAACAAGAGTGGTGAGAGTGGGCATCCTTGTCGTGTTCCTGATCTCAGTGGGAAGGCTGCAAGCTTTTTCCCATTGAGGAAGATATCTGCTGTGAGTCTTTCATAGATATATTTTATGAAGTTCAGGAATGTTCCCTCTATCCCTATACTTTGAATCGTTTTCATCAGGAACGGATGCTGGATTTTGTCAAATGCTTTTTCTGCATCAATTGAGAGGGCCATGTGGTTCTTCTCTCCTCTCTTATTGATTTATTCTATCACATTGATTAATTTGAGAATGTTGAACCATCCTTGTACCCAGGGATGAATCCCACCTGGTCATGGTGGATAATCTTTTTAATGTGCTGCTGGATCCTGTTTGCTAGTATCTTGTTGAGAATCTTAGCATCCGTATTCATCAGAGATGTTGGTCTGAAATTCTCCTTTATTTGTGGGGTCTTTGCCTGATTTGGGGATCAGGGTTATGCTGGCTTTATAAAAAGAGTCTGGAAGTTTTCACTCTGTTTCAGTTTTTTGAAACAGGTTCAGAAGAATTGGTTTATTTCTGCCTTGAAAGTTTGGTAGAATTCCCCAGGGAATCCGTCAGGTCCTGGGCTCTTGTATTTTGGGAGGTTTTTGATCACTGCTTCAATCTCGTTACTAGATATCAGTGTATTCAGGTTGTAAATTTCTTCTTGGTTCAATTTTGGGAGTTTATAGTTTTCCAGGAATGCATCCATTTCATCTAGGTTGCTTAGATTATTGGTATATAACTGTTGATAATAACTTCTGATGATTGTTTTTACTTCCTTGGTGTTAGTTGTGATCTCTCCCTTTTCATTCATAATTTTATTAATTTGGGCTTTCTCTCTTTTCTTTTGGATTAGTGTGGCCAATGCTTTATTGATCTTATTGATTCTTTCAAAAAACCAGCTTCTAGTTTCATTGATACATTCTACTGTATCTCTGGTTTCTACCTCATTGATCTCTGCTCTAATCTTGATTATTTTCCTTATTGTGTGTGGAGTTGCTTTGACTTGTTGATGATTCTCCAGTTATTTAAGGTGTAGAGATAGCTGGTGTATTCTGGATTTTTTCAATTTTTTTCAGGGAGGATTGGATGGCTGTGTATTTTCCCCTTAGAACTACCTTTGCTGTATCCCATAGGTTTTGGAACGAAGTGTCTTCATTCTCATTGGTTTCCATGAATTGTTTAAGATCTTCTTTGATATCCTGGTTGACCCAAGCATTCTTAAGCAAGGTGGTCTTTAGCTTCCAGGTTTTTGTGTTCCTTCCAAACTTTTCCTTGTGATTGAGTTCCAGTTTCAAAGCATTGTGATCTGAGAATATGCAGGGAATAATGTCAGTCTTTTGGTATGGATTGAGTCCTGCTTTGTGACAGATTATGTGGTCTATTCTCGAGAAGGTTCCATGTGCACTTGAGAAGAATGAGTATTTTGTTGTATTAGGGTGGAATGCTCTGTATATATCTATGAGGTCCATCTGGTCCAATGTTTCAATCAATGCTCTTGTTTCTTTATTGATTTTCTGCTTCAATGATCTGTCTATTACTGAGAGAGGAGTGTTAAGGTCTCCTACTATTAATGTATTCATATCAATACGACTCTATCTTGAATACTAGATTTCTTATGTAATTGGCTGCTCCCATACTGGGGCCGTAGATATTTACAATTGTTAGATCATCTTGGTGGATAGTCCCTTTAAGAATGATGTAGTGTCCTTCTGTGTCTCTGACTACAGTCTTTAGTTTAAAATCTAATTTATATGATATGAGATGTGCTACCCCGGCCTTCTTTTGAGGCCCCTTGACATGAATGGTGCTTCTCCATTCCTTCACTTTCAGCCTGGGTGCATATTTAGGTTCAAAATGGGTCTCTTGTAAACAACATATGGATGGGTCCTGTCGTTTTATCCAATCTGCAACCCTGTGTCGTTTTATGGGCGCATTTAGGCCATCCACACTGAGAGTGATTCTTGGTAGGTACGTTTTTATTGACATTGTGTTACCTTTGAAGTCTTTCTTTCTGTAGATCATCTCTATATTTCTGTTCAATGCCTGCCAGGTGGGTTTTCAGTCAATGATGTTCCCTGAGTTAAGTCCTCCTGCCACCCTTAAGGGGGTGGGCTCTGAGGAAACCAGTTTTTTCAGACTTTTGTTCTCTGGTGGTTTTTATGTTTGTTCCTCTGTTTTCTCTCGCCTTGACAGCTTTTGATGGTTTTTAGAGGTTTAGAGGAGAGCAAAACATACCCTGACCTCCCTCTCAGAAAGAAGCCTCAGCCTGCTTCATTGCGGGTGTTGGAGAGTGCATGAATTCCCTCTTGGCTGCTGGCAGATTGGGTTCTGATTAGCGGTCCCTGGGGACGCAGGTTCTTCTGCTTTTTTTCCAAAACCATGGCAGCAGTGGCTGTCTGCGAAGCTCCAGACCTCCAGAGAGGTTCCAAGCACAATCACACACTGAGATTTTCCCACTGGCCCGGGCTGGGAGTTTCTGGTCTTTCCCGATACAAGAGCTCCCGGCTGGCACTGGTGTACACTCTCCCAGGGGAGGGTGTTGGGCGCGTGCTTTTCAGGCTCTGATGGCTTGGCGTGGGTCTAAGAGCGAGTGCCGGGATGGTGCAAGCCCATACATCTCTCAAGGGAGGGTGTGGGGCACGTGCATCTCAGGCTCTGATCGCAGGGCTCAGGCTTCTGCCATCTGGCAAGTGTCCCAGCCCCTCACAAGAGATGGACCCCACGTGTTCTTGGGCACACTGGCGGCTCAGGGACCAAAACCTGGTTTCTCTCCCGCACTCTCTCTGTCTCAGTGACAGTGGAGGCTGTCCTGGGTCCAGGGACATAAGCTCCTGTCCCTAGCTGCCCCAATTCCCACAATGTCCTCCCATGATCCTTGAGTGTTTTCAACCAGACTCCAAGTTAATGCTGTTCCCCAGTCGCAGGACACTCTCATATTGGAGTATTACTTTCCAACGGGCCGCCTCTGGTGGCTCCCTCCCCCTTTTGTTTGTTTTCCGATATCAGTCCGACATTCCCACTCCTCTTTACCTGTCCACTGGTGTCTTCTGCCCCTGTAGAGATCCAGATGTGTATAATTCTGCTCTCAGGCTGATTTCATGGGTGATCAGTGTTCTTTGGTAGGTAATCAGCTCACTATAGGGTACAGGTTGAAATGGCGCCTCCTACTACTTGCCCGCCATCTTGTCTCCCCCATATCATCAAGTTTAAAGACCATAGAGTGTGGCACACTTTCAGTTCATGGGGAAGTTGGCTTAGCTTTCTTTCCTTTTATTCTTCAGTTTTATATTTTTATTTCTTTTTTTATTTATTTTTTTTCAGCATAACAGTATTCATTGTTTTTGCACCACACTGAGCGCTCTATGCAATACCTGCCCTCTCTACTACCCTCCACCTGGTTCTCCAACCTCCCAACCCCCGCCCCTTCAAAACCATCTGGTTGTTTTTCAGAGTCCATAGTCTCTCATGGTTCCTTTCCCCTTCCAATTTCCCTCAACTCCCTTCTCCTCTCCATCTCCCCATGTCCTCCATGTTATTTGTTATTCTCCACAAATAAGTGAAACCATATGATACTTGACTCTCTCTGCTTGACTTATTTCGCTCCGCATAATCTCTTCCAATCCCGTCCATGTTGCTACAAAAGTTGGGTATTCATCCTTTCTGATGGAGGCATAATACTCCATAGTGTATATGGACCATATCTTCCTTATCCATTCGTCCATTGAAAGGCCTCTTGGTTCTTTCCACAGTTTCGCGACCGTAGCCATTGCTGCTATAAACATTGGGGTACAGATGGCCCTTCTTTTCACTACATCTGTAACTTTGGGGTAAATACCCAGCAGTGCAATTGTAGGGTCATAGGGAAGCTCTATTTTTAATTTCTTGAGGAGTCTTCACACTGTACTCCAGAGTTGCTTCACCCACTTGCATTCCCACCAACAGTGTAAAAGGATTCCCCTTTCTCCACATCCTCTCTGACACACGTTGTTTCCTGTCTTGCTAATTTAGATCATTCTAACTGGTGTCAGGTGTTATCTCAATGTGGTTTTAATTTGAATCTCCCTGATGGCTAGTGATGATGAGCATTTTTTCATGTGTCTGATAGCCATTTGTATGTCTTCATTGGAGAAGTGTCTGTTTATATCTTCTGCCCATTTTTTGATATGATTTTTTAATGATTCATCTTTCTTTATGTTTTATATTACTTTCTTCTTATTTTTTAGATTTAATTTTTATAAATACACTTATTTTTTCTATTTTTAATTTTTTCATTAATATATATATTTATTTATTGTGATCTATATTCTATTTAAGAAGCATTCACAATGACAAATCCTCAATTTATGTCTTGATTTATTCCCCTCATCTTATTTTATTTTCCAGAAAAAAAACAAGGAAAGGATGAACAGACACTTCTGCAATGAAGACATACAATTGGCTAACAGATATATGAAGAAATGTTCATCATTATTATCCATCAGGGAGATTCAAATCAAAACCACATTGAGATACCACCAGTCACCAGTTAGAATGACCAAAATTAACAAGACAGTAAACCACGTGTGTTGGAGAGGATGTGGAGTAAGGGGAGTCCTATTACACTGTTGGTGGGAATGCAAGTTGGTGCAGCCACTTTGGAAAACAGTGTAGAGATAACTCAAGAAATTTAAAATAGAACTTCCCTTTGACCCTGCAATGGTACTACTGGGTATTTACCACAAAGATACAGATGCAATGAAAAGAAGGGCCATCTTTACCCCAATGTTCATAGCAGCAATGTCCACATTTGTGGACATTGTGGATAGAGTCAAGATGCCCTTCAACAAACTAGTGGATAAAGAAGATATGGTTCATATATACAATGGAGTATTATGCCTCCATCAGAAAGGATAAATATCTGTCTTATGGATCTACATGGAAACGTCAAGAGGCGATTATCTTGAGTGAAAAATGTCAAGCAGAGAGAGTGAATTATCTAATGGTTTCACTTACTTGTGGAGTATAAAGAATAACACGGAGGATTTTGAGAGAAGAAGAGGAGAAGATAATTGGGGAAAATTTAGGGTGAGATGAATCCTGAGAAACTATGGACTCTGAGACTGAGCGTTTGGGAGTGCGTGAGGCATAGGGGGTTAGGTGAGCCTCGGAGGGGGTATTCTGGAAGGGACATATTGCATGGAGCTCTTGGTGTGATTCATCAACAACAATAGTTGGAACACTGAAAGAAGAAAATAAAATTTGAAAAAAGAAGATATTGAAAAAGAAATGAAAGGATGGAAAAATTCACCCTAGAAGAATGAGTAATATGTAGATCTCTTTCCCAGGTTTTTAATCAATACAAATATAAATATTTTGTCTGAACTAGAATTTAAATCGATGATTTTAAGTATACTCCCTGCACTTGAAAAGGGACTGAAGACACTAAGAATTCCTTACTGCAGTGATAAATGAACTAAAATTGAATCAGACCCAAATTAAAAACAAACAAACAAGCTCTAAAACCAAGACACAATCCCAAGTGGAGGCAATAAGAAATAAGATTGGATGAAGGAGAGGAGAAATCGGAGGTATACAAGATAAAATTATAGAAAATAATGACTGAGAAGATGAAGGAAACCAAGATAATGGACCACAAAGGTAGACTTAAGGAACTCAGAAACTTTTTAAAACATAATATTTGTATCAGAGAGAAAAGGGGGGATTAGATTTATTCCATAAGATAGTAGCTGAAAAGTTTCCTAATATGCAGAAGGACACAGATATCAAAATCAAGGAAGTATAGGGAATTCACATTAAACTCAACAAAAGCTGAAGATCTCTAAGGCATATCATAGTCAAATTGACAAAATACAACACAGAGAAGGAAAGAATCCTGAATCGAACTAGGGAAAAAAATGAGCTTAATCTTTAGGGCTTTCAGTACAACAAAACTCTGTAATGTGATGATCAAAATCAAATCCCACAGAGTCATCACATCCACATCTTCTGGAAAGTTTGAAAAATCATCACCCTTAAAGTTCCATAAACTCTAGGAAACCCTGACTCCCTTGTACCAAGGATCTCCTTGTATGTGTCCACTGCCTCATTTCACAGAGCCCTGGGATAGTCAACTGGTTAGTCCTGTCTGTGGGAGGGAACATGTGACAATGTCGCTCTGAACCTTATTGAAGGAACTTATCAGGTACTTTCCACGACAAAAGCAGCAGAGAAACACCAGAGCATCAGTGTTTGGTTTCATGTGTCACTAATGTCTTCATCTGTTCCAGCTGCTGTAACAAGGTACACAGACTGAGTGACTTTAAACAACACACACTAATTTCTCACAGTTCTGTGGTCTTGGAAGTCCCAGGTCAAGGTGTAGACAGATTTGGTGTCTGGAGAGCCTACACATCTTAGAGTGTCCTTTCCCTGTCACCTCACATGGGACCAGGATGCAAGGACATTTCCCAGTCCTGGCGTGTAAAGGCACTAATGCCATCATGAGTTTGCTGTCTCCTGACCTAAGTGCTTCCCTAAGACCCCTCCTCCTCATCCCATCACATTGTCATTAGGATTCTCCTGTGATGATAGAGGTCACACACACTGAGCTGGTAACAAAAACTAAAGGATCAATTAGTTATTCCCTGCAGGTGGAAGGCCCCTCCAATCCAGCATCTCACCCTGAGGATTCTCATGGATCCAGTTGAAATTTCTGGTCTCTGTGTGCACACAGGGGACACAAGACCTTCAAAAGCAGCTGTTGACCTTAGGGAGTGAGCAGACTCCACCCCAGATACTAGGTAGAACTCAGTCTATTTCTGAGGAGACTAGATGGCGGGGATGTAGGAGGAGGCACCATTTCAACAACAACAACAACAACAACAACAACGAAAATACTAGAGGACAACCACCACTACTTCATAGATACAACATTTATTTTTAATTCATTCCGAAGTGTCCCGTAAAGTGTGCTGATTACCTACCAAAGAACTCTTATCACCCTGAAATCAGCCTGAGATTAAAATTATACACTTCTGACTCTCTACCGGGGCAGAAAACACCAGTGGGCATGTAAAGTGGAGTGGAATATTGGACTGATATTGGAAGATAACCAAAAGGGGGAGGGAACCACTGGAAACAACCCATTGGGAAGTAATGCCCCAATACAAGAGTGCCCTGTGATTGGGGACCAGCATTAACTTGGAGTCTGGTTGAAAGCATTCAAAAAGTGCAAAGGATCATGGGGGAAAATTGTGGGAATCAGGTGCTTAGAGACAGGGACTTAAGTCCACTGATCCAGGAAAGCCACTGCTGATGCTGTGCCAGACAGAGTGTGGTCAAGTAGCCAGCTCTTGGTCCATGAGTCACAGGTGTGCCTGAGAACATCTGAGTGGCAGCTCCCTTGAGGGTGAGGGAGCCTCACAAGCTGGCAGAACGACAGCCTTTTGCACTCTCCACGGGTATGCTGCTAGACCAGAGTCTGTGTCGCACCCCACACCCTTTCCTGAGAGAGGTGCATGCAGGTGCCAGCTGGCACTCTCTCAGACCCCAGAGAGTATGAGCACACTCTGCCTGGTCCAGCGTGAAAATCTCAGTGCACTCACTTTGCTTAGGACCTCTCTGGTGGTCTGGATCTGCACAGACAGACGAGGCTATCATAGTTTTGGGTACAAGCAGGAGTTCCTCTTACCCTAGGGACCCTGATTGGGAACATGCTCTGCCAGCAGCCAAGGGGGAATTTATGTGCTCTGGAGCACCCACAGGGGAACATACTGAAGCTTCTCTCTGAGAGGGAGGTCTGGATGAAGTTTACTTTGCTCTAACTCTCGAAAAACCATCAAAAGCTGCTAAGGGGAGTGAAAACAAAGGAATGAAAAAAAAAAACCTCCAGAGAACAAAACCCTGAAAAACGGGTTTCCTCGGAGCCCACTCCCTTGATGGAGGCAGGAGGACTTAACTCCAACAAGACATCCTGAAAACCTAAGAGGCAGACCCCTCCTATAGAAAGCCAAATAACAACAAGAACAACAACAACAATGAAAATACAAGAGGACAACCAACACTACTTCATAGATACAATATTTATTTTTAATTCATTCCCACTATGCTGGTTCTTTTCTTTTTTATATATTTTTATATATAACTTTTTAAACTATTTACTATCACAGTGATATATGCAGTACAACAAATTCTATAATAACCTTTTAACCTGAACTCTTTGATACATATGCCTTGTTTTTCTTTTTATTTTTTCTTTTTAAAATTTAATTTAATTTTAGTTTAGTTTATTCTTTTTTTTCTAAAATTCATATAGAGATAAGCTTCAAGGTAATCACCATCCCCCAACCAAAGCTACCCCTATAGGTAAACCAGTTTTTACTCTCCCTTTATCTTAGGAAAGTTGAGTCCTTTAACAAAGATATCAAGATACACCCAGGAAAAATCAAAATAAACTTCATCACCCACACTGAGAATTTATAACCACTATCCCATCCTTTTCTTCTGCCAGTGTTTCTGTGTATTTGTTTTTGTCCTGGTAATATGTAAATCTCATACGTGGGGTTCTTTTTATTTTGTTTTTGTTTTTGTTTTTGTTTTTGCTTTTATTTGTTTTTTTTTATTTTACTTGTTTATTTGTTTATTTACAGCATAACAGTGTTCATTGTTTTGGCATCACACCCAGTGCTCCATGCAGTACATGCCCTCCCTATTACCCACCACCTGGTTACTCAACCTCCCCCCCCCGCCCCTTCAAAACCCTCTGGTTGTTTTTCAGAGTCCATAGTCTCTCATGGTTCATCTCCCCTTCCAGTTTCCCTCAACTCCCTCTCCTCTCCATCTCCCCATGTCCTCCATGTTATTTGTTATGCTCCACAAATAAGTGAGACCATATGATACTTGAATCTCTCTGCTTGACTTATTTTGTGAAGCATAATCTCTTCCAGTCCCGTCCATGTTGCTACAAAATTTGGGTATTCATCCTTTCTGATGGAGGCACAATACTCCATTGTGTATATGGACCACATCTTCCTTATCCATTCGTCCATTGAAGGGCATCTTGGTTCTTTCCAAGTTTGGCGACCGTGGACATTGCTGCAATAAACATTGGGCTACAGAAGGCCCTTCTTTTCACTACATCTGTATCTTTGGGATAAATACCCAGCAGTGCAATTGCAGGGTCATAGGGAAGCTCTATTCTTAATTTCTTCAGGAGTCTCCACACTGTTCTCCAAAGTGGCTGCGCTAACTTGCATTCCCACCAATAGTGTAAGAGGGTTCCCCTTTCTCCACATCCTCTCCAACACACGTTGTTTCCTGTCTTGCTAATTTTGGCCATTCTAACTGGTGTCAGGTGGTATCTCAATGTGGTTTTAATTTGAATCTCCCTGATGGCTAGTGATGATGAACATTTTTTCATGTGTCTGATAGCCATTTGTATGTCTTCGTTGGAGAAGTGTCTGTTCATATCTTCTGCCCATTTTTCGATATGGTTATCTGTTTTGTGTGTGTTGAGTTTGAGAAGTTCTTTATAGATCCTGGATATCAACCTTTTGTCTGTACAAAGACCTTTTGTCTGAAAAGAAGGGCCATCTGTATCCCAATGTTTATTGCAACAATGGCTACGGTCGCCAAACTGTGGAAAGAGACTCTGAGAGTCTATGAGAGACTATGAGAGACTATGGACTCTGAAAAACAACCAGAGGGTTATGAAGGGGCGGCGGGGGCGGGGGAGGTTGAGGAACCAGGTGGTAGGTAATAGGGAGGGCACGTACTGCATGGAGCACGGGGTGTGATGCCAAAACAATGAACACTGTTATGCTATAAATAAACAAATAAAAAAAAAAGAAGTTCTAGCAACAGCAATCAGACAACAAAGAGAAATAAAAGGTATCCAAATTGGCAGGAAGAAGTCAAACTCTCTCTCTTCACAGATGACATGATTCTTTATATGGAAAACCCCAAAGACTCCACACCCAAACTACTAGAACTCATACAGCAATTCTGCCCATTTTTTGATAGGATTATCTGTTTTCTGTGTATTGAGTTTGAGGAGTTCTTTAAGATCCTGGATATCAACCTTTTGTCTGTACTGTCATTTGCAAATATCTTCTCCATTTCCGTGGGTTGCCCTTTTGTTTTGTTGACTGTTTTGTTGGCCTTTGGAGACATATCTTGAAAGAAGTTGCTGTGGCTGATATCTTTGTGTACAGTGTAAGAGAATGGTTGAGTTTCAATCTTCTACATATCGCTGTCCAGTTGCCCAGCACCATTTATTGAAGAGACTGTCTTTTTTCCATTGAATGTTTTTTCCTGTTTTGTCAAAGATTATTTCACCGTAGAGTTGAGGGTTCATATCTGGGCTCTCCACTCCGTTCCACTGGTCTATGTGTCTGTTTTTTATGCCAGTACCACTCTGTCTTGGTGATCACAGCTTTGTAGTAAAGCTTGAAATCGGGTAACGTGATGCCGCCAGTTTTGTTTTTGTTTTTCAAAATTTCCTTAACAATTCAGGGTCTCTTCTGGATTTTTCAATGTTCTTGAGGGAGGCTTGGATGGCTATATATTTTCCCCCTTAGAACCGCCTTTGCTGTATCCCACAGATTTTGGACCAAAGTGTCTTCATTCTCATTGGTTTCCATGAATTGTTAAGTTCATCTTTGATCTCCTAGTTGATCCAAGCATTCTTAAGCAATGTGGTCTTTAGCTTCCAGGTGTTTGAGTTCCTTCCGAACTTTTCCTTGTGATTGAGTTCCAGTTTCAAAGCATTGTGATCAGAGAATATACAGGGAATAATGTCAGTCTTTTGGTATCGGTTGAGCCCTGCTTTGTGACACAGGATGTGGTCTATTCTGGAGAAGGTTCCATGGGCACTTGAGAAGAATGAATATTCTGTTGTTTTAGGATGGAATGTTCTGTATATGTCTATGAGGTCCATCTGGTCCAATGTTTCATTCAATGCTCTTATTTCTTTATTAATTTTCTGCTTTGATGATCTGTCTATTTCTGAGAGAGGCGTATTAAAATCTCCTACTATTATTGTATTCATATCAATATGACTCTTTATCTTGATTAATAGTTTTCTTATGTAATTGGGTGCTCCCATATTGGGGGCATAGATATTCACAATTGTTAGATCATCTTGGCGGATAGTCCCTTTAAGAATTATGTAGTGTCCTTCTGTATCTCTGACTACAGTCTTTAGTTTAAAATCTAATTTATCTGATATGAGAATCGCTACCCCAGCCTTCTTTTGAGGCCCATTGGCATGAAAGATGTTTCTCCATCCCTTCACTTTCAGTCTGGGTGTATCCTTAGGTTCAAAATGGGTCTCTTGAAGACAACACATGGATGGGTCATGTCGTTTTATCCAATCTGCAACCCTGTGTCGTTTTATGGGCGCATTTCGGCCATTCACATTGAGAGTGATTATTGAGAGATAGGTTTTTATTGACATCGTGTTGCCTTTGAAGTCTTTCTGTCTGTAGATTGTTTCTATATTTCTATTCAATGATATTCTTAGGATTTTTCCTCTTTTATAGGAACCCCCTTAATATTTCCTGCAGTGTCGGCTTGGTGGTTGCATAGTCTTTTAAGCCTTGCCGGTCTTGGAAACTCTTTATCTCTCCATCCATTTTAAATTTCAGTCTTGCTGGATAGAGTATTCTTGATTGCATGTTCTTCTCTTTAGTACTCTGAATATATTTTGCCAGCCCTTCCTGGCTTGCCAGGTCTCTGTGGAAAGGTCTGGCGTTATTCTAATGGGCTTTCCTCTGTAGGTAAGGAGCTTTTTTGTCCTAGCTGCTTTTAAGAGGGTCTCTCTTGAAACTTAATTCCTCATTCTAACTATAAGGTGTCCTGAGGATTTTCGAGAATTTAAATTCTTGGGAGGAAATCTCTCTGCCTCTAGGACATGAACGTTGTTTCCATTCGTGAGATTGGGAAAATTTTCATAGACAACTTCTTCCACTATATCTTCTAGACTTCTTTCTTTTTCCTCCCCTTCAGGGATTCCAATAATTCTGATGTTGGAACGTTTCATGGCATCGTTTATTTCCCTGATTCTGTTTTCGTGGCTTCTGAGCTGTTTGTTCCAGGCTTCCTCCTGATCCTTTCTCTCTATCTGTTTGTCCTCCAGATCACTAATTCTATCTTCTGTCTCAGTTACCCTAGATTTTAGAGAATTTAGGTTAGATTGGAACTCATTGAGAGCATTTTGAACATCATCCCTGGTGGCTTTCAGTTCTGCCCTAACATTGTGAACATCAACCCTGGTAGCTTTCTGTTCTGCCCTAATCAATTCTGTTTGGTCATCCATGGCTTTCTCCAACCTAGCTATTGCCTGGATAATTGTTAGTCTGAATTCCTTTTCTGACATATTGTCTATGTCGATAGCCATTAGCTCTGTTGCAGAAGGCCCATCCTCTGTATTTTTCTTCTGTTGGGTATTCCTCCTCCTAGTCATTTTGGAAAGAGATGACTGAACAGATGCAGCTGGACATATCGATTGTGGTGCAGTCAATGTGCACCCTGGAACGCTTCTGTGCAATCAGGATTCCCCACCCAAATGAGAGAAAAAATAAAAGAAAAAGAAATAGAGAAGAAGAAAGAAAAAAAGGGGGAAAGAAAAAAGAAAGAAAAGAGAGAGAGTGTCAGGAAAAAAAGGGAAGATAAAAGAGAAGGCTCAGCCCAAATAGGCTACAAGGTAAGATTTGTGAAGTATACAAACAAAAACAGACAAACAAAAAGACTGATAAAAGTATATGACAAGAGAAAAAAATATGTATATATAAGCAAAAAAAAAAAAAAGGGAAGAACCTCACCAGAACGAACCCCAAGTATAAGATTTATATATTATCAGGACAAACACAAATTCACAGAAACACTGACAGAAGGAAAAATTGGGAGAATGGTTATAGATTCTCAGTGTGGGTGAGGAAGTTTATTTTGATTCTCCCTGAAGGTATCTTGATGTTTTTGTTAAGGGATTCAACTTTCCTAAGTTACAGGGGAATTAGAAACTGGTTTGCCTATAGGGGTAGCATTGATTGGGGAAAGGGGATTACCTTGAAGTTTATCTCTATATGTATAGTAGAAAATAAAAATTTAAAAAAGAATAAACTAGACTAAACTAAGTTAAAATTAAAAAAGAATTAAAAAATAGAAAAGCAAAAGAAAAACACGGGTGTATGTTTCAAAAAGTTCAGGTTAGAAGGTTATTAAAGAATTTGAGTCAAGCAGAGAGAGTCAAGTATCATATGGTCTCACTTATTTGTGGAGCATAACAAATAACATGGAGGACATGGGGAGATGGAGAGGAGAGGGAGTTGAGGGAAACTGGAAGGGGAGATGAATCATGAGAGACTATGGACTCTGAAAAAGAACCAGAGGGTTATGAAGGGGCGGCAGGGGGGTGGGGGGGGTGGGAGGTTGAGGAACCAGGTGGTGGATAATAGGGAGGGCATGTACTGCAGGGAGCACTGGGTGTGATGCCAAAACAATGAACACTGTTATGCTGTAAATAAACAAATAAAAATTTAAAAAAAAGTTCAGAAAGCAAAAAAAAAAAAAAAAGAATTTGATGTGTTGAACATCTCAGTGTGATGGTAAATAGGTTAAAAATTATCTGTGTGTATAAAAAAAAGATCCAGAATATTGGTAAAGAGTTAAAAATAAAAGTTGTATTTATGAAGTAGTGGTGGTTGTTCTCTTGTATTTTTTTTTTCTTCCTTCCTGGTTGGTTTCCTGGGGGAGGGGCCTGCCATGTGGATTTTCAGACAATGATGTTCCCTGAGTTTAGTCCTCCAGCTCCCCTCAAGGGGGTGAGATCTAAGGAAACTGTTTTTTTTCAGCCTTTTGTTCTCTGGGGGTTTTTATGTTCTTTCATCTGCTTTCTCTCGCCTTGACAGCTTTTGATGGTGTTTGAAGGTTTAGAGGAGAGCAAACTGCACCCCGACCTCCCTCTCAGAGAGAAGCCTCAGAATGTTTTGCAAAAGCTGCTTGCAGAGTCGGTTCTGAGTCACTGTCCCTGGGGATGCAGGAGCTCCTCGTTGTACCCAAAACCAGGGCAGTGTTGGCTGTCTAGGCAGCTCCAGACCGCCAGAGAGGTTCCGAGCAGAGATCGCACACTGAGATTTTCCCGCTGTCCCGGGCTGGGAATGTCTGGTTTTTCCGGATGCCAGAGCTCCAGGCTAGCGCCTATGAGCACCTATCTCAAGGGAGGGTGTGGGAAGCGTGCGTTTCAGGATTGCCGTCTGGCCAGGTTCCCAGCCCCTCACGGGAGCCAGACCCGACTCATTCTGGGGCGCGCTGGCGTTCAGGTGCACTTGCAGCTCAGGGACGGAGACCTGATTTCTCCGCCGCACTCTCTCTGGCTCAGCACCAGGGGAGGCTGTCCTGGGTCCGGGGACTTAGGTCTCTGACCCTAACCACCCAGGTTCCCACTATTACCCCCCGCAATCCTTTGCTCTTTGTTTTTTGAGTGCTTTCAACCAGACTCCAAGTTAATGCTGGTCCCCAGATGCAGAGCACTCTGGTATTGGGGTATTTCTTTCCAGTTGGTCACCTCTGGTGGCTCCCTCCCCCTTTTGTTTCTCTTCCGTTATCAGTCCGAAGCTCCCAGTCCGCTTTACCTGCCACTGGCGTCTTCTGATCCTGTAGAGATCCAGACGTGTATAATTCTGATCTCAGGCTGATTTCATGTGTGGTCGGAGTTCTTTGGTAGATAATCAGCTCACTTTAGGGTACAGGTTGAAATGGTGCCTCCTCCTACTTCTCCGCCATCATGACTCAGTCTGTGGGGTTCTTTTTGATGAGGATCTTTTAAATTTGTTTTTCTTTCTTGTCATCTACTTTTTTTTCGGAATTTAATTTTTTATTTGAGAGAGAGATCACAAGCAGGCAGAGAGGCAGAGAGAGTGGGGAGCAGGCTCCCCACTGGGCTTAGAGCCCAATGTGGGTCTCAATCCCACGACCCTGACACCATGACCAGAGCCAAAGGCAGAGGCCGAACTCACTGAGCCACCAAGTAGAAGCTACCTTTCATCTACTTTTGTTGGTCGTTTTGTTTGTCTGTTTTTGTTTGTATACTTCATAAATCTTACCTTTGGACCCATTTGAGTTGTGCTTTCTCTTTTATTTTATCTTTTACTGGGGTGAACTCTTGTCAGGTTCCCTCCACCCATAGCCTTCCATGACCTGTGCCTCTGCTGGGTGTGCGAGTACCTCGTGTGGGTGTGGACCCCAGACAGCAGTCTCAGCAATGGCAGTCATCTGGGTTTGGGCTCACCCAGACAATATATCACTCACAGTTTTAGTGGCACAGGGTGGGGGCAGAGATAAGCAGGGGTCTTGGGCGACCAATGGCACTGTAGCTGGTCATGTGCACCACCTGTAGTATGATGCAATGTTGGGAAGATTGCAGAGGCAGAGTCTGTATGTACTGGACCACGAAAATCAGGACAGACTGAAGCTTCTCTGAAGTGGAGTTCTGTTCCAGAGAACAAAATCCTGAAAAACCAGTTTCCACAGAGCCAAGCCCCTTCATGGGGGCAGCGCAACTCAGCCCAAGCAGGACTGATGATAAACAAGGCAACAGGCTCCTTCCCTAGAAGACAAGACAAAAGAACAAGAGGAAAATCACCACAAGGTCCTCATAAAACTGTAAAACCCCAACATTAGGGGAAAACAATAATTAAGCTCCTGGTATTGCCCCCAAACCTGTATATTTCATAGATACAACTTTTCTTTTTTCTTTCTTTATCCTTTCTTTCTATTTTAAAATTTATTCTCACAATTCTTGTTCTTTTAATTTTTTTCAGCCTACTTGCCATTACAAATAAATGTGTAATATAACATATTTCAGGGCACCTGGGTGGCTCAGTGGGTTAAGCCTCTTCCTTTGGCTCAGGTTATGACATCAAGTTCCTTGGATCAAGTCCTGCATTGGGCTCTCTGCTCAGCAGGGAGCCCACTTCCTCATCTCTTTACCTACTTGTGATCTCTCTCTGTCAAATAAATAAATAAGATCTTTAAAAAAATAACATATTCCATAATAACATTTTAATTTGAACTTTATCATACATATACCTGTGTTTCTTTTTCTTTTCTTATATTTTTGATTCATATAGATATAATCTTCAAGGTAATCTCTTTTCCCTATTAAATACAACATCTCTATATAAACCACTTTTAATTTCCTTGTATCTCTGGAAAGTTGAGTCCTTTAACAAAGATAATAATATTCACCCAGGGAGAACCAAAGTAAACTTCCTTGACCACATGGAGGGTTTAAAACCACCAGAGCAAATTATTCTTCTGTTAGTGTTTTGGTGTATTTGTTTTTTGTTTTTGTACTCCTTAAATCTTATTCTTGGGGTTCATTTTGTCCGGGTTTTTCTTTTTTCTCCTTGTCTTTTACTTTTGTCAGTCTTTTTGTTTGCTCGTTTTTGTTTATGTAGCTTATAAATCTTACTTTTCAGGCTATTTTGGCTGGATATTCTCTCTTTTTTTTCTCTTTCTCTTTTTCTCTCTCTCTTTTATTTTTCTTTCTTTTTGGTCATGACCTCCATTACTCTGAAACTTTCCAGAGTGTACCTTGCCAAGATCAATAGATCTCCTCAACCACCTATCACCAAAATGACTAGGAGAAGGAATACTCAACAGAGGAAAAATTCATAGACTGTGCCTCTGCCACAGAACTATTGGATATGGACATAACCAAATGTCAGAATTGGAATTCAGGATAACAATTATCCAGGCAATGGCTAGGTTGGAGAAGACCATTATTGGCAGCATAGAAACTCTAAGGACAGAAGTGAGGGCTGAGCTGGCAATACTAAAAAATGCTACCAATGAAATCTAATCTAATCTAAATAATCTACAGCTAGCATAACTGAGGCAGAAGATTGAATTAGTGATCTAGAAGACAAACTTATGGAGAAGAAGGATCAGGAGAATGCCTGGAACAAACAGCTTAGAAGCCATGAAAACAGAATTTGGGAAATAAATGATGCCATGAAATGTTCCAACATCAGAATTCTTGGGATCCCTGAGGGGGTGGAGAAAGGGAAAAGACTAGAATATACAGTTGAACAAATTCTGGATGAAAATTTCCCTGACCTAGGGAATAGGACACGTTTTCATGTCCTAGAGGCAGAAAGGATACCTCTCAACATCTACAAGTCTAGAAAGATCTCCAGATAGTTAATTGTGAGATTCATGAATCATAATTTTAGACAGAAGTTTTTAAGGGCAGACAGGGGGAAGAAATTCTTTATGTACAGAGGACGGTCCATCAGAATAAAGTCAGACCTGTCCACAGAAACCTAGCAAGCCAGAAAGTGCTGGCAAGATGTATTCAGGACACTAAATGAGAAGAACATGCAGCCAAGAATACTTTATCCAGCAAGGCTGACATTCAAAAAGGATGGAGAGATAAAGAGCTTCCAATACTGGCAATGTTTAAAAAACTATGTGACCACCAAGTTGGCAGTACAAGAAATATTAAGGGGTGTTCTATAAAAGAAGAAAGAACCCAAGAATGAAATAGACCAGAAATTTACAGAGACAATATAGAAACAAGGACTTCTCAGGCAACATGATGTCAATAAAATCATACCTCTCAATAATCACTCTCAATCTGAAAGGCCTAAATGCTCCATAAAAATGGCACAGGGTTGCAGACTGGATAAAATAACAGACCCGTCTATATGCTTGTACAATAAACTTATTTGGAACCTAAAGATACATCAAGACTGAAAATGAAGGGCATAGAGAAGCATCTTCCATGCCAATGGACCTCAAAAGAAAGCTGGTTTAGAGACTCTCATATCAGATAAATTAGATTTTAAACTAAAGACTGTAGTTACAAATACAGAAGGACACTACATAATTCTTAAAGTGTCTATCCACCAAGGAGATCTAACAAATTTAAATATTTATGCCACCCACATGGGAGCAGTCAACGACATAAACCATATGTTAATAAAAATAAAGAGCCATACTGATATGAATATATTGATTGCATACAATCTTAACACAGCTACTCTTAGTAATAGACAGATCATCCAAACAGGTAATCAATAAAGAAACAAGAGATTTAAATGATACATTAGAGCCAATGGACCTAATAGATATATACAGAACATTCCACCCTAAAACAACAGAATACTCATTCTTCTCAAGTGCACATGGAACCTTCTACAGAATAGACCACATACTGTGTCACAAATTAGGACTCAACCAATACCCAAAAGATTGAGATTATTCTCTGTATATTCTCACAACACTATGCCTTGAAACTGGAGCTCAACCACAAGATAAATGTTTGGAAGGAATTCAAACACTTGGAAGCTAAAGACCATCCAGCTCAAGAATGTTTGGATCATCCAGGAAATGAAAGAAGAACTTACATAATTCATAGAAACCAATGAGAATGAAGACACTTCAGTCCAAAACCTATGGGATACAGCAAAGGCAGTCCTAAGAGAGAAATACATAACCATCAAACCCTTACTCAAAAAAAAAAAAAAAAAAAAGAAAAGAAAGAAAAAAAGAAAAATCCAGAATACACGAGCTCTCTTTACACCTTAAAGAACTGGAGAATCAACAACAAATTAAGCCAATCCCATGCACAAGATTAGAGTAGCGATCAATGAGTTAGAAAATAGACATACAGTAGGATACATCAAAGAAACTAGAAGCTGGATTGTCGAAAAATTAATAAGGTCAGTATACCATTGGCCAAACCAATCCAAAAGAAGAGAAAGAGGACCCAAAGTAACAAAATTATGAATGAAAAGGGATAGATCACGACCAAAACCAAGGAAATAGAAACAATCATCAGAAATTATTATCAATAGCTATATACCAATAGGTAAAGCAACCTAGAAGAAATGGATACATTCATGGAAACCTATAAACTTCCAAAATTGAAACAGGAAGAAACTGATAACCTGAATAGAGCAATATCTAGTAACCAGATTCAAGGAAGAAATAATACCTATCCTCCTGAAGCGGTTTCAAAAAATAAAAACAGAATGAAAACTTCCATACTCTTTCTATGAAGCCAGCATTGCCCTGTTCCCCAATCCAGGCAAAGACCCCACCAAAAAGTAAAATTTCAGAAGTATATCCCTGTGGAATATGGATGCCAAGATTCTCAACCTGATCCTCGCTGATAGGATCCAAAGTGCATTAAAAAGATTAAGTTTATTTTCATTCTTACTTCCCTGAAGCAAGAGACTTTGTATGGCCTTCAGCAAAAGACTTCAGACCAATTCTTTGTATTACACTTGGTTGCCTCTTGGCTATATAACTTCTGAGTGCAAATCATTGAACTCTTTAACGAAGTATTGTAGAGAATAAATCATAATGGGTTAAAAAAAAAAGATTATCCAATACAACCAGGTAGGTGCCGCTCCCTGACAGTGCATGGGAGAAGAATGAGACACAAACAAGTCAGCTGCAAGAGCGAGGGAGCAGGAGACATCAGTAGAAAAGACTGTTGCCCCGAACAACTCCTCCTCAGTCCCATTTTTATTAGATATAGACAGTAATCAACAAAGGAGCCAAAAAAGGCTACACATTACTCATATGCTTTGTAGATAAACAAGAAGGAACTCAAAATATATCTAATCAAGCAGTACATAGTTTATAGTTGAGCAAGCACATTCAAAGGGATCATCTAATTAGCCACAGGTGCTCTTCAAGGAAGGGGAGATAATGGGAAAATGAAGCAGGTGGTGTTCTGCCCTGAGTGGGCTGGGCTTTCCCAGCACCTCAGCCTCCATGAATCAAGCAAAATTCCACCCTGAGCAAACCTGGCATCCCTGACTGCTCAGCTTCAAGGACATATATTGTCCTCTCTCCCAGAGGCCTGTTGCCAGTATGTTTTTCTTAAGGGTATACCTAGACACACTTGGTAACTAGCATAATTTCTCACGGGTTATATTTTAAGTAATACATTGTTCTGAGGGACGGTTATAGGTAGAATTCATCCCTGGATGCAAGAGTGGTTCAACATTCGCAAATTAATTAATGTGATAGAACAAATCAATAAGAGAAGAGATAAGAACCACATGGTCCTCTCAATTGTGGCTGAAAAAAAATTGACAAAATACAGCATCTGTTCCTGATTAAAACGCTTCAAAGTGTAGAGATAGAGGGAACATTCCTGAACTTCATAAAATCTATCTATGAAAAAGGCACAGCACATACCATTCTCAGTGGGATAACCTGACAGCTTTCCATTTCAGATCAGGAACATGGCAAGGATGCCCACACTCTCCACGTTGTTCAATATAGTATTAGAAGTCCTAGAAACAGCAATCAGAAAACAAAAAAAGAAAGAAAAGGTATTCAAATCAGCAAAGAAGAAATCAGACTCTCTCTGTTCATGGAAGACATGATACTTTATGTGGAAAATTAGAAAGACTCTAGCCCTAAACTACTAGAACTCATACAGCAATTCAATAATGTGGTAAGAAATGAAATCAATGTACAGAAATCAGGTCCTTTCTTATACACTAACAATGAAAATACAGAAAGGGAAATTAGAGAATTGATTCCATTTACTATAGTACCAAGAACCATAAGATACCTGGAAATAAACCTAACCAAAGTGGTAAAGGATCTCTACTTGAGAAACTACAGAAAACTCAAGAAAGAAATTGAAGAAGACACAAAAAGATGTGTCTTCTTCATTCCATGCACATGGATTGGAAGAATAAACATTGTGAAAATGTCTGTACTGCCCAGAACAGTCTACATGTTCAATACCATCCCAATCATAATTCCACAGCATTTTTCAAAGTGTTGGAACAAACAGTCCTAAAATTTGTATGGAACCAGAAAGGACGCCAAATTGCCAAGGAAATGTTGAAAAATAAAAACAAAGATGGGAGCATCATGTTGCATGGTTTCAAGCTTCACTACAGAGCTGTGATTACCGGGATATCATGGTACTGCACAGAAACAGAAGCATAGACCAGTCGAACAAAATAGATAGCCCAGGATTGGATCCTCATCTCTATGGTCAAATAATCCTTGACAAAACAGGGGAAAATATACATTGGAAAAAAGACAGTCTCTTCAATAAACACTGCTGCGGAAATTGGACAGCTATGAGTAGAAGAATGAAACTCGACCATTCTCTTACACCGTACACAAATATAAACTCAAAATAGATAAAAGACCTCAACTTGACACAGGAATCTATCAAAATCCTAGAGGATAACATAGGCAATAATCTCTTCGACATCAGCCACAGCAATTTCTTTCAAGATATAGCTGCAAAGGCGAAGAAACAAGTGAAAATGAATTTTGGGGACGTCATCAAGACTAAAGCTTCTGCACAGCAAAGGAAACTGTCAATGAAACAAAGAGGCAACCCATGGAATTGGAGAAAATATTTTCAAATGACAGCATAGACAAAGGGCTGATATCCAAAATCTAAAAAGAACTCCTCAAACTCAACACACACAAAACAGATAATCACATCAAAAAAATGGGCAGAAGATATGAACAGACACTTGTCCAATGAAGACATTCAAATGGCTATCAGACACGTGAAAAAATGTTCATCATCACTAGCCATCAGGGAGATTTAAATCAAAACCACACTGAGATACCACCTAACACCAGTTAGAATGGCCAAAGTCAACAAGACAGTAAACAATGTGTGCTGTAGAGGATGTGGAGAAAGGGGAATGCAAGTTGGTGCAGTCACTTTGGAGAACAGTGTGGAGATTCCTCAAGCAATTAAAAATAGAGCTTCCCTATGACCCTGCAATTTCACTACTGGGTATTTACCCCAAAGATACAGATGTAATAAAAAGAAGGACCATCTGTACAACAATGTTCATAGCAGCAATGGCCACAATAGCCAAACTGTGGAAAGAACCAAGATGCCCTTCAACAGATGAAAGGATAAGTAAAATATGGATTTTATATACATGTGTAATATACAATGTGTAATATACAATGTGTAATATTATATATATTATGTGTATATATATATGTATATTATATATGTATAATATATATTATATATTATATATAATACATATGATAATATGTACATAAGTATATATATGTATAATATAATATATAATACATATTATATATGTATATAATATGTACATAAGTATATATGTGTATAATATAATATATAATACATATAATATATATATTATATATGCATATATAATATGCAATATTATATACATATATATATAATATTACACATTGATCAGAAAAGATGAACCCAGCTTTTGTACCCACTTGGTTGGGACTGGAGGAGATTATGGTTAGTGAAATAAGTCAAGCAGAGAGAGTCAATTATCATATGAATCAAACATATATATATGAAATGCATCAAACATATTTATTTTTGAGTCATAAGCAATAACATGGATGACATTAGGGGGAGGAAAGAAAAATTGAATTTGTGGAAACTGGAGGGGGAGATGCACCATGAGAGACTGTGGACTCTGAGAAACAAACCGAGCATTTCGGATGGGAAGGGAAGGGTGGGTGAACCTGGTCGTTTGTATTAAGTAGTGAATGTATTGCAAGGAGGATTGGGTTTGGTTGATAAATTCATAAACAATGAATCTTGGAACACTGGGAAAATAAAATAAATTTTAAAAAAAGTTTTAAATGCTCTTTTGTGTGTATCTGTGTGTCTGCGTGTTCATACTGTGTACCCACACAACATCCTGGGGCAAGTTTCCTCTTCTTTCCCACGTTGTCATTAACATTGATACTGTGAGTATTGTTCAAGATTGAGACTCTACCAGGGCTGTTAATTCTCTTGCTTTGCATTGTTGATGCCTCTGTAGGCTCATATCCAGCACAAACTTTACACTGGTTTTGACAGGCTTGCACACTGAGCTGGGTGGTCCTCTAATGAACAGAGAGTAGCTGGGATGCCTGTAAGGATCAGATGACATAGATGGAGATATTTGTAATTCATTGGTATTTAGGGATAGGAACAAGCAAGTGTAAATGACACTGTCTTTTCTGCTTGTTAGTATAGTTGTTGTCCCAAATTTCTAAGTCAGAGACTGAAAAGAAAGCACAGAATCGTGTGTCCACAGAGGCTCTCTTGAGGAAAAAGCTTGCGGGCATGAATGCCATAGACCCTGAGAGGAAACTTGCCCATATCACCCAGCTGTGCCTGCTCCTGGGGCTTAAAGACAGAACTGGTGAGTGGTGTGCACCCCCTGGTGGTCCAGATCCCCTCCTACAGTGAGGTTTGTGTCTGGGCTCACACTGATGTCCCCTCACTGTGTCTGTTGCACAGTAATACAGGGCCGTGTCCTCGGCTCTCAGACTGTTCATCTGCAGATACAGCGTGTTCTTGCCATTGTCTCTGGAGATGGTGAATCGGCCCTTCACAGAGTCTGCATAGCTTGTGCTACTTCCATCACTGGTAATACGTGCGACCCACTGCAGCCCCTTCCCTGGAGCCTGGCGGACCCAGTTCATGTTGTAGCTGCTGAAGGTGAATCCAGAGGCTACACAGGAGAGTCTCAGGGAACCCCCAGGCTTCACCAGGTCCCCCCCAGACTCCACCAGCTGCACCTCACACTGGACACCTGCAGACACAAGACATCCTGGTCAGGAAACGGTCACACATCCATGGTTTCTTTCACTCATATCCACTCACATCATCAACGTCTCTTGTTCACCATGAATTACCTTTTAAAAGAGCAACAAGGAAAACCCAGCTAAGCACAAACTCCATGGTGAGTTTTCTCTATCCTGTTCTGATTGTTGGATGGGAACACGTGGTATTCCCGTGGCTGGGGCTTCTCTCCAACTGTAGGGTCCAGGCTGAGCTGTTTTAATCAGCAGAGGGAGGGATCTATTTGCATATCATCTGACTAAATAACCAGCATGAGATCTAAGCTGATGGAGAGGGCAGTGAGCAGAGCATGTATGACTGCTCCAATTTTGTGGCATTGAAAATATGATTTTATTTATTATATGATTTTTCAGAACACACATTTGACCTCTGTGTACTCTTTTTACAAATTCACACACACATATTGGGGTATTAATTTCATGTTACCCCATAAAAAGTTTTGAGCATACACCCAGAATTGTAGAGGTTGTGTGAGGTGTCCAAGAGCATGTGTGGGGTGTGAGCCCCAGGAATTGGCCTGGGCTCCTCCCCGCCAGAGCTGCTGTCCTCTGAATCACCTGCAGGACAGAGTGGGCAGGTTCATGACGAAGGTGGAACCCCTTCTGTGATGGGGACAAGATGATTTTGCTTCTTTTAGATTTTCTCTAAAATATTTAAAAAAATAAAATACAGAAAGAATCAGTGTTTGTGCAGTTCTATTTTCTAGTCTCCAATATTTCATATCTGTGCCTTCCTCCCAAATCATCTCTGGGATTATCTGTAATAGCCGTGATGTCTGTACTTGACACGGGATGAAATGCACACATGTAGAGTGTGATATGGTAAACGCTGCTGTCAGAATCAGCAATATCCAGAATGTCAAAATCCATTCTCTCTAAAGCTTCCTGTAATTCCCTTGGAATTCCTCCTTTCTCTTACATTCTTACATTACATGAAGAATGTTATGTTGCCACATAACTATTGATCTTCCTTATGGAACCTTAGACTAGCAATCATTTTCTACAATGTAATTGTGTAATTGTATTATATGTACTTTCATTTTTAGGGTTTCTGTTGCTCAACCAAATCCTTGAAATATGTACTATGAACCATGTTTTTGTTTGTTTGTTTGTTTGGTTTGGTTTGTTTGTTTGTTTGTTTTTTATTTGGGCAGCTTTCCAAAGATAATATAGAGCACAATGTGTCCATTTTTAACTTGATGGCTTGGGATCATTCCCAGGTTTTTGTATTATGATAAAGTCATGTCTCAGATTGGAGTTGCAAGAGCTAAGAGCATAAATAGTACAAGCAGTAGCTCAACAAATGTAAATAAGTCTATCCAATTATTGTGGTCATGAGACAAATAATGAACTTAGACACTGGGAACAGACAAGTACACACAGGGGGACAATGAACCACCATCTTAGCATATTGTGAACACAGACCCCTGATGGCAAATAAACAGTACAAGATTTAGCTAGACTGTTTAATGGATTTCTTGACATTGAGTGTGCTCTAGTGTGATAAAGTGTGAAGTTCTCCAGAATCACATCACTAAACCAGTCCTGTCCTCATGCATCCCTTATGAGTGGGATGGGTACAAATCATAAAACACCTCCAAGCGGTTGTGGCAGGATTGGAGGAAGTTGACTCAGAGTACAAATGCATGGAGACCCATGATCCCTGTGTTCACCACAGAAATAAACCTTATCTGTAGAGAAAAACCCTCAGAAGTGGCATCCTGGTGTCACAGGTGGAACGTCATGGGATCCTGGAGAGTGACAGATGTCACCACTGGTGTTCAGTTGAGGACCAACCATGTTTTTTTAACCTGGAATGAAACCTAAAGTCTTCAGGGGAGGGTAGGAAAACAAAGCTGAGGACACCCAGGGACAAGTGGAACTGTGGGAAGGAACCGAGGGGAAAAACAGAAATGACTGTGTATCCGGAGACAAGCAAGAATACATGGACTTGGATCTCTAGTAGAGGAGGGGAAGGGCATGTTCAAGCCTTTCCCAGACCTGGATTCCTAGTGAACACTGGAAGCTAAGGTTGGGTCATCAAGTCAGAGCATCCTTGTTGTCCCACCACTTCCAGCACATTAACGACTTGTCACCTGGAAAGAGCAGATTCTATGTATATTCTACATGGGACAGCTCAAGGAGATCACAGTGCCAGTCAGGGAACAGAAATGGGATTCCTGGAGGAATCTGGACTCTTGCTTGACCAAAACAAAGACACACTTCTCTACTACTCAGATAACTCCAGCATGTCAATGGAGCCAGGAAGAGAGTCACACCCAATACAGAAAAGGCCTTGCAAAGAGAGGATGTGATCATCTACAGGTGGAAACAAAACTATAAAACATAATAACAATCTAATACCAAGTACCCTATGCAACTTCAGCGTTCATAAAACCCCACCACAAACCGGGACCTCCACACTATTAGGGAACCTCTTTGTACTGCTCCTTCCTCCATCCTCTCATGGTTCAAGTCTTGCACGTACAAGTTTGGGGAAAACAGCTACATGTGCAAATCCTGTTGGAACTTGTAAGAGCTAGTTATTCCACTGCTTTTGGTAAGTCAGAGCTGCTCTATGGCTCACATATAGTGAGTGGACTTCACCTCCCTGAAAAAGCTTCACCACCAGGTGTGTTTATGTGTAAAGTAGCTAATAGGATGGCAGAGCTGTTACATTTTGTCATTGCTGCAATCAGTGTCACCTCCTTGGGAGCCTCCTAGGTGAGCCCTTGTCTCTGAGTGACACATTTACACATTAACACCTTCTCCGGTCCTACAATGACACTTCACACCTGTGTCACAGGGGAAGGTCACGCTCTTCAAACCGTGCCCTCACCACTGCACTCAGTGATTTAGACCAGTTCTCTGTGAAAGCCGTTATCACTGTATCTTAATGAACAGAGCCGTGCTTGCAGGATCATGTCTCCTGGCTCTCCTATAGATTATTGGTGTAAATTAAATAATAAATAGACTACCAGCCTGAAGGAAACCATCTGATGTTGAAAGATTCACTTATGAGGACACATCTGGACCCTGTGCTAGGTCCTGGAATAATGGACTGACTGGCTCAGGACTGCAGAGTGGAGAAGGCAACACTGACATCCAGGTCCAGGGTAGTCTTATATCATCAGGTGTTCTTTGGACACTTAATCTGCATGGATAGTGGTGGGTGTCCACACTGGCTCCAGCATGTGTGTGGACTTGGATGGAGACCAGCTGACATCATGGCTCACAGAGACGGTAGTATAACAAGTGTGTTTATATTTATGTGGGTACAGGTTGTTTCCTAGGGGGTGCTCTTCTCCATTCACCAAACAGCATCTATGTGGGGCTATAAGGAGTCTCCAATATTGAGGACATTACCAACGACAACTCTGGCTGGACTAGAGGATGTGTTCCCAAGTTAGAGCAGAGAACAATTAGAAGAAGAATTGTAGAGACAAGATGGTGGGGAAGTAGGAGGAGGCGCCGTTTCAACCTGTACCCTAATGTGAGCTGATTACCTACCAAAGAACTCCGATCACCCATGAAATCAGACTGAGAGCAGAATTACACACAGCTGAATCTCTACAGGGGCAGAAGACCCCAGTGGGCAGAAAAGGCGGAGTGGGAACTTCAGACTGATATAAGAAGATAAACAAAAGGGGGAGGGAGTCACGAGAGGCGACTGATTGGAAAGTAATACCCCAATACGAGAGTGCACTGTGACTGGGGGCCAGCATTAAATTGGAGTCTGGTTGAAAACACTCAGAAAGAGCGAAGGATCCTGGGGGGATATTGTGGGAATTGGGGCGGCTAGGCACAGGGCCTTAAGTCCCTGGACCCAGGACAGCCTCCCCTGGTGCTGAGCCAGAGAGACTGTGGCGGAGAAACCAGGTCTTGGTCCCTGAGCCACCAGCATGCCCAAGAACATGTGGGGTCCAGCTCTTGTGAGGGGCTGGGAGCCTTGCCAGATGGCAACCCTGGGCCCTGCCATTAGAGCCTGAGAAGCGCGCACCCCACACCCTCCCCTGGGAGAGTGTACACAAGCGCCAGCTGGGAGCTCTCAGACCGGAAAGACCAGGAACTCCCAGCCTGGGCCAGTGGGAAAATCTCAGTGTGTGATCTCTGCTTGGAATTTCTCTGGCGGTCTGAAGCTGCCCAGAAAGCCACCACTGCCGTGGTTTTGGGTACAAGGAGGAGATCCTGCATCCCCAGGGATCATGACATGGAACCTACCCTGCCAGCAGCTCTGCAGAGCATTCTGAGGCTTCTCTCTGAGAGGGAGGTGGGGTGCAGTTTTTTCTCCTCTAAACCTCCAAAACCATCAAAAGCTGTCAAGGCGAGAGAAAACTTGAACAAACATAAAAACCTCCAGAGAACAAAAGCCTGAAAAAAACGGTTTCCTCAGAGCCCACCCCATTGAGGGAGTCTGGAGGACTTACTCAGGGAACATTATCGAATGAAAACCCATGTGGCAGGCCCCACCCCAAGAAAACCAACCAGGAAAGAAAAAGACAAAAAGAGAACAACCACCACTACTTCATAGGTACAACCTTTATTTTTAACTCATTACCACTATTTTGCTTCATTTTTTATACATATAGATAAATTTTTAACCTATTTACCTTCAGAGTGAGAAGCATTACCCTGATCCCCAAACCAGGCAAAGACCCTACCAAAAAGGAGAATTTCAGACCAATATCACAGATTAATATGGATGCTAAGATTCTCAACAAGATCCTAGCAAACAGGATCCAACAGCACATTAAAAAGATTATCCACCATAACCAGATGGGATGCATCCCTGGATTCCAAGGATGGTTCAACATTCGCAAATCAATCAATGTGATAGAACAAATCAATAAGAGAAGAGAGAAGAACCACATGGTCCTCTCAATTGATGCAGAAAAAGCATTTGACAAAATCCAGCATCTGTTCCTGATTAAAACACTTCAAAGTATAGGGATAGAGGGAACATTCCTGAACTTCATAAAATCTATCTATGAAAGACCCACAGCAAATATCATCCTCATTGGGAAAAAGCTTGCAGCCTTCCCATTGAGATCAGGAACACGACAAGGATGCCCACTCTCACCACTCTTGTTCAACATAGTATTAGAAGTTCTAGCAATGGCAATCAGACAACAAAGAGAAATAAAAGGTATCCAAATTGGCAATGAAGAAATCAAGCTCTCTCTCTTTGCAGATGACATAATTCTTTATATGGAAAACCCAAATCACCCCACCCCCAAACTACTAGAACTCATACAGCAAATCAGTAATGTGGCAGGTTACAAAGTGAATATACAGAAATCATTGGCTTTCTTCTACACTAACAATGAAAATACAGAAATGGAAATTAGAGAATTGATTGCATTTACTATAGCACCAAGAACCATAAGATACCTGGAAATAAACCTAACCAAAGTGGTAAAGGATCTCTACTTGAGAAACTGCAGAACACTCATGAAATAAACTGAAGAAGGCACAAAAAGATGGAAGACCATTCCATAATCTTGGATCGGAAGAATAAACATTGTTAAAATGTCTATACTGCCATGAGCAATCCATACTTTTAATGACATTCTGATCAAAATTCCACCAGTTTTTCTCAAAGACCTGGAACAAATAATCCTCAAATTTGTATGGAATCAGAAGAGACCCCAAATTGCTAAGGAAATGTTGAAAAACAAAGACAAAACTGGTGGCAACACGTTACCTGATTTAAAGATTTACTACAAATCTGTGATCATCAAGACAGCATGGTACTGGCATAAAAACAGACACATAGACCAGTGAATCAGAGTAGAGAGCTGAGATATGGACCTTCAACTGTATGGTCAAATAATCTTCAAGAAAAACAGGAGAAAATATACAGTGGAAAAAAGACAGTCTCTTCAGTAAATGGTGCTGGAAAACTGGACAGCTATATGTAGAAAAATGAAACTCGGGGCGCCTGGGTGGCTCAGTGGATTAAGCCACTGCCTTCGGCTCAGGTCATGATCTCAGGGTCCTGGGATCGAGCCCCACATCGGGCTCTCTGCTCCGCGGGGAGCTTGCTTCCTCCTCTCTCTCTGCCTGCCTCTCTGCCTACTTGTGATCTCTCTCTCTATCAAATAAATAAATAAAATCTTAACAAAAAAAAAAAGAAAAAAAAAAGAAAAATGAAACTCGACCATTCTCTTACACCATACACAAAGATAAACTCGAAATGGATAAAAGACCTCAACATGAGGCAGGAATCCATCAGAATCCTAGAGGAGAACATAGGCAGTAACCTCTTCAATATCAGCCACAGCAACTTCTTTCAAGATATGTCTCCAAAGGCAAAGGAAACAAAAGTGAAAATGAACTTCTGGGACTTCCTCAAGATCAAAAGCTTCTGCACAGCAAAGGAAACAGTCAACAAAACAAAGAGGCAACCCACAGAATTGAGAAAATATTTGCAAATGACAGTAAAGACAAAAGGTTACATCCAAGATCTGTAAAGAACTTCTCAAACTCAACACACACAAAACAGATAATCATATAAAAAAAAATGGACAGAAGATATGAACAGACACTTCTCCAATGAAGACATACAAATGGCTATCAGACACATGAAAAAATGTTCATCATCACTAGCCATCAGGGAGATTCAAATTAAAACCACATTGAGATACCACCTTACACCAGTTTGAATGGCAAAAATTAGCAAGACAGGAAACAACATGTGTCAGAGAGGATGTGATGAAAGGGGAACCCTCTTCCACTGTTGGTGGGAATGCAAGTTGGTGCATCCACTTTGGAGAACAGTTTGGAGATTCCTCAAAAAATTAAAAATAGAGGTTTCCTATGACCCTGAAATTGCACTACTGGGCATTTACCCAAAGATATAGATATAGTGAAAAGAATGGCCATCTGTACCCCAATGTTTATTGCAGCAATGGCCATGGTCGCCAAACTGTGGGAAGAACCAAGATGCCCTTCAACGGATGAATGGATAAGGAAGATGTTCCATATACACGATGGAGTATTATGCCTCCATCAGAAAGTTGAATACCCAACTTTTGTAGCAACATGGGTGGAACAGGAAGAGATTATGCTGAGTGAAATAAGTCAAGCAGAGAGGGTCAATTATCATATCATTTCACTTATTTGTGGAGCATAACAAAGAACATGGAGGACATGGGGAGATGGAGAGGATAGGGAGTTGAGGGAAACTGGAAGGGGAGATGAATCATGAGAGACTATGGACTCTGAAAAACAACCTGAGGGTTTTGAAGGGGCGGGAGGTGGGAGGTTGGGGAAACCAGGTGGTGGGTAATAGGGAGGTCACATATTGCATGGAGCACTGGGTGTAGTGCAAAGAAAAATGAATACTGTTACTCTGAAAAGAAATTGTGAAAAATAATAATAATAAAAAATGAAAAAAAAAATAGATAATGGACTCCATAACACTACAAGCTATAAAACCTTAAAAATCCATGGATTAGTTATGTTTTCCAGTATAAGTCACTTTATATTAATAGGAGTTCAGGAGTATGGACAATTGATAGTTTCTTAACCATTCAGTATCACAGAAATGGTAATTAGTAAATCCCTGAATAATATCAGCTTTGGTTTTTTAAATTTTTAAATTCCTTTTCAGTGTTCCAGAATTCGTTCTTTATGCATCACACCCAGAACTCCAGTGAATACGTGTCCTCCATAATACCCAACACCATTTTCAACCAACTTCCCAGCCCCCACCCCTCCAAAACCCTCAGACTGTTTTTCAGAGTCCATAGTCTCTCATGGTTCATCTCCCCTTCCAGTTTCCCTCAACTCCCTATCCTCTCCATCCAAGAACCCACAGTCTCTCATGGTTCGATTCCCCCTCCAATTTACCCCAACATGCTTCTCCTCTCCATCTCCCTATGTCCTTCATGTTATTCCTTATACTCCACAAATAAGTGAAACCATATGATAATTGACTCTCTCTGCTTGACTTATTTCACCCAACATAATTTCTTCCAGACATGTCCATGTTGATACAAAGTTGGGTATTCATCCTTTCAGATAAAGACATAATACTCCATAGTATATATGGACCACATTTTTTTATCCATTCGTCCATTGAAGGGCATCTTGGTTCATTCCAGTTTGGCGACCATGGCCATTGCTGCTATAAACATTGGGGTACAGATGGTCCTTCTTTTCACTACATCTGTATCTTTGGAGTAAATAACCAATGGTGCAAGTTCAGGGTCATAAGGAAGCTCTATTTTTAACTTCTTAAGGCATCTCCACACTGTTTTCCAAAGTGGTTACACCAACTTGCATTCCTACCAGGAGTTTAAGAGGATTCCCCTTTCTCACATCCTCTCCAACACACGTTCTTTACAGTCTTATAAATTTTGGCCATTCTAACTGGTGTTAGGTGGTATCTCAATGTGCTTTTGATTTGAATCTCCCTGATGGCTAATGATGATGAACATTTTTTCATGTGTTTGTGTTCCATTTGTATGTCTTCTTTGGACAAGAGTTTGTTCATGTCTTCAGCCCATTTTCTGATGTGATTATCTACTCTGTTTTTGTTTAGCTTGAGCAATTCTTTCTACATCTTGCATATCAACCTACTGTCTGTACTGTCATTCACAAGTATCATCTCCCATTCTGTTGGTTTCCTCTTTGTTTTGTTGACTGTTTCCTTTGCTGTGCAGAAGTTTTGATCTTGATGAAGTCCCAAAAGTTCATTTCACTTTTGTTTCCTTTGCCTTTGGAGACATATCTTGAATGCAGTTGCTGTGGCTGATATCGACGAGGTTACTACCTATGTTCTCCTCTAGGATTCTGATGAATTCCTGCCCACGTTGTGTTCTTTTATCCATTTCAAGTTTACGTTTGTGTATGGTGTAAGAGAATGGTTGAATTTCATTCTTTTACAAAGAGGGTAGACCAGTGGAAGAGATTTGAGAGCCCAGGTATGGACCCTCAACTCTATGGTCAAGTAATCTTCGACAAAACAGGAAAAAATAAACAGTGGAGAAAAGACAGTCTCTTCAATAAATGGTGCTGGGAAAATATCAGCTTTTTTTAATGGAAAAATCATTCTGTGGTATACTATGAAGTTCAGAAGCGTGAATAGCATTTCAGTTTGCAGTTATTTTTTTAAGTTTTTATTTAAATTCCTGTTATATATCATAGGACATATTTAACATTATGCAAACCTACATAACCCATCTCCACCTGCCACATCTCTGGTAACTGTCAGTCTGTTGTCTGTAGTTAAGACTGTATTTTTTGTTTTCCCTTCTTTTCCCTCCCTTTCTTCCTTCATTTTGTTTCTTAAATTCAACATGTGAGTGAAATTATATGCATTTTCTTTCACTGACTAATACACTTATCATAAATCTCTCCAGCTCCATCCAAGTTATTGGAAATGTCAAGATTTCATTCTTTTTTATGAGTGAGTAACATTCCTCTCTCTCTGCATATACCACCTCTTTATCATTCATGAATGAGTGGACATATGGGCTGTTTCCATAGTTTGGCTATTGTAAAAAAATGCTGCTGTTAATAAAGGAGTTTGAGGTTCTCTGTTCACAAGTCTTTTTGTGCTCTTCAGGTTAATATCCAGTCGTGTCATTACTGGATACACTGCATATCCAGTAGTGTAGTTCTACTTTTAAGTATTTGGGGAATCTACATCTTGTTTTCCAGAGTGGCTGCACCTTGCACACTCCACATCTCCTGACCAGGGAATTCTGCACGGCCTCAGTTCTGAGGAAGGGATATCAGGTCTCACTTAACAAACCCAGCTGAGTACACCCATTTAAAACTACAACATTCTGGCCAAGGACCAAACACTGACCACTGCAGGCAAGGAGGGGCTCTGTACAAAACTAGCCTGAAGGCAAGATCTGCTAAAACAAAACAGCAGAGAGCACATAGCATACACCAGAGATCTCTCTGAAGCACCAAGCCCTCAATACTATGTGACCTCTTCTACATAACACTGTTACTTTCATGAGGAGGAGACATAACTGATTCTTGCAATGCACAGAAAAATGTAGAATCTTAGAGAAAAAGACGGGATGGAGGAATTCCATTTCAGGTGAAGTTCTGGTCAAACTCAATTTAGGTTTTCTTAGATCAGGGCCTTTGACCCTGCTGGGTGAGCAGAGGACTTGTGTTCTGTCTCCAGATCCCGTAGTTTTCATTCCTGATAGGATCCTGTGCATCAAGAACACTGGCATCCAGCCAAACTATTCACAATGCAGTAATGTTCACTGCACTGTGACACTGAGTGCAGCTAACAATATCCCTGCAATTCTCATCCTATTTGAGTACCCCTAACTTCCTGCTCGAAGGGAATGTCTCATTGTCGACAAATGCTTTCTTCTCCATGTGACTTTTTGGGTGAGATTATGTGCCTGGACTTCAGGTGGAAACAGTCACTTAGTGCAAAATGATATACTAATTAAATAATATTTAGTGGGCTTTCCACATTAAAACAGCAGTTGGGATCATAGGACCACTGAATGAGAGAAGGAAGGGAAAAAAGTTTAAGCTATTCTGAAATACAACAGCAGAGTTCCATTTTGAGCCTCAATATATAAAGCACTGGGTAATTATCACACCATCTTTGAAGCAAGAAAATGTGGAAAATATTGAAAAAAGAAGACACATTTCCTGGTCCCCTTCGAAAGTTGAGGTCACAGAGGAGTCCATCCTCCACACTACAGAGAGGCACAGACCTGGCTGAGTGTACAACTCTTGCACAGAAACCTTGGATTTCCATCGGAGTGAGTGTGCTTCTAGGTGAGATTAGCATTGAGTCCATGCTGTGTATCAGATTTCCTTTCCGAGTGAGGTGAGTATCCTCCAGCTGATGGAGAACCTGATGGGAAGAAAGGCATAAGAAGGAGGAAGGCACCCATTTCATTTCAATCTCATTACCTGAACTGCTCATCTCTTCTTTTCCTTTCCTACTATTGGGCTCAGCAATACACCAAGGGATCCCCTGGTTCTCTTTCCAACAGCCTGAGAATGATTTACTCCACCATCCCCACAAGCTTGTAGAGGACAGACTCTGGGACTTCTCAGGCTCTCTTACCATGGGATCTAATTACATATGTTTTTTCTGCAGCTGGAAATGAATATAGTTCTGCATTCTGTACATGCTTGTTGGCGTATGGTATTGTCAGCCTTTTTATATTATAGCCATTCTCAGTGGAGGTGTAGTGGCATCTTGTGAGGATGAACATACTGATATATACAATTACCTCTTTCTAGAAGAATAGGACATTATGCTGATGCATGTTCCTTGAAGAACTGCTAAGATTAGTGCTACCATCATGGATACAGAGGATGCAGGGGTGGTGATGGTCACCCCATGCCCATTCCCATTTCCAGTTTGTGCTGCACAAGTTGTTAGAAGCTGTAGCCATCCCCTATAAGTAAATCACAGTCTTGGACTTTAAAATTTTGAAGGAAAGCACCATTCTTTGCAGATCATGATTCTTCTTTTGATAAATAGCTGGAAGCCTGTTCTTGGATCTTAGGAACCATAGGTTCAAGGCTGAGTCATTATGTTGCCATGGAAATTGAGCTGTCCATCTTGAACTGGGTGTTATTTGAATGCCCAAGCCATAAAGTGGAGCACATACAGTGATATTCCATCAGCCAATGGAAGAAATGATGGTGTCTGAAGAGATCCTGAAGACACAAGTAAGTCACATGAAGTATTTTCCACATGCCCATGATCCCCCATCCTGCTATGCTGCTTTTTATCTCCCAACCTTCACATGTGGCCCCATGGGGAGAGTCCTAGAATTTCTTGAGGGGGGAAGAAAAAGTTTAACCTGGTTCATATTTGTTTCTGCATGATATTCAGACACCAGTTAAAGGTGGAACTCAGTGTCTTTTTTTAAATTTTTTTATTTGTTTATTTTCAGCATAACAGTGTTCATTGTTTTTGCAGCACACCCAGTGCTCCATACAGTACGTGCCCTTCCTATTACCCACCACCTGGTTCCTCAACCTCCCACCCCCCCCGCCCCTTCAAAAACCTCTGGTTGTTTTTCAGAGTCCATAGTCTCTCATGGTTCATCTCCCCTTCCAGTTTCCTTCAACTCCCTCTCCTCTCCATCTCCCCATGTCCTCCGTGTTCTTTGTTATGCTCCACAAATAAGTGAGACCATATGATACTTGACTCTCTCTGTGGAACTCAGTAGTCTTATCACGTTCTCCACCTCCCTGGAGCAGCTGTTTTATATGAGAGAAATTCCCTCATGAATACAGAATTGCATCATTGATTCAGTGGCAACTTCTTGCAAATTTGAGGCAAAGCTGAGTTTCTTCATGATAATCCTGCCAAGTAATGGACTGGGACAGGCTCTAGAGTTAGCTAACAAACCAGGTGGAGGGTAATAGAGAGGGCACATATTGCATGGAGCACTGGGTGTGGTGCAAAAACAATGAGTACTGTTACGCTGAAAATAAATAAATTAAAAAACAACAACAACAAAGAGAATACAACATTGGTAAAGTATCAAAGCAGCTATAAATACCAATTTTCATTCATTTTTGGTTAAAAAGTGAAGACCTTAGCTATCATGCATATTTCCTCCTTATTTTTTATAAATATGTAGTGTTTGTGTTGTTCCCTGTCCTTTTTATTTGACATGTAACAAGAAATACAATTGGCTTTATATCATTGTATTTATGAATTCTTAATTACACATTATTATATTTAAGTCAAAGGATATCAATGAGAAGAGAAAACACCACTGAAGGGCTTCACCTCCTCTTCTAAGGAAGGTTTTAGATGGTTTTTGATTGTATGCGGGATACTTTTATCATATATGTTGAAATTGTGACTGTGTTATTTTCTTTGTTTTCAGAATGAGTATGATTTAGGCAATGAAATATGAATGTCCAGTTTATGGGAGGTGGATGATTGATGGTTAAGTCAATGTGTCAAACTGATTGGGACGTGGGTGAGTGGATTGAACATTGCTTTTCTGGGGCTTTGTGAATCTGTTTCTAGGAGAGATTGATGATCTTATCCATGGTCTCTGTGTACGTGGGCATCATCCAATCGATTAAGGTTCTGAAGAGAATAAAATGTTGAGGGAGGAGGAATTCCCTCATGTTTACTTCCTGTGTGCATGCTTGAGCAGGTACACTGGTCACCTCCTGCCCTTGGATACAGTTACACCTTCAGGTCCCCAGGATCTCTGACTAGACTCCAGTGAGAATCTGATAAGACCTACATCACTGGCCATCCTGGGTCTCCAGCTTGTGATATTAGATCATGGTATTCTCAGACTCTCCAGTGATGTATGCCAATGAGCTATGGGTTCTGTTCCTCAGGAGAACTATGACTAATACATGGAGATTTTAGAATTTTCTCGTGGCTTACTGTAACTGGCAAATTGTGTCAGGCATATGAAGGCCTAACAATCAAAGTTCTATGAAGGAAGTGTCTTCTGTGTTTGGGACAAGATCTGGGTGAAGATATTGAGGAGTGAAGAGTGATGAATAAATTAACAGATCTCAGAAGGGAAAGACCCCTGGTCCTTGGACACTAATGGGAGAAACCTGTTTCTGTTCATCCTGGGGGCGATTCTTAGAGCCTTGGAGAAGCAGGAGTGCAGATGAGAGTCTCAGGATGAAGTCATCTTTTCAAAACACAGAGCAATAATGATTTTTTCAAAGGAACAGCCTAATGAATGAGTACATTTGAAATGGAAAATGAAAAATTAATTTATTTATAGCATATATACATATACATATATATACTGAAGTCAGTTATGGATAATCCCAAATACTGGTACTTTGTCCATCATTCAATTTTATTATTTATTAATATTTATTTAAATGTTTTAGTAAAAAATTTAATAATTTAATTTTATTAATTAATACAATTTAATAATTTTATTTTTTATTTTATTAAATAAATACTTTTTATTAAATAAATGAAATTTAATAATTTTATTAAAACATTAATAATTTAATGAGTGCTTGGGGCGCCTGGTGTCTCAGTGGGTTAAAGCCTCTGCCTTCAGCTCAGGTCATGATCCTAGAGTTCTGGGATTGAGCCCCCCATCAGCCTCTCTGCTCAGCAGGGAGCCTGCTTCCTCCTCTCTCTCTGCCTGCCTCTCTGCCTACTTGTCATCTCTGTCTGTCAAATAAATAAATCAAATCTTTAGGGGCACCTGGGTGACTCAGTGGGTTAAGCCCCTGCCTTCAGACCATGAGTCATGGTCTCAAGGTCGTGGGATCGAGTCCCACATCGGGCTCTCTGCTCAGCAGGGAGATGGCTTCCTCCTCTCTCTCTGCCTGTCTCTCTGCCTACTTGTGATCTCTGTCTGTCTAATAAATAAAAAATAAATCAATAAATCAAATCTTTAAAAACATAAATAAAATATTTAATGAGTGTTTAATAGTATTATATAATATTAAAATGTTTAATAATCCTATATAAAAATATTTAATAGATTACCCTAGAGATGTTTAAGCTATGCATTTATTTATAGTTATATGTTAAAATCCAATTGCTTTATAGTTATAAATATCAATAAACATTCATAAAATCTGGAAGGATAAGAGTAAATAGTTTCACAATATTATTTCTTCGGAATTTATATTTTTCATCTTCTATTTTCAGAGAACATGTAAAATATATTTTAGTGTAAAAATTATTTCAATATGAAACTTAATGATTATAACATAATACTAAGAAAATATCAGAACCTGTAAAAATCTAGACCCCCAAGCCCAGTACATAATTTTCTAGCTGAGAAGGATAACAATTCACCCTCTATGCCTGTAGCTAGACTTACCCTGTATTTGGTGGCCCTGAGCACCCCTTGATGTTTTGAATGACCCCTAGTGACCAGAGCTCCCACTGGTGACCGAGCGCCCCCTGGCGTCCTGACTGTACCTGCAGCCCAGCCTCTCCTGTGTCCCTGCAGGAAGGTTTGGCTCTGGACTCACTAGGTGTCTACACAGTAGTACAGGGCCAGGACCTTGGTGGCACTGAGATCAGTCAGCTGCAAGAACTCTTTCTTGGAGGTGACTCTGGAGAAGGACATGTGGCTTTTTCTGGATGGGCTGTCATGTGTGTTTTACCTATGATTTATAAACCAATTTATTGCACCCAGTCACTTAGGGTTGGTGGATTCATTTCCACCACAAATTACTTCATGAAACAGAGAATCCAGAGACAGCAATGGTGAGGAGCAGGATCTGTGAGCCCCTCACCAGTCATGGGCCTGACTCCTGAAGCAGCACCTGTGACAGGACACCTGGGCACAAAGCCCAGTCACTCATGACACTCACAACCATCCCAATGAAGCCATGTCTAACATCTGGACCATCTACTTGGGGAGGTGTCACCAGACACAGAGAAGGGCCTAGAAACTCATATTCCTACAGAACACAGCTCTGCCTTCCCTAGAGACCTCACCCTGTCTGAAGAGAGAGCTGTGAGCTCCCATGACTGAGAGTGGATTTTACCCTAGAGGTTGAGGAGAAGTTTGCATGTGTGGGAGGGAGCCTGTCCTTGGAAGTCAACAGGGACAGAGTCCGACTCCTCTGGACCTTCCAGTACCACCTGTGGGTATCTCGTTGTTGAACTCATGAGGCATGCTGGTTTGGGATGGGTGAGCCCTTGGCCTATGAGCTGTGTTGGAAGCAGGTCAATAGATGGCCTCATTTTATGAGCATAAGAATAAATGTTGAATAAATGAGTGATTCAATATTATTTTAATCTAAGCTATTTTTCCAAAAGATATTTAATGGGATCCACACTTTGTAGCTACAACTTTCCAAATGAACAACTCCCTGCAGAGCATGGGTGCATCTGGAGAACTTTGATCCTAATGGTCACTTCTGATGGGCTTTGTCTGCGAAGATGTCTGCAAAACCTGTAAGTGATATCTTTGTCCTCAAGTGCATGGACACCAACACAAGGCATTTATGCTGTGATCTGCAGATACAGTTCTGATACTTGGAGGGTTCCTCCTTTGTTCTGAGAAATCTACCTCACACAGGGGCCGGCTATCTCTGGAAGGGGATCTTGCTTTAAAGAAAACTTTTCTCTTACACAGCATAGAAATGGTCACTAATTCAGGCATGGAGTTAATGACACTTCAATACTACCCGGAAGGAAATGGTGTTAATGACCCAGAGATTGTTAGGATCTAAAAACTAGATGTCTAATAAGAGATTGTGCAGATTCTGATCATATTCTTCAAAGACTTGTGGCAAGAAGATAAATGCTGTGTTGGATGAATAGACTTCGAATCGAGATCAGATGACTATAGAACAGATAGATGACAGATGGATACTTAGAAAATTTTTTTTATTTTTATTTGTTTATTTACAGCATAACAGTGTTCATTGTTTTGGCAACATTATTTTGAAAGACACTAGAGCAGAATCATATCATTATTAACACATAAAATGGAGTGTTCATAATTGTCAATGTTTTAAAACCATATTTTCATGGTGAAAGAATATTTTGGTGTCAACTTTAGGTGGACACCTAAGTAAAGGTATGTGTCAGATTTTTAATGGATAAGCTCAGCTTCCACTTAGGGTGGTGATGACTCCTGGAGATATTGGTTGTTGTGCTATTTTGTGTAAGCTCTGGAGCAACTCTTCCCCTATAGCACCCCATGGCATATACCTTTGATACCTAAGTCATATCATAAACAGGATCACATCTTTAAACGGAGATGACATAAATAAGGTCATTTGTGTTATTTAGCATCTTGCAATGACTGAGTCGGAAAAGGCTCAGTGGTACCTGAACCATTTCCCCAGAGTGTGAGGTTATAAGGGAAATTGAGACTCAGAGGCAGGAAAACAGAGGAGTCCTAAGCATGGGTTTGTTCACAGCAACAGACACTGCAGAGCCCTACAGGAATCTCACTTCACAGCTTCTCTCTGCACCTACATCTGGGTCTGGAACTCATTGTCAGAGGGTCCTGAGGACCCCAAGTAACCAGAGATTACTGCTTCCATCACCTGTCATCCCATGGTCTTATTTCCCAGGGTGTCCTGAACTCAGATGTGCACAGACATATTGTTTCTGGGGTGGCTGTACCAGAGGGAATTCCCACCAATAGTTCCCCTTTCTTCACATCATTGCCAACATTTGTTGTTTCCTGCCTTGTTCGTTCTAGCCATTCTTGCCTGTGAAGTCATATCACATTGTGGTTTTGATTTGTATTTCCCTGATGCTGAATGATTTGGAGCATTTTTTCATGTGTCTGTTGGCTATTTGTATGTCTTCTTTGGAGAAATGTTTGTTCTTGTGTTTTCCCCATTTTGTGGCTGGATGAATTGATTTTGGGTGTTGAGTTCAATAAGTTCGTTGTAAATTTTAGGCATTAATACTTTTTTTATCAAGTTCTATTATCTAATGTATAGTACAATATTAGATTTTTTTTACATTATTAGTTTTCGATGTAGTGTTCAATGATTAACTAGCGGCATTAACCCCCAGTGTCCTTTGCACCATGTGCCCTCCCTAATACCCATCACCCTGTTACCCCATCTCCCCATCTCCCTCCCTTCTGAACCCTCAACATGTTACCTGGTGTCCAGGTCTCTCATAGATTGTCTCACTCTTTGATTTCTTCCCATTCAGTTTCCCTCCCTTCCCCTATTGTCCTTTGCACTATTCCTTATATTCCACATATGAGTGAAACCATGTGATAATTATCTTTCTCTGCCTGACTCATTTCACTTAGAATAATACCCTTCAGTTCCATCCATGTTGATACAAATTTTAGGTATTCATCCTTTCTGGAGGCTAGGCAATATTCTGTTGTATATATGAACTGCATCTTCTTTATCCATTCATCTGTTGAGGGACATCTGAGCTCCTGACACAGTTTGGTTATTGTAGACATTGCTGCTGTGAGCATTGGGGTGCATGTGCCCCTTCTTTTCACTACATCTGTACTATGGGGTAAATATCTAGTAGTGGAATTCCTGGGTTGTAGGGTAGATTTTTAATGTCTTGAGGAAACTGCATACTATTTTCCAGAGTAGCTGTACCAGCTTGCATTCCCAGTAACAGTACAAGAGGTTTACCTTTCTTTGCATCCTTGCCAACCCATGTTTCCTGACTCAATAATTTTAGCTGTTCTGACATGGGTGAGGTGGTATCTCATTATAGTTTTGATATCTTTTTCCCTGATGCCAAGTGATGAACATTTTTTCTTGCATCTGTTTGCCATTTGTCTGTCTTCTTTGGAGAAATATCTATTTGGCTATTCTACCCATTTCCTGCCTGGATTATTTGGGTGTTTTAAGGTGTTGACTTGGATATGTTCTTTATAGATCTTGGATAATAACCCTTTATCTGATAAGACATTTGTAAATATATTTTCTCACTCTTGGAGGTTGCCTTTTAGCTTTGTTGATTGTTTCTTTTGGTGGGCAGAAGTTTTTATCTTGATGAAGTCCCAATGGTTAATTTTTGCTTTTGTTTCTCTTGCATTTGGGAATGTGTCTCACAATAAGTCCCTTTGGCTGAGATGAAAGTCGTCATGACCTGAATTCTTCTCTAGGATTTTAATGGATTCTTGCCTCACATTCAGGTTTTTCATCTTTTTGAGTTCATCTTTGTGTATGGTGTAAGAGAATGGTCAGGTTCCATTCTTCTGCATGTTGCTGTCAAACATTCCCAAAACCATTTATTGAAGGGACCATCTTTTCTCAATTCATTATTTTTTCCTGCTTTATCAAGGCTTGAAAAACATGGAATTTTTTCCATTTCTTTTTTTTTAAGATTTTATTTATTTGACAAAGAGAGATCAAAAGTAGGCAGAGAGGCAGTCAGAGAGAGAGAAGCAAGCTCCCCACTGAGCAGAGAGTCCGATGTGGGACTCAATCCCAGGACCTTGAGATCATGACCTGAGCCGAAGGCAGTGGCTTAACCCACTGAGCCACCCAGGCGCCCCTCCATTTCTTTATGTCTTTCTTAATTTATTTCATATGTGTTCTATAGTTTTTAGAGTACAGATCCTTTACCTCTTTTTTTCAGGTTTATTCCTAGGTATCTTTTTGTGTGTGTGCAATTGTCAAGGGGATCAATTTCTTGATTTCCATTTCTCTGCCTCATTGTTAGTGTATAGAAATGCAGTTGAATTCTGTTCATTGATTGTGTATCCTGCCATTTTGCTGAATTGCTGTATCTGTTCTAGCACTTATTGCCAGAAATTTTTTGGGATTTTTATATAGAGTTTCACGTCATCTATGAAGCATGAAAGTTTGAATTCTACTTCCCCAGTTTGGATGACTTCTGTTTCTTTTTGTTTTCTTATTGCTGAGGCTAGACTTCAGTACTGTCTTGAAGAGCAGTGGTGAGAGTGCACATCCCTGTCATGTTCCAGATCACAGGGGACAAACCCCAACATTTCCTGCTTACAAGAGACTAATTTTAGAACCAAAGACGCCTTCAGTTTGAACGTAAAGAGATAGAGAACTATTGATAATGCCAGTGGACATCAAAAGAAAGCTAGGGTAGCCATTCTTATATCAGACAAATAATATTTAATCCAACAACAGTAATAAGAGATGAAGAAGGGCACTATATCATAATAAAAGTGTCTATCCAATAACACGTTCCAAAAATTATTGATATTTTTGTCCCTAACTTGGGAGCAGTCAAGTATATAAACCAACTAATAGTAAAATCCAGAAACACATTGATAATAGTTCAGTAATACTAGGGATATTAACAGGATCAAAATGAGTATCTTGTAGACAGCAATGGGCAGATCACCTAAACAAAGGATCAATGAGGAAATAGGGACTTTTTATTATTATGTTCCCTTAGTTTTTGGTGCATCATTAGTTTTTGGTGCAGTTTTTAATGACTCATTAGCTGTGTATAACACTCAGTGCTCACACAACACATGCCCTCCTTTATCATCACGTGGGTTCCCCATCTCACTACCCACTCCCCTCTGTAACCCTCTCTTTGTTTCCCAGAGCTAAGAGTTTCCTATGGATTGCCTCCCTGTTTGTTTTCTTCCCATTCAGTTTTCCCTCCTATCCCTTATGATCTTCTGCCCTGTTTCTTCTATTCAACATATGAGTGAAACCATGTGGTGATTGTCTATCTCTGATCGACTTACTTCACATTGCATGATACCATCCAGTTCCCTCTACATCGATGGTAAGTGTTCATCCTTTCTGATGACTAAGTAATATTCTATTGTATATATGGACCACATCATCCTTATCCATTCATCTGTTGAAGGACATCTCAGCTCCTCCAGCTGTTTGGCTACTGTGAATACTGGTGCTATGAACATTGGGGTACAGATGGCCCTTCTTTTCACTACATCTGTAAATGCCCAGTAGTGCAATTGTAGGGTCATCTGGAAGCTCTATTTTTAATTACTTAAGGTATCTTCACACTATTTTTCAAAGTGACTGCACCATTTCTTGATTGGATTATTTGTTCTTTGGGTGTTGATTTTGATAAGTTCTTTATAGATTTTGGATACTAGCCCTTTATCTGATATGTTGTTTGCAAATATCTTCTCCCATTCCGTCAGTTGTCTTTTGGCTTTGTTAACTGTTTCATTTGCTGTATGAAAGCTTTTGATCTTCATTTTTGTTCTTGCTTCCCTTGCCTTTGGCGATGTTTCTAGGAATAAGTTCTTGTGGCTGAGGTCAGGGATGTTGCAGGATTTTTATGGATTCATTTCTCACATTGAAGTTCTACATCCCTTTGGAGTCTATTTTCGTGTGTGGGTTAAGGAAATGATCCAGTTTAATTTTTCTGCATGTGGCTGTCCAATTTCCCCAATACCATTGTTGAAGTATTTTTTATTCCATTGGACATTCTTCCCTGTTTTGTCAAGGATTAGTTGGCCATAGAGTTGAGGGATTATTTCTGGGCTTTCTATTCTGTTCCATTGATCTATGTATCTGCTTTTGGGCCAGTGTCTCTGACTCTTCTTTTTTTTTTTTTTTTTTTTTTTTTGGATTTCCTCCTCCTTGTCATTCTATCCATGGATTGTTGAGTGAATGGCTCGAGTCAAAAATATCAACCACGACCCAAGCAGGATGCACCCTAGCAAAATCCAGAGTGCTCAGAAGCCACTACTGAAAAAAAAAGGCAAATTAAAACACAAGAATAATTTTTTTTAAGTAGGAGGGGGAAGATGGTGGAGAAGTAGGAGACCCTGTTTCAAGTGGTCCCCTAAAGTGAGCTATATCTCTACCAGAACACTCTGAACACCCATGAAATCAGCCTGCATTGTAGAATTATACACTGCTAGATCTTGACAAGTGCAGAAGACATCAGTGGAGAGGCAAAGCAGAGTGGGAATGCTTGGACTGCTATCAGAGAATAAACAGAAGGGGAAGGGATCCACTAAAAGCAATCCCTGTGGTTGGGGACCAGCATTAACTTGGAGTCTGGTTAAAACCCTCAAAAAGAGCAAAAGATCTTAAGGGGCAACTGTTGGAATCAGGTGGTCATGGGCATGGGCCTACCCCACAATCAGGACAGCATTGGTTGGAGACCACCTCTGCCAGAAAGAGCACAGGTGAGCCTCCAGTTTCTGGGCCCTAAGCCCTAGACCACCTACTGGGTCACAAATCAGGGCTCAACAGATACCAAAAGATTAAGATTATTCCCTGAACGTTCTCATATCACAATGCTTTGAAAATGGAACTCAACCAAAAGGAAATTTTTGAAGGAACTCAAACACCTGGAAGACAAAGAACACCTTGCTTGAGAATGCTTGGATCCACTAAGAAGACAAATAAGAACTTAAACAACTCATGAAAACCAATGAGAATGAAGACACTTTGGTCCAAAACCTATGGAATACAGCAAAGGCTGTCCTAAGGGGGAAATACATAGCCATCCAAGCCTCCTTCAAAAAAGTTGAAAAACCCAGAATACACCAGCTGTCTCTATACCTTAAAGAACTGGAGAATCAACAACAAATTAAGCTAACTCCACATGTAAGAAGGGAAATAATCAAGATTAGAGCAGAGATAAATGAGAAAGAAACTAGAGATACAGGAGAACACATCAATGAAACTAGAAGCTGTTTTTTTTTTTTTTGAAAGAATCGATAATATCGATAAACCATTGGCCAAACCAATCCAAAAGAAAAGAGAGAAGGCCCAAATTAATAAAATTATGAATGAAAGGGGAGAGATCAGAACACCAAGGAAATAGAAACAATCATCAAGAATTATTATCAACAGTTATATGCCAATAAGTTAAGCAACCTAGATGAAATGGATGCATTCCTGGAAAACTATAAACTTCCAAAACTGAATCAGGAAGACAATGACACCTGAATAGACCGACGTCTAGGAATGAGATTGAAACAGTGATCCAAAACCTCTAAGAAAAACAATAGCCCAGGATATGATGGATTCCCTGGGGAATTCTACCAAACTTTCAAAGAAGAAATAATCCCTATTCTCCTGAAGCTGTTTCAAAAATTGGAAAAGATGGAAAACGTTCAGATTCTTTTTATGAAGCCAGCATTACCCTGATCCCCAAAAGAGGCAAAGGCCTCACCCAAAAAGAATTTCAGACCAATATCCCTGATGAACAGGGATGCTAAGATTCTCAGCATGATCCTAGCTAACAGGATCCAATAGTACATTAAAAAGATTATCCACCATGATCGGGTGGGATTCATCCCTGGCTTACAAAGGTGGTTCAACATTCTCAAATCAATCACTGTGATAGAACAAATCAATAAGAAAAGAGAGAAAAACCACTTTGTCCTCTCAGTTGATGCAGAAAAAGCATTTGACAAAATCCAGCATCCATTCCTGATTAAAATGCTTCAACGTATAGGGATAGAGGGTACATATCTGAACTTGATAAAATCTATCTATGAAAAACCCACAGCAAATATCATCCGCAATGGGAAAAAGCTGGCAGCCTTCCCGTTGAGATCAGGAACATGACAAGGATGCCCACTCTCACCAATCTTGTTCAACATAGTATTAGAAGTCCTAGCAACAGCAATCAGACAACAAAGAGAAATAAAAGGTATTCAAATTGTGAATGAAGAAGTCAAACTCTCTCTTTGCAGATGACATGATACTTTATAAGGAAAACCCCAAAGTTTCCACCCCCCAAACTACTAGAACTCATACAGCAGTTCAGTAATGTGGCGGGATACAAAGTCAATGTACAGATATCAGTTGCTTTCTTATACACTAACAATGAAAATACAGAAAGGGAAATTAGAGAATTGATTCCATTTACTATAGCACCAAGAACCATAAGATACCTGGGAATAAACCTAACCAAAGAGGTAAATGATCTGTACTCGAGGAACTACAGAACAGTCATGAAGGAAACTGAAGAAGATGCAAAAAGATGGAAGACCATTCCATGCTCTTGGATCGGAAGAATAAACATTGTTAAAATGTCTATACTGCCTTGAGCAATCTATACTTTTAATACCATCCCGATCAAAATTCCACCAGTATTTTTCAAATAGCGTGAGCAAATAATCCTAAAATTTGTATGGAATCAGAAGAGACCCCGAGGGGCACCAGAATGGCTCAGTGGGTTGAGTCTCTACCTTCAGCTCAGGTTATGATCTCAGGGTCCTGGGTCGAGTCCCGCATCAGGCTCTCTGCTTGGTGGAGAGACTGCTTCCTCCTCTCTCTCTGCTTGCTTCTCTGCCTACTTGTGATCTCTGTCTATCAAATAAATAAATAAAATCTTAATTAAAAGAGACCCCAAATTGCCAAGGAAATGTTGAAAAAGAAAAACAAAATTGGCGGCATCACGTTGCCTGATTTCAAGCTTTACTACAAAGATGTGATCACCAAGACAGCATGGTACTAGCATAAAAAGAGACACATAAACCAGTGGAACAGAGTAGAGAGCCCAGATATGGACCCTCAACTCTATGATCAAATAATTTTCAACAAAGCAGGAAAAAAAATAACCAGTGGGGGAAAAAGACAGTCTCTTCAATAAATGGTGCAGGAAAAATTGGAGAGCTATGTGTAGAAGAATGAAACTTGACCACTGTCTTATACCACACACAAAGAGAAACTCGAAATGGATAAAAGACCTCAACATGAGGCAAGAATCTATCAAAATACTAGAGGAGAGCATGGGCAGTAACCTCCTTGACATTGTCCACAGCAACTGCTTTCACGATGTCTCCAAAAGCAAAGGAAACAAAAGTGAACATGCACTTTTGGGACTTCATCAAGATCAAAAGCTTCTACACAGCAAGGAAAATAGTCGACAAAACAAAGAGGGAAACCACAGAACTGGAGAAGATTTTCGCAAAATACATTACAGAAAAAGAGCTGATATCCAAGATCTATAAAGAACTTCTTAAACTCAACACCCAAGAAAAGATATCCATGTCAAAAAATGGGCAGAAGACAGGAAGAGACACTTCTCCAAGAAAACATACAAATGGCCATCAGACACGTGAAAAATGTTCATCTTCATTGGCTATTGGAGAGATTCAAATGAAAACTACATTGAGATAATACCTTACACCAGTTAGATGGCCAAAATTAACAAGAAAATAAACAGCATATGTTGGAGAAGATGTAGAGAAAGGGGAACCCTCTTACAGTGTTGGTGGGAATTCAAGTTGGTGCAGCCACTTTGGAAAACAGTGTGCGGATTCCTTAAGAAAGTAAATATAGAAATTCCCTATGACCTTGCAATTGCACTACTGGGTATTGACCCCAAAGATACAGATATAGTGAAAGAAGTGCCATTTGTACCCCAATGTTCATATACTCTTGTGGTTGTCTTCACAGAGAAAATAAGGTATTACATATGGAAGAAAAAAAATTAAGTATCCCTGTGGACAGCTGAGAGTCTAGAGAGGAAATCCCGGATCTCAAAGGAAGCCCTACCCCACTGCACTTGCTCCTGGGTCTCATCTCTGCTCTGTGGATCCTGAGCACTCTCTGCTGCCCTGAGTGATCCTGCAGCTCAGCACATACTGTGTCAACAGGGTGGTTTCTGTCCTGGCTTACACTGAGGGCCCCTCACTGTTTCTTTCACACAGTAAAACACAGCTGTGTCCTCTGCTCTCAGGCTGTTCATCTGCAGATAAAATGTCTTCTTGCTGATGTCTCTGGAGATGGTGAATCGGCCCTTCACAGAGTCTGCGTAGCTTGTGCTACTTCCATCATATCTAATCCATGTGACCCACTGCATCCCCTTCCCTGGAACCTGGCCGAACCAGTTCATGTTGTAGCTATTGAAAGTGCATTCCTAATGCTCCAAAAATAAGTGAAACCATATGATAAATGACTCTCTATGCTTGACTTATTTCATTCAGCATAATCTCTTCCAGTCCGGTCCATGTTTTCATCTTTTCTGATGGTAGCATAATGCTGCATATGTGTGTGTGTGTGTGTGTGTATGTGTGTGTTTATTCTACTTTAATCAGAAAATAGGAACCATTATGCTTTCCTGAAAACATTATCTCTGTTTCAGATTCTATCCTTTTCTTTGACAAAGTTTATTTAGAACAAAGGAGTGGAACTCCAGTGGGAATGCCTCAGGAACTGCACAACAAGGAAGAAGACTGTGTTGCCCCACATAGAGCCTCCCAGAAGCTATGCCATGCTTTGGGACAGAACTGGTGTGAAGACACATTCTTCCCTTGTAAGTGCAAAAATCACAGGGAACACCGTGCAATACCCACATGCATCAGTCCTCCCATAAACTGGAGTGGAACACATATAGTTTATTCCCTTCTCTGATTTTGTCTTATAACGTTTTAAAATCTGTTAATCTCATTTATGGCTCACTTTTCTGGGGGTGAAATTGGTAGTTAGACAGGAGGGGTGTCCATGAGCATTGGAAAGCACAGGTTCTGTCCTTAGAGGAATGTGCTATAAGGGTTTCCTGTCCTTCCCCGTTTTGTTAACTTCCTCCCAGGATCTACTTGGGAAGGCAACCACGTGTGCTGGGCCTTCACACAGCCTGTGCCTTCTTCCCTCAATGTGCTATTTCTCATCTGCTAGACATCCTCCTAAGCCTTGGTTCAGCTCAGGTAAAATCTTTCTCATAAGTCCTTCCTTGACCACGTGGCCTCCTTAGGTAAGATGATCACTTATTTCTTCATGGCTCCCAATTTTACCTGTGTGCATATTCCTCAGAACACATATAACACAATAGTACTTGTTCACAAGCAGGTAGAAGCAGAGATGCCTACAATTTTCTTAGTCATCAAAGACAACAGTTATCTTTGTCACCTCTGCACTGTGTGTCGCTGGTGCAGAATTCATTCAGCCCATGTTGAATAGTGGTTTTCCAGCAGACTGGTCATTACTTATGAATTCTACTCTTTACATGTGCCTGATCTTGTGCATGGGGACAGAACAGCATCCATATTCTGCCCAGGCTCGTTCTAGGCACCATGTAAAGTATAAATCTTTTTGACATTCTTTCCACTAGTTCATGGAGTGAACATGATGAAGAGTCCATTGTAGTCTCAGTAATGGTGACAAAAGAAAGACATAATTTATAGATCCCGACCATTCTGAAAACCCACAAATGAATACAAAATGAAGATCTTTATTGTTTACCCAGAAGTCTAGTGTACAGTTCCATACCTGTTTGTGTAATTCATTAACAACTATTTATTTGGTTCTAACTGCACAAACTATAGACCTACCTGGTCTCTGTGAATACAGCAATGAACAGAAATAGGAGAACGTGGCTTCATGGGGCTTAACTTTGAGGGGGAAGAAAAACCATAAGCCAGTAACAATCCTCTCTTTCTCCACATGGTAAAGTGTTCTCTGACTGACTCTGGTGTGGTGAATAGTTACAAGTGGGATAGGGACATGGGAGCTTGGAATCAGGAAGGTGAGGAGATTCTTGCTGATGTCCAAGTGAAAACTGATAGGAGCTCGTCCAGGGTGGCACCAGTGAATGAGTGGGAATTGGTTGGATTCTGAGTGTGTCTTGAACTTGTAACTGGCAATACATGTTGACTAATTGGCCATGGAGTGAGAAAAAGGCAGTTAAGGAGAGCACTGTCTATCAGTTCCAGAGTTTGAGGTCTCCATCCTTCATCCTGTGAGAAGTCATTTTCGACCCCAGTCCTTGTATCTTGTATGGATTCCTGGAGGGTTTGTTCATTGTGTCTCATTACCTCTGGCTTTGCTGTTTCTCCTTCTGTCCATATATTGATCCCTTCTGTCTGTCTGTCCTCTCTGCCATTCTCGTCCCTACCCTGCACCTTGTATTAACAGTTCTCTGATGTGTCACTATCATTCATGTATTACCATCTGGCTTAATTTTTGTAATATATTTTGCCCGTTTTTGTTTTAGTATTTTCTTCCTTCAGGTAGAAGAATAAATGCAGCCCTTATGTTGTGGGTTCTGGAAATAGTGTCCTTGAGAAGTATGGATGGGGAAGATACTTCTACCCCATTTTCTCCATTCCAAACTACCCCCTCCAGACACAAGCATAATGAGGTGGTCATGTGTGACAGTCCAGATGGTTTACATTAATTCAGAGCAAATAGCTTAGAATTGAGACACAATATCCATTGCCTCCTGCTTCCCAGTGTCCTTCTGCTTCTGAGTGGCCATCTATGTCTCCCCATCGTGTCTGCCTAGAATTCTGTTCTCTCTCTCAGGACCACCTCTCATTACCTTCATTTATAGTGCAGCCTCCTCTTCATTCTGAAGCTCAGAATATGGACTTTTATCTACCAGAAACTGTCAGGGTCTTGTCCCTCAAGGCCGTATCTGAGAGGGAGCTTTTCTTGGTACACTCAGAGGTCACTCTGAAAATTATCTGAGCAATGAACACATCCTCTGATAATAATTTACTGAATTTTCCTGAGAAATATGGCTGTCACTCTATGCTTGGCCATTTTGCAAAGCTCGTAGTTCATGCACATATGTAGATTGTTAGAATTACTACAATTTCTGGGAAGGAACCTCTGTTTTCAATGTTGTTTTGACTTGGTCATAGTTTCCCCTTGCTAATTGGATTGTGCTCATTAACATCCTTGTAGGATGACTGTACACTCTTATTGGTTGGTTCTTTTCTCCTTATATGATGGCTTGTTGCTACCTTTACTGCTGTTTTCTTCTATCCAGAGTTTCTCCACAGCTTGTCCGTGCAAAGTGGAGCTTTGCTTAATAGACAGGTCTCCAAGGGAGCTGCTCCATTTTTTAATGGATAGGAAACATGGACACCTCATTGCAAAAAAAAAGATAAGATATGACTAACTAACGTGAAATGGGAAAAGTTCTGGGGTAGTGTAGGGATTCCTGTTGGAGATGAGATTTCAGTTCTTTGCTTTTTAAGTAAAAATTAACAATGTACAATGTAGTTTTGAAATAATTAATATGATACAGACCTTTAAAAAGAATCACTAGTTTTAATGATTAGTACCTCTCCAAAGAGTGAACATAGCAGGATTTTATTTTTTTAAGTAGTTGATGGGGTGGGATTGTTTCCAGTGTCTCATATTAAAATAAAGTTACTTCTCCCCCTAGATATATAGCTGAGGAGTTCAGAAAAGGTATTATTTATATGCTTTCCACAAGAACTATGAACCTGAGGAAGATGCAGCGGAAAAATTTTGCATCAATATGGCCGTTTCTCTGCTTGTTAAGTTCCTACTTTTCATATGTGTTTTTGAAAGCTCAATGTCAATCATGGGAATATAAATAAAACAGTTAAAATTACAAAGTTTCTGCGAAGATGATATAAGGACATGTATAATATGTTTATGTAATAAGTTTAAGGCATTTATGGAAAAGCTTGATGCCCATAACTATACTAGGGGGTAACCATGGAGCAGAAATCCAGGGTATCATTTATAGTAATTGATTAAAGAATCAGCATATAATTCAAATCACTGTCCATTAAGGGAGTTGGTGAGTCTAATTTTATGTGGAAATGATATCAGCCTGTGGACATAATCTTATTTCTGATGTGGGATCTGTGTCTCTGTGGCAATTAGACCATTCTGCTGTCAAATGCTCTACCACTGAGCTATACCCCCACAATGAGGCAGTTCTGGCCAGGGAGACAGAAGTTCTGTTGGGACATTCCTGCTTCTCCATAAGTTACTTTCAGAATAATTTCTCCCTTCTCCCAGTACCTGTTTGGGTCTGCCTGTCACCTTTGGGAATGCTGCCACTATGTCCACCCATCATGGGGGTTAACTGGGGTTTGGAAGTGCCATATAATTGATTTTACATCAAGTTACTGGAAGCAGTCTGGCTGTTACTTCTCTCAGATCATCTGAAGTCTCTCACCTCTTTGGTGTCACGAGGTGATATCAGTGACTGTTAGTTAAATGTTCTGTTGTAGCACAGAGCAGTATAGAGGCCAGCTGGTTACAATATTGATTCAGTACTTGGAAGGAAACTCAGAAAGAGAGTCAGAATATTTCCATCTCATGTAATATCATCAGCAGTAAAGTTCTGGGGAACATGGGAGGTGGGACATTGCAAGATACCAGACTTCAGCGGCCCATAGAACAGAGGCAGATGGATTTAATCCCCTGTTCATCCTCCAGTCATGTGCATATGTTTTATTTCTTGTATGTGCACTATTGCACGTTGTGAAGTCATCCCTGAAGCAAAGCCTCCTTCCCTTCCTGCAGATGAAAGTATTTTTGATTTGTGTTTCCATCCTGGGTGATGCCAGCTTTTATATCCAGTGTCTGAGGTTCACACATGACAGTTGTCATGGTGGGACAATGGTGCACGGTGTGGTTCAGAGTCAGGCACCACATGATCATCATACCCAGTCTCCTGGAAAGGCTGAGAAAAGAGCAGCCTTAAAATAAATTTACACAGTCTCTCAGAGATGCATGGACTCTGTTGTTCAAAGATACTTCCACTGGTACTGATGGTAAGTGGTCAATGGACTCAAGAGCACATATCTGATCTCCCTGTGACATGGCTCCTTGTGAGGCCACACATTTAGGAATATTTCCTTCAATTCTAGCCTCTGCCCTATTGCATTCTGCTGTGGGGACATTTAAAAAGGATTCATGAATCATATCCCTCATAAACTAACAATGTCAATCTGCCTGTACACTGTAAGTTTTGATGGATTCTTTTTTTTTTAAGATTTATTTTTTTGACAGATAGAGATTACAAGTAGGCAGAGAGGCAGGCAGAGAGAGAGAGAGAGAGGAGGAAGCAGGCTCCCAGCCAAGCAGAGAGCCTGATGCGGGGCTCGATCCCAGGACCCTGGGATCATGACCTGAGCCGAATGCAGAGGCTTTAACCCGCTGAGCCACCCAGGCGCCCCTGATGGATTCTTTTGACTTTCTTCTTTAATTTTTTTTCAGTGTTCCAATTCCGTTGACTTTCAATTAGTAAATTCAACCTAATGGGAGAGCAGTAAATAAATAAATAAATGCTATCCTTCAACCTCTTTCAAGGATTTACAGGGACTTTTTAAAAAGGTTTTATTTATTTATTTGGGAGAGAAAGCATGAGAGGGGAGATCAGAGGGAGAAACAGACTCCCCATGGAGCTTGGAGTCTGATGTGGCATTTGATCCTGGGACTCCAGGATCATGACCTGAGCCCAAGCAGTCACCCAAGCAACTGAGCCACCCAGGCACCACTACAGGGACTTTTGACAACAAACGTGGCAGGGAAATTCAATTCCAATTTAATTCCAGGTTGACACTCTGATCTACCTCTGTTTTAGTTTTCTCAGCTCAGTCCCTTTGATCTTGCTGGATGAGTACAGGGCTTCTCTTCTGTCTCCACATCCTGCAGTTTCCATCCCTGAGTGGATTTCGTGCATCAGGAAGACTAAAAACTGGCCATGTCATCCAAAACGCACCTGTGTTCACTGCTCAGTGAACTGGAGTGGTGTTAGTAATGTTTCTGCAATTCTTGTCCTTGGGGAGCACCCCTCACAACTTTCTCATAGCCCCGGGCTCACTGAGCTATGCATTCTCTCTGTCTCCTAGTGAGTGAGGTTACGTAGCTGGACAACATATGTCAACTATTATTGCAAAATAATATAATAATTGTATAATAGTTAATGGAATTGCACATTGAAAATCAATTGAACCATAAGACAACTGGATCAGAGCAGAGAGAGAAATAAATTAGGGTATTCTGAAATAAAACACCATATTTCAAATTTTAGCTTCACCATATACATTGGAGGAATTTATCACACCCTCCTTGCTACTAGAAAACGTGGAATGGAGTATTTAGGATGGCAGAGGAGATGGGGTCCCTAGGCTTGGATTTCTGGAACACAGCTAGGTAGTCATCAAATCTTTCTGAGCAGCCAAGAAGTCAATTATTGGTCTGAGAGAACAAAACCTGCAAGTCTTCAAATAGAAAACTGACTTCCTTTTGTTATGTAGGATGTGCAGAGAGTTGTCTTGGGGCAGATATAGCTGTGGGGGTGACATCAGGGATGTAACCTGCTTCTGGAAGCTTCCACGATGTATTGTAGCAGAAGAGCACAAAATCTGAACTTTTAGAAGTGTGCTACTGTGGGGATGTGCCTGGCATAAAGGTGCTGAAGTGGCAGAGTGGGGCAGAATTTCAGGGTCTGAGGTTTGCTGAGTCACAAGAAGGATGTGTGGCACCATTGTGATGCACAGATGTTACACAAAGACCCTGGAACCCGGTTGAACAGCAAGTCTAAGTGCAGGCTTTCTGCTCTGATTTGCCATAAACAGTGAACCACAATTTGGTCATGTGATCTCTTTCTTGAGATCTGAGGGAAAATGGAAAAAGGTATGAGACTCTTCCCTGGGGGAATAGCATGGGTCCACACCATAGGACTCCCTCATTTTGAAGTTTTAAACGCAATCATGTGCCTGAGATACAGCAGCTCAGACACAGGTGGGGTGAGCATGGGTTTTAGATGGAAACATTGGAGAGATAGGGGTTGATTGCTTTTCTGTGAGGGCTCACTGAAGAGTGGGGTGTATGTGAAATTTTAACCCCTGCCTAGAGAGCAGATGCCATATTCAACCTACCCATCAGTTCCATCAGGAAGCAAAACAGTGGCACCTAGTGGAGGGCAAACACATCCTACACCAAGCCCTGTCCCCTGCTCCCAAGATGTGCATTTCCATGAGTGCAAAACCCCTGAGAATAATCATAGCAGGCACCTCCCCCAGAAGATCCACAGAACAATTCCATCTCACCAAGTTCAATGATCATTGAACTTTCAATGATCATGGCACACTTTCAGTTCCCAGGGAAGTAAGCTTAGCTTTTTCTTTCTTTTTTTTTTTAATTTTATTCTTAAGATTTTATTTTTACTTTTTATTTATTTTCTGATTCATCTTTCTTTACATTTAATATTACTTTCTCTTTATATTTTCTTTTTAAGTTTAATTTTTATAAATACACATATTTAATTTTTCTATTTTTAATTTTATAATTTATATATATTTTATTTATTGTGATCTATATTCTATTTAAGAAGCATTCACTATGATGAATCCTCAATTTATATGTCTTAATTATTTCCCTTATCTTATTTTCTGAAAAAAAAAAATAAATAAAAGGATGAACAGACTTTTCTACAAAGAAGAAATGCAAATGGCTAACAGACACATGAAAGAATATCCAACATCATTCGCCATCAGGGAGATTCAAATCAAAACCACACTGAGATACCACCTATTACCAGTTAGAATGGCCAAAAATTAACAAGACAGTAAACAACATGTGTTGGAGAGGATGTGGAGAAAAGGGGAGCCCTCTTACACTGTTGGTGGGAATGCAAGTTGGTGTAGCCACTTTGGAAAACAGTGTGGAGATTCCATCAGAAAGGATGAATATCCAACTTTTTGTATCAACATAGGTGAGACTTGAAGAGATTATGCTGAGTGAAATAAGTCAAGCAGAGAGACTTCACTGTGTCTTTTTCAGTGTCCTAGGATAGCCAGTTGGGTAGTCCTATCTGCAGGAGGAATCATGTAGGAAACCCACCCTTAAGCCTCACTGAAAGACCTTACCAGGTTCTTTTCACAACAAATGCAACAGAGAACTCCAGAGCATCAGTGTTTGGGTTCATGTGTCACTAATACCTTCATCTGCTCCAGCTGCTGTAGCAATGTACATGGACTGGGTGGTTTTAAATAACGGACACTCATTTCTCCCAGTTCTGTAGCATGGGAAGTCCCAGGAAAGGAGCAGACAGATTTGAAGTCTGGAGAGCACCCATGTTCTAGTCCATCCTTTCCCTGTCACCTCATATGGGGTCAGAGTGTAGGGAGCTTTTCCAGTACTGGTGTATAAGGGAATTAATCTCATCATGAGTCTGCACCCTCCTGACATAAATGTCTGCCTAAGGCCTCACCTCTTCCTCCTACCACATTGTCCTTAAGCTTCAACCTGTGGTGGTAGAGGTCACACACATTGAGCAGATCTCAGCGATGGAAAGATCAGTTAGTTATTCCCTGAAAGTCTAAGGCTCCTCCCAACTAGCATCTCAACCTGAGGATTCTCATGGATTCAGCAGGAGCTTCTGGTCTCTGCAAGCAGAGAGTGAACACAAGAAATTCGGAGCCAGTTAGTGACCTTAGGGAATGGACAGCTTCCCTCTTAAACAATGGTTAAGACTTCAGTCCATGTCTATTATCATTTTATAATTTGTGCATTTTCCCTGTGACATTCTTCTCATGTACAAAGGATTCAGACTTTTGTCTACTTGGAATGGTCATTTTTCTCTTTTGTTCTCCAAGTTTTCATAATTTTTCGTGGAAGTAGTCATTACAACCTATCCTTGATTATTGCCTGCTCGCTCCTTAACCTTCCTCCCTCCCTCTTCTCACACACCACACTTGGGAAATCTACCAAGAACCCCTGCATTCTCCCTCCATTGATGAGGGTAGGAGATTTCCTGTACACAAGACCCCTCCATGAGTGAAAGTGATACATTTTTATACTCTCTCTCATGTGTGTGTCTGTGTGTGTGTGTGTGTGAGAGAGAGAGAGAGAGATCTTCAGACTCCACATTCACACAATGTGCTGGTGGGTTTCTCTCTGCTTTCACATGCTGTGAGCACGGGTCCAGACAGTGACCCTCTCATTAGTCTTTTATCACTTTCCTTGTTTTTTTTGTTTTGTTTTTTTGTTGTTGTTGTTGTTGTTGTTTTTTTTTTTTTTTTTTTTTTTTTTTTTTGCTTCTGTAGCTTCATGGCAAGAATGCACTTTATGCTGCTTCTAGAAAACTTGCACATTGAGCTGGGTGGTCCTGTGATACACAGTGAGTGCAGCTGGGACACCTGAAAATGTTTAGAAAATGTGCCTGGAGATATATATATATATAATTCATTCATATTTAGGGACAGAAATATGTGCAAGTGATATTGACTTTTGCACTTGTTAGTGTAGTTGATTTCCTAACTTCTTACATCAGAGAGTGAAGAGGAAGCACAGAATCATTTGCATAGAGAAGCTCCCTGCGGGAAAGTACTCCATGGAAAGAAACCGCCAGACTCTGACAGGAAACCTGCCCGTTTCCTCCATCTGCATCTGCTCGTGTTGTTTAAAGAAAGAATTGTAGTGCGCACCTGCTGTTGGTCCAGATCCCCTTCTATAGTGAGGTTTGTGTCTGGGTTCACACTGCAGTCCCCTCACTCTGTCATTCACACGGTATTATACAACCATGTCCTCAGTTCTCAGGCTATTCTGCAGATACAACATGTTCCTGGCATCAGTTCTGGAGTTGGTGTATCAGCCCTTCACAGAGTCTAAATAGCCTGTGCTACTTCCATCATTGCCAACATGTGAGAACAACTGCAACCCCTTTTCTGGAGCCTGGCATACCTAGCTCATGGCATTACTACTGAAGATGAATCCAGAAGCCAAACAGGAGATTGTCATGGACCCCCACAGCCACCCAGACTTGACCAACTGTACCTCACAGTGGATACCTGCAGACACAAGTCAACCTGGTCAAGAATCTGTCACACATCCACTGTTTTTCTCCTGCCTATGCACTCACATTCTCAATGTCTTTTGTTCTCTGTAAGATGTGATGTAAGTACCCATTTATCACCATTTTACAGGTGGATGCATCCACACTGCAACAGAGAGGGGCTTTGTGAGTGTCCAAGAGACATAGAAGGTGAATGTGAGCCCATGTCTGGGCCTGTGCTCCCCACCACGGGACTTTCCTGTTTGCCCAAACCAACTGCCAACTGGTCAGAGCTCATCTTATGTGGTGAGGTCTGCAGTTCCTGCGTTTCAAGATTCCTAAACAGACTGAAGAGTGGAAACCAACTCTTTCTGTCTGAGAATCTTGTAGACACTGACAATCCTAGAGACAGACTCACAGAGTTGATGAAGACACTGGGTTTTCAACAACCACAAGGAGCATTTAGCATTTATGTATGATTTTCTAAACCAATCCATGGAAGCCAAAATTAAAATAAAATTGTGGAATCATTAGTAAACAATGAAACTCAGAACACCTGAGATCAAAATGGATGCTGTTATGGATCCTCACCTGTGAAATGGAGATCATAGTACTTTTAATAGTACTTTTAATCTCACAGTTATTGCCATGATCATACAGTTAAATTTATCCTAGTTACCTAGTACTTTGCATATTTAGGTATTAATATTAGGATGATTAATTCCAAGAAAGGAAGGTACTTCCGTGCTTTGGCATGTTTCCCAAACCTCTGCACTGTCTTCTGAGAGTGAAAGCAATGGTTCCCTTTCCATGCAGCTAAAATCTGATATTGTGCCTACACTTGTTCCGAATTATTTTTACTGTCAACCACTAATGTAATTTCCCTTCATCTGAACATGCCCTTCAGAAGCAGGTATTGGAATTCATGGATGGTGCCAGGTGGTGAAGACCAGGGGAAGAGCACATGGGAAATGGGTGTCCTCAAGTTTGGGCTTGCTCCCTACAGAGGAATGGGAGGTGCAAGGGAAAGACTGCTGACACTTATCCTTGTTTCCTGAGCACCCAGTGGCACCCTGGGAACCAACCATGTATAGGATCACAGGACTACTGCACAGAGGCTGGACATGGGAGGCAATGTTCCTGGACATGCTGCCCATGAGGTGTCGACATAGATGACCTAGGAAGAACATCTGTGGTGTTAAGTCCTACCGATGTGGCCCTGGATTGAGAATCATGACTATTTTACTTTTATAGTATTTGATGATTTAATTAATTAATATACCTATGAGAGAAAGGAAGGTACTTGAGGGTCCAAATCTGGTCTCTCTATTCTATTCCACTGATCTATGGGTCTGTTTTCCTGCCAATACCATGATTTCTTGATGATTCCAGCTTTGTAATAGACCCTGATGCCTGGCATTGTGATGGTCCCACCTTTGGTTTCTTTTTCTTTCTTTCTTTCTTTTTTACTTTATTTATTTTTTATTTATTTATTTTTAAACTTTATTTTGTTTTTTTCACTGTTCCAAGATTCATTGTTTATGTATCACACCCAGTGTTCCATGCACTAGGTGCCCTCCTTAATACCCACCACAAGGCTCTCCCGTGATTTGGGGTCCTTTCTGTTCCATACAAATTTTAGGGTTGTTTGTTTTGGCTCTGTGAAATATTTGATGGTATTTTGATACAGATTATGTTGAATATGTAGATTGCTCTGGGCGGCATAGACATTTTAACACTGTTTATTCTTCCCTTCCAGGGAGTATGGAATATTTCCCCATCTCTTTGTGTCTTCCTCAGTTTGTTTCATAAGTGTTCCATAGTTTCTAGAGCATAGATGTTTTACTTCTTTGGTTAGGTTTATTCCTAGGTTTCTTATGGTTTTGGTGCAATTGTGAATGGGAATAGTTCCTTATCTCCTCTTTCTTAAATCACATTTTTAATGTATAGAAATGCCACTTATCTCTCTGCATTCATTTTACATCTGGCAATGTTGGGGTGGAGTCTTTGGGTTTTCACAGAAAGTATCATACCATCTGCAAAGAGAGAGAGTGACTTCTTGCATGCCAACTTAAATTACTTTTATTTCTTTTTGTTGTCTGATTGCTGTGGCTAGGACTTCTAGTACTATGATCAGTGGTAAAAGTGGGCATCCCTGTTGTGTTCCTGACCTTAAGGGAAAAGCTCTCTGTTTTTCTACATTAAGATTGATATTTGCTGTGACTATTTGTAGATGGCTTTTATTCTATTGAAGGTTTGTCCCTCCATCCCTATACTTTGAAGAGTTTTAATCAGGAAAGGATGCCGTATTTTGTGCAATGCCTTTTTCTGATTGAATTGAGAGGGTTAAATGTTTCTCTCTTCTTTTGTTAATGTGGTCTCTTAAGTTGATTGATTTGTAAATGTTGAGCTATAAACCCCACTTAGTCCTGGTGAATAATCCTTTTAATGTACTATTGGATGGATCACTGGGTATGGTTCATAAACAATGAATCTTGGAACACTGCAAAAAAATATGGTGAATTAAAAAAAGAATGTACTGTTGTATCCTCTTGGTTAGTATCTTGGTGAGTACTTTGGCATTCATGTTCTGCATCCATTGGTCTGTAATTCTCCTTTCTAATGGAGCCATTGAGTGGTTTTGAGATCAGTATAATTCTGGCCTCATAGAAGGAGTTCAGAAGTTTTCCTTCCAGATTTTGAAACAGCTTAAGTAGAATGGGTATGATTTCTTCATTGACTGTTCGGTAGAATTCTTCTGGAAGCCCTGGCCCTGGACTCATGTTTTTTGTTTGTTTGTTTGTTTTGTTTTTATTTTTGTTTTAATATTTTATTTATTTATTTGAGAGGTAGAGAGAGAGAGAGAGAGAGACAATGAAAGAGAGAGAGCAGGAGAGAAGAGAGGTCAGAGGGAGAAGCAGACTTCCTGCTGAGCAGGGAACCTGATGTGGGACTGGATCCTGAAACTCCAGGATCATGAACTGAGCCAAAGGCAGTTCCTTAAACAACTGAGGTACCCAGGCGCCCTGGGCTCATGTTTTTGATTACTGCTTCAGGGTCCTTGTGGGCTGAGTGTCTGTTCGTATGTTCTACTTCTTCCTGTTTCAGTACTGGTACTTTATTAATTTCCAAGAATGCACCCCTTTCTTCCAGATTGCCTAATTTGTGGGCATATGGTGATCAAAGTATGTTCTAACAATTGCCTGCAATTCCTTCATATTCATAGTGAGCAAAACTAAGAGTAAATTCAGAGAATGGGAGAAGATATTTGAAATGACATTACAGATAAAAGGTGGTATTGAAGATCTATAAAGAACTCTGATGTGCAGAAGCTTCTGATCTTGATGAAATCCCAAAAGTTCATATTCATTTCTGTTTCCATTGCCTTTAGAGACATATCTTGAAAGAAGTAGCTATGGCCAATGTTGAAGATACTGCCTATGTTCTCCTCTAGGATTTTGATAGACTCACCCCTGTTTGATAGACTCATGCCTCTGAGGTCTTTCATCCATTTCAGTTTTTCTTTGGGTATGGTGTAAGAAAATGGTCAAATTTCATTCTTCTACATATAGCTGACCAGTTTTCCCAGCACCATTTATTGCAGAGACTGTCTTTTTTCCACTGTATATTTTTCCTGTTTTGTCGAAGATTATTTGACCATAGAGTTGAGGGTCAATATCTGGGCTCTCTACTCTGTACCCCTGGTCTATGTGTCTGTTTCTGTGCCAGTACCATGCTGTCTTGGTAATCGCAGCTTTGTAGTAAAGCACAAAATCAGGCAACATGATGCCCCCAGATTTGTTTTTCTTTTTCAACATTTCCTTAGCAATTCATGGTCTCTTCTGGTTCCATACAAATTTTATAATTGTTTGTTCCAGCACTTTGAAAACTGCCAGTGGAATTTTGATTAGGATGGCATTGAGGGCATAGATTCCTCTGGCAGTAAAGACATTTTAACAATGTTTACTCTTCTGATCCATGAGCATGAAACGTTCTTAGATCTTTTTATGTTTTCTTCAACTTCCTTCCTGAGTGTTCTGTAGTTTCTTGAATACAGAGAATTTTCCTTATTGGTTATGTTGATTCCCAGGTATCTTATGGTTCTTGATGCTATGGTAAATGGAATACATTCTCTAGTTTCCCTTTATGTGTTTTTATTTTTTGATTTCTTGGTATCATTTTTTGAATTTATTTATTTTCAGCGTAACAGTATTCACTGTTTTTGCACCACACCTAGTGCTTCATGCAATATGGGCCCTCCCTATTACCCACAACCTGGTCCCCAACTTCACACCCCCCGCCCCTTCAAAACCCTCAGGTTGTTTTTCAGAGTACATATTCTCTCATCGTTCAACTCCCCTTCCAATTTCCCTCAACTCATTTCTCCTCTCCATTTTCCCATGTCCTCCATGTTCTTTGTGATGCTCCACAAATAAGTGAAACCATATGATATTAGACTCTCTCTACTTGACTTATTTCGCTCAGCATAATCTCTTCCAGTCCCGTCCATGATGCTACAAAAGTTGGATATTCACCCTTTCTGATGGAGGCATAATACTCCATCGTTTATGTGGACCAGATCTTCCTTATCTATTCGTCCATTGAAAGGCATCTTGGTTCTTTCCACAGTTTGGCGACAGTGGCCATTGCTGCTATAAACATTGGGGAAGAGATGGCTCTTCGTTTCACTACATCGGTATCTGTGGGGTAAATACCCAGCAGTGCAATTGCAGGGTCCTAAGGAAGCACTATTTTTAATTTCTTATTTTATTTTATTTTATTTATTTGTTTATTTACAGCATAACAGTGTTCATTGTTTTGGCAACACACCCAGTGCTCCATGCAGTACGTGCCCTCCCTATTACCCACCACCTGGTTCCTCAACCTCCCACCCACCCACCCGCCCCTTCAAAACCCTCTGGTTGTTTTCAGAGTCCATAGTCTCTCATGGTTCATCTCCCCTTCCAGTTTCCCTCAACTCCCTTCTCCTCTCCATCTCCCCATGTCCTCCATGTTATTTGTTATGCTCCACAAATAAGTGAGACCATATGATACTTGACTCTCTCTGCTTGACTTATTTCGCTCAGCATAATCTCTTCCAGTCCCGTCCATGTTGCTACAAAAGTTGGGTATGCATCCTTTCTGATGGAGGCATAATACTCCATTGTGTATATGGACCACATCTTCCTTATCCATTCATCTGTTGAAGGGCATCTTGGTTCTTTCCACAGTTTGGCGACTGTAGCCATTGCTGCAATAAACATTGGGGTACAGATGGCCCTTCTTTTCACTACATCTGTATCTTTGGGGTAAATACCCAGCAGTGCAATTGCAGGGTCATAGGGAAGCTCTATTCTTAATTTCTTCAGGAGTCTCCACACTGTTCTCCAAAGTGGCTGCACTAACTTGCATTCCCACCAACAGTGTAAGAGGGTTCCCCTTTCTCCACATCCTCTCCAACACACGTTGTTTCCTGTCTTGCTAATTTTGGCCATTCTAAGTGGTGTCAGGTGGTATCTCAATGTTGTTTTAATTTGAATCTCCCTGATGGCTAATGATGATGAACATTTTTTCATGTGTCTGATAGCCATTGGTATGTCTTCATTGGAGAAGTGTCTGTTCATATCTTCTGCACATTTTTCGATATGATTTTCTGTTTTGTGTGTGTTGAGTTTGAGAAGTTCTTTATAGATCCTGGATATCAACCTTTGTCTGTACTGTCTCTTGCAAATATCTTCTCCTATTCCGTGAGTTGCCTTTTTGTTTTGTTGACTGTTTCCTTTGCTGTGCAGAAGCTTTTGACCTTGATGAAGTCCCAAAAGTTCATTTTCGCTTTTGTTTCCTTGGCCTTTGGAGACATATCTTGAAAGAAGTTGCTGTGGCTGATATCGAAGAAGTTACGGCCTATGTTCTGCTCTAGGATTCTGATAGATACCTCTCTCACGTTGATGTCTTTTATCCATTTCGAGTTTATCTTTGTGTATGGTGTAAGAGAATGGTCGAGTTTCATTCTTCTACATATCGCTGTCCAGTTTTCCCAGCACCATTTTTTTAAGAGACTGTCTTTTTTCCATTGTATATTTTTTCCTGTTTTGTTGAAGATTATTTCACCATGGAGTTGAGGGTCCATATCTGGGCTCTCCACTCTATTCCACTGGTCCATGTGTCTGTTTTTATGCCAGTACCACGCTGTATTGGTGATCACAGCTTTGTAGTAAAGCTTGGAATCGGGTAACGTGATGCCGCCAGTTTTGTTTTTGTTTTTCAACATTTCCTTAGCAATTCGGGTTCTCTTCTGATTCCATACAAATTTTAGGACTATTTGCTCCAGCTCTTCGAAAAATACCAGTGGAATTTTGATCGGAATGGTATTAAAAGTATAGATTGCTCTAGGCAGTATAGACATCTTAACAATGTTTATTCTTCCAATCCAGGAGGATGGAACAGTCTTCCATCTTTTTGTGTCTTCTTCAATTTCTTTCATGAGTGTTCTGTAGTTCCTCGAGTACAGGTCCTTTACCTCTTTGGTTAGGTTTATTCCCAGGTATCTTATGGTTCTTGGTGCTATAGTAAAGGGAATCGATTCTCTAATTTCCCTTTCTGTATTTTCATTGTTAGTGTATAAGAAAGCCACTGATTTCTGTACATTGACTTTGTATCCTGCCATGTTCCTGACTTGTTGTATGAGTTCTAATAGTTTGGGGGTGGAGTCTTTGGGTTTTTAAATATAAAGAATCATGTCATCTGCAAAGAGAGAGAGAGTTTGACTTCTTCCTTGCCAATTTGGATACCTTTTATTTCTCTTTGTTGTCTGATTGCCCTTGTTAGGACTTCTAATACTATGATGAACAAGAGTGGTGAGAGTGGGCATCCTTGTTGTGTTCCTGATCTCAACGGGAAGGCTGCAAACTTTTTACCATTGAGGATGATATTTGCTGTGGGTCTTTCATAAATAGATTTTATGAAGATCAGGAATGTTCCCTCTATCCCTTTACTTTGAAGCATTTTCATCAGGAATGGATGCTGGATTTTGTTAAATGCTTTTTCTGCATCAATTGAGAGGACCATGTGGTTCTTCTCTCTTCTCTTATTGATTTGTTCTATCACATTGATTGATTTGCAAATGTTGAACCAACCTTGCAACCCAGGGATGAATCCCACCTGGTCATGGTGAATAATCTTTTTAATGTGCTGCTGGATCCTGTTTGCTAGAATCTTGTTGAGAATCTTTGCATCCATATTCATCAGTGATATTGGTCTGAAATTCTCCTTTTTAGTAGGGTCTTTGCCTGGTTTGGGGATCAGGGTAATGCTGGCTTCATAAAAAGAGTCTGGAAGTTTTCCTTCTGCTTCAATTTTTTGGAACAGCTTCAGGAGAATTGGGGTTATTTCTTCTTTGAAAGTTTGGTAGAATTCCCCAGGGAATTCGTAAGGTCCTAGGCTCTTGTTTTTTGGGAGGTTTTTGATCACTGCTTCAATCTCGCTACTTGATATCGGTCTATTCAGGTTGTCAATTTCTTCCTGGTTCAATTTTGGGAGTTTGTAATTTTCCAGGAACGCATTCATTTCATCTAGGTTGCTTAGCTTACTGGCATATAACTGTTGGTAATAATTTCTGATGATTGTTTCTATTTCCTTGGTGTTAATTGTGATCTCTCCCTTTTCATTCAAAGTTTTATTAATTTGGTCTTTCTTTTCTTTTGGATTAGTATGGCCAATGGTTTATCGATCTTATTGATTCTTTCAAAAAACCAGCTTCTAGGTTCATTGATACGTTCTACTATATCTCTGGTTTCTACTTCATTGATCTCTGCTCTAATCTTGATTATTTCCCTTCTTGCATGTGGAGTTGGTTTGATTTGTTGTTGATTCTCCAGTTCTTTAAGGTGTAGAGACAGCTGGTGTATTCTGGATTTTTCCATTTTTTTGAGGGAGGCTTGGATGGCTATGTATTTCCCCCTTAGAACTGCCTTTGCTGTATCCCATAGGTTTTGGACCGAAGTGTCTTCATTCTCATTGGTTTCATTGAATTGTTGAAGTTCATCTTTGATCTCCTGATTGATCCAAGCATTCTTAAGCAAGGTGGTCTTTAGCTTCCAGGTGTTTGAGTTCCTTCCGAACTTTTCCTTGTGATTGAGTTCCAGTTTCAAATCATTGAGATCTGAGAATATGCAGAGAATAATGTCAGTCTTTTGGTATCGGTTGAGTCCTGCTTTGTGACCCAGTATGTGGTCTATTCTGGAGAAGGTTCCATGTGCACTTGAGAAGAATGAGTATTCTGTTGTTTTAGGATGGAAAGTTCTGTATATGTCTATGAGGTCCATCTGGTCCAATGTTTCATTCAATGCTCTTATTTCTTTATTAATTTTCTGCTTCGATGATCTGTCTATTTCTGAGAGAGGCGTATTAAGATCTCCTAGTATTATTGTATTCATATCAATATGACTCTTTATCTTGATTAATAGTTTTCTTTGTAATTGGGTGCTCCCATATTGGGGGCATAGATATTCACAATTGTTAGATCATCTTGGTGGATAGTCCCTTTAAGAATTATGTAGTGTCCTTCTGTATCTCTGACTAGAGTCTTTAGTTTAAAATCTAATTTATTTGATATGAGAATCATTGCCCCGGCCTTCTTTTGAGGCCCATTGGCATGAAAGATTCTTCTCCATCCCTTCACTCTCAGTCTGGGTGTATCCTTTGGTCCAAAATGGGTCTCTTGTAGACAACATATTGATGGGTCCTGTCGTTTTATCCAATCTGCAACCCTGTTTCATTTTATGGGCGCATTTAGGCCATTCACATTGAGAGTGATTATTGAGAGATAGGTTGTGATTGACATCGTGTTGCCTTTGAAGTCTTTCTGTCTATAGATTGTTTCTATATTTCTGTTCAATGATATTCTTAGGATTTTGTCTCTTTTATAGGACCCCCCTTAATATTTCCTGCAGTGTCGGCTTGGTGGTTGCATAGTCTTTTAAGCCTTGCCGGTCTTGGAAACTCTTTATCTCTCCATCCATTTTAAATTTCAGTCTTGCTGGATAGAGTATTCTTGGTTGCATGTTCTTCTCATTTAGTACTCTGAATATATTTTGCCAGCCCTTCCTGGCTTGCCAGGTCTCTGTGGAAAGGTCTGACGTTATTCTAATGGGCTTTCCTCTGTATGTAAGGAGCTTCTTTGTCCTAGCTGCTTTTAAGAGGGTCTCTCTTGAAACATAATTCCTCATTTTAACTATAAGGTGTCCTGAGGACTTTCAAGAATCTAAAACCTTGGGATTAAATCTCTCTGCCTCTAGTACATGAACCTTGTTTCCATTCGTGAGATTGGGAAAATTTTCATAGACAACTTCTTCCACTATATCTTCTAGACTTCTTTCCTTTTCCTCCCCTTCAGGGATTCAAATAATTCTGATGTTGGAACGTTTCATGGCATCGTTTATTTCCCTGATTCTGTTTTCATGGCTTCTGAGCTGTTTGTTCCAGGCTTCCTCCTGATCCTTTCTATCTGTTTGTCCTCCAGATCACTAATTCTATCTTCTGTCTCAGTTACCCTAGCTTTGAGAGAATTTAGATTAGATTGGAACTCATTGAGAGCATTTTGAACATCATCCCTGGTGGCTTTCAGTTCTGCCCTAACATTGTGAACATCATCCCTGGTGGCTTTCAGTTCTGCCCTAATCAATTCTGTTTGGTCATCCATATCTTTCTCCAACCTAGCTATTGCCTGGATAATTGTTAGCCTGAATTCCTTTTCTGACATATTGTCTATGTCGATAGCCATTAGCTCTGTTGCAGAAGTTCCATCCTCTGTATTTTTCTTCTATTGGGTAGTCCTCCTCCTAGTCATTTTGTTAAGAGATGTCTGAACAGATGCAGCTGGACTTATCGATTGTGGTGCAGTCAATGTGCACCCTGGAACCCTTCTGTGCAATCAAGTCTCCCCACCCAAATGAGAGAGAAAAGAATAGAAAAAGAAATAGAGCAGAAGAAAGAAAAAACCGGGAAAAGAAAAAGGAAACAAAAAGAGAGAGAGAGAGAGATAGGAAAAAAAGGGAAGATAAAAGAGAAGGCTCAGCCCAAATGGGCCACAAGGTAAGATTTGTGAAGTATACAAACAAAAACAGACAAACAAAAAGACTGATAAAAGTATATGACAAGAGAAAAAAAAATATATATATAAGCAAAAAAAAAAAAAAAAAAACGGGAAGAACCTCATCAGAAACAACCCCAAGTATAAGATTTATATATTATCAGGACAAACACAAATTCACAGAAACACTGACAGAAGGAAAAATTTGGAGAGTGGTTATAAATTCTCAGTGTGGGTGAGGAATGTTATTTTGATTCTTCCTGAAGGTATCTTGATGTTTTTGTTAAGGGACTCAACTTTCCTAAGTTACAGGGGGATTAGAAACTGATTTGCCTATAAGTATAGCATTGATTCTGGAAAGGGGATTACCTTGAAGTTTAGCTCTATATGTATAGTAGAAAATAAAAATTAAAAAAGAATAAACTAGACTAAACTAAGTTAAAATTAAAGAAGAATTAAAAAATAGAAAAGCAAAAGAAAAACACGGGTGTATGTATCAAAAAGTTCAGGTTAGAAGGCTATTAAAGAATTTGATGTACTGGACATCTCAGTGTGATGGTAAATAGGTTAAAAAATTATCTCTATGTATAAAAAAAAGAACCAGAATATTGGTAAAGAGTTAAAAATAAAAGTTGTATTTATGAAGTAGTGGTGGTTGTTCTCTTGTAGTCTTTTTTTTTCTTCCTTCCTGTTGGTTTTCTGGGGGAGGGGCCTGCCAAGTGGGTTTTCAGACAATGATGTTCCCTGAGTTATGTCCTCCCGCTCCCCTCAAGGGGGTGGGCTCTGAGGAAACTGTTTTTTTCAGGCTTTTTTTCTCTGGGGGGTTTTATGTTCTTTCATCTGTTTTCTCTCGCCTTGACAGCTTTTGATGGTTTTCGGAGTTTTAGAGGAGAGCAAACTGCACCCCGACCTCCCTCTCAGAGAGAAGCCTCAGAATGTTCTGCAAGAGCTGCTGGCTGAGTCGGTTCTGAGTCACGGTCCCTGGGGATGCAGGAGCTCCTCGTTGTACCCAAAACCAGGGCAGCAGTGGCTGTCTAGGCAGCTCCAGACCGCCAGAGAGGTTCCAAGCAGAGATCGCACACTGAGATTTTCCCACTGTCCTGGGCTGGGAATGTCTGGTTTTTCTGGATGCCAGAGCTCCAGGCTAACGCCCATGAGCACCTCTCCCAAGGGAGGGTGTGGGACGGGCATGTTTCAGGATTGCTGTCTGGCCAGGTTCCCAGCCCCTCACAGGAGCCAGACCCCACTGGTTCTTGGGCGCACTGGCGGCTCAGGTGTACTGGTGGCTCAGGGATGGAGACCCGATTTCTCCACCCCACTCTCTCTAGCTCAGCGCCTGGGGGGCCTGTCCTGGGTCCGTGGACTTAAGCCCCTGTCTCTAACTGCCCCAATTCCCACAGTTTACCCCTGTTATCCTTTGCTCTTTTTTTTTTTTTTTGAGTGCTTTCAACCAGGCACAAGCTAATGCTGGTCCCTAGATGCAGGGCTCTCTCATATTGGGGTATGACTTTCCAATTGGTCACCTCTGATGGTTCCCTCCTCTTTTTGTTTATGTTCTGATATCAGTCTGATGTTCCCACTCCACTTTACCTGCCCACTGGCATCTTCTGCTCCTGTTGAGATCCAGACGTGTATAATTCTGATCTCAGGCTGATTTCATGGGTGATCAGAGTTCTTTGGTAGGTAATCAGCTCACTTTAGGGTACAGGATGAAACGGCACCTCCTCCTACTTCCCCGCCATCTTGACTCCCCCAGATGACATGATCCTTTATGTAGAGAACCCCACATATTCCACCCCCCAATTACTAGAACTCATACACCAATTGAGTAATGTGGTAAGATACAAAATCAATGTACAGAAATCCATTCCTTTCTAAAACACTAATAATGAAACTGTAGAAAATACAATTAAAGAATTGATTCCATTTACAATAGCATCAAAACACTATAAGATATCTTGCAATAAACCTAACCAACGATGTAAAGGATCTATACTCGAGGAACTAGAGAACACTCATGTAAGAAATTGAAGAAGACAGAAAAAGATCAAAAACATTTCATGCTTCATTCAAGATGGGATTGGGAGGGAGACAAACCATAAATGACTCTTAATCTCACAAAACAAACTGGGGGTTGCTGGGGGGAGGTGGGATTGGGAGAGGGGGAGCGGGCTATGGACATTGGGGAGGGGAGGCGAACCATAAGAGACTATGTACTCTGAAAAACAACCTGAAGGTTTTGAAGGGTCAGGGGTGGGAGGTTGGGGCAACCTGAGGGTTTTGAAGGGTCAGGGGTGGGAGGTTGGGGGAACAGGTGGTGGGTAATGGGGAGGACACGTTTTGCATGGAGCACTGGGTGTTGTGCAAAAAGAATGAATACTGTTACACTGAAAAAATAAATAAAATGAAAAAAAAAGTTAAAAAAAACATTTCATGCTAAGGGATCAGAAGAACAAACATTGTTAAAATGTCCATTCTGCCCTGAGCAATATATACTTTCAATTTCAACCTGATCAAAATTTTTAAAGTGCTGGAACAGACAATCCTAAAATCAATATGAAACCAGGAAAGACACCGAATCACTATGGAAATGTGGAAGAAGACAAACACCTGGTGATATCATGTTGCCTGATTTCAAACTTTATTACAAAGCTCTGATCACCAAGACAGCATGGTACTGGCACAGAAACAGAAACAGACCAATGGAACAGAGTAGAGAGCCCAGATATGGACTCTCAACTCTACAGTCAACTAATCTTTGGGAAAGCAGGAAAAAAAAATATCCTGTGAGAAAAGAAAGTCTCTTCAATAAATGGTGCTGGGAAAATTGGACATCTATATGTAGATGACTGAAACTCGGACATTGACTTACACCATACACAAAGATAAACTGAAAATGGATGAAAGATCTCAATGTGTGACAAGAATCCATTAAAATATTGGAGGACAGCATAGGCAGTGACCTCTTTGACATTAGCAACAATAAGACATGTCTCCAAAGGCAAAGGAAACAAAAGCAAAACTAAACCTTTGGGACTTCATCTAGATAAAGACTTATGCACAGCAAAGTACATAGTCAACTAAACAAAGAGGTAACCCACGGAATGGGAGAAGATATTCTTAAATGACACTACAGGCAAAGGGCTGATATCCATGATGTACAAAGAACTTCTCATACTCAACACCCAGAAAACATAACATACATGCAGGAACATTTCCATGAAGACCAGAGGACAGAGAAATCAAGTTGAATAATCTCCATACTCTAGATCCTTTTTGAAATCTCACTTCCAGCTTCCCCCTTATCCTCGTCTTTCCCATGAGAGTTTGGGGTCTGGATGGTGGTGGGTGGCTCATCCTGGGGCTAGGACCCCTTTTGGTGCCTGTGTAATAGGGTCGCCATGTCTCAGGTTGTGTGGTAAGGGAACACCAGAGATTCTCTTTCCAAATCAGATTAATAGGTTCCTCCCTAGAACCTTCAGTTCTCAGGGTGAGGAAAAGACCCTGTGGCCAGTCTTTCAGTATTATTATGATTGTTAATGTTGTCCTTATTTCCATGGAGTCTGGCTCTCAGGACGGCAGGGACCACAGTGCAGAAATCTGATTCTGTGACATCATGAATCCATGGAAGATATGTAGCAACATGTAAGAGATAGTGAAAATAGGTAAGCCCTGGGTAAGGAGGACCAGAATATAAGTAAGTGAGGGCTTGGGTTCCATATATTGTTCAGGTAGAGATGGACATGTGGGAGCTGACTTTGTATGGAATTGGGAATAGGAGACAGAGAGTACTTGTTCCTGGGGGCCCCCTGTGAGGAGGGTCTCCCTGTACCTTTAGGGACCTCAGTGTTAGCTCTGGGATCACCCTTCACCATGCCCATGCCCAGGACCCTCTTGCTCCCATGTGGGAATGTCCTCATGGAGCTGCCCAGAGACCTTCTGGTTACAGCCAGAAGAGATAATCCTACTTCAGGGAGAGCCTGTATCCTTTTGTGCCAAAGGCTGCTCACACATTCATTGACCCCCATCAATAGTCGAGGGGCTCCCTTCTTTTCGAGAACCTCTTTGGTCCACTGCCTCCTCCATCCTCTTGGGTTTAAATCATGGATATGCAATTTTGGGGACAGCAGATAAGTGTACAAATCATGTTGAATTTGGACAAAGCTGGACTTCTCCACTGCTTCTGGTAATTCAGAACTGCTCCACTCATCATCAGTGCACTCGACTTTACTGAAACAGGTTCACTACCAGGTGTGTTCATGTGTTAACTATATAATAGGATGGCAGAGCTGTTAGGTATTGTCATTATTTGTTGCTACATAGTTGGTGCAAAATGCATTAGAAAAAGGATTGCATATAAACAACACGATAAAAGATAAACAAGTAATGTAAGTGCCTTGAGGGTTTCCAGTAATGAACACGTCAAGGGAAACCTACCCTTACGATCAGATGGAGAGTCACAGAAACCCACAACCTGGGTTTCATGTTGGGGACACGGGGTAACAACATTATGTCCAGTGACCGATCTGCACAGCTCATGGAAATCAGTATAACACAACTCTGTAAAATGATAGTAAGACTCATGTTATCACTGCCACAAACTCTGGAAATGCCAGAAAAAAAAAATGCTTGAGTTCATTTGTCTCTAACTTCTCTGTATGTTCCAGCTGCTGGAACAATGTATAAGAACTGGGCGGTTTTAAACATTAGACACACATTTTTCACAGTTCTGGAGTCTGGGAAGTCCCATGTCAAGGTTCAGGCAAATTTGGTGTCTGGAGAGAACCCACATCCTGGGCGGTCCTTTCCCTGTTAACTCACATGGGGCCAAGGGGCAGAAAGCTTTCCCAGTCCTGGTGTATAAGATTCCTAATCCCATTATGAGACTGAGTGCTCCTGACCTAAGTGCTTTCCTATGTCCCCATGCACTGATTCCATTAAATTGGTGTTAGGTTTCAATGTAGTGATGGTAGAAACTATACACATTGAGCTGATATCAGTAACTGAAGGATCAATTAATCTCTGCAGGTGGAAGGCTCCTCCCAACCAGCACCTCAACCTGAGCGTTCTCTTGGATCCTGCTGAAGCTTCTAGTCTTTGTGTGCACACAGGGGACTCAAGATCATAAGAACCTGCTGGTGACCTTGGGAAGTGGACAGCTTTCACCTGAGACATTGGGTATGACACTTGCCCTCTTCTCATAGATTTATTATTATTATTGTCTGCTTATATATTATCATTCATATTTTCGAGGGACTCAGATGGTCTACACCTATTGATCACTTATATTCCTTTTCACTCCTTTTTGTAGTTGTTGCATGGAATTAGTCATGACACTGTATTTTCTGATGACCTATTACTGGCATCAAAAGCCTCATTCTTCCATCTTCTCATGCTCCATACCTGGGAAATCTCATAGGAAATCCTAGGTTCTCTGCCTTTGATGTTCAGATCCATATCGAATTTTCTGGCACTGACTCACAATAAAAAAAAAAAATCCTTGATTTTGTGTCCTTTCTAAAGTTTATTGAAGCATTTCTGACATGCGGGGAGGCATTCCCTGAAATCAGCCAACACTTCAATGTTGGAGGTGATTAACATTTCATATTCTCTTGTAAGTGTGTATCATGTCATCTGATTCACCAACTGTATCAAGCGTGTTTGAGGTCCTCTGTCTCTGGATGGTGTTAGCTAAATAGATTCTGTGAGCATGTGGTCCACACAAAGAACCCCCTCATTGGGGCCATTCTTCTCTGGCTTTGGCTTCATGATGGCCCTGTACCTGATGTCCAGCATGAACACGATGATGCTGGATCACAGCTTGTACACTGGGCTGTGTGATGCTGTGTTGTTGAGTCCAGCTGAAACTTTTATAGACTTAGCAGGCTTACATCAGAATGACCGTAATTGTCATTGAGGGAAAAGATTCTTTAAGTGTAAGTGACTTCCTGCCTTTTGTGCATGTACATATAGTTTTCTCCTATGATAGCCAACGTTTCTATTCACAGATGTAAGAAGTAAGAACAAATAATTCTAGAAAGTCTCACTGGAGAAACTGATTTATGGAAAGGAAGCCCCAAACTGTGCCAGGAAATATGCGTTTAATCTCCTCCTGCACCTGCTTCTGGTGTGAAAGAGTATTGCTTGGTCTTGAATGCTGCTGATCACCTAAGTCTCCCCTGGTGACCTGAGCATCCCCTGGTGATCTGTGTGCCTCTTTATCCGAGGCTCTGGTGTGTTCTTGCAGAGAGGTTTGTCTGAGTTCACACTAATGTCCCCTCACTCTCTTTCCCCCACAGTAAAATACAGCCATGTCCTTGGCTCTCAGGCTGTTTTTATACAGATACAACATGTTCTTGGTTTTGTCTCTGGAAATAGTGAGAGACCCTTCACAGAATCTGTCTGGCTTTTGCTACTTCCATCATAGCTAACACCTGAGACCCACTGCAGCCACTTCCCTGGATCCAGATGGACAAGCTCATGGCTTAGCGACTGAAGGTGAATCCAGGAGCTGCACAGGAGTCTCAGGGAACCCCAGGCTTCACCAGGTATCACTCAGACTCCACCAGCTGCACCTCACACTGGACACCTGCAGACACATGACATTCTGGTTAGGAATTTGTCACACATCCACTATTTCAGTCACTCATATTCAGTCACATACTCAATATCTTCTGTTCTCCATATATTACATTTTTAAAAAATTAATTTTATTTTTTAAGTGTTCCAAGACTCATTGTTTATGCGCCACACCCATTGCTCTATGCAGTACATCTCCTCCTTAATAACCACCACCAGACTCACCCACCCTCTTAACCCCCTCTCCTCCAAAACCCTCATTTTGTTTCTCAGAGTCCAAAGTCTCTTGTGGTTCATATCCCCCTCTGATTTCCGCCAATTCACTTCCCTTCTCCATTTCCACATGTCCTCCATAAATTACCTTTTAAAACTGGAAGAAGGAAAACACAAAAGCACTAAGTCCATGCTGAGTCGTCTGTGTTCTTTCCTGATTGCTGAGTGGAACACCTGCAGGGTCAGGGCTGACGTGGTTTAATCAGCATGGGGAGGGCCCTATTTGAATGTCCTCTGTGTATAGCCAGATTGGGATCTTAGCTGACAGAGAGGGCAGTGACTGTAGCAGGTGTGAATGTCTTTGATTTGGTGGTATTGACCGCTTATGAAAAAAAATATGATATTTTTTATTATATATGTTTCCAGAGTACATACCTTGGCTATATCTGCTACTTTGTTTTTACCATATTTGCAAAAATCTCAGAATGTAGGTGTCATGTACCCCATAAAAGTTGTGAGCCTACACTCAGAATTGGAGAGGTTTTGTGAGGTGTCCATGAACACTTGTAGGGTGAGAGTGACCCCAGGATATGGGTTTGTGTTCCTCCCCTCAGGACCTGCTGTGTCCCTGAATCAGCTGGAGGACAGAGTGGGAAGGCTCATGAGGAATATGGAATCCCTCCTCTGATGGAGATGGGATGATTTTGCTTGTTGTAGTGTTTACCTGAATTACAGACAGAATCAGATCAGTGCAGGTGTTTTTCAAGTCTTTAACCGTTCACTATCTCTGCATTCCTCCTGAGTCATCTCTGTGATTATATCTCATAGCTTTGGTGCATGTACTTGACACTGGATGAACTGCACACAGGCGGAGTGTGTGACATGATAAACACAGGTGTCAAATTCAACAGCATCAAGAATGAAGAAATCAGTTCTCCTGAAAATTTCCTCCACTTTCCCTGGAACTCCTCCTTCCTCTTCCCTTCTTCACCCTGTCCCCATATAGTTGTTGTTCTTTCTCATGTCACCTTAGACTCTAATTTTGTAGAATTCATGAATGAGTCATTGTACTACATGTACTGTCTTTGTACGTATTCTTTGGCTCAGCATCAATCCTTTTGCACACAGCCATGTTGCTGTGTGTATCAGGAATTGCTGGTTTCAAGACTGGTGGCTCTGAAGGCACAGGCTTGGAAGCACAAGCTGGAGGAAGATCTGAAGCAGCAGAAAGAAGTAGCTTGCTTTGAGGCTCATCCATGCACCTTCTTGTGCCAGGAGCTCTTGGATCCCAGAAAGAGAAACAATCCCTTGTTGTTTATGAACCTTTCCCACTAGCTGTGGAGAAGAGTGCCAAGAGACAGCAGGACAGGAGAATGTTGAGGTAGAAGCTCAGAAATTCCATTCATTTGAAGACACCAGACACAGGATGGAAGAGCAGTATGGAAGGACCTTACCAGCTGCAGAAGGAACCTGTGCACATGCAAATCCAAAACTCAGGCACCAGGCTGTGGAATTTATGTCAAGTGGCCAGCCTATAACTGTGCCCATATCTCCCATGTTCTCCACTGGATTCCACTGCTAACCTCAGCTGTGAGTTACAGGTGCCACCTGGGAATGGCAGCCACTGTTTGTCTCAAACCAGGAGCCTTGTTTCCTGGTCACCAGTGCATGGAGAGGACCCATTTCTGCAGCAACATCTGCCAACACCCCACAGAGCATACCTAACACCTGTGGACTCTCCTTTTCTTGAGATTTTTCCAACACTGGGGAGGCTCATAAGGAGGATGGACACATGTATGCCTCCTAATGACTTCATGTACTTATTTCCTTTCAGCCATCATGGACCTAGACTGTGCTTTTTAACTCTGACTAGAATGAAAATTCTCTATACCAACATATTGTGCAATTCTTTTGAGCTGCTTCCATAGATCATTCTTCATTTTCCAAAATCTCAGACCGTTTTCTACTTAGGGTGGCCTTTTGTCTCTTTTTGTTCTCACTGTTTTTGTACTTGTTAAGTGGAATTTGTCATCACACTGTATCCCTTGACCATTGCTTGCTAGCTCCTTGCTCTTCATTCCTCCCACTTCTCCTCATACCCCAGGCATGGGAAATCCAGCAAGAACACATGAGTTCTCCTTACTTCAATGCAGGTGGAAGATTGACTCCACACAAGTCCCTCTCATGAGTAGGAACCTGTCACCACCACTGACATGCAACACACATCCTGAGCCCGTGTCATTCCCTGATTCTATCCAAGCATTTACGCCTTCCTGAGAGGCCTGCTTTACTCTCAGCACACATGATGGTGAAGGTGGTGATGGTTTTCTATACGTGTGTGTGTGTGTGTGTGTGTGTGTGTGTGTGTGTGTGTGTGTGATCTTCAGACTCCACTTTCCCACCATGTATGGCTGAGGGTACCTCTGCTTCCCCAAACTGTCACTATATTGATGCTGTGAGCATGGTTCAAGACAGTGACCCTATTATGTGTCTTTCTTCTATTGCTTTGCATTGTCGATGCCTCTGTAGCCTCATGTCCAGAATGGACGTTCCTTCTAGCAAGTTTGCACTGTGAGCTGGCTGGACCTGGGATGCATACTGAGTGCTGCTGGGATTCCAGTTCAGTTGATGAGCACCAGAATATTTGTAATCCATTGGTACTTAGGGATGGGAATAAACAATGTAACTGACTCTGTATTTTGTGTGTGTGTGTATATATATATGTGTGTATATATATATATATATATATATATATATATATATATATATGTACATTTATTTAAAATTTATATATGTATATAAATTTTGTGTAGTTGTTTTCCCATTAGAACAAATTTTCTAAGTCAGAGAGTGAAGAAGTAAGCACAGAATCATGAGCCAGAGAGGCTTCCTGCGGGGAAACTGCTCTATGGAGAGGAAGCCCCAGACCCTGACAGGAAACCTGCTCATAACCACCATCTGCAGCTGCTCCTGGGGCTTAAAGACAGAATTGGTGATTAGTGTGCACCCCCTGGTGGTCCAGATTCCCTTCTACAGTGAGGCTCTGTCTGGGCTCACAGTGATGTCCCTTAACTGTGTCTCTCACACAGTAATACAGGGCCATGTCCTCGGCTCTCAGGCTTTTCATCTGCAGATACAGCGTGTTCTTGCCATTGTCCCTGGAGATGGTGAATCGTCCCTTAACAGAGTCTGTGTAGTTTATGCTACTTCCATTACCTTTAATTTCCCCAACCCAGTGTGGCCCCTTCCCTGGAGCCTGGCAGACACAGCTCATCCAGTAGCTGCTGAAGGTGAATCCAGAGGCTGCACCAGGTCTCCTCCAGACTCCACCAGCAGCATCTCACAGTGGACACCTGAAGACACAATATATCCTGGTCAGGAAATTGTCACACATTCACTGTTTCTTTCACTCGAATCCTCTCACAGTCTCAATGTCTCTTGTTCCCAATAAATTGCTTTTTAATAAAGCAATAAGGAAAATTCGGCCAAGGCAAACTCCATTGTGAGTTGTATACGTTCCGTCCTGATCACTGAATGGAACACCTGGGAGTCCTGGGGTTAGGGTTCCTTTCTCAGCTGCAGGGTCCAGACTGGCCTTGTTTTAATCAGCAGACAGAGGCCTGTATTTGCATGCTCTCTGACTATATAGTCAGCTTCAGACCTAGATTCAACACTATAGATGTTAAATAAATATGGATCACTTTGTATAGATGGCATTCTGAAAAAATGATATTCTAATCTATGAACAGAATTACCCTTGGATTACTGTGCACCTATTCAAAAAAAATTTGTACATTTTTTTTTAATTTGTACATTTTAAAAAAGTTTTTTTTTAAATATCTTTTCAGTAAACCCTCAGATTGTTTTTCAGAATCCATAGTCTCTCATGGTTCATCTCCCCCTCCAATTTCCAGCCAACTCTCTTCACCTCTCCATCTTCCCATGTCCTCTGTGTTATTTGTTATGCTCCACAAATAAGTGAAACATATGATAATTGATGCTCTTGGCTTGACTTATTTCGCTCAGCATAATTTCTTCCAGTTGCATCCATGTTGATACAAAAGTTGGGTATTCATCATTTCTGATGGAGGCACAATACTCCATCGTGTATATGGACCACATCTTCCTTATCCATTCTTCCGTTGAAGGGTATCTTGGTTCTTTCCACTGTTTGGCAACCGTGGCCATTGCTGCTATGAACATTGGGGTACAGATGGCCCTTCTTTTCACTACATCTCTATCTTTGGGGCAAATACCGAGTAGAGCAATTTCAGGGTCATAGGGAAGCTCTATTTTTTTTTTAATTTCTTAAGGAATCTCCACACTGTTTTCCAATGTGGCTGCACCAACTTGCATTCCCACCAACAGTGGAAGAGGGTTCCCCTTTCTCCACATCCTCTCCTACACAAGTAGTTTCCTGTCTTGTTAATTTTGGTCATTCTAACTGGTGTCAGGTGGTATCTCAAAGTGGTTTCGATTTGAATCTCCCTCATGGCTAGTGATGATGAACATTTTATCATGTGCTTGATAGCCATTTGTATGTCTTCTTTGGAGAAGTGTCTGTTCATGTATTCTGCCCAGAGGCTGGAGTACTTACCTGTTTTGTGTGTCTTGAGTTTGAGGAGTTCTTTATAGATCTTGGATATCAGCCCTTTGTCTGTAGTGTCATCTGTGAATATCTCCTCCCATGCAGTTTGTTACCTCTTTGTTTTGTTAACTTTTTCCTTTGCTGTGGAGAAGCTTTTGATCTTGATGAAGTCCCAAGAGTTCATTTTTGGAGACATATCTTTGGAGACATATCTTGAAAGTAGTTGCTCTGGCTGATGTCAAGGGGTTACTGCCTATGTTCTTCTTCAGGATTTTGATGGATCCCTGCCTCATGTTGAGGTCTTTCATCCATTTCAAGCTTACCTTTGTGAATTATGTAAGAGAATGATTGAGTTTCATCTTCTGAACTTGACTGCCCAAATTTCCCAACACCATTTGTTGAAGAGACTGTCGTTTTTCCACTGTATATTTCTTCCTGCTTTGTCAAAGATTATTTGGCCATAGAGTTGAGGGTGCATTTATGGGCTCTCTACTCTGTTCCACTGGTCTATATGTCTGTTTTTGTGCCAGCACCATGCTGTCTCGGTGATCACAACTTTGTAGTAAAGCTTGAAATCAGGTAACATGATGCCGCCAGTTTTATTTTTGTTTTTCAACATTTCCTTAGCAATTCGGGGTCTCTTCTGATTCCATACAAATTTTAGGATTATTTGCTCAAGCTCTTTGAAAAATACCGGTGGAAATTTTATCGGAATGGCATTAAAAGTATAGATTGCTCTAGGCAGTATAGACACTATAACAATGTTTTCTACTGATCCAAGAGCATGGGATGGTCTTCCACATTTTGGTGTCTTCTTCAGTTTCTTTCATGGGTGTTCTGATTTTCCTCGCATACAGATCCTTTATCTCTTTTGGTTAGGTTTATTCCCAGGTATCTTATGGTTCTTGGTGCTATAGTAAATGGAATTGATTCTCTAATTTCCCTTTCTGTATTTTCATTGTTAGTGTATAAGATTTCTGGTCACTGACTCTGTATCTGCCATGTTACTGAATTGCTGTATGAGTTCTAGTAGTTTGGGGGGTGGAGTCTTTTGGGTTTTCCATATAAAGGATCATGTCATCTGAAAAGAGAGAGAGTTTGACTTCTTCATTGACAATTTGGATACATTTTATTTCTCTTTGTTGTCTGATTGCCCTTGCTAGGACTTCTAATACTATGATGAACAAGAGTGGTGAGAGTGGCATCCTTGTCGTGTTCCTGATCTCAACGGGAAGGCTGCAAGCTTTTTCCCATTGAGGAGGATATTTGCTGTGGGTCTTTCATAGATAGATTTTATGAAGTTCAGGAATGTTCTCTCTATCCCTATACTTTGAAGCTTTTTAATAAGTAATCAATCCTGGATTTTGTCAAATGCTTTTTTTGCATCAATTGAGATGACCATGTGTTTCTTCTCTCTTCTCTTATTGATTTGTTCTATCACATTGATTGATTTGTGAATGTTGAACATCCTTGGAACCCAGGGATGAATCCCACCTGGTCATGGTGGATAATCTTTTTAATGTGCTGCTGGATCCTGTTGGCTAGGATCTTGTTGAGAATCTTAGCATCCATATTCATATCAGTGATATTGGTCTGAAATTCTCCTTTTTGTAGGGTCTTTGCCTGGAAGTAATGCTGTCTTCTTATGAAACTCGACCGGTCTCTTACACCATACACAAAGATAAACTCAAAATGGATAAAAGGCCTCAGTGTGAGACAGGAATCCATCAGAATCCTAGAGGAGAACGTAGGCAGTAATCTCTTTGATATCAGCCATAGCAACTTCTTTCAAGATATGTCTCCAATGGCAAAGGAAACAAAAGGAAAATGAACTTCTGGGACTTCATCAAGATCAAATCTGCACAGCAAAGGAAACAGTCAAAAAAAAAAAAAAAAGAGGCAACCCATGGAATTGGAGAAGATATTTGCAAATGACAGTACAGGCAAAAGGTTGCTATCCAGGATCTATAAACAACTCCTCAAACTCAACACACATAAAACAGATAATCCTGTCAAAAAAAAAAAATTGGCAGAGGACATGAACAGACACTTCTCCAATGAAGACATACAAATGGCTATCAGAAACATGAAAAAATGTTCATCATCACTAGCCATCAACCACATTGAGATACAACCTTACACATGTTAGAATGGCCAAAATTAGCAAGACAGGAAACAACATGTGTTGGAGAGGATGTGGAGAAAGGTGAACCCTCTTCCACTGTTGGTGGGAATGCAAGTTGGTGCAGCCACTTTGGATAACAGTGTGGAGATTCCGTAAGAAATTAAAAATAGATCTTCCCTATAACCTGAACTTTTTGATATGTATACCTGTTTTTCTTTTGCTTTTCTATTTTTTTAATTTTTATTTTAATTTTATTATTATTATTTTTAATATTCATATAGAGATAAGCTTCAAGGTAATCCACTTTCCCCAATCAATGCAACCCCTATAGTTAAATAAGTTTTAATCTCCCTTAATCTCAAGAAAGTTGAGTCCTTTAACAAAGGATGTATCAAGATACATCCAGGAAGAATCAAAATAACTTTCCTTGCCCACAATGAGAAGTATTAACCACTCTCCCATCTTTCTTCTCTCAGTGTTTCTCTGTATTTGTTTTTGTCCCGGTAGTATATAATTCTTATACTTGCGGTTCTTTTTGATGAGGTTCTTTTTTAAATTAATTTACTTGTTTTTCTCTGGTCATCTACTTTTGTTGGTCTTTTTGTTTCTCTGATTTTGTTTGTATACATCATAAAACTTACCTTGGGGACCATTTGGGCTGGCCCTTTCCTTTTATGTTATCTTTCTTTTTTGCCTCGCTGTTTTCTCTCTCTCTCTCTCTCTTTTCTTTTCATTCTTCTTTTTTTTAGTGGAGACTCTCAATTACTCAGAAGCATTCCACGGTGAATATAGCATGCACCACAGCTGATACATTCAGCTACACATTCGTTCAGCCATCTCTCACCGAAATGACTAGGAGGAGGAATGCCCAACAGAAGTAAATTCAGAGACTGGGCCTTCTGAATCAGAGGTATTGGATATGGACATAGACAATATGTCAGAAAGGGAATTCAGACTAACAACTACCCAGGCAATAGCTAGGTTGGAGAAAGCCATGGATGACAAAATGGAATTGATTAGGGTATAAGTGAAAGCCACCAGGGATAATGTTTACAATGTTCTCAATGAGTTCCAATATAATCTAAATTCTCTAACAACTAGAGTCACTGAGGCAGAAGATAGAATTAGTGATCTGGATGACAAACAGATAGAGAAAAAAGATCAGGAGAATGTCTGACACAAACAGCTTAGAAGCCATGAAAACATAATTAGGGAAATAAATGATGCCATGAAACATTCCAACATCAGAATTTTTGGAATCCCTGAGGGGGAGGAGAAAGAAAAAAGACTAGAAGATATAGTTGAACAAATTATCCATGAAAATCATCCCAATCTCACAAATGGAACCAGGGTTCATGTACTAAGGGTACAAAGGCCACCCCCAAAGATCATAGAACCTAGAAAGTCCTGAGACACCTGATAGTGAAAATGATAAATCATAATTGTAGACAGGAGACCTTGAAAGAACCTAGGGCAAGAAATTCCTTACATACAGAGGGAATCCCATCAATATAATATCAGACCTGTTCACAGAAACCTGGAAAGCCATAAAAGGCTGGGAAGACATATTCAGGGCACTAACAGAGAAGAACATGCAGCCAAGAATACTTTATCCAGCAAGACTGACATTCAAAATGGATGGAGACATAAAGAGCTTCCAAGACCGGCAAGGTTTAAAAGATTATGTGACCACCCAGCTGACACTGCAGGAAATATTAAGGGGCATTCTATAAAAGAGGAAAGATCCTAAAAATATCTTTGAATAAAAATATATGGAGACAATCTATGGAAAGAAGACTTCACAGGTAACATGATGTCAATAAAAACGTATCTCTCAATAATCACTCTCAATGCGAATGGCCTAAAAGCTCCCATAAAATGACACAGGGTTGCAGATTGGATACAATGACAGAACACATCCATATGTTGCGTACAAGAGACCCACTTCAAACCTAAGGATACATCCAGATGTAAAGTGAAGGAATGGACAAGAATCTTTCATATCAATGGGCCTCAAAAGAAGGCTTGGGTAGCGATTCTCATATCAGATAAATTAGATTTTAAACTAAAGACTGTAGCCAGAGATACAAAAGGACACTACATCATTCCTAAAGGGACTATCCATCAAGAAGATTTAACAATTATACATAATTAGCCCCCAATATGGGAGCAGCCAAGTACATAAGAAAACTGTTAATCAAGATAGAGTTCTATTGATATGAATACATTAATAGTAGGAGATCTTAATGCACAACTTTCAGTAACAGACAGATCATCCAAGCAGAAAATCAATAAAGAAACAAGAGCATTGACTGAGATATTGGACAAGATGGACCTCAGAGATATATACAGAACATTCCACCCTAAAACAACAGAATACTCATTCTTCTTGAGTGCACATGGAACCTTCTCCAGAATAGACCACATACTGGATCACAAATCAGGAATCAACCAATACCAAAAGACTGAGATTATTCCCTGCATATTCTCAGATCACAATGCTTTGAAACTGGAGCTCAATCACAAGGAAAGTTCGGAAGGAACTCAAACACCTGGAAGCTAAAGACCACCTTGCTTAAATATGCTTGGATCGACCAGAAGATCAAAGATGAACTTAATCAATTCATGGAAACCAATGAAAATGAAGACACTTCGGTCCAAAACCTATGGGATAGAGCAAAGACGGTTCTAAGGGGGAAAAACATAGCCATCTAAGCCTCCCTAAAAAAAAAAAAAAAAAAAAAAAAAAAAAAACCACTGAAAAATCCAGAATAGGGGCACCTGGGTGGCTCAGAGGGTTAAAGCCTCTGCCTTCGGTTCAGGTCATGATCCCAGGGTGCTGGGATCGAGCCCTGCATTGGGCTCTCTCCTTGGTGGGGAGCCTGCTTCCTCCTCTCTCTCTCTCTGTCTGCCTCTTTGCCTACTTGTGATCTCTCTCTGTCGAATAAATAGATAAAAAAAAAAATCCAGAATACACCAGTTGTCTCTACACCCTAAAGTACTGGAGAATCAACAACAGATCAAACCAACTCCACACAAAAGAAGGGAAATAATCAAGATGAGAGCAGAGATCAATGAGGTAGAAACCAGAGATACAGTAGAACATATCAATGAAACTAGAAGATGGTTTTTTGAAAGAATCAATAAGATCAATAAACCATTGGCCACACTAATCCAAAAGAAAAGAGAGAAAGCCCAAATTAACAAAATTATTAATGAAAATGGAGAGATCACAACTAACACCAAGGAAGTAGAAACAATCATCAGAAATTAGTACCAAGAGTTCCATCCACGTCGTCGCAAATGGCAAGATTTCATTTCTTTTGATGGCTGCATAGTATTCCATTGTGTATATATACCACATCTTCTTGATCCATTCATCTGTTGATGGACATCTAGGTTCTTTCCATAGTCTGGCTATTGTAGACATTGCTGCTATAAACATTCGGGTACACGTGCCCCTTCGGATCACTATGTTTGTATCTTTAGGGTAAATACCCAGTAGTGCAATTGCTGGGTCATAGGGTAGTTCTATTTTCAACATTTTGAGGAACCTCCATGCTGTTTTCCAGAGTGGTTGCACCAGCTTGCATTCCCACCAACAGTGGAGGAGGGTTCCCCTTTCTCCACATCCTCGCCAGCATCTGTCATTTCCTGACTTGTTAATTTTAGCCATTCTGACTGGTGTGAGGTGATATCTCATTGTGGTTTTGATTTGTATTTCCCTGATGCCGAGTGATGTGGAGCACTTTTTCATGTGTCTGTTGGCCATCTGGATGTCTTCTTTGCAGAAATGTCTGTTCATGTCCTCTGCCCATTTCTTGATTGGATTGTTTGTTCTTTGGGTGTTGAGTTTGCTAAGTTCCAAGAGTTATATGCCAATAAGCTAAGCAACCTAGATGAAATGGATGCATTCATTGTAAACTATAACTCCCAAAATTGAACCAGGAAGAAATTGACAACCTGAATAGACTTATATCCAGCAACGAGATTGAAGCAGTGATCAAAAACCTCCCAGGAAACAAGAGCCCAGGACCTGACGGATTCCCTGGGGAATTCTACCAAACTTTCAAAGAAGAAATACATCTATTCTCCTGAAGCTGTTTCAAAAAATTTAAGCAGAAGGAAAACTTTCAGACTCTTTTTATGAAGCCAGCATTACCCTGATACCCAAACCAAACAGTGTGAAGATTCCTCAAGAAATTAAAAATAGAGATTCCCTATGACCCTGCAATTGTACTGCTGGGTATTTACCCCAAAGATATAGATGTAGTGAAAAGAAGGGCCATCTGTACCCCACTATTTATAGCAGCAATGGCCACGGTTGCCAAACTGTGGAAAGATCCAAGATGCCTTTCAATGGATGAATGGTTAAGGAAGATGTGGTCCGTATACACAATGGAGTATTATGCCTCCATCAGAAAGGATGCATACCCAACTTTTGTAGCAACATGGATGGGACTGGAAGAGATTATGCTGAGTGAAATAAGTCAAGCAGAGAGAGTCAAGTATTATATTGTTTCACTTATTTTTGGAGCATAACAAATAACATGGAGGACTTGGGAGATGGAGGAGAAGGGAGTTGAGGGATATTGCAAAGGGAGGTGAACCATGAGAGTCTATGGACTCTGAAAAAGAAGCTGAGGGTTTTGAAGCAGTGGGGGTTGGGAGGTTGGGGGATCCAGGTGGTGGGTAATAAGGAGGGCACGTATTGCATGGAGCACTGGGTGTCATGTAAAAAAAACAAAAACAAAAACAAAAAAAAAACTGTTATGCTGAAAAAAATAAATAAATTAAAATTTAAAAATATACTGTATTTGAAAAATAAATAAATCAATAAATAATATAGCAATATTATAGATACCTTAAAAAAGTTGTTTTTCATAGGTCATTTTCATTATACAAACATTTTGCCTCCTCAGTCATGTTTAATCCTATACATTTTATTTTTGGTGCCAGTGTAAATTGATTTATTTTGTTAACTTTTTTAAAATCTTTATTTTTTTAAATTTCTTTTCAGTTTTCCAGAATTCATTGTTTTGCACCACACCCAGTGCTCCATGTAACATGTGCCCTCCATAATACCCACTACCAGGCTCACCCATTCTCCCTCTCCTCCCCTCCAAAACCCTCAGTTTCATTAACTTTTTTAATGTAACTTAATTTTTTAAGATAATTTGCTTTGTGTTTAGAAACATAACTTTTTTGCATGTTAATTTTGTGTCCTAAAGTTTCCTTGAAATCACGAATTAGTTCAAAGATATTATTATGGAGTTCCTAGGGCTTTACTATGTTTAAGACTATGTCATATGCAAACAAGGTATTTTACTTTCTTTTTACTGTTTTTTTTTAAAAAAATAATATTTTATTTATTTGACAGAGAGAAAACACAACTAGGCAGAGAGGCAGGCAGAGAGAGTGGAGGAAGCACTTCCTACAGAGCAGAGAGCCGGATGCGGGGCTCGATCCCAGAACTCTGGGATCATGACCTGAGCCGAAGGCAGAGATTTTAACCCTCTGAGCCACCCAGGCGCCCTCTTTTTACTGTTTTAAATATGTTTATTTATTTTTATTGACTAACTTGTCTGTTAGGTCTTCCAGTCGTCAGGGTAGAAAAGTTTCCCTTCTTATCTTCTGGGTTCTTTTTTGGGTCTAATAACTCAATAGACATTAGGACAGGTCTAAGGAGAGAATGAATTTCATTTTTTTGTGCATATGAGCAACCTAAAATATGAGCCCAGAGAATGGCCAAAGTAGGCTGCACTTGTGACTCTTAGAAAACAAAACATTGGATTAGTGAGGATTTCTGGCAAATATGTGGGTTCACGTTAGTAAATTAGTGAAGAACTAACAAGGTTTGTTTGAACAGTGTTCTGGGCTCTAAGTTCCCTATTCTGTTGCTATGAATGGTTGTCCCTTACTGGTACAGGGAAGGAAAGTTTCCCAAAGGAGATTTATTTCCAGCTGTCAGGGGGCCAAAGAGCCTCAGTCACTGGCAGGTTCTAAAGTGACTTTCATTCAGAGTAACCTAGGGACCAGATGACATATTTGGGGTGGAAAATCTTATTCTTCTTCATGATACCACGTTGAATACTCATGGTGGGAGTGAGCATCCTTGTCTGGCTCCTCATGTGACAGGAAAGGCTTTAGGTTTTCATTGTGGAATATGGTGTAAAGTGTGAGGTTTTCATCTATGGCCATGATTATGTGGAGGTAATTTCCTTCTGTTCCTTGATTGTTGAGATTTTTAAATGATAAAATGTGTTGGATATTGTCAAATGTTAGGCATTAATAGAGAGTATCATGCATACTCAATCCTTTCCTCTGTTAATTCAGGGTGTCTCTATTATTGATCTGTGTATGTTAAAGGATCTTTGCATCTGAGGGATGATTCACACTAGGTTATCATGTATGATCCTTTCAATGTGTTGTTCATTTATTATCCCAGGATTTTTGCATGTATGTTCATGTGATATATTGGCCTGTACTTTCCATTCCTGTGGGGTCCTTGCCTGGCTTTGGTGTCAGAATAATGCTGGTGCCATAAAATGAATTTAGGCATCAGGTTTTTTTAAGAGACTGAGAAATATTGGCCTTAATTCTTCTTTTTTTTTAAATTTAATTTAATATTTCATTATGTTATTTAGACAATAATAGTATATCCTAAGGTTTTGTTGTAGTATTCAATGATTCATTAGCTCCATGTAACACCCAGTGCTCGTCCCAACAGGTGCCCTCCTTCATACCCATCACCCAGTCATCCCATCCTCCAACACCTCCCTTCTATAACCCTGGTTTGTTTCCTGGTTAGCAGGGTCTCTCATGGTTTCTCTCCCTCTCTTATTTCTTCACATTCTGTTTTCAGTCCCTTCCCATGTGGTCCTCTGGCTCTATTCCTTGTGTTCCACATATGACTGAAACCATATGATAATTGACTTTCTCTGCCTGACTTATTTCACTCAGCATAATCTCCTCCAGTCCTGTCCATTTTGATGCAAGTGGTGGATATTCATCCTTTCTGATGGAGACTTAATACTCCACTGTATTAATGGACCATATCTTCTTTATCCATTCTTCTGTTGAGTGACATCTTGGCTCCTTCCGGAGTTTGGCTATTGTGGAAATAGATGCTATGAACATTGGGGTGCATGTGCCCCTTCTTTCTACTGCATTTGTAAATTTGGGGTAAATACCAGTAATGCAATCACTGCGTCAGAGGTAGCTCTATTTTTAAGATCTTGAGAAACCTCTATGCTGTTTCCTGTAGTGTCTGTACCAATTTTAATTCCCACCAATAGTGTAAGAAATTTCCCCTTTCTCCACATCCTCTCTAACATTAGTTGTTTTCTGCCTTGTAATTTTTTTTCCATTTTAACAAGTGTAAGGTGTTATCTCAATGTGGTTTTCATTCAAATTTCCCTGATGGCTAATGATGTTAGGCATTTTTTTCATGTGTCTATTAGCCATTTGTATGTCTTCTTTGGAGAAGTGTCTGTTCATGTCTTCTGCCCAGTTTTTTCACTGGGTTTTTGTGTTTTGGGTCTTAAGTTTGATAAGTTCTTTTTTTTAAACTGAAATGTGAGCTTTATTTTTTTACAAGAAATTTATTTTAAAATTTATTTTGTTGGTAATATAACATTGAAGTCATTTTTAAATTTTTTTTCAGTGTTCCAGTATTCATTGTTTATGCACCACACCCAGGGCTCCAAGCACTCCATAATACCCACCATCAGGCTCACCACTCATCCTCCCACATGCAGCCCCTCCAAAACCCTGTTTGTTTCTCTGAGTCAAACCATGAGAGACTGTGGATTCTGATAAGTTTTTATAGACCTTGAATAGCAGCCCTTTATCTGTAATGTCATTTGCAAGTATTGTCTCCCATTCCGCAGATTGCCTTTTAGATTTGCTGTTTCCTTTGCTGTGCAGAAGATCTTTATTTTGATTAAGTCCCAATAGTTTATTTTTATTTTTGTTTCCCTTCCCTTTAGACATGTGTCTTGGAAGAAGTTGCTGAGGCCAAGGTTGTGAAAGTTGCTGCTTGTGTTCTCCTAGGATTTTGGTGGATTCCTGTCTCACATTGAGGTCTTTTATTGGTTTTCAGTATATCATTGTGCATGGTATGAGAGAACAGTCCAGTTTCATTCTGCTGTGGCTATCCAATCTTCCCAGAACCATTAAGTGAAAGGACTGTCTTTTCCCCCTTAGATATTCTTTTCTTCTTTGTCAAAGAATAGTGGAACATAGAGGTGAGGGTCCATTTATGGGCTCTCTATTTTGTTCAATTGATCTATGTGACTGTTTTTGTGTCAGTGTCGCTATCTTGATGATCACAGTTTTGTAATACAGCTTGGTGTCAGGCAAAGTGATTCCCCCAGTTTTGGTTCTCTTTTTCAAAATCCCCCTGTTGATTCTTCGTCTTCTCTGGTTCCATACACATTTTAACATTTCTATACACTAACTATGTGACTGAAGAAAGAAAAATTAAATAATTGATTCCCTTTCAATTGTACCAAAACCCATAAGATACCAGGAATAAACCTACCCAAAGAAGCAAAAGATCTGTACACATAAACTATGAAACACATTAAAAAATTGAGGAAGAGAGAAGGAGATAGGAAAACATTCCTTGCTCATGGATTTGAAGAATAAACAGGGCTAAACTGCTTAGAAAAGTTTAGAGCAATCTACACATTGAATGTGATCCCTATCCTGCTTAGAGCAATCTACACATTGAATGTAATCCCTATCAAAATACCACTGACATTATTCTTTATTTTTTATATTCTTTTTCATTTTTATTTTTAGAAATATATTGTATATTTTTCTATTTTCATTTTATTTTATATTTATTTTTTTATTTACTGTGTTTTATATTCTCTTAGGGACCAGGCCAAAACAAACCCAGGATCTACTTTTTAAAAAAAAAAAATTGTGGTTTTTTTCCTCCTTTGTTCTTTCATTTTCTGAAAAAAAGTGGAAGAATGTTACAATTCGCTCCAGAAGAATGAACAGGTTGTAAATCTCATGGTAAGAGATTAATTAGTAAATATGGTTCTGAACTAGAATTTAAAACAATGATTATAACTATATTAGCTGGACTTCAAAAAAGGATAGAAAACATTAGAGAATCCCTTACTGTAGAGATAAATGAACTAAAATCTATGAGGTCCAAATTAGAAATACTGAAATAAGATGCAATCCCAAGTGGAAGCCATAAAAAATGAGGATGGATGAAGGAGAGGAGTGAATGGGTGATATGGAAAATTAAATTGTAGAAAATAATGACTGAAAGGTAGTAGGAAACCAAGGTAATGCAAGGTAATGGACCACAAATGTAGACTTAGGGATCTTAGTGGCTTATTCAAACATAATAACATTTCTATCACGAGTCCCAAAGAATGAAGAGAGAGAAAAGTGGGAAGAAGGTTTATTTCATAAAATAATAGCTGAAAAGTTCCCCACTATATAGAAGGACACAGGCATCAAAATCCAGTAGCACAGAGAACACCCATTAAATTCAACAAAAGTTCACAAATTACAAGGCATATCATAGTTAAACTTACAAAATACATACAAGTAAAGAATCCTGAAAGGACCAACGGAACAAAAGTGTTTAACCTCATGCCAATTTTTTTTTTAACACAAGTCTGCAATGTGATGATCAGAATCAAATCCCACAGGGTCATCACATCAACTTCTTCAGGATGGCTTGAAAAAACAGCGTCCTTAAAGTTACACCATCTCTAGGAAACCCAGAGTCCCTTGAACCAAGAATCTCCCTTAGTGTGTCCACTGTGTTTTCTTCATAGAGTCCTAGAATAGTCAACAGGATAGTCCTATCTATGGGAGGGAACATGTGAGAAATCCATGATCAAATCCTTGAACCTCACTGAAGGAAACTATCAGGTACTTTTCGGAGTAAATGTAGCAGGGAAACACCAGAGTACAAATGCTTGGGTTCATGTGCCACTGTCATAGTCTGTCCTGGCTGCTGTAACAATGGACACAGACTAGGTGGTTTTAAAGATCAGACACACATGGGGCACCAGGATGACTCAGTCCTTAGACATCTGCCTTTGGTTCAGGTTATGATTCCAGAGTCCTGGTGTCAAGCTCTGCATTGGCTCTCTGCTCAGTGGGAAGCATGGTTTTCCCTCTCCCACTCCTTCTACTTGTGTTCTCTCTCTCTCTGTCTCTCTCCCTGTCAAATAAATAAATAAAATATTTTTTTAAATAAAATATTTTTTAAACAGGATGTCTAGGTTTATTCCAATGGATTTATCCAAATGGATTTATTCCAATGGGTTTATCCAATAGATGTCTTGGTTTATTCTTAGGGGTATTGTGCTATTGTAAATAGAATTGATTCTGCAATTTCCCTTTCTACAGTTTCATTGTTAGTGTATAAGAAAGCAACTGATTTCTGTGCATTGATTTTAAATCCTGCCACACTACTGAATTGCTGTATAAATTCTAGTAATTTGGGGGTGGAGTCTTTAGGATTTTCCATATTAAGTATCATGTCATTTGCAAAGAGAGTTTGAATTCTTCTTTGCCAATTTGAATACCTTTTATTTATTTTTTGTTGTTGTTGCCTGATTGCTGTTGCTAAGACTTCTAGTACAATGTTGGACAATAGTAGCAAGAGTGGGCATCCTTGTCGTGTTCCTGATCTCAGTGGGAAGGCTGTCAGCGTTTCCTCATTGAGAATGATATTTGCTGTGGGTTTTTAAAAGATGTATTCTATGAAGTTGAGGAATGTTCCCTGTATCCTTATACTCTGAATAGTTTTAATCAGGAAAAGATGTATTTTTCAAATGCTTTTTCAGCATAAATTTCAGCATCAAAAGAACAATGTGGTTCTTTTCACTTCTCTTAATAATTTGTTCTATCACATTGATTGATTGGCAAATGTTGAACTACCTTTGCATCCCAGGGATAAATCCTACCTGGCATGGTTGATAAACTTGATAATTTCCTGTTGGATCCTATTAGCTAGGATCTTGGTGAGAATCTTGGCATCCATATTCATCAGGGATATTGGTCTGAAATTCTCCTTTTTGATGTTTGGGAATCAAAGTGATGTTGGCTTCATAGAAAGTCTGGAGTTTTTCCTTCTGTTTGTATTTTTTGGAAACAACTTCAGGATAATAGGTATTATTTCTTCTTTGAATGTTTGGTAGAATCTCCCAGGGCGTCCATCAGGTCATGGACTATTGTTTTTTGGGAGGGTTTGATCACTGCATCAATCTCGTTATTAGTTATTGGTTTGCTTAGGTTATCAATTTCTTCCTGTTTCAGTCTTGGAAACTTAGAGGTTTCAAGGAAGGCATCCATTTCTTCTAGGTGGCTTACCTTACTGGCATATAGTTGTTGATAGTAATTTCTGATGATTTTTTCTATTACCTTGGTGTTAGTTGTGATCTCTCCTCTTTCATTCATAATTTTATTAATTTGGGTCCTTTCTCTTTCCTTTTGGAATAGTCTGGCCAGTGCTTCATAGATCTTATTAATTCTTTCAAAGGATAAGCTTCTAGTTTCATTGATGTGTTCTACTGTATCTCTGGTTTTGAAATCATTGATATCTGCTATAATCTTACTTATTTTCCTTCTTGTGTGTGAGACAGCCTTAATTTGCTCTTGATTCTCCAATTATTTTTTTTCTCTTTTCACATAATGTTTATTTTTATTTATTATTTATTTATTTATTTATTTTTAATTTTCAGCGTAACAGTATTCATTGTTTTTGCACCACACCCAATGTTCCATGCAGTATGTGCCCTCCCTGTTACCCACCAACTGGTTCCTCAACCTCCCACCCCCCACCACTTCAAAACCCTCTGGTTGTTTTTCAGAGTCCATAGTTTCTCATGGTTCATCTCCCCTTCCAGTTTCCCTCAACTCCCTTCTCCTCTCCATCTCCCCATGTCCTCCATGTTCTTTGTTATGCTCCACAAGTAAGTGAGATCATATGATACTTGACTCTCTCTGCTTGACTTATTTCACTCAGCATAATCTCTTCCAGTCCCATCCATGTTGCTACAAAAGTTGGGTATTCATCCTTTCTGATGGAGGCATAATACTCCATCGTGTATATGGACCACATCTTATCCATTCGTCTGTTGAAGGGCATCTTTGTTCTTTCCACAGTTTGTTGACCGTGGCCATTGCTGCAATAAACATTGGGGTACAGATGGCTCCTTTTTTCACTAAATCTGTATCTTTGGGGTAAATACCCAGCAGTGCAATTGCAGGGTCATAGGGAAGCTCCAATTCTTTAAGGTGTGAAGAGAGCTGGTGTATTAGGGATTTTTCTTTTTTTTTTTTTAAATGAGGTTTGGATGGCCATGTACTTCCCCTTTAAGACTGCATTTGCCATATTCCATGGGTTTTGGACTGATGGGTCTTCATTCTCATGGTTTCCATGATTTGTTTAAGTTCTTCTTTGATTTAGCTTCCAAGTGTTTGAATTTCTTCCAAACTTTTTCTTGTGGTTGAGTTCCAGTTTCAAAGACATGTGGTCTGAGAATATGCAGGGAATAATCTTAATCTCTGGTATTGATTGAGACTTGATTTGTAACCTATGTGGTCTATCCTGGAGAAAGCTTCATGTGCACTTGAGAGGAATGAGTATTTTGTTGTTTTAGGGTGGAATGTTTTGTATGTATCTATGAGGTCCGTCTGGTCCAATGTGTCATTCAAAGTTCTTGTTTCTTTGTTGATTTTCTGATTGGATTATCTGTCTATTACTGAGAGTGGCATGTTCAGATCCCCTACAATTAACATATATTTTCAATATGTCTCTTTATTTTAATTAACAGTTGGCTAATGTAGTTGGCTTCTCCTGTATTAGAGGCATAAATACTTACAATTATTAGGTCTTCTTGGTGGATAGACCCTTCAAGAATGATGTAGTTGTTTTCTGCATCTCTGACTACAGTTTTTAGCTTAAAATCTAATTTGTCTGATATAAGAATCACTACCCAAGCTTTCTTTTGAGGTCCACTGACATGAAAGATGTTTCTCCATCCCTTCACTTTAAGTCTGGATGTACCTTCAGGTTCAAAGCATGTCTCTTGTATAGAGCATATGGATGGATTCCTGTCTTTTTTTCCAATCTGCACCCCTGTGCCATTTTATGGGGACATTTAGGCCATTCAAGATCTATACTCAAAGGAACTACAGAACATACATGAAACAAATTGAATAAGACACAGAAATATGGAAAATATTCAATGATCATGGACTGGAATAATAAACATAGTTAAAATGTCTGTGCTGTCCAGAGAAATCTATAATTTCAAACCCATCACTACAAAAATACCATCAGCATTTTTCATAGTTCTGGAAAAGACAATCCTAAAATTTTTACGGAACCAGAAAATACCTCAAATCGCCAAAACAGTGTTGAAAAAGAAAAACAAAGATGGGGGCATCACGTTGCCTGATTTAAAACTTTATTTCAAAGCTGTGATCACCAAGACAGAATAGTACTGCACAAAAACAGACACATAGACCAATGGAGCAGAGTACAGAGTCCAGATATGGACTCTCAACTTTATGATCAAATAATCTTCGACAAAACAGGAAAAAAATATCCAATGGGAAAAAGACAGTCTCTTCAATAACTGGTGCTGGGAAAATTGGACAGCTAGGTACAGAAGCATGAAACCCTACCATTCTCTTACACCACACACAAAGATAAACTCGAAATGGGTGAAAGACTTCAGTGTGAGACAGGAATCCATCCAAATCCCAGAGGAGAACATAGACAGTAACCTCTTCACTATCAGCCACAGCAACTTCTTTAAAGACACATCTCCAAAGGTAAAGGAAACAAAAGCAAAAATGAACTATTAGCACTTCATCAAGATCAAAAGCTTCTGCACAGAAAAGAAAACTGTCAACAAAACACAGAGGCAACCCACGGAATAGGAGAAGATATTTGCAAATGACAGTACAGACAAAAGGTTGATATCCAAGATCTATAAAGGACTTCTCCATTCAGCAGTCCAAAAATATATAATCATGTCAAAAAATTGGCAGAAGACATGAGCAGACAGTTCTCCAATGAAGACATACAAATGGCTAGCAGACACATAGAATAATGTTCATCATCATTAGCCATCAAGGAAATTTGAATCAAAACCACATTGAGATACCACCTTGCACTAGTTTAGAGTGACAAAAATAATAAGGCAAGAAACAGCAAGTGGTGGAGAGGATGTGGAAAAAGGGGAGCCCTCGTACACTGTTGGTGGGAATGCAAGTTGGTGCAGTCACTTTTGAAAATAGTGAGGAATTTCCTCAGAATAATTAAAAAAGGAATTACCCTATGACTCAGCAATTGTACTACTGGATATTTACCCCAAAGATACAGATGTAGTGAAATGATGGGCCATATGTACCCCTATGTTCATAGCAGCAATGGCCATAATCGCTAAACTGTAGAAAGGGCCAAAATGCCCTTCAATAGACAAATGGATAAAGAAGATGTGGTCCACATATACAATGGAATATTACTCAATCATCAGAAAGGATGAATACCCAACTTTTGCATCAAAATGAATGGTACTGGAGGAGATTATGCTCAGTGAAATAAGTCAAGCAAAGAAAGTCAATTATCATATAGTTTCACTTAATTGTGGAACATAAGGAATAACATGGAGGACATTAGGAGAAGGAAAGTAAAAGTGAAGGGAGGGAATCAAAGGGGGAGAGGAACCATGAGTGACTGTGAGATCCAGGAAAATATCTAGTGGTTTTAGAGGGGAAGGATTTGGAGGGATGCTTGAGCCTTGAGGGGATGTGTGGTGGTATTACAGAGGGCACACATTGCATGGAGAACTGGGTGTTGTACATAAACAATGAATCTTGGAACACATATAAAACTAATGATGTATTATGACTAACATAACAAATAAAAAGATGATGGCATAAAATGGGTATAATTATGGGTATAAAATAATAAAACATGGGTATAAAATAATGGGTATAAAATAATAAAACAAATCAAAACATCAGACACAAGTTTCTCACAGTTCTAGAGTCTGGGAATTTCCAGGTCAATGTGCATACACATTTGGTGTCTGATGGCACTCATATCCTAGGATGTCCTTTTCTTGCCACCTCACATAGGGCCAGGGGGCAGGGAGCATTCCCAGTCCCAGTCCTAGTGCATAAAGGCACTAATATTATCATGAGTCTATACCCTCCTGACCTAATTCTTTCCCTAAGGGCCCACCTCCTCGTCCCATCACATTGTCAATAGGCTTCAAAATGGTGATGGTAGAGGTCACACGCTGAGCTAATATCAGTAACTGAAGGTTCAGTGAATTATTCCCTGCAGGTATAAGGTTATTCCCATTCAGAACGTCAACCTGAGGATTATCACAGATCTAGTGGAAGCTTCTGGCCTCTGCGTGCACACAGGAAACAGAAGGCTTTAATAACCAGCTATTGACCTTGGGGAGTGGACAACTTCCCCAACTTCCCCAGCAGACACTGTTTAGACATCAGTCTACTTGCATCATGATTTATTATTTTTTTATGTTTCCATGAATCATTCTTTTCACCTCCAAGGGTTTGGACTATTTTCTACTTAGAATGTCCATTTTTCTCTTTTGTTCTTAAGATTTTTGGTGGAATTACTCATCACATGATATCTTTTGGTTATTGTCTGCTAGCTCATTGACCTTAATTCTTCCCTCTTCTCTTCATGCCTCATATCTGGAAAATCTAACAAGAACACACGTGTTCTCTTTCCTTTGCTGTAGGTGGGAGACATTGTCTCCACACAAGCACTTCCTATGAGGCCCCAGCCCCACCACTAACCCACAACACACATCCTGAGCCTGTGTCCCTCTCTGGCTCTATCTGAGCATTTAAGACTTGCTTAGGCCTTTCCTGCTTTCAACAAGGGAAAAAAATGTTTCTCTCTCTCTCTCTCTCTCTCTCGTGTGTGTGTGTGTGTGTGTGTGTGTGACTCTGTGTTTGTAATCTTCAGACTCCACATCCATGCCACGTCCTGGTGGGGGTCCCTCCGCTTTCCTATGTTGTGATTAGCTTTGATACTGTGAGCATAGTTCAATATTGTGATCCCCATCAGTTCTTTTAATTATCTTGCTTTGCATTATTGATGCCTCTGTAGCTTCATGTACAGCATGGACTTCATGCTGCTTCTAAAAATCTTGCACATTGAGCTCAGTGGTGCTGTGATGAACAGTGCATACCGCTGAGACTCCTATAAATGAGGTTAATGTATATGGAGGTATTTGTAATTTATTGGTACTTTGGGACAGTAGTAAGCAACTCTAAGCAAATCTGTCTTTTGTACATATTAGAATCGATGTTTCTCTGCCAAAAAAAAAAAATCTAAAGCAGTGACTGAACAGTTATGTACAGAATCATGTGTCCAGAGAAGCTCCCTGGGGCAAACTGCTTATGTGGAGAGGAAGCCCCATATTCTGATAGGAAACCTGTCTATAATCTCACTCTGGATTTGTTCCTGGATCTGAAAAACAGAATTGGTAAGCAGTGTGCACTGCCTGGTGGTTCAAATCAACTCCTGCAGTGAGGTCTGTCTGGGATCACACTGACTTCCCGTCACTGTGTACCTTGTGAAATATACATGGCAGTGCCCTCAGCTCTCAGGCTGTTCATCCACAAATACAGCGTGTTATTACCATGGTCTCTGGAGACAATGAATCAGTCCTTCAGAGAGTCTTCCTTGTGTGTGCTTCTTCCATGATAGCTAATACCTGAGACTTACTGCTACCCCTTCCCTAGAGACTGGCCAACCCAGGTCATCCATTAACTACTGAAGGTGAATCCAGAGGCTGCACAGGAGAGTCTCAGGGATCCACAGCCTTCACCAGGTCTCCACAAGACTCCATCAGCTGCACCTCACACTGGACACCTGCAGACACAAGACATCTTGGTCAGGAATCTGTCACATACACCCATGATTTCTTTCACTCATGTTCACTCACATACTCAATGTCTCTTGTTCACCCTAAATTACCTTTTAAAAGAGCAACAAGAAAAACCCAGCTAAGCACAAATTCCATTGTTGTTTGTCTGTGCTCTGTCCTGATTATTATTGGGAATACCTGGGAAGCCCAAGGTTGGGGCTCCCCTTCCAGCTGCTGGGATAGTGTTGGACTCTTTTAATCAACAGATGGAAGGCCCTATTTGTATGTCCTCTGATTATATAGCCAGCGTGAGATCTATGCTGACCAGACAGGGTAGTGACAAGAACTGTTGTGACTGCCTTTCATTTGGTGCAATTGAGAGAGCTTGGGGAAATATGATTTTTTATTATATTATTTTCCAGAGTACACACTTGGCCTCCTTGTGTTACCCCTTTTACACATTCACAGAAACCTTCTGGTTAAGGTGCATGTTACTTCACAAAGAATTGTGAACCTACACCCAGAAATTTAGAGGGTTTTTGGGTGCCCAAGACCACTTATGAGGTCAGAGTGAATCCCAGGAAGTGGGCCTGAGGTCTTCTCCACAGGGCCTACTGTCCTCTGAATCACCTGCAGGGCAGAGTGGGCAGACTTTCGAGGAATATGGAACCCTTCCAATAATGGGGACAGGAAGATTTTCTTGTTCTAGATTTTCCATAAAATATACAGAGAATCAGCGTTTGTGCAGTTCTATTCTCAAGTCTTTAACATTTCACTGTCTCTACCTTCCTCCCAAGTCATATCTGGGATCATGCGTCATAGCTCTGATGTGTATACTTGACACAAGATGAAATGCACACGTGTAGAGTATGTGATATGATAAATACAGGTGTCAGGATCAGCATTATCCAGAATGAGCAAATCAGTTCTCCCTAAAGTTTCCTGTGTTTCCCCTGGAATCCCTCCTTCCTATTACTATGTTCACCCTGTCTGCACATAACTGTTGATCTTTCTTATGGTACCTTAGACTAGCATTAATTTTATACAATATGTAATTGTGTAATTGTATTATATGTACTTTTATTTTTAGGGCTTCTATTGCTGAACCAAATAATTAAGAATACCACCATGTTTCTGTGTGTACCACGAATCATGCTTTTTTATGATGGACAGGTTTCCAAAGATGGCACAGAGCACAATAAGTCCATTTTTAAGCTGATGATTGGCCAGGGATTGTTCCCAATCTTTTGTATCACAATAAAGTCATGCCTCAGGTTGCAGTTGCAAGGGCTAAGAAAATAAAAAAGACAAACTGCAGATCAGCAAACTTGAATCAATATATCTAATAACTGTGGTCATGAGACAAATAAATTCTGCAGAGAGACAAGTGCCCACAGGGGACCATGATGACAAATGACAAGTGAATTATTTGTCTCCTGATGACAAATAAATCATCAAAAGATTGATGACTAGCTATTCGTTGAACAGCTAGACTATTCAATGAATTTCTTGACATTGAGTATGCTAAAGGTGTTATAGTGTGAAGTTCTCCAGGACCACATCATTAAATCCATCCTGTCCTCATGCATCCCATTCTTGTAGGATGGGGACAAATCCCAAAAAGCACCCCTCTCCCCCAGTGATCCTGGCTGGATGAAAGGAAGGTGATTCAGAGCAGGAATGCATGGAGACCCATACCCCCAGTGTGAACCACAGATAAAGAACTTATCTGCAGAGAAAAGCCCTTAGAAATAGCATCCTGTGGTTACAGGTGGAGCCCCATAGGATCTGGGAGAGGAACAAACGTCATCACCACAGTTCTGTTGAGGGATATACACTCTTTTTACCTGGAAAGAAAGCCTTAAGGCTTTCTTAAAAGGTACTAAAGGTAGGAAAACAGGAGTGGAGGACACCCAGGGAGAATTGGAGCTATGGGAAGGAACAATGGGGAAGAATAGAAATAACTATGTCGACCACAGAAATGACTTCTTGACTGGAGATGGGCAAGGATACATGGACTTGGGCCACTGGTGGAGGACGGGCAGTGACACGTGAAGTCTTCTACCAGACCCAGATTCCTGGTGAGCACCTGAGAATAAGGCTCAGGCATCACAAAAGGACACCCTTGTGGTCCCACTCCTTCCACCACATTAACAATTGTCACCTAAATAGAGCTGTGGAGTGTACTGGGGAGAGTGAAAATAGATTCTACATGGGAGAGTTCAAGGATATCACAATTCTGATCAGGGAACAGAAGCAAGGGATTGCTGGAGGAATCTGAAGTCTTGCTTGGCCAAAGCAGACACACACTACATTACTGCTACCTAGGCAATCCCAGCTTTCCAATGGAGCCAGGAAGAGAGTCACACACCCTACAGCACCGGTTTCCAAAGACAGGGTGTGATCACCTACTGGAGGAAACAAAAAACATAAAACATAACAATCTAATACCAACTGTAATTTGCAAGTTAGACATTCATCAGCCCCAACCACAAGACCAGAGGCCCCATACTGTTAGGGAACCTCTTTCCACCACCCTTTCCTCCATCTTCTTGTGATCCAAGACCTGGGTGTGTAGTTTTGAGGAGAGAAGCTACATTCAACAAATTATGTTGAAATTTGTCAAAGCTGGTTATTCCACTGCTTCTGGTAAGTCAGAGCTGCTCCACTGGCTCCTGGATTTTTTTAAATTGTTGGTGTGAATTAAATAATAAAGAGCTGAGCAAAATAAGTCAAGCAGAGAGAGTCAAGTATCATATGGTTTCACTTATTTGTGGAGTATAACAAATAACATGGAGGACATGGGGAGGTGGAGAGGAGAAGTGAGTTGAGGGAAATTGGAAGGGGAGATGAAACATGAGAGACTATGGACTCTGAACAACAACCAGAGGGTTTTGAAGGGGCGGGGGGTGTGAGGTTGGGGAACCGGTGGAGGGTAATAGAGAGGGCATGTATTGCATGGAGCACTGGGTGTGGTGCAAAATCAATGAGTACTGTTATGCTGAAAATAAATAAATAAGTAAATGAAAAAAAAATAGACTGCCCCTGACGGTGGGATTGGATACCATCCAAAGTTGGAAGATTTACTTACAAGGACACATCTGGATGCCGTACTAGGTCCGTAAGAGTGGACTGACCTGCTCTAGGACTGAAGAGGGGAGACGATAACACCAACATTCAGGTCTAGGGTAGTCTCATACTCACCAGGTGTTCTCTGGGCCCTTAATCTGCCCAGACAGAGGTGAAAGTCTACTCTGGCTCCAGGGTATGTGTGGACCTGCATGGAGATTGCTGGCATCACTGCTCAGAAGTAAGGAAATATAGCAGGTGTATTTATGTTTACGTGGGTGTAGGTGGGCTCCTAGGGGATGCTCATCCTAAGAAACTGAACAACATGCATGTGGGCCTAACGGGAGTCTGTGATGTTATGGATATTACCGATGACAACTCTGGCTGGACTATAGGACATGTTCCCTGGTTAGTTCAAAGAACCATTAGAAAAAGCACTGTATATACAATGAGAGGGGCGCCTGGGTGGCTCAGTGGGTTAAAGCCTTTGCCTTCAGCTCAGGTCATGATCCCAGGGACCTGGGATCGAGTCCCACATTGGGCTCTCTGCTCCACAGGGAGCCTGCTTCCATCTCTCTCTGCCTGCCTCTCTTCCTACTTGTGATCTCTCTCTGTGTGTCAAATAAATAAATAAAATCTTAAAAAAAAGATACAATGAGATAGTGTCAACAGGTAGTATAGGTGTCTTTGAGTGTTTCCAATAATGAACACACCAAGGAGAGAGTTACAGATGCAGATGGGTTTCAAATGGAGACACAGGTTAACAACAGTATATCCAGTGACTGAGGAGCAGACCTCCAGGAAATCAGCATAACACAACTCTGCAAGATGAGTCTCAGATCAGTCCCACAGAGTCATCACAACCACATCTCCTGTAAAGTTTGAAAAACAGCATCTTTTTTTTTAATTATCTTATTTTTTCAGTGTTCCAGGATTCACTGTGTATGGATCACACCCAGTACTCCATGCACCCTCCTGACCTAAGTGCTTCCCTAAGGCCTGACTTCCTTCTCCTATCACACTGGTATTATGTTTCAACATGTGGATGGTTAAGGTCACACACATTGAGCCATTATCAGTAACTGAAGGATCAGTTAGTTATTCCCTGCAGATGGAAGGCTCCTCCAACCAACACATCAACCGGAGTATCCTCACAGATCCAATAAAAGCTCTGGTCTCTACATGTGCACAGTAAACACAGACCTTCAGAACCAGCTGGTGACCTTGGGAATACACAACTCCCATCCCAGATACTGGGTAGAACTTGATCTAATTGTATCATGATTCTATTACTCGTGCTTTTCCATGGACCATTATTCTAATTTTCCAAGGATTCTTTTTCTACTTAGAATGGACATTTCTCTTTTTGTTCTCACAGTTTTCAAACGTCTGTAATGGAATTAGTCATCACAACATATCCTTTGATTATTGCCTGGTAACTTCTTGACCTTCATTCCTCCCTCTTCTCCTTCCATCCTATGTATGCTATACCTAACAAGAACACAAGGCTTCTCCCTCCTTTGATGCAGGTGGGAGACTGACTCCACAGAATCCCCTCCCATGAGTAGGACCCTGTACCTATTACTGTCCCACAACAAACACCCTGAGCCAGTTTCTTTCCCCAGTTCTACTCAAACATTTATGACTTGCCGAGAGGCCTGTGCCACTCTCAACAGACAGGATGGTGAAGGTGATGGTTTTATGCACTCACGTGTGTGTGTGATATCTTCAGACTCTCTCCACACAACATCTTGGTGTAGGATTCCTCCTCTTACCCGCACTGTGATTAATATTGATACTGTGAGCATGGTTCAAGAAAAAGACTCTACCAGGGATCTTAATTCTCTTGCTTTGGGTTGTTGGTGTCTCTGTAGGCTCATATCCAGTGTGCACTTTATGCTGCTTCTAACAAGCTTGCACACTGAGCTGGGTGGTCCTCTGATGGATAGAGAGTGTAACTGTGATTCCTATAAGGTTCAGATGACATCCATGGAGATATTTGTAATTCATTGGTATTTAGGGATGGAAAGAAGCAAAAGTGACACTGTCTTTTGTGCTTGTTACTATAGTTGCTTTCCTAAGTTTCTAAGTCAGAGGCTGAAGTGGAAGCACAGAATCATGTGTCCACAGAGGCTCCCTTGGGGAAAAAAACTTTATGGAGTGAAAGCCAAAGATCGTGACAGGAAGCCTGCCCATATCCTCCAGCTGCATCTGCTCCTGAGGCTTAAAAATGGAATTGGTGAGTGGTGTGCACCCCCTGGTGGTCTGGATCCCCTTCTAGAGTGATGTTTGTGTCTGAGCTCATAGTGAAGTCCCCTCACTGTGTCCTTCGCACAGTACTACACGGCTGTGTCTTCAGCTCTCAGGCTGTTCATCTGCAGATATAGCATGTTCTTGCCATTGTCTCTGGAGATGGTGAATTGGCCCTTCCCAGAGTCTGTGTAGTATGTGCTTCCACCATTGCTAACATATGTGACCCACTGAGGCTCCTTCCCTGGAGCTTGGCAGACCCAGCTCATCCAGTAACTACTGAAGGTGAATCCAGAGGCTGCACAGGAGAGTCTCAGGGACCCTCCAGGCTTCACCAGGTCTCCCCAGACTCCACCAGCTGCACCTCACACTGGACATCTGCAGATTCAAGACATCCTGGTCAGGAATCTCCCATACATCCACAGTTTCTCTTACTCTTATACACTCTCATACTTAATGTATTTTGTTCTTCACAAATTACCTTTTAAAAGAGCAACAAGGAAAACCCACCCAAGCACAGACTCCATGGTAAGTAGTTTTCTCTATGGTGATCAATGAATAGGAACACCTTGTCATCCCAGGGCTGGGGCTCCTCTTCCAGCTGCAGGATCTGTGCTGCACTGTTTTAAATCCATAGAGTGAGGGCCTTGTTTGCATGTCTTCTGACTACATAGCAAATATGGCAGGCAACACCTCAAGATCACACTCACTCAGAGCAGGCGTGAGGGTCTTGGCAGAATGTTGTAGTAATGATATCCTCCAGAAATTGTTCTTTCTCATTATCTGATTTTGCTGGGGTCATTGCTTAGCACACATTTTATTCCCTTTTTCCACATATGCACTCCAATTGTGAAGTAGGTTTCAATTTACCACCATTGTTCAAGTGAATACTTCCACACTGCATAACTGAAGGGCTTTCTGAGTGTCCAAGAGCACATATCAGTTGAAAGTTAACCCATTTTGGACCTATGCTCCCCACCATGGGACCTGCCTGATTCCCTGAAGCACCTTCAGGTCAGAGTTGGTCACATGTAGTGAGATTTGCAGCCTTCCTGAGCTTCAAGATTCCCGAGTAGACTGAAGCGTGAACTTGGAGAATCCTAGAGAGAGAGTCAGGGGACTGTTGGAGATGTTGTGCGTTTTCAACATGAGCAGCATTTACACATTATCTCTCTGTACACAACCATGGAAAGCCTCAATAAAAATAAAATAGTGGAATCATTAGTAAACAATGAAACTCAGAACACCTGAGATAAGAATGGATGCTGTTATTTAGGGAAATTACCTCACCCATGAAATGGAGATCAGTATTCTTTTAATCTCAAGTTATTGCCATGATCACAAAAGCTAAAAAAGCTAAACTTTTCCCACTACCTGGCACTTCACAAGTTTGAGTATTAAAGCATGGTTATTAATTTCAAGAAAGGAAAACACTTCTGTATTTTAAAGTTTTTCCAAACTGATTACTGTGTTCGTGTCAGGAAGAAGTTTTCAGAGCATGGAGCTGAAAACCCTTGAGAAGAGACAGCCCTCAACCAACCTTTTGTCCTGGATCATTAGCTCCATAGATTCTGAAACCCCTGCTGGTTGTGCGTGCCCTCTGATGGTCCCAGTTCACCTGCTGTTGTCACAGAGTTATGCAGAGATACAGGGATGCATTTTCTCCCTTCCCCATTTATACCGCATGCAAGAAGAGACCCTCCCATCATGAGCACTACAGACCCTTCTTTTCAGAAGATGTTTCCTCCTACCTATTCCCCATCTTTGACCCCTCAGTATGCTCCTTGTCTTTAAATACTCATCTATAAGTTTCTATATTCAGAGGTCTGCAGGAATATTGCGTCAAAACTTCTTCATCACTTTCCAAGTGTCAGAAGAATTTCTTATTTAATAGCACAGAGAAGAAATGAAAGATTTCTGGACTCACAAATTCCATTGACAGAAAGCAGGCTGATGAATTTCTCATATTCAAACATGTAGCAGCTTTCAACAAAAAAGAAGGGCTGATTCCAGATAGAACAACAATCCCAGAAGCTGAAGTCTAAGAAAGAACATTGTGAGGCTCTGAAACCTATTGAAGTTTGTCAAGATGGACAAATTGTTTATCTTTGGTGACCCCATTTTAAATTACAGTTTATCTCTTTTGGAACAGAAATGTCAGTACCTGCCATCATATGCTTGCAGTAGTATTTTATGGAAAGAAATATCGTGTGCTATCACAGGTGTACTGATGAAGAGCTTTTTATCCTGGATGGCAGCAACCCACCGTCTCACTCTATTAGAGCTATGAATTCAGATTTGTGGCTTTAAAGGTTAATGATATCTAGGTGATTTGGAGACTTAATTTAATGTTTAATGCATTGACATTTTGGGTGGATGTTTCTGTGTGTAAAGGTTAATGTTATGTTGGGTTGAGGTGACTATTAACAGGTGTGAGTGTGCACTGTGATCGTATGAGTCATTTCTGAACCTGTGTATGATATCTTAAGTGTGAAGAGAGACTTTGTCACATTAAGTAATATAGAGATCTTGATATTACTACCATGTATATGAGTCTGGGTCTGAAACTCAGTACAGACAAGGGCATTCATGTTCTGTCAACATTGGGACTCCAGATAAGGGGCCTAAAGACCCCACAAATTTGGGAGGGAACACATTTTGAATCAGAGGGTGAAAAACTCACCACCAAGTGCAGCCACTTTCTTGTATAATTTCCATGACTCCTTCTGGTTCTGAGAGTCTAAATGAACCTGAGGTATACATATGAGTGAACTAAAAACATGAGGTGCAGGGAGATTTTGCAGGTAATAACAAGGGAAGATATGTGAAGGAGTCACTGCAACTGGATGAGGGTTTCTGGGCCTGGTGCGGACCTGGTTCACTGCAGATTTGATTGGATAATCTAGGGCCCCATTCAGTGGAAGATGGGTGAACCCCTACAACCTGGGTTCTGGAATGTTATTCCAGCACCAATGACGACCCTCAAGGCTGACTGTGATGAGACCCAGGAGAGGTGGCACAGGATGTCCTTCATGTGAGGAATAATAAGAAGGTCCCTTCCATTAGTGTGGTGTCCTCAAGATTCCGATTTCTCTCCCTCAAGGTGCTTTAAAGTCATAGGTTCAATTGTATAGGAAATGTAGCCTCTCAGTAAGGTGAGGGTCAACGGCTTCTCCTGAGATGAATCGTCCTTGAGACCTTGTGACTGGTATAAATGTCTGATCAGTTTTTTGAGAGTGAAAGCAAAGGTCCCCTTTCCATGCACATAAAATCTGATATTGTGCCTACACTGTTGATAATTATTTTTAGTCTGAACCACTAATGAATTTTCCATTCGTCTGAAAATTCCTTTCAAAAGCAAGTTTTGGAATACATGAATGGTGAAGACCAGGTGAAGAGCACATAGTAAAGGGGCATCCTCAAGCCTGGGATTGTTTTCTACAAAGGAATGGGAGGTTGAAGGGAAGGCCAGCTGATACTTGTCCATGTTTCCGGAGTACCCAGCAGCACCCTGTGAACCAACCAGGTCCAGACAATTGCACAGAGGCAGGTCATGGGAGGCTGGATCTAAACAGGTTGCCCAAGAGTTGTGGACAAGGATGAGCTAAGAAGGGCAATTGTGGTGTTAAGTCTAACCCAAGTGGCACCACAGTGAAACTTGTGAATATTTTATTTAATTAATATCAACTACCAGTTAGTAATAAAATGGGTAAATGGAAAAAGTATAATCTCAATAAATTAGATCCACAAGTTCATGACCATTCAAGGTGTTATTTCTCCTTTTCTGCCTGAATTTCAGCAAAATATTAAAATTATGTTGAAAATTAAGTACATACATGCATATATATATTTACATTTACAAATATATAGTGGGAGATTTACTATGTCACTTGATAAAAATGCTTATTTTAATTATTTCATTTTAGAAAAAACACACCACATGGTATGCATCATCTTAATATTTGTGAACTGTAAAGCACAGAAATGTTCAGCATGTGCGCCGTATGATTTCACCCTGAGCCACCTCCAATGGAACCTCATTTATTCCAGGGCATCTGACATGTGGATCAGCACTACTTTGTTAGTGCCTCAGGATTGGACTTTAGTTCTGTCCTTCACTGGACAGTTCCTGCATGTCTGTGGGAGCTTCTTAGCACTACTGATGTAATTGAGTAGAGTTGAGGCAAGTATAACACTTACATCTAAAATGCTTAATTTTGGGGAGAGACAAGATGGCGGGGATGTAGGAGGAGGCACCTTTTCAACCTGTACCCTTAAGTGAGCTGATTACCTACCAAAGAACTCTGATCACCCATGAAATCAGCCTGAGATCAGAATTATACACGTCTGGATCTCTACAGGAGCAGAAAGCACCAGTGGGCTGGTAAAGCGGAGTGGGAATGTCAGACTGATATCAGAAGATAAACAAAAGGGGGAGGGAGCCACCAGAGGCGACCAATTGGAAAGTAACACCCCAATACGAGAGTGCCCTGCATCTGGGGACCAGCATTAACTTGGAGTCTGGTTGAAAGAACTCAAAAAGAGCAAAAGATTGCGGGTGGAAATTGTGGGAATTAGGGCAGTTAGGGAAAGGGGCTTAAGTCCCTGGACCCAGGACAGCCTCCCCTGACGCTGAGAGTGCAGTGGAGAAACCTGGTCTTGGTCCCTGAGCCGCCAATGCTCCTGAAAATGCTTGGGGTCTGGTTCCTGTGAGGGGTTGGGAGCCTCCTGAGATGGCAGAACCTGAGACACGCATGCACCTCACATCCTCCCCTCAGCGAGGTGTGCACCAGCCTGGCGCTCTTAGACCCGGTGCATGCCACCCGGTGCTCTTGGACCTGGAAGGACCAGGCACAGCCCGGTGCTCTCTGACCAAAAATACCAGGCATTCCAGCCAAGCCAGTGGGAAAATCTCAGTATGTGATTGCTGCTTGGAACCTCTCTGGTGGTCTGGAGCTGCCTAGACAGCTGCTGCTGCCATGGTTTGGGTACAAGGAGGAGATCTGCACCCCCAGGGACTGTGACTCAGAACCTGCTCTGCCAGCAGCTCTGCAACACCCACAGGGGGCAATCTGTGGCTTCTCTCTGAGCGGGAGGGCGGGGTGCACTTTACTTTCCTCTAAAGCTCCAAAAACCATCAAAAACTGTCAAGGAGAGAGAAAAAAAAAAAAGTAAAAACCGAACAAACAAACATAAAAACATCCAGAGAACCAAAGCCTAAAAAACCGGTTTCCTCAGAGCCCACCCCCTTGAGGGGAGGACTTAACTCAGGGAACATCACTGACTGAAAACCCACGTGGCAGGCCCCTCTCCCAGAAAACCAACCAGGAAGGGAAAAAAAAAAAGGACAACAAGAGAACAAACATCACTACTTCATAGATAAAACTTTTATTTTTAACTCGTTCCCAATATTCTGGTTCATTTTTTTAATATAGATAATTTTTTTAACCTATTCACCATCACATTGAGATGTCCAATACATCTAATTCCATAATAATCTTCTAACCTGAACTTTTTGATACATACACCAGTGTTTTTCTTTTGCTTTTCTATTTTTCTAATTTTTAAAAAATTAGTTTAGTTTAGATTATTCTTTTTTATATTTTTATCTTCTAATATTCATATAGAGTTAAACTTCAAGGTAACCCTCTTCCACAATGAAAGCTACCCCTATAGGTAAACCAATTTTTAATCCCTCTTTATCTTAGGAAGGTTGAGTCCTTTAACAAAGATATCAAGATACATGCAGGGAGAATCAAAATAACCTTCCTCGCCCACACTGAGAATTTATAACCACTCTCTCATCTTTATATTCCACCAGTGTTTCTGTGCACTTGTGTTTGTCATGATAGCATATAAATCATATATTTGGGGTTCTTTTTGATGAGGTTCTTCCTTTTTTGTTGCTTTTATATATATTTTTTCTCTCTTGTCATATTCTTTTATCAGTCTTTGTGTTTGTCTGTTCTTGTTTGTATACTTCATAAATCTTACCTTGGAGCCCATTTGGGCTGAGCCCTCTCTTTATCCTCCCTTTTTTCCTCTATCTCTCTCTTTTCTTTTCTTTCCTTTTTCTTTTCTTTTTTCTCTCATTTGGGTGGGGAATCTTGATTGCTCAGAAGCATTCCAGGGTGAACCTTGACTGCACCACAATTGATACATCGAGCTGCATCCACTCAGTCATCTCTTACCAAAATGACTAGGAGCAGGAACGCCCAACAGAAGAAAAATACAGAGGATGGACCTTCTGCAACAGAGCTAATGTCTATCGACACAGACAATATGTCAGAAAAGGAATTCAGGCTAACAATTATCCAGGCAATAGCGAGGTTGGAGAAAGCCATTGATGACCAAATGGAATTGATTAGGGCAGAACTAAAAGCCACCAGGAATGATGTTCACAATATTAGGGCAGAACTGAAAGCCACCAGGGATGATGTTCACAAAGCTCTCAGTGAGTTGCAATCTAATTTAAATTCTCTAAAAGCTACGGTACCTGAGACAGAAGATAGAATTAGTGATCTGGAGGACAAACAGATAGAAAGGAACAGGAGGAAGCCTGGAACAAACAGCTCAGAAGCCACGAACACAGAATAAGGGAAATAAATGACGCCATGAAACGTTCCAACATCAGAATTATTGGAATCCCTGAAGGGGAGGAGAAAGAAAGAAGTCTAGAAGATATTGTGGAACAAGTTGTACATGAAAATTTTCCCAATCTCATGAATGGAACCAGCGTTCATGTACTAGAGGCAGAAAGGTCTCCCACCAAGATTATAGATTCTAAAAAAAATCAAGGCACATAATTGTAAAATTGAAAAATCATAATTGCAGGCACAATCCCTTGAAAGCTACTAGGAAAAAGAGGCTCCTTACCTACAGAGGAAAACCCATCAGAATAACGTCAGACCTGTCCACAGAGATTTGGCAAGCCAGAAAGGCCTGGCAAGATATATTCAGAGTACTAAATAACAAGAACATGCACCCAAGAATACTTTATCCAGCAAGACTGACATTCAAAATGAATGGAGACATGAAGAGTTTCCAAGAGTGGCAAGGCTTAAAAGACTATGCAACCACTAAGCTGACACTGCAAGAAATTTTAAGGGGGCTTCTATAAAAGAGAAAAAAATCCTAAAAATATCATTGAACAGAAATATAGAGACATTCCACAGAAAGAAAGACTTCAAAGGTAACACAATATCAATAAAAACGTATCTCTCAATAATCACTCTCACTGTGAATGGCCTAAATGCGCCCATAAAACAACACAGAATTGCAGATTGGATAAAACGACAGGACCCATCCATATGTTGACTGCAAGAGACCCATTTTGAACCGAAAGATACACCCAGTGTGAAAGTGAAGGGATGGAGAAGAATCTTTCATGCCAATGGGCCTCAAAAGAAGGTCGGGGTAGCGATCCTCATATCAGATAAATTAGATTTTAAACTAAAGACCGTAGTCAGAGATACAGAAGGACACTACATAATTCTTAAAGAGACTATCCACCAAAATGATCTAACAATTGTGAATATCTATGCCCCCAGTATGGGAGCACCCAATTACATAAGAAAACTATTAATCAAGATAAAGAGTTCTATTGATATGAATACATTAATAGTAGGAGATCTTAATATGCCTCTCTCAGTAATAGACAGATCATCAAAGCAGAAATTCAATAAAGAAATAAGAGCATTGAATGAAATATTGGACCAGATGGACCTCATAGACATATATAGAACATTCCACCCTAAAACAACAGAATACTCATTCTTCTCAAATGCACATGGAACCTTCTCCAGAATAGACCACATACTGGGTCACAAAGCAGGACTCAACCAATACCAAAAGACTGACATTATTTCCTGCATATTCTCAGATCACAATGCTTTGAAACTGGAACTCAATCACAAGGAAAAGTTCGGAAGGAACTCAAACACCTGGAAGTTAAAGACCACCTTGATTAAGAATGCTTGGATCAACCAATAGATCAAAGAAGAACTTACACAATTCATGGGAACCAATGAGAATGAAGACACCTCGGTCCAAAACCTATGGGATTCAGAAAAGGCAGATCTAAGGGGGAAATACATAGCCATCCAAGCCTCCCTCAAAAAAATTGAAAAATCCAGAATACACCAGCTGTCTCTACACCTTAAGGAACTGGAGAATCAAAAACAAATCAAACCAACTCCACATGCAAGAAGGGAAATAATCAAGATTAGAGCAGAGATCAATGAGGTAGAAACCAGAGATACAGTAGAATGTATCAATGAAACTAGAAGCTGTTTTTTTGAAAGAAACAATAAGATCGATAAACCATTGGCCACACTAATCCAAAAGAAAAGAGAGAAAGCCCAAATTAATAAAATTATGAATGAAAGGGAGAGATCACAACTAACACCAAGGAAATAGAAACAATCATCAGAAATTATTACCAACAGTTATATGCCAATAAGCTAAGCAATCTAGATGAAAGGGATGCATTCCTGGAAAATTATAAACTCCCAAAATTGAACCAGGAAGAAATTGGCAACCTGAATACACTGATATCTAGTAACGAGATTGAAGCAGTGATCAAAAACCTCACAAGGGGCGCCTGGGTGGTTTAGTGGTTAAATCCTCTACCTTTGGATAGGTCATGATCCCCAGGTCCTAAGATCGAGCCCAGCATCAGGCTTTCTGCACAGCATGGAGCCTGCTTCCTCCTCTCTCTCTGCCTGCCTCTCTGCCTACATGTTATCTCTTCAGTCAAACAAATAAATAAAATATAAAAAAAAAAAAAACAAACCAAAACACTCCTAAAAAACAAGAGCCCAGGACGGGATGAATTCCCTGGGGAATACCACCAAACTTTCAAAGAAGAAATAACACCAATTCTCCTGAAGCTGTTCCAAAAATAATTGAAGCAGAAGGAAAACTTCTAGACTCTTTTTATGAGGCCAGCATTATCCTGATCCCCAAACCAAGCAAAGACACTACCAAAAAGGAGAATTTCAGACCAATATCACTGATGAATATGGATGCTAAGACTGTCAACAAGATCCTAGCACTAAGATAAAACACACATTAAAAAGATTATCCACCATGACCAGGTGGGATTCATCCATGGACTCCAAGGATGGTTCAACATTCACAAATCAATCAATGTGATAGAACAAATCAATAAGAGAAGAGAGAAGAAACAAACGGTCCTCTCAATGGATGCAGAAAAAGCATTTGACAAAATCCAGCATCCGTTCCTGATGAAAATGCTTCAAAGTATAGGGATAGCGGGAACATTCCTGAACTTCATAAAATCTATCTATGAAAGACACAGCAAATATCATCCTCAATGGGAAAAGCTTGCAGCCTTCCCGTTGAGATCAGGAACACGACAAGGATGCCCACTCTCACCAATCTTGTTCAGCATAGTATTAGAAGTCCTAGCAATGGCAATCAGACAACAAAGAGAAATAAAAGGTATACAAATTGGCAAGGAAGAAGTCAAACTCTTTCTCTTTGCAGATGACATGACTCTTTATATGGAAAACCCAAAAGACTCCACCCCCAAACTACTAGAACTCATACGGCAATTAGTAATGTGGCAGGATACAAAGTCAATGTACAGAAATCAGTTGCTTTTTTACACATTAACAATGAAAATATAGAAAGGGAAATTAAAGAACCAATACCATTTACTATAGCACCAAGAACGATAAGGTACCCAGGAATAAACCTAACCAAAGAGGTAGAGGATCTGCACTCAAGGAACTACAGAACACTCATGAAAGAAATTGAAGAAGACACAAAAAGATTGAAGACCATCCCATACTCTTGGATCTGAAGAATAAACATTCTTAAAATGTCTATACTGCCTAGAGAAATACACAGTTTTTTTTTTTTTTTTGTTTATTTACAGCATAACAGTGTTCATTGTTTTGGCATCACACCCAGTGCTCCATGCAGTACCCCATGCAGTAGCCCTCCCTATTACCCACCACCTGGTTCCTCAACCTCCCACCACCCCCCCCCCCCGCCCCTTCAAAACCCTCTGGTTGTTTTTCAGAGTCCATAGTCTCTCATGGTTCATCTCCCCTTTCAGTTTCCCTCAACTCCCTCTCCTCTCCATCTCCCCATGTCCTCCATGTTCTTTGTTATGCTCCACAAATAAGTGAGACCATATGATACTTGACTCTCTCTGCTTAACTTATTTTGCTCAGCATAATTTCTTCCAGTCCCATCCATGTTGCTACAAAAGTTGGGTATTCATCCTTTCTGATGGAGGCATAATACTCCATTGTGTATATGGACCACATCTTCCTTATCCATTCATCTGTTGAAGGGCATCTTGGTTCTTTCCACAGTTTGGCGACCGTGGCCATTGCTGCAATAAACATTGGGGTACAAATGGCCCTTCTTTTCACTACATCTGTATCTTTGGGGTAAATACCCAGCAGTGCAATTGCAGGGTCATAGGGTAGCTCTATTCTTAATTTCTTGAGGAATCTCCACACTGTTCTCCAAAGTGGCTGCACTAACTTGCATTCCCACCAACAGTGTAAGAGGGTTCCCCTTTCTCCACATCCTCTCCAACACACGTTGTTTCCTGTCTTGCTAATTTTGGCCATTCTAACTGGTGTCAGGTGGTATCTCAATGTTGTTTTAATTTGAATCTCCCTGATGGCTAGTGATGATGAACATTTTTTCATATGTCTCATAGCCATTTGTAGGTCTTCATTGGAGAAGTGTCTGTTCATGTCTTCTGCCCATTTTTTGATATGATTATCTGTTTTGTGTGTGTTGAGTTTGAGAAGTTCTTTATAGATCCTGGATATCAACCTTTTGTCTGTACTGTCATTTGCAAATATCTTCTCCCATTCCGTGGGTTGCCTTTTTGTTTTGTTGACTGTTTCCTTTGCTGTGCAGAAGCTTTTGATCTTGATGAAGTCCCAAAAGTTCATTTTTGCTTTTGTTTCCTTGGCCCTTGGAGACATATCTTGAAAGAAGTTGCTGTGGCTGATATCGAAGAGGTTACTGCCTATGTTCTCCTCTAGGATTCTGATAGATTCCTGTCTCACGTTGAGGTCTTTTATCCATTTCGAGTTTATCTTTGTGTATGGTGTAAGAGAATGGTCGAGTTTCATTCTTCTACATATCGCTGTCCAGTTTTCCCAGCACCATTTATTGAAGAGACTGTCTTTTTTCCATTGAATATTTTTTCCTGTTTTGTCGAAGATTATTTCACCATAGAGTTGAGGATCCATATCTGGGATCTCCACTCTATTCCACTGGTCTATGTGTCTGTTTTGATGCCAGTACCACGCTGTCTTGGTGATCACAGCTTTGTAGTAAAGCTTGAAATCGGGTAACGTGATGCCTCCAGTTTGGTTTTTGTTTTTCAACATTTCCTTAGCAATTCGGGGTTTCTTCTGATTCCATTCAAATTTTAGGATTATTCGCTCCAGCTCTTTGAAAAATATCAGTGGAATTTTGATCAGAATGGCATTAAAAGTATAGATTGCTCTAAGCAGTATAGACATTTTAACAATGTGTATTCTTCCAATCCAAGAGCATGGAACAGTCTTCCATCTTTTTGTGTCTTCTTCAATTTCTTTCATGAGTGTTCTGTAGTTCCTCGAGTACAGGTCCTTTACCTCTTTGGTTAGGTTTATTCCCAGGTATCTTATGGTTCTTGGTGCTATAGTTAATGGAATCGATTCTCTAATTTCCCTTTCTGTATTTCCATTGCTAGTGTATAAGAAAGCCACTGATTTCTGTACATTGACTTTGTATCCTGCCACGTTACTGAATTGCTGTATGAGTTCTAGTAGTTTGGGGGTGGAGTCTTTTGGGTTTTCCATATAAAGAATCATGTCATCTGCAAAGGGAGAGAGTTTGACTTCTTCCTTGCCAATTTGGATACCTTTTATTTCTCTTTGTTGTCTGATTGCTGTTGCTAGAACTTCTAATACTATGTTGAACAAGAGTGGTGAGAGTGGGCATCCTTGTCGTGTTCCTGATCTCAACGGGAAGGCTGCAAGTTTTTTCCCATTGAGGATGATATTTGCTGTGGGTCTTTCATAGATAGATTTTATGAAGTTCAGGAATGTTCCCTCTATCTCTATACTTTGAAGCGTTTTCATCAGGAACGGATGCTGGATTTTGTCAAATGCTTTTTCTGCATCAATTGAGAGGACCATGTGGTTCTTCTCTCTTCTCTTATTGATTTGTTCTATCACATTGATTGATTTGCGAATGTTGAACCAACCTTGCAACCCAGGAATGAATCCCATCTGGTCATGGTGGATAATCTTTTTAATGTGCTGCTGGATCCTGTTTGCTAGGATCTTGTTGAGAATCTTTGCATCCATATTCATCAGTGATATTGGTCTGAAATTCTCCTTTTTGTTAGGGTCTTTGCCTGCTTTGGGGATCAGGGTAATGCTGGCTTCATAAAAAGAGTCTGGAAGTTTTCCTTCTGCTTCAATTTTTTGGAACAGATTCAGGAGAATTGGTGTTATTTCTTCTTTGAAAGTTTGGTAGAATTCCCCAGGGAATCCGTCAGGTCCTGGGCTCTTGTTTTTTGGGAGGTTGTTGATCACTGCTTCAATCTCGTTACTAGATATTGGTCTATTCAGGTTGTGAATTTCTTCCTGGTTCAATTTTGGGAGATTGTAGTTTTCCAGGAATGCATCCATTTCATCTAGGTTGCTTAGCTTATTGGCATATAACTGTTGGTAATAATTTCTGATGATTGTTTCTATTTCCTTGGTGTTAGTTGTGATCTCTCCCTTTTCATTCATCCTTTTATTAATTTGGGCTTTCTCTCTTTTCTTTTGGATTAGTGTGGCCAATGGTTTATCGATCTTATTGATTCTTTCAAAAAACCAGCTTCTAGTTTCATTGATATGTTCTACTGTATCTCTCGTTTCTACCTCATTGATCTCTGCTCTAATCTTGATTATTTCCCTTCTTGCATGTGGAGTTGGTTTGATTTGTTGTTGATTCTCCAGTTCTTTAAGGTGTAGAGACAGCTGGTGTATTCTGGATTTTTCCATTTTTTTGAGAGAGGCTTGGATGGCTATGTATTTCCCCCTTAGAACCGCCTTTGCTCTATCCCATAGGTTTTGGACCGAAGTGTCTTCATTCTCATTGGTTTCCATGAATTGTTGAAGTTCATCTTTGCTCTCCTGGTTGATCCAAGCATTCTTAAGCAAGGTGGTCTTTAGCTTCCAGGTGTTTGAGTTCCTTCTGAACTTTTCCTTGTGATTGAGTTCCAGTTTCAAAGTATTGTGATCTGAGAATATGCAGGGAATAATGTCAGACTTTTGGTATCGGTTGAGTCCTGCTTTGTGACCCAGTATGTGGTCTATTCTGGAGAAGATTCCATGTGCACTTGAGAAGAATGAGTATTCTGTTGTTTTAGGGTAGAATGTTCTGTATATGTCTATGAGGTCCATCTGGTCCAATGTTTCATTCAATGCTCTTATTTCTTTATTAATTTTCTGCTTCGATGATCTGTCTATTTCTGAGAGAGGTGTATTAAGATCTCCTCCAATAATCTTATTCATATCAATATGACTCTTTATCTTGATTAATAGTTTTCTTATGTAATTGGGTGCTCCCATATTGGGGGCATAGATATTCACAATTGTTTGATCATTTTGGTGGATAGTCCCTTTAAGAATTATGTAGTGTCCTTCTGTATCTCTGACTACAGTCTTTAGTTTAAAATCTAATTTATCTGATATGAGAATCGCTATCCCAGCCTTCTTTTGAGGCCCATTGGCATGAAAGATGCTTCTCCATCCCTTCACTTTAAGTCTGGGTGTCTCCTTAGGTTCAAAATGGGTCTCTAGCAAACAACATATGGATGGGTCCTGTCGTTTTATCCAATCTGCAACCTTGTATTGTTTTATGGGCACATTTCGGCCATTCACATTGAGAGTGATTATTGAGAGATAGGTTTTTATTGACATCGTGTTGCCTTTGAAGTCTTTCTGTCTGTAGATTGTTTCTATATTTCTGTTCAATGATATTCTTAGGATTTTTTCTCTTTTATAAGACCCCCCTTAATATTTCTTGCAGTGTCAGCTTGGTGGTTGCATAGTCTTTTAAGCCTTGCCGGTCTTGGAAACTCTATCTCTCCATCCATTTTAAATGTCAGTCTTGCTGGATAGAGTATTCTTGGTTGCATGTTCTTCTCATTTAGTACTATGAATATATTTTGCCAGCCCTTCCTGGCTTGCCAGGTCTCTGTGGAAAGGTCTGACGTTATTCTAATGGGCTTTCCTCTGTACGTAAGGAGCTGTTTTGTCCTAGCTGATTTTAAGAGGGTCTCTCTTGAAACATAATTCCTCATTTTAAATATAAGGTGTCGTGAGGACTTTCAAGAATCTAAAATCTTGGGAGGAAATCTCTCTGCCTCTAGTACATGAACGTTGTTTCCATTCGTGAGATTGGGAAAATTTTCATAGACAACTTCTTCCGCTATATCTTCTAGACTTCTTTCCTTTTCCTCCCCTTCAGGGATTCCAATAATTCTGACGTTGGAACGTTTCATGGCATCATTTATTTCCCCGATTCTGTTTTTGTGGCTTCTGAGCTGTTTGTTCCAGGCTTCCTCCTGATCCTTTCTCTCTATCTGTTTGTCCTCCAGATGACTAATTCTATCTTCTGTCTCAGTTACCCTAGCTTTGAGAGAACTCATTGAGAGCATTTTGAACATCATCGCTGGTGGCTTTCAGTTCTGCCCTAAATTTCTGAACATCATCCCTGGTGGCTTTCAGTTCTGCCCTAATCAATTCTGTTTGGTCATCCATGGCTTTCTCCAACCTAGCTATTGCCTGGATAATTGTTAGTCTGAATTCCCTTTCTGACATATTGTCTATGTCAATAGCCATTAGCTCTGTTGCAGAAGGCCCATCCTCTGTATTTTTCTTCTGTTGGGTATTCCTCCTCCTAGTCGAAATACACACTTTTAATGCCATTCCGATCAAAATTCCACTGGTATTTTTCAAAGAGCTGGAGCAAATAATCCTCAAATTTCTACAGAATCAGAAGAGACTCCGAATTGCTAAGGAAATGTTGAAAAACAAAAACAAAACTGACGGCATAATGTTACCTATTTTTAAGCTTTACTACAAAGCTGTGATCACCAAGACAGCGTGGTACTGGCATAAAAACAGACACATAGACCAGTAAAACAGAGTATAGAACTTGGATATGGACCCTTAACTCTATGGTCTAATAATCTTCAACAAAACAGGAAAAAACATACAATGGAAAAAAGACAGTCTCTTCAATAAATGGGGCTGGGAAAACTGGACAGCTATATGTAAAAGAATGAAACTCGACCATTCTCTTACACCATACACAAATATAAACTCAAAATGGAAAAAAGACCTCAACATGAGACAGGAAACCAGTAGAATCCTGGAGGAGATCATAGGCAGTAACCTCTTCAATATCAGCCACAGCAAATTCTTTCAAGATATGTCTCCAAAGGCAATGGAAACAAAAGCAAAAATGAACTTTTGGGACTTCAACAAGTTCAAAACCTTCTGCACAGCAAAGGTAACAGTCAACAAAACAAAGAGGCAACCCAAGGAATGGGAGAAGATATTTTCAATGACAGTACAGACAAAAGGTTGATATCCAGGATTTATAAAGAACTCCTCAAACTCAACACACACAAAACAGATAATCATATAAAAAAATGGGCAGAAGATATGAACAGACACTTCTCCAATGAAGACATAGAAATGGCTATCAGACACATGAAAAAAATATTCATCATCACTAGCCATCAGGGAGATACAAATTAAAACCAGATTGAGATACCACCTTACACAAATTCGAATGGCCTAAATTAGGAAGACAGGAAACAACATGTGTCAGAGAGGATGTGGAGAAAGGGGAACCCTCTTACACTATTGGTGGGAATGCAAGTTGGTGCAGCCACCTTGGAAAACAGTGTGGAGATTCCTCAAGAAATTAAAAAATAGAGCTTCCCTATGAAACTGCAATTGTACTGCTGGGTATTTACCCCAAAGATACAGATGTAGTGAGAAGAAGGGCCATCTCTACCCCAATGTTTATTGCAGCAATGGCTACGGTCGCCAAACTGTGGAAAGAACCTAGATTCCCTTCAATGGACGAATGGATAAGGAAAATGGGGTCCATATACATGATGGAGTATTATGCCTCCATCAGAAAGGATGAATACCCAACTTGTAGCAACATGGATGGGACTGAAGATCATGCTAAGTGAAATAAGTCAAGTAGAGAGAGTCAAGTATCATTTGGTTTCACTTATTTGTGGAGCATCACAAAGAACATGGAGGACATGGGGAGATGGAGAGCAGAAGGGAGTTGAGGGAAACTGGAAGAGGATATGAACCATGAGAGACTATGGACTCCGAACAACAACCTGAGAGTTTTGAGAGGGCGGGTGTTGGGAGGTTGGGAACCAGGTGGTGCGTAATAGGGAGGGCACGTATTGCATGGAGCACTGGTTGTGGTGCAAAAACAATGATTACTGTTATGCTGAAAATATATTAAAAATAAATAAAATGCTTAATTTTTCTTTTTTTCCCTCACATGAAAACAAATAATCAGAATATCAATTAAGCAGCAGTTAAAATAAAGCAAATGAGAAGTCAAAAATACATAAGTAAAGTAGTAAATCATTGTGATGAGCACTGGGTGTTATATGCAACTAATGAGTCATTAAAACACTGCATCAAAAATAAAATACTCTATGGTGGCTAACTGAACATAAAAATAAAAAAGTAAAGATCTGGCAAATAGTGGTTTGAAGGGAACACATAGTCTATCGGTGGGGGGGTGAGTTATGGTAGTGGTGGATTAATGCATCCTAAGCTTGTCTCCATTGTCTAACAAAGCTGGGTATTTATCAAATAATTCTGAATACCTGATAAATCAATTGGAGGTCTGAGAAAACAAAACCTGCAATCTACAATTAGAGAACAATCAGCTTTTGGAAGGTAGGAGGTCCAGAGAGTTGACTTATGGATATATAGCTGTAGATAGAACATGGGGAAGAAGATTGCTTATAAAGCTTAGCACAAAGTAGAAGAGGCCAAAATCTGAAATTTTAGAATCTGGCTACCATGGGGGATCGTGCCACGTTTAAAGGGACTCAGGTGGTGAACAGGGCGAAATGCCAGGAGTGAGGGTGTGGTCTGAGGATCCCCTAGCTTACAAGAAGAACAGGTGGTGACAACATGCTGCACTGTTTTCAGGCATAGGTTCAGGGAACACAGCTGAGAACAGTGATCTATGGCCCATCTTTCTGTGTTGCCATAAACTGTGAACTGTTATGGTGTCCTGTGACCTCTTTCCAGGGACTTGCCAGGAAGTTGTAAAAAAGTGGTGTTACCCTCTCTTGGAGGAGCAGTGGGTGTCTATGATTTGTGAATCTCTAAAATTTGGAGTTTCCCAATAATCACCACCTGAGATAGAAGTGTTCAGACACAAGAAGATGAATGTGGGTTTCTCTGGACCTGGGAAGAAAAAAGTGATTGATTACTCCTCTGTGAGGGCTCCCTTAAGAGTGTAGGGTGTGATAATCAGGAACCGATGCTGGATATTGTCAAATGCTTTTACTGCATCCATTGATAGGACCATGTGGTTCTTCCCTCTTCTCTTATTGATTTGTTCTATCACATTGATTGATTTACGAATGTTGCACCATCGCTGAAACACAGGGATGAATCCCACCTGGTCATGGGGAAAATCTTTTTTTTTTTTCTTTTTTTTTTTCTTGATGTTTTAATTAATTTATTTTTTTTTTCAGTGTAACAGTATTCATTGTTTTTGCACAACACCCAGTGCTCCATGTAATACATGCCCTCCCTATTACCCACGACCTGGTTCCCCCAAACTCCCACCCCCAACCCATCAAAACCCTCAGGTTGTTTTTCAGAGTCCATAGTCTCTTATGGTTCACCTCCCCCTCCAATTTTTTTTTTATAAACATATAATGTATTTTTATCCCCAGGGGTACAGGTCTGTAAATCTCCAGGTTTACACACTTCACAGCACTCACGATAGCACATATCCTCCCCAATGTCCATAACCCCCTCACCCTCTCCCAACCCTACCTCCCCGCAGCAACCCCCAGTTTGTTTTGTGAGATTAAGAGTCATTTATGGTTTGTCTCCCTCCAAATCCCATCTTGTTTCATTTATTCTTCTCTTATCCCCCTAACCCCCCATGTTGCATCTCCATGTCCTCATATCAGGGAGATCATATGATAGTTGTCTTTCTCCGATTGACTTATTTCACTAAGCATGATACCCTCTAGTTCCATCCATGTCGTCGCAAATGGCAAGATTTCATTTCTTTTGATGGCTGTATAGTATTCCATTGTGTATATATACCACTTCTTCTTTATCCATTCATCTGTTGGTGGACATCTAGGTTCTTTCCATAGTTTGGCTATTGTAGACATTGCTGCTATAAACATTCAGGTACATGTGCTCCTTCGGATCACTGCGTTTGTATCTTTAGGGTAAATACCCAGTAGTACAATTGCTGGGTCATAGGGTAGTTCTATTTTCAACATTCTGAGGAACCTTCATGCTATTTTCCAGAGTGGTTGCACCAGCTTGCATTCCCACCAACAGTGTAGGAGGGTTCCCCTTTCTCCGCATCCTCGCCAGCATCTGTCATTTCCTGACTTGTTAATTTTAGCCATTCTGACTGGTGTGAGGTGATATCTCATTGTGGTTTTGATTTGTATTTCCCTGATGCCGAGTGATGTGGAGCACTTTTTCATGTGTCTGTTGGCCATCTGGATGTCTTCTTTGTGGAAATGTCTGTTCATGTCCTCTGCCCATTTCTTGATTAGATTGTTTGTTCTTTGGGTGTTGAGTTTGCTAAGTTCCTTATAAAATTTTGATACTAGCCCTTTATCTGATATTTCGTTTGCAAATATCTTCTCCCATTCTGTCAGTTGTCTTTTGGTTTTGTTAACTGTTTCCTTTGCTGTGCAAAAGCTTTTGATCTTGATGAAATCCCAATAGTATCAATAAGTTTGATAAACCCTTGGCCAGACTCATCAAAAAGAAAAGAGAAAGTACCCAAATCAATAAAATCATGAATGAAAGAGGAGAGATCACAACTAACATCAAAGAAATACAGACAATTATAAGAACATACTATGAGCAACTCTACGCCAACAAATTGGACAATCTGGAAGAAATGGATGCATTCCTAGAGACATATAAACTACCACAACTGAACCAGGAAGAAATAGAAAACCTGAACAGGCCCATCACCAGTAAGGAGATTGAAACAGTCATCAAAAATCTCCAAACAAACAAAAGTCCAGGGCCAGACGGCTTCCCAGGGAATTTCTACCAAACATTTAAAGAAGAACTAATTCCTATTCTCCTGAAACTGTTCCAAAAAATAGAAATGGAAGGAAAACTTCAAAACTTATTTTATGAGGCCAGCATCACCTTGATCCCAAAACCAGACAAGGATCCCACCAAAAAAGAGAACTACAGACAAATATCCTTGATGAACACAGATGCAAAAATTCTCACCAAAATACTAGCCAATAGGATTCAACAGTACATTAAGTGGATAATCTTTTTAATGTGCTGCTGGATGCTATTTGCTAGGATCTTGTAGAGAATCTTTGCATCCATATTCATCAGTGATATTGGTCTGAAATTTTCCTTTTTGGTGGGGTCATTGCCTGGTTTGGGGACCAGGTAATGCTGGCTTCATAAAAAGAGTCTGGAAGTTTTCCTTATGCTTCAATTTTTTGAAACAGCTTCAGGAGAATTGGTGTTATTTCTTGTTTGAAAGTTTGGTAGAATTCCCCAGGGAATCTGTCAGGTCCTGGGCACTTGTGTTTTCGGAGGTTTTTGATCACTGCTTCAATCTCGTGACTAGATATTGGTCAATTCATGTCGTCACTTTCTTCCTGGTTCAATTTTGGGAGTTTGTAGTTTTCCAGGAATGCATCCTTTTCATCTAGGTTCTTAACTTATTCACATATAATGTGAATATAATAACAATTTACATATAATGTGAATAATGTGATAATAACTACTGATGATTGTTTCTTTTTCCTTACTGATAATTGTGATCTCTCCCTTTTCATTCCTAATTTTATTAATTTGAGTCTTCTCTCTTTTCTTTTGGATTAGTCTGGCCAATGGCTTATTGATTCTTTCAAAAAATAAGCTTCTAGTTTCATTGATACGTTCTACTGTATCTCTGGTTTCTATCTCATTGATCTCTGCTCTAATTTTGATTATTTCCCTTATTGTTTGTGGATTTGGTTTGATTTGTTGTTGATTCTCCAATTCTTTAAGGTGTAGAGATAGCTGGTGTATTCTTGATTTTTGTTTGTTTGTTTGTTTGTTTGTTTCTTTCTTTTTTTTTTTTTTTTTGAGGGAGGCTTGGATGGCTATGTATTTACCCCATAGAGTCGCCTTTGCTGTATCCCATAGGTTTGGGGCCAATGTGTCTTCATTCTCATTGGGTTCCATGAATTGTTTAAGTTCTTCTTTGATCTATTGGTTGATCCAAGCATTCTTAAGCAAGGTGGTCTTTACCTTCCAGGTGTTTGAGTTCCTTCCGAAATTTTCCTTGTGATTGAACTCCAGTTTCAATGCATTGTGATATGAGAATATGCAGGGGAGAATCTCAGTCTTTTGGTATTGGTTGAGCCCTGATTTGTAACCCAGAATGTGGTCTATTCTGGAGAAGGTTCCAGGTGCACTCAAGAAGAATGAGTATTCTGTTGTTTTAGGGTGAAATGTTCTGTATATATCTATGAGGTCCATATTGTCCAATGTGTCATTCAATGCTCTTGAATCTTTGTTGATGTTCTGTCTAGACAGATCTGATGATCTGTCTATTACTGAGAGAGGCGTGTTAAGATGTCCTACTATTAATGTATTCGTATCAATATGACTCTTTATCTTGATTGATAGTTTTCTTATGTAATTGGCTGCTCCCATATTGCAAGCATCAATATTAACACGTGTTAGATCTTCTTGGTGGATAGTCCCTTTAAGAATGTTGTAGTGTCCTTCTGTATCTCTGACTACAGTCTTTAGTTTAAAATCTAATTTATCTGATATGAGAATCACTACCTCGGCCTTCTTTTGAGGCCCATTGGCATGAAAGATGCTTCTCCATCTCTTCACTTTTACTCTGGGTGTATCCTTAGGTTCGAAATGGGTCTCTTATAGACAGCTATGTATGGGTCCTGTCATTTTATCCAGTCTGCAACCCTGTGTCATATTATGGATGCATTTAGGCCATTCACATTGAGAGTGATTATTGAGCGATACATTTTTATTGATATCGTGATACCTTTGAAATCTTTCTTTCTGTAGATAATCTCCATATTATGTTCCTTGATAATCTTAGGATTTTCCACTTTTATAGAACCCTCCCTACTATTTCATGAAGTGTCGGCTTGGTGGTTGCACACTCTTTTAAGCCTCCCTGGTCTTGGAAACTCATTATTTCTCTATCTGTTTTGAATGTCAGTCTTGCTGCATAAAGTATTCTTGGCTGCACGTTCTTCTCATTTAGTTCTCTGAATACGCCTTGCTAGCCCTTTCTGACGTTCCGGGTTTCTGTGCACAGGTATGACGTTATTCTGATGGGCTTTCCTCTGTACATAAGGAGCTTCTTTGTTCTATCAGCTTTCAAGAGATCCTGTCTACGATTATGATCTCTCATTTTTACTATCAGGTGCCTTGAGATTTTCTAGATTCTATAATCTTGTGGATAGAACGTTCTGCCTCTAGTACATGAACGCTGGTTCCATTCCCAAGGTTAGGAAAATTTTCATGAAGAATTTGTTCCACAATATCTTCTAGTCTTCTTTCTTTCTCTTGTCCCTCAGGGATTCCAATAATTCTGATGCTGGAATGTTTCATGGCGTCATTTATTTCCCTAAATCTGTTTTCGTGGTTTCTAAGCTGTTCCAGGCTTCCTCCTGATCCTTTCTCTCTATCTGTTTGTCCTCCAGATCACTAATTCTATCTTCTGTCCAGATACCCTAGCTTTTAGAGAATTTAGATTAGATTGAAACTCATTGAGAGCTTTGTGAACATCATCGCTGGTGGCTTTCAGTTCTGCCCTAATCAATTCCATTTTGTCATCCATGGCTTTCTCCAGCCTACATATTGCCTGGATAATTGTTAACCTGAATTCCCTATCTGACATATTGTCTATGTCGATAGCCATTAGCTCTGTTGCAGAAGGTCCAACCTCTGAATTTAAAAAAAAAAATTCTTCAAAGTATAGGGATAGAGGGAACATTCCTGAAATTCATAAAATCTATCTATGAAAGACCCACAGCAAATATCATCCTCAATGGGAAAAAGCTTTTACCAAGTACTGCTGACCACCTACACACCTATCAGAATGAAAAGGAGACGCTCCTGGATTCACTCACAGTGAACAAAATAGGCCCAGGTCACCATTGGCAAGACACCGAATGGTCATCCCCATGGACAACCGCAGGTAAAGATCCTGAGAACCAATTTTGAGGCTCCAACAGCACATGACATAACCATGTAGGTCATTGATTGAGAAAATGGATGTCCACGACCTCTTTTCTTATTGAAGACTTTCTCTTATACAGAAAACAAACTTTTTGAGATGAAACCTGCCCTTTCCTCCCCATTGAAAGACTGTACCGCAGCTCTTGTTCTTCCTAGACTGTCCACTGCTGGTCATCCTTCAGAATGTTTGTGCCCCATTACCTGTGCTGCTGACTCAGCAGGTCAAGCCCAGACCATACTCCAGTTTTCAAGGCCTGTGTGCATTAGATAATTGGCCCAATGGTCATTTGTGTTGACATCAGGATTGTGAATAAAACTCTGAATTATTTTTCATGCCTGTCAACTCAAGCAAGTGATTACATCACAGCGATGGATAAATGTAAGGCTGTAATGTCCACAGCCAGAACAACAATGCCACTCTGCCTTTCCTTCCACTGAGTTGCTTCAGGCCAGAAACCTTACATGGAAGCTCCAGGACTGGCATTGGGAGAGAAAATATCTCTCTTTGCATGAACACAGGCATGTGCTGTGTTCTCTCTCCCTCTCACAGATATAGCAAGCAACCTGGCAATCAGACACTTTGGCTGATGTCCACACCACTCCAGAGTGTCACTAGATGTTCCAGCATAACCCCCATAGCACAGAGATTCTCCAGACCACAAAACGCATCTTATGGCACTGGGACCACCTGTGCATGAGCTTGCATAGCTCCGAACTTCCCTGATAAGTCTGCTTAATATCTTGAGTTATATAAAACTAGACCAAAACTCTGCACTCAGTCAGTCAGTTGAGGAAAAAGGTCTTATAGCTGCCAAAGGATGGCAGGCCCGCCAGGTCTCACAAAGTGGCAGGTGCACAGGGGAATTCGGGTGTGCAGACAGCAGCATGACCAGGGACAGAGGGCCTCAGTTGCCCCAGACCAGAAGAAAAACAGATCCCCTCCCTATACCTGGAGGGGCAAACATCATGGTGATGTTGAGGTTGCCAAGATTGCCCACAGGCAGCTGGACACAGGTGTACAGGGTGAAAACAGATCTGGGCTTTGGATCCTCTGACATAGATGCTGAAAGGAACATACTAGCTACATCAGTTACTGCAGTGTGATCTGCTGCAGCCTCTTGGAGGTCCTCAGCTGCCTCCACAGTATTGGTAATGTCCACCATTAGAGGGAACATGGGCATTTATATTTCAGTAGTGAACTGTTAAGTGCCATCTGCTATTAGGGGCTATAAGGTCTGGCAAATCAAACTGAATGGAGACAAAGTTTGTTTAATGACCACTCCATTCAAGCAAACTTGAATTATGGGCTCAAATGTTCTGTCCCCTATTACAAACAATATCGAGGGGTATATAGAGTCTTGATCTGGCAGAGGTGGGATTGGCAATCCTATGGCCTACTGATGGGCACTCCCATCAGAAAAGGCCACTGGGTTTGTTCCCAGTGGTCTTGAGGATGTCAGTTCCTATATACCTTTACCTCAAAAAGGCAGGGCCAAAGGGGCCACTGTTACTCAGTTTCAGTAAAGTTTTTTCCAAGAGTGACATCCCAGGGAATCAAACCCCTTCTACTATCCTGTTTGTTCTACTGGTAAGCTAAAGTGCTCCCCTTGCCTATGTTTGGAGTGGTTCCTGGAAAACTTTGTAACTTGGCTCCAGGGTCAATGAGAGCATAAAAGCTTGTGTATGAGTGTGTCTGGAGGTAACTAGAGATGTATATAGGTGGTTGTACCCAGAAGAGTGACAGGATCTGAACTGCCAGGTCCTGAGGCAACAGCCTGGGTAGCAGCCTATCCCTCCCTCCACTGCTGGTCAGTGTTGGAGTCCCATTAACTCCACCCCACCCCAGCTAGGGCTGTTTTGTTCAGAAAGGTGATGCACCCACCTGAAAGCTAGGGCCAGCAGTTTCTGGAGGAACCCCAGGTAACTGAGAAAAGTTCAGAATTGTGTTCCAGCAGTCCTGAGATGAACTCATTAGGGAACCCTGATCTCAGAGCTGCCCATACAGAGCGGTGTGGGGGTCATCCATCTCCAGAGGAAGGGACATGGGATGAAGTTCCACCCCTTGACTGGGGCTGATAAGATGTCCTTAAACCCACTATGCCCTTGGGACCCTCCCTGGGTTCCTGTCTGTAGAAGTGGTGGGCCCACTAGGCTTTGTGGCAAAAAATGACTTGGGCTTCAGGAAAATTCGTTTTGTCATATATGGCTATGGCATTCATGATGTCTAATGCTTGCTGTCCTGAATCTGGTATTACCATTAATTATAAAGGCACGCTTATACTTAGAGCTGTGATTTATGAAGAACTTCTCAGATTCTGGCAACAAAGGCATCTTCTCAGTGTTGACAATGATCTAGGGTTCATGGGAGCATGACACTAGGCAAAAGGACACACCCACTGTACTTTCCCAGTTCTACCTAGAAAGGAGGCATGCCACATCTGAGCTTATCCCCTGCCAGTGGACCTGGGCTCTCATGTCACAAAAATCCAAGTCCATCAATCAGAACCTCTTTCTTCTTATTTCAGTGGGCTCTGCAACCTCAGGGAGGCTCTTCCTGCGACCACTTACCCTTTTTATGGGGTCTGCATCTCCTTGCCTGGTGGCTTGATGTGCTTGTCATGGACATTGGGAGCAGCGACAATATTTGGAGGGTCTTCAAGGATGCCCTTAATAAAATAGACCTCTTATACTACATTATTTTCAATGAAGTTTGAATTTGGGGGGTTTTATCCACCCCAGGCAGTGAATACAAGCAACAGAATACAGTCATTTCCACAGACTCATAAGAGTGAATTAGTGTCCCTTTCTACCTCCTTGAGGACAAATTATTCCAGGAAATCTCACATTTCCATGACAAAGTTACCTATTTCTGGGTCTCACCCATGGTGGTCCTTGGACATATTAACATAGTGGATGGTGACAGGAAATATCTGGGATGGATGTTGCCTCTTCCTCAACTAATTTGTGGTGACCTTCCGCACTCCAGTGTCCCACTCAACCTCTGAGAGCTTGGGTATTATTGGCTATAGCACCAGGGACTTGACCCACAGGGTATGCTTGCCTTGGCTGTATTCTGCACTGATAGAGTTGCTACTGTCATGGGCTAGGCCTGTCTCTCTAAGCTATACACGTGATTCCCAGCTACCACACAGTGTGCCCAGCAGCTGGTATCCCCTTTGGCACTAACTTAGGATCACTTTCCTTGGTTCCCAGAACCAAATAGGCCTCACTACAGGTCCTTTCCTGGGAAAAGATGCAGAGCCCTACTGTCCATGTTAGATTCCCTTTTGTCAACCCAGGACTGTCCCAAATGATTATAGCCCATATCAACCGGATCCAACAATTAACTTGGACTTGTTTAGAGATGAATAGGAAATACAGACATTTCCTATTTCCTATTCCTATTTCCTATTTCCTAGGGCCCCCCAGACTGGTTCCTACTGGTTGGTCTCTGTCATTAGTCTGACCTGTTAGAGCACTGACTGTTTATGGTGGGTTTTCCTGGCAACACCTGGCATCAACCCAAGCAAAGCTACAGAACACCAGCAAGCATCAGCTTCTTCCAGAGATTCTTAGATGTTGTGGTGAGGAGGTGAGTCATTGTCAGCTCTTAGGTATTATTGGGGGCACAAGCTATGTCACCAAACCTACCTTTGTGAACAATTTCGTTGGGGAGCTACAGCCACTTTGTTGAATTTGGAACATGCAGACTGTGTCTTACTGAAGGAATAGGCCTCATTTGCCCACACTGTGTTAACAGGTAACTTCCTTCACATCTGAGTTCCCACTGGAAAAATGAAACCCACCTGTTGCTTTTAACTAAAGTTGGGGTTTCAGTACACCCTGCAATGGAAGTGGAGTCCCAGAATTTATGATGAACAAGTCCCAGAAGAAAGGGGACATGATGAACCAGGGAAGAGCTGGTCTCAACCTAGGTCCCCAGGCAGGAGGATGTAGAAAATAGGGTAGAAAGCACCTAATTACATAGGAGGAGGATGTGGTTGAAGTCCCTAATGTTACACAGGCCCACATCTGTATGGCTATTTTTAAAGGTTCCCTGGAAAATCAGAGTGGGAATTCCAGGCAGACCTTTATGTAAGGGTGATGGCGGGGAGTGTACATGGGACTCTGTGCCCCATGCCCAGGCAGCATCTCAGAACAAGTTGATTTTCTTACCACACATGTTTAGCTACTGTCACTGCTCAGCTCCCTGGAATGCAGACTAAGAGGGGAGGAAGGGATTATCTTCCTAGTGTTCTCTCTGGATGCCAGAGTCATCAATGAGAACTTTCTGGTTGATTTCATGGGATGCAATGTTTAGGATCATGGTCTCAGTCTTCCATATTCAGGATCATGCTCTCCAGGGTGCTATAGCTTGTACCGGGTAGGACCACACACCAGACACCCTCCCCTACTTCCCAAAGACACTCCAGCATGGGACAGGCAGTATGAGTGGAGAATAGCCCTCCATTGCCCTGAACTCTCCTTGGGACTGCAGAAGGAGAGATTACTTAGACAATGAGAAAATCCTCAGTGCTCAAGAGCATTGTTTTGGAGAAATGTCATGAATTTTTTCTTGCAGAAGCCTGTGATAACTTCCCTTAATTCTTCACCACAGGCCCTCAGCTCAAGTCCCAGCTGCTGACTCAGGTACCTGGACAGTGTATTGGGATTAGTGTGGGCTCCCACAGTCTTAAAAAATATAAAGAAGCCAGAACATGTGCTTTCACAATTTATTTCAGAGTGCTGGTCATGGACTTAGTGTGAAAGTTGGGTGACATGTGTTGGTAACACTCTGTCTCTTGCAGATACCTGGAAATGTGGATGTCAGCTTTGCCACTTCCTTACTGTAGAGTTTCACTCATGCTCTTGTAGGTTGACTATTGTTGTTCGGGGGTCTGGAGTCTAATTCCAGGATTGGCTTCATCAGTTTTCTCTTCCTTAACTCTAACTGTCTTGATTGTTCTTACATTTGTGGCGACACCAAACAGGAATACAGCTATTAAGGCATAAATGCGACCAAAGACCACTCTCAGATACACCAGAGATTCATCATTTTGCCTGATTGACCGCATTATACGTGGAGGGGGTCCACTGTCTGTGCTCCCACCAGCACCTCTGTCAATGCAGCGTGGAGGATCCCAGCCTATGTGACAATGACAGTTCCTGTTATTGTTGCAAATTCCCCTGTGACTGCATTTCTCAGGTAAACAGTCATAATTCAGCTGAGCTGCACTTCCATTGCAGTAGGTATTGCTACAGATCTTTCCAGGACCACAGGGTGTACCTGGTCTCACATGACCAACATCATTGGTTCCTGTGGAGCGATGTGAGTCCAGCCCAAAACACCAGAATCCTGAAATGAGAGACTGATGGAATCCCACATGTTCTTGCAAGCGGGGGAGGTGTGTGACATTACCACACTGCAGCCTTCCACAATAAATGTCTTCATGGGCACAGGGAGTACTCTTCATTTTTTCAGCTACTCTCCTGCAGTGTCCATATCTATCTCCTCTTCTATTTATGTCATAGCAGGGTTTTGCACCTTTCACAGCATTTTTACCAAAGATTTCTTGGCAATGCACAGTGGGGTCAGTGCAATTTCCATGATAGCAATAACCCGCTTCGGTGCATGGTGTTCCATCTTGCATATAGAAATCATCAGGACATGCCAAGGACACCCCACGGCAGTACTCGGGAAGATCACATATATTTTGGATTGGTCTGCAGAGTGTCCCAGGAGGGGAATAGGTGCAGTTCGTACAGCACCTGCCTGTATTGCATTTGCTGCCACTGGTGAATGAACAAGCATTCGTACAGCAGGGGTTGTTGTAACACTGTTTGAAGGAGCCACAGTCACACTCCTCACCTTGATCCACTATGTGGTTTCCACAACGATCGTGGGTCAGGCTTTTATTGAAATACTCATTTTGGGTTCTGTACATGCACTCAAGTACACCACCACCCACTATGTGCTGAATGTGTGTATAGGAGCAGTTACTGAAGGAATCTGTCAGACCAGGTGATATGTACATAATGCAAGTGGACCTTCTCTGGCAAAAACAGTATAAATCATCATAGTACATACCAGCACTTCTTCCCACCTTTTGTGTTGCTATGATAGACAAAAATAAATATGGTCTGCCAAAATAACCAATCATGATGAGGTTTCGAGAACGGCAAATACCATATGGAACAGGCTCATAATTATGATCCCGCGGTCCCTCTTTTATCAACATTATGGATGAATGTGGTTGAAGACTTGGAAAGACATGATTCTGATAATGCCGAAAATATGGATTCTGTATCTTATTATAATTACCCATAGAAGCTGGATCTCGCTGATCATAAATGATCATGGATGAAATATAAAAAGCTATATCAACACCTTGAAAAAATGTGTCAACTAAACTAAATACCCTTATGAGGAATTGGGCACATTTTGACACATTGTTGAACACAGTATACATTGACTTGGAACTGAGAGCAAGCGCTTTGATATTTCCATGATGGGATGAATACATCTTACTAGAGATCCTGGGGACAACACTGGCATTTGCTTGAGAGAATAGGGGATCCCTAACCTCCTGATGTCCCAGTTTATAGGTAAGTCCCACTGCTTTTGTATCTGCCACTATCTGAGAAACAACGTGTTCAAACCTTTGGGAATTGCTGAGGGGTTTGATTTCATAGGCGAGGTCATCCACCTTGATGATACCTTCAAGACCCCCATAGCATGTGTCCATGGTGATCATGGAAAGAGGAATCTCCTCCAGGTAGCCGACGTAGTAACAGTCTGGAGGGATGAAGGGGTAGTCCATCTGTAAGGCTCCTTGGTCGTCCTGAGTTATCATCAGCAGATGTCTGGACCAAAACAGTTTCTTGCGCCGCATGTGGATAACGTGTCTCTTGCCCCCAAATCGCAGGCTGTAGGACAGCCAGCCTGGTATCTGGACGCCTTTGCCATGGTGCAGCTCCTTCCTGGGAATGACCACCTCAGAGGAGATGTAGCGCCATGATGGACGGTCTTGAGAACATTGCACAGGAGCCAGGCCTGCCCAGACAGCAAGCAGCAAGAAGAGCGTCCTCATGATGATCTGGCTCTCTGCCAGCCCCAGGCCCCTGCTCAGGGACATCTGTCAGTGAGAATGGATCAAGGGAAGATCCTCAGTGAGGGCCACGTCTAGAGCATCTGACAGAACAGAGCACTGCTTCAGGCTACCAGCATCCCACACCTGGGGACCACCTGTGGAGATGAGGTCACAGTCACAGGGTGTGGCAGTGGGTGGGCCTGCACAGCAGTTCAGCTGGGTGTATGTGTGGGAGATAGGTGGGCCATGTGCATGAGTCTTCACATGGACATGGGAAGTGTGTTGGACTCAGAGGCTTCTCCAGATTCAACACGTTCAATCTTTCCTCCAGATACTTGAATACATGATATACAGTAATAATGCAATAAACTCCTTTACTGTTTCCATCTACTGTGGTATTTCTGGGTCCACTTTCTGTGGATTATCCCCATAATTCACTATAGGTATCACTGTTCCTACTTCCTTGACATGTAGAGGTTGACATTGTAAATTTTACGTTATAGACATTGATGAAAATGGCTTTGCAGTGTTACCTGTCTTATCCTGGTTTACCATTCATTAGCAAGTCATTTGAAACTTTTGGTTTTTATTTTGAAGTTTCCTTTGAGCTTATTGAGTAATATATTCCCCAGTACTCTGTGTAATGATAGATGAGTTACAAGTTTGTATTTTTTTTTCTCACAACAGTGAAAACAGAATGTACTGCTGACCACATGTGAGACCAAAGGATTGTTCACTCTAATCCTCTATTTTGGTTCTTTCCTGGACTTTGGCAGCATGTGTGGTTCCCTTCTCAGCCAGAGACACAGAGGGGTTGAAGTCATTTTTGTAGTTGGCATCATACAACTCGGGTGTGAATAAGAAATGTTGCCAACAATTGCACTCCCTTCTTTTTTTTTTTTGTATTTTTTTTCATTTTATTTATTTTTTTCAGTGTAACAGTATTCATTGTTTTTGCACAACACCCAGTGCTCCATGCAAAACGTGCCCTCCCTATTACCCACCACCTGTTCCCTCAACCTCCCACCCCTGACCCTTCAAAACCCTCAGGTTGTTTTTCAGAGTCCATAGTCTCTTATGGTTCACCTCCCCTCCCCAATGTCCATAGCCCCCTCCCCCTCTCCCAGTCCCACCTCCCCCCAGCAAACCCCAGTTTGTTTTGTGAGATTAAGAGTCATTTATGGTTTGTCTCCCTCCCAATCCCATCTTGTTTCATTTATTGCACTCCCTTCTTTAATCAAGTATTCAAAACCCCCATTCAAATCTCCTGTTTCAGGCAGAAATTTCAGTGTTGGCTTTTGAAAAAGAGTGTGCCTTCTGCCAATGTGGCTAGCCTCCTGAATAAAACTCACATCCCTTTCCAGTCAAAACTCATCTCTTCAATATTGGCCTTTCCAACAATGGGCAGCTTAATTTGAATTCAGAGAGTGGAATGACAGTTTCCAGGGGTTAGTGGGAGGGCCAACGGTGAGTTGCCAATATCTCAAGAGGTATGATTTTCTATTATGCTAGATAGTTAAGTTCTAGATATGTCCTCCAAAACCCTACACCTTCGAAAGAACAATACCGTGCTACACAATTAAAATTTTGTTCAGAGGATAGCTCTCATGTGTAATGAGATCTTAGCACAATACAAATGTGAAAGACAAGAATTCTGCTTCTCTCTTGACACTATGCTGAGCTCCACTGACATGCTCTCTACTAAAAATGTGGAAAAGGGAGTTGAGGGAAACTGGAAGGGGAGATGAACCATGAGAGACTATGGACTCTGAAAAACAACCAGAGGGTTTTGAAGGGACGGGGGGGTGGGAGGTTGAGGAACCAGGTGGTGGGTAATAGGGAGGGGACGTACTGCATGGAGTACTGGGTGTGGTGCAAAAACAATGAACACTGTTACGCTGAAAATAAACAAATAAAAATGTGGAAAAATTGTACAAGCTCCTTAGATATTTTTGATACTAGCCCTTTATCAGATATGAAATTTGTAAGTATCTTCTCCTATTCGAGTTTGCCTTTTAATTTTGTTGATTATTTCATTTCCTGCGCAGAAGTAGTTGGGATTTCTTTCTCTCTACACACACACACACACACACACACACACACACACACACACACACGCATATACATATATAAATTGAAGTCCCCAAAATTTATTTTTGCTTTTGTTTCCTTTGCCTCAGGAGATAAATCCAGTAAGAATATGTATGGATTATATGAAGTAGATTAGTCTGTGGTCTCAACTAGGATTTTGATGGTTTCTTGTGTCACATTAAGGTATTTCAACCATTTTTAATCTATTTTTGTGTATTGTGTAAAAAACAAAAGTGGTCTGGCTTCATTCTTCAGCATGTGGCTGTCCAGTTTCACCAAACTGACGTGTTGAAGAGACTGTCGTTTTTTCCACTGGATGTTATTTAGTGCTTTGTTGAAGATTTCTTGGCAACAGGGTTGTGGGTCCAACCTGAGTATTTATTTCTGTTCCATAGATCTATACATCTCTTTCTGTGCCAGTAAAATACAGTCTTGATGATCAGATATGTGCAATATGTCTTTAAACCCAGAATCCTGAGGTATCTAGGTTTGCTTTTATTTTTCAGGATTGCTTTGACTATTTGGGATCTTTTGTCATTCCATGCAAGTTGTAGAATTGTTTGCTTCCACTCTGTGATAATTGTGGTTGATATATTTTGTTTAATTTTAATTTACTTTTTCATTGTTCCAAGATTCGTTGTTTATGCACCACACCAAGCGCTCCATGCAATATGTGCCGTTCCTAGTACCCACCACCAGGATCACCCAACATCCCACCACCCCCTCCAAAACCCTCAGTACTTTTCTCAGAGTCCACAGTCTCTCATGGTTTGTCTCCCCTCTGGTTCTGTTGATAATTTTATAGGTATTGTGTTGAGTTCATATTTCTTGGGTGGTATAGATATTTATTCTTATACTTATTTTTTAATACTTTAAAGATTTGACTTCTGCCCATTTCCAATATTTTAAATTGATACTTATTCATTATTTATTTATCTATTTACTTACTTATTTATTTATTTTTAAAAATTTCTTTTGGGTATTGCAGAATTCACTGTTTATGCACCACACCCAGTGCTCCATGCAATACATGCCCTGCATAATACCCAAAACCAGTTCACACAATGACCCAAACCCTTCCCCTCCAAAACCCTCAGTTTGTTTCTCAGAGTCCAGTCTCTCATGGCTCCTTTCCCCCTCCAACTTCCCCAACTCACTTCTACTCTCCATTTTATCATGTCTTCTGTGTTATTCCTTATGCTCAACAAATAAGGAAAACCGTATGGTAAATCGGTTCCCTCTGCTTGACTTATTTCACTCAGCAAACTCTCCAGGTCCATCTATGTTGATACAAAAGTTGGGTATTCATCCTTTCTGATGGAAGCATAATACTCCATAGTATATATGGACCACATCTTCTTTACCCATTTGTCCATTGAAGGGCATCTTTGTTCTTTCCGCAGTTTGATGACTGTGCTATGAACATTGGGGTACAGATGGCTCTTCTTTTCACTACATCTGTACCATTGGGGTAAATACCCAGTAGTGCAATTTCAGAGTCATATGGAAGCTCTATTTTAATTTCTTAAGAAAACTCCATATTGTTTTGCAATGTGGCTACACAAACTTGCTTTCCCTCCAACAGTGTAAGAGGGTTCCCCTTTCTCCACATCCTCTCCAACATATGTTTTTACTGTCTTGTTAATTTTGGCCATTCTGGATCCTTCATTGACTCAGTGGGTTAAGCCTCTGCCTTCAGCCCAGGTCAGGATCTCAGGGTCTTGGAATCAAGCCCTGCATGGGGCTCTATGATGAGCAGGGAGGTGCTTCTCTCTCTCTCTCTGCCTACTTGTGATCTCTCTCTCTCTCTCTAATAAATAAATAAAATTTCAAAAAGTATATTGATCATTCTAACTAGTGGAAGGTGGGATCTCAATGTGGTTTTGATTTTAATCTCCCTGATGGCTAGTGATGATGAACATTTTTTCATCTGTCTGTTAGCCATTTGTATGTCCTCATTGGAGAAGATTCTGTTCATGTCTTCTGCCCATTTTTTGACATGATTATCTGTTCTGCATGTGTTGAGTCTGAGAAGTTCTTTATAGATCTTTGATATCAGCCTTTTGTCTCTATTGTCAATTGTGAATATCTCCTCCCATTCCGTGGGTTGCCTCATTGTTTTGTTGACTCTTTGCTGTGCAGAAGATTTTAATCTTGATGAAGTCCCAAAAGTTCATTTTCACTTTTGTTTCCATTGCCTTTGGAGACATATCTTGAAAGAAATTACCATGGCCGATGTCGAAAAGGTTACTGCCTATGTTCTCCTCTACAATTCTCATGGATTCCTGTCTCACATTGATGTCCTTCATCCATTTTGAATTTATGTTTGTGTATGGTGTAAGAGAACAGTCAAGTTTCATTCTGCTACATGTAGCTGTCCCATTTTCCCAGTACCATTTGTTGAAGAGAGTCGTTTTTCCACTGTATATATTTTCCTGCTTTGTCAAAGATTATTTGACCATAGAGTTGAGGGTTCATACTGGGCTCTCTACTCTATTCCACTGGCCTATGTGTCTGTCTTTGTGCCAGTACAAAGCTGTCTTGGTGATCACAGCTTCGTAGTAAAGCTTGAAATCAGGCAATGGGATGCCCCCAGTTTTGTTTTTCTTTCTCAACATGTCCTTAGAAATTCAGTGTTATCTTCTAGTTCCATGCAAATTTTAGGATTGCTTGCTCCAGCTTATTGAAAAATTCTGGTGGAATTTTGATTGGAATGGCATTGAATGTACAGATTGCTTTAGGCTGTAAAGACATTTTAACTATGTTTATTCTTCTGATCCAGGAGCATGGAATGGTTTCCCATATTTTTCTGTCTTCTTCAATTTCTTTCATAAGTGTTCTGTAGTTCCTCCAGTACAGATCCTTTACCTCTTTGTTTAGGTTTATTCACAGGTATCTTATGATTCTTGGTACTTTGAAAATGGAATTGATTCTATAATTTTCGTTTCTGTATTTTCATTGTTATTGTGTAAGAAAGCAACTGATTTCTGTACCTTGATTTTGTATCCTGCTACATTACTGAATTCCTGTAAGAGATCCCATAGATTGGGGGTGGAATCTTTTGAATATTCATTCCATATAAAGTATCATGTCATCTGTGAAGAGAGAGTTTGACTTCTTCATTGCCAATTTGAATACCTTTTTGTTTCTTTTTGTTGTCTGATTGCTATTGCTAGGACTTCTAGTACTATGTTGAACAGGAGTGGTGAGAGTGGGCATCCTTGTCTTGTTCCTGATCTCAGAGGGAATACTGTAAGCTTTTCCCCTTGAGGATGATATTTGCTGTGGGCATTTCATAGATAGATTTTATGAAGTTCAGGAATGTTCCCTCTACACTATACTTTGAGGTGTTTTAATCAGGAATGGATGCTGTATCTTGTCAAATGCTTTTTTTCTGCTTCAGTTGAGAGGACCATGTGGTTCTTCTCTCTTCTCTTATTGATTTGTTCTACCACATTGATTTGCGAATGTTGAATGACCCTTGCACTCCACCTGTAGTGGAGGATAATCTTTTTAATATACTGTTGGATCCTATTACCTAGGATCTTGTTGAGAATCTTGGCATTCATATTCATCAGGGATATTGGTCTGAAATTCTCCTTTTTGGTGGGGTCTTTACCTAGTTTGGGGATCAGGTCATGGTAATGCTGACTTCATAAGAAGGGTCTGGAATTTTCCTTCTGCTTCAAATTTTTGAAGAAGCTCAGGGAAATAGGTATTATTTATTCTTTGAAACTTTGGTAGAATTCCACAGGGAATCTCTCAGGCCCTGGGCTTTCATTTTTTGGAAGGTTTCACAGCTTCAATGTTGTTACTAGATATCAGTCTATTCAGGTTTCCAATTGCTTCCTGATTCAATTTTGGAAGTTTATAAGTTTCCAGGAATGCAAGAATTTCATCTAGGTTGCTTAACTTATTGGCATATAACTCTTGGCGATATTTACTGATGATTGTTTCTATTTCCTAGATGTTGATCTTGATCTCTCCTTTTTCACTAATAATTTTGTTAATTTGGGTCCTCTATCTTTTATTTTGGATTAGTTTGGCCAATGGCTTATCAAACTTATTGATTCCTTCAAAAAACCAGCTTCTAGTTTCATTGGTGCATTCTACTGTATCTCTAGTTTCGATATCATTGATCTCTACTCTAACATTGATTATTTCCGTTCTTGTGTGTGGGGTTGGCTTAATTTGTTGTTGATTCTCTCCAGTTACTTAAGGTGTAAAGACAACTGGTGTATTCTGAATTTTTCAGTTGTTTTGAGGGAGGCTTGGATGGCTATGTATTTGCCCTTAAGACTGTCTTTGCTGTATCCCATAGGTTTTGGACCAAAGAGGCTTCATTCTCATTGTTTGTCCATGAATTCTTTAAGTTCGTTGACTTCCTGGTTGATGCAAACATTCTTTACCAAGGTGGTCTTTAGCTTCCAGGTGTTTGAATTCCTTCCAAACTTTTTCTTGTGATTGAGTTCAAGTTTGAAAGCATTGTGATCTGAGAATACGCAGGGAATAATCTCCGTATTTTAGTATTGGTTGAGACCTGATTTGTGACTGAGTATGTGAACTATTCTGGAGAAAGTTCCACGTGCACTCAAGAAGAATGAGTATTCTGTTTTGTTTTTTTTTTTTTTTCTTTTAGGGTGAAATGTTCTGTGTGTATATATATCTATGAGGTCCATTTAGTCAATGTGTTACTCAATGCTCTTGTTTCATTCTTGATTTACTGCTTGAGTGATCTGTCTGTTACTGAGAGTGGTGTGTTAAGATCCCCTACTATTCATTCATTCATAACAATATGACTCTTTATCTTGATTAACTATTGTCTTATGTGGTTGGCTGCTTCTGTATTGGGGGCATAAATGTTTACAAATGTTAGATCTTCTTGGTGGATAGACCCTTTAAGAATGATGTAGTTTCCTTCTTTAACTCTGAGTATAGTCTTTAGTTTAAAATCTAATTTATCTGATATGAGAATTGCTACCCCAGCCTTCTTTTGAGGCCCATTGGCATGAAAGATGCTTCTACATCCCGTCACTTTCAGTCTGGAGGTATCCTTAGGTTCAAAATGGGGCTCTTGTAGACAACATATGGGTGGATCCTGTCATTTTATCACTCTGCAACCCTGTGCCGTTTTATGACAGTGTGTAGACCATTCACATTGAGAGTGATTATTGAGAGATAGTTTTTGTTAATATCGTGTTTCTGGTGAAGTTCTTGTTTCTATATATTGTTTCCATAAATTTCTGTTCAATGACACTCTTGGGCTCTTTCTTCTTTTATAGAACCCCCCCTTAATATTTCCTGCAGTGTTGGATGGGAGGCCACATACTATTTTAAACCTTTCCAGTCTTGGAAGCTCTTTACCTCTCCATCCATTTTGAATGTCAGTCTTGCTGGATAAAGTATTCTTGGCTGCATGTTCTTCTAATTTAGTTCCCCGAATACATCTTGCCAGCCCTTTCTGGCTTTCCAGGTTTCTGTGGACAAGTCTGACGTTATTCTGATGGGGTTTCCTCTCTACATAAGGAATCTCTTCCCCCTAGCTGCATTCAAGATCTCCTTTCTAAAATTATGATTCATCAGTTTCACAAGCAGGTGTCTCAAATACTTTCTAGATTCTATGACCTTGGGGGGAAACCATTCTGCCTCTAGGACAGGAACGCTAGTTGCATTCACCAGATTGGGAAAATTTTCATGAAGATTTTTTTTTCTTTCTGTTACTTCTTTCCATTTTATTTATTTTTTCAGCATAACAGTATTCATTGTTTTTGCAAAACACCCAGTGCTCCATGCAAAACGTGCCCTCCCCATTACCCACCACCTGTTCCCCCAACCTCCCATCCCTGACCCTTCAAAACCTCAGGTTGTTTTTCAGAGTCCATAGTCTCTTATGGTTCGCCTCCCCTTCCAAATTTTTTTTTAATAAACATATAATGTATTTTTATCCCCAGGGGTACAAGTCTGTGAATCGCCAGGTTTACACACTTCACAGCACTCACCATAGCACATACCTTCCCCAATGTCCATAGCCCCCTCCCTCTCTCCCAATCCCACCTCCCCGCAGCAACCTCCAGTTTGTTTTGTGAGATTAAGAGTCATTTATGGTTTGTCTCCCTCCCAATCCCATCTTGTTTCATTTATTCTTTTTTCAAATATATCCTCTACTCTTCTTTTATTTCCTCCCCCTCAGGGAGTCCAATAATCCTTACATTGGAATTTTTCATGGCGTCATTTATGAAGGTATCAACAGTGATCCAGGCATGATGCACCCTGGACCGTTTCTGAACAATCAGGAATCCCCACCAAAAAGAAAGAAAAGAGATAAAGAAAGAGAGATAGGAATTTAAAGAAAGAGAAGACCCGTCCAAAATGGTCCCCAAAGGTTAGATATATAAGGTATACAAACAAAAACAATGACAAAAGTAAATGACAAGAAAAAAAAAAAAGAACACACCCATAATGAACCCCATGTAGATTTATATAATACAAGAACAAAAACAAATATGCAGAAACACTGACAGAAGAAAAAGATGGGAGGGTAGTTATAAATTCTAAGTGTGGAGAGGAAGGTTATTGTGATTCTTCCTTGGTGTATCTTGATATCTTTATTAAAGGACTCAACTTTCCAGAGGTTAAGGGGGATTAAAACTGGTTTTGAGGGGTGCCTGGGTGGCTCAGTGGGTTAAGCCTCTGCCTTCGGCTTAGGTCATGATCTCAGGGTCCTGGGATCGAGCCCCGCATTGGGCTCTCTGCTCAATAGGGAGCCTGCTTCCTTCATCTCTCTCTATCTGCCTCTTCTGCCTACTTGTGATCTCTGCCTGTCAAATAAATAAATAAAATATTTTTTTAAAAATCCTGGTTTTTATATAGGATAGTATTGATTGGGGAAAGAGGATTATACTGAAGCTTATCTCTATATGAATATTAAAAATAGTAATTAAAAGAAAAACACAGGTATATGTCTTAAGAAGTTCAAGTAAAATGTTTTTATGATATTTATTGTATGGAACCTCTCATTGTGATGGTAAATAGGTTAAAATTATTAAAAAATAAAAAGAATGAGAATACTGGGAATGAATTAAAAATGAAAGTTGTCTCAATGAAGTATACCGGTTTTAGGGCAATACTGGAGGCTTAATGTCTTCTTTTCCCCTGATATTGGGATTTTACAGTTTTATCAGGATCCTGTGGTGCTTGTTTTTTGTTTGTTTGTTTGTTTGTTTTGTTTTGTTTTGTTTTTGGCTGGCTTTCTGGGGGTGGGTCCTGCTGCGCTGTTTTTCAGACAGTGCTGCTAGAGTTGAGTGCCCCTGCCCCCTATGAAGTGGTTAGGCTGTGAGAAAACCAGGTTTTCAAACTTCTGTTCTCTGGAGGTGGTTTTTTTGTTGTTATTGTTGTTTTTTTTTTTTTTGTGTGTGTGTGTGTGTGTGTGTGTGTGTGTGTGTGTGTGTTTTCTTCTGCCGGATTTTGTGGGTTCTTCAGAGGTTTAGAGGAAAGCAAACTGCACTCAGACCCCTGTCTCAGATAGAAGCCTCAGTCTGTTCACCTCCAGTTGGTCCAGAAAACACAGACACTCCCTCTGCCACCTCCCACTGGCAGAGCACATCCCCAGCCAACTTCTGAGGGATCACAGAAGCTCTGGCTTGTCTCTGCACCCCTGTTCTACTAATACCATGATATTGGTCCAGGGAGCTTGATTCTGGTTGTCTCTCTGGGCAGGTCCAGATTGCCTAAAAGATCCCAAACAGAGACAGAGCACTGAGATTTTCATGTGCAGGCTGGGAGTGTACAGAATCTAGGCCGGTTGAAGTACCCACCAGCTGGCGCCCACACGGACTTCTCTCAGGGGAGGGTGTGGAGCGTGGCTCAGGCCCACATCATGTAGCATGCGTATAGAATTCAAAAGGCTGTGGTTCTAGAGAGCCCTGGCTGGAGTCCACCAAGACTCCCTCATGTGAACCAGCAGCTCAGAGACCATGGTCTGGAGGCTTCACTGCACTCTCTCTGGGAGGGGTAGTCACTTGTGGTGGTTGTCCCAAAGCTGAAGAACATTCCTCTGACTACCTGATTCCACCAATTGACCCTTAAGATCTTTGACTCTTTTTGAGCGCTTTTAACAGAACTCCAAGTTAATGCTGGTCCCCAACCACAGGGCACTCTCATATTGGGGTATTACTTTCCATTGGGTCACTTCTGGTGGCTCCCTCCACCTCTTGTTTATCTTCCGATATCAGTCTGATGTTCTCACTCCACTTTACCTGTCCACTGGCATCTCCTGCCCCTGTAGATATCCAGAAGTGTATAATCCTACATCTCATACTGATTTCATAGGTGTTCAGAATGTTCTGGTAGATAATCAGTTCACTTTAGGGGGCTGGTTGAAACAGCATCTCCAAGTTCTCCACCATCTTGCCCTATTTATACAGTTTTAAATGGGATTGATTCCTTGATTTCACTTTGTGCTGTTTCATTATGGGTGTATAGAAATGTAACTGAAGGGGTACCTGTGTGACTCATCAGTTAAGTGGCAGCTTTCGGCTCAGGTCATGATCCCATGGTCCTAGGGTTGAGTCCTGCCTCAGCTACTTATTCTTCAAGGACCCTGCTTCTCCCTCTCCTTGCGTCTCCCCCTGTTTTTGTGCTTTCTCTCTCTTTCTGACAAATACATAAAAATCCTTAAAAAATTAAAAAAATAATAGAAATGCAACTCACTTTACTATGTTGAGTTTATATCCTGTAATTTACTGAATTCATTTATCAGTTCTAGCAGACACATTTGGAGGAGTCTTTGGGGCTTTCTATATATATTATAAAACTGAATTCCAAAAACTAAAGAATCCAGTTAAAACAAAATGGAAAGAAGACACGAGTAGACATTTGTACAAGGGAAACTTACAGATGTCAACATATACATGAAAAGATGATCATTATTGGCATCAGGAAATACAATCAAAACCATGATGAGATATTCAGTCACACCTCTCAGAATGGCTAAAATCAAGAACACAAGAAACGACGGGTGTTGGGGAGGATACAGAGAAAAGAGAATCCTCATGGACTGTTGGTGGGAGAGCAAAATGTTGCAGTAACTCTGGAAGACAGTACGGAGGTTCATCAGACAGTTGAAAATATAACTCTCCTTTGATCAAGCATTCACGCTATGAATACTTACCCAAAGACTGCAGAAATTCAGAGGGAAACTTGCAGCCTGATGGTTATGGTAGCATTATACCTAATAGCCAAGCCACGGTAACAGCTATGCTTATGTCCATGCACAAATGAATGGATAACGAACATGTGGTTTACATATACAGTAGCATATTAACCATAAGGAAAATGAAATTTTGTCATCTGCCACACATGGATGGAGATACAGACTCTTATACTAAGTGGAATAAGACATTCAGAGAAAGAAAGTGGCAACTTGCTTAAGGCATATGTATAATTTAAGAAAGAAAACACAAGAGCAAAGACACAAAAAAAGAGAGGGAGGAAAACCAAGAGACAGACTATGAGCTATAGAGTACAAAAAGGGTTGTCAGATGGGAAGTGGGTAGGGGGATGGGTCACATAAGTTTTGGGGATTAGGGAATGCACGTGTTGTGATGAGCAGCAGGGGTCGTATGGAAGTATTGAATCACTTGTTGAAACTAATATATTGTACCCTAACAGGAATTTAAATTCAAACTTAAATGATATGTATTTACAGTCTCTGGAAATGACCTTGTGGCATACAGCACATGAAAAGCATTTATTTCAGGAAATCTCCTAACACAAGTAGCAACTAGAGTATTTGCACTAAGGCATGCTCTTTTCCTTCCCCATCCCAGCTCAGCACATGGAAACTCCACTCCATGCAGCTGGGACTACAGGCGTGTAGCACGCAACACATCTGGCACCTCCACTCAAGACGGGTGCAGCCAAAACCTAGGTTTCATGTGCCCAGCTCCCATCAGAGGACTCTTTCCCAGAAGGACAGGGCAAAAGTGACTCCCATTCTGGCCCATGATTTTTGCTGTGAGGTCAAGCCCCAAACAGGTGCCACTGGGACATGGGGCACACACATTCCACCCAGACCTTCTCCTAGGACGGAAGCCCTGCCTTGTGCACACTGTGCTGGGACTGGTGGGGCCCTGATTATACCAACTCTGATTTCTATGGCAGTAGTCTCATACCACCAGTACTGACAAGGAACAGAGAAATTAAGCTGCTTCCTATCTCTAAAATGGGCACTCTGTTCCCAAACTGAATGAGGATGGAAGCTTATGTTTGTCCCCAAAGGCAGCTACAGACCCTGCCAAGAGTTTTCCACTGGGAAAGGTAGAGGTGGAATAACCCAATAAGCAGTGTTCCTAATATGTTCCCAAACAACTGACATCATTTCCAGGTGAACGAGGAAGGTCTAGCCCTCAGATTGTGGGCAGAGGCAGTAGCTGGAGACAGATGGACTCATTGGCGGTGTCCTAATCTATTCCTACTCACCTTAATGAGAGAACCAGAGATGCAGACCCTGGAGGGGACAGTTGCTGTCAGAAGTCATGTAAGACCCTGGCTTCAGCATTTCTCCCTCAGAAGGGCCTGGGGTTGTTTGGTTCATTCCTGTGGAAAAATCCATTTGTTGAGACACTGTGGACAGTAGGTCAGCATGTAGCCTGGAGCAGAGGAGCTCATCATCTGGGTATGGGGAAGTAAGAGATGAAGAAAGCCCAACCAAACCACTTTTCCTCCTAGTTGGCTTTGTTAATTCCCCAGGCTACCTGGCCTCTGTAATCTTTGAAAGTGCCAACCTTCACTCGGTGTCGTGTCCATAAGGTTCTCCTGGGTTGATGTGTGCATCAATATTGTGACTTCTTATTGTAGAATACTGCCGGATGCTTTCTACTTGGATTATTCCTTTAAATGTAGAAGCCTTCTCAGTTGTTCTTAGCTTCCAACACAAGAAACTAAATATTCACTTGGCCTTTTGTTTGAATATGGGATTTCATACTTATGGAGCAAACACTAAGCAGTGGGATTTCCAGGTAACATGTTATGAGTGCCCATCTTTAATTTCATGAGAAACAGCCAGATGGTTTTCCAGGGCTGCTGTTTCATTGGTTATTCTGACCTAAGGTCTGAGGCCCTCAGTGGATTGTATGCTCATGAGAATGGGATAGTAAATACTTCTAACATATATGAACCACTGTGTTCAGTATAAAGGACATCTCATTGAGGTGTGGACAGAAGGCAGAGGTGTCAGGCTGCAGAGATCAAGAAGCTATTCCGACTGTCTTGTGCTTAGCATGCCTGTGATTTGGAGAGAGAAGGATGACATTGTAAAATAAAAAAGTGTCAATGGACACATCCTTTACATACACGGTGTAAGCAGGGGCATGCTCTTGATATATATACAGTATGTGTACTTTCACTTAGCAATAGTGCATGGATAGGGGGTCTTAATGTGCTCTCTCTGCCCTAGGAGACACAGGTGACTACACATATGCCTTCCTTATTCATCAGCCCATGGCTGCGTAGGGGCGCTGGTCACCTGGTGTGGGGGGCACACAGGGGAGTAGCTGGCTGGCAGCATGTTCATGCCCAATCTCACCACACACCTGCACTGGATATGTCCTCTTTCTTGTCGGGTCCTGTAGGCATCCTCCAACCAGATTTTCCTCATCACTAGTTTAATTACATGCAGACACGGGACAGTTCTGGAACAGTAGCATGATACTCATGGACTTCTATGCTGGCCAATATTGCATGGACCACTGGCTGTGGTGCACAAACAATGAATCTTGGAACACTAAAAAAATAAATTAATAAAAAATAAGCTTCATGAATTTATGAAATTGGGGTATTTTTCATCTACAACAAAACATGCTTATCACCTGTCTTGTAATTTGTTATTGCTAGATTTTATCCAAGTGCAATGAATCTTTGCTCATGCAGGAGAGCCCTACACGGTTCTTATAAACTTGTAGCAGTAGGGTCACCCCCACCAGCGACTGCATGGGACAGGAAGAGGACAGTGTGAAAAATGGCCATTGGCTCGAGGATTTAGCCCAGCAGAGAGCATACTGCTGGGAAAAAAAAAAAAAGAGATAAATAAATAAATAAATAGAAATAAATAGAAAGAAAGAAAAAAATGTTCATCCATTGGAACAGATCCGAAAATAAAACAGACCCCATGGAAGATCCACAGACCGAGTGTTGAGTCCTGAGATACAGAGAATCTGAGACCTCTGAACCTAATTGTTTCCCAGATGTTCTTTGAAACTACTATTCGCTCCTTTATTCACTCCATGTGATCCCTGCAACAGGAGAGTGGACAGTTGGAGTCCCTTGTGTGCTCCACCAGGCATTTTGGGAAAAGATAGCTTATTTTGGAGTGTCATGGGTTCTCAGATTAAGAGGAGGCTTTCCCAGAATGGATCCTACCCAGTGTCCTGTACATATCTGTTTTAGATGATGAGATGGGGGAATTTTGGGTGTTCATATTTAGAAAGATTTTGGACTGGAGTTTATGTATTTCTAGACTGAGGCTTTGGGGGCTATAGGGATATGACAAATGTATGGGAATGTGGGATGGATGTGGAACTCTGGAGGTCTGACCTTTGACTATGCTACCATGGTAATGTTTGGAAGTGGAAGGTGTTCCTTTATATGGTGATTGGGACTTTTGTAGATTTCCTTGATGAAGAGATAATAATATTCAAATATTCAACTATTTGAAGATAAAATATATTCAAATATCTTGAGGGTAGATACACCTGTGGTGAGCATAGCACACCATATAATCCTGTCCAATCACTGTGTTGTCCTCTAGAAACATGTAACACTCTGTGTCAAAGATACTTAAGGAAAATGGAATACAATGTCTGGAGCATCTGGGTGGCTCCTGATGTAAAGTCAAGGGCTCTTATGAGAGGCAACAGAGGGAGGTTAAGCGCCAGTAGAACTGACTCATGTGACCATTGATGCTCAATGGTCTTCTCACTGTGAAGGTGGAGGAAGGAGTCATGAGTCTGAAAATGCAAGAGGCACAGCTCTGGAAACCAGGAGGAACACATTCAACCCCAGAGCTTCTTCAGGCCCTGCCAGCACTGACTGTAGCCTAGTGGACTTGATTTCACGTAGACGGCCAGATGGTAGGGGAATAAATATGTGTAGACCTGAGCCCCGTGTGTGGTACCTGGACACATTGATCACAGGAACTACTACAGGGTGGGATGTAAGTGTCACACATTCACAGAGTCTCATGTTACCCATGTTATATGATGGCCAGCAGTACTGACCCAGGGACAGGGACACTCCCAGGCTATAGTCTGTGAGGAGGAGCCTCTGCAAGAATTCAGCACTGAAGGGGGACTGGAAGGATGATGTGCTGATGTAGACTGAGCTTGAACCTGGCACACCTGTCAGCCCCTGACTTGTGACCACGAGTTCCTGACTGTCCTACCAGTATATGATGTGTGTGATGATCAAATGGAGACTGGGATATAGAAATTCATCTGAAATATATATATTTCTTTTTCATAGAGAGATATATATTTCTTTTTCATTTATGTGTGTGTATATATATATTTATATTTCTTTTTACATTTTATAGATATATGTTTCATTTCAGTCCCTTTTTCACTCCATTACTCTCTCTCTCACTCTTCCACTCTCTCTCTCTCCCTCTCTCTGTATATAAATATATATTTTATATTTTTATATATTTAAATGTATTTTATATATTTATTTATTTTTCAAAGAAAGCGAAATTTTGGAATTTAGTGTCCTCTAAAACACAGACCAAAATTCTCTCTGTCACAAGTGGATCATCTGGTTTTGTCCATCCTGTGAGATTATAGTCCCCCCCCCCCACACGCCTTTAGTTTAGTTTTGCTTCTCTGTTATGGTTGCTGACTGCTTGGATTTGTCTATGGTGTATTCTGCTTGGGTCATTGTTCATATTTTGGACTCTTCTCACCCCTCTCATACATACTTTTCTGAACAAAATGACTGGAAGGAGGAATTCACAGAGTCTGCATAGTATATATTACTTACACCATTGCTAATACATAAGACTAACTGAAGCCCCTTCCCTGGAGCCTGATGGGCCAAGTGCATTGAGAAGCTACTGAAGGTGAATCTAGAGGTTGCACAGTAGAGTCTCAGAGAAACCCACCCCTCAGGCTTCATCAGGTCTCTCCAGACTCCAACAGATGCCTCTCACACTGGACAACTGCCGGCACAAGACATCCTGCTCATGAAACTGTCACAGATCCACTATCACTCAAATCAAATGTAGAATTATACACTCCTGACTCTCCATGGTGACATAAGACACCAGTGGAGATGTAAAGCAGAGTGGGAATGCTTGGATTGATACCATATGATAAACAGAAGGGGGAAGAAGGCACCAGAAGTGACCCATGGGGAAGTACTACCCAAAATTAACATTCCTTGTGGTTGGGGACCAGCATTAACTTGGAGTCTGGTTAAAAGAACCCCAAAAGAGCAAAAGATCTTAAGGAGAAACTGGTGGAACCAGGTGGTCACAGGCATGGGCCTAAGCCCAGGTACCCAGGATGGCCACCACTGGTGACCACCCATGCCAGAAAGAGTGTGGCAGAGCCTCCAGTTACTGGTCCCTGTGCCCCTGGCTGCGTGCTGCTTGCACTACCACTCAGCTTGGCTCCATGCATGGGAGAGTTGGCGGGTGCTATCTAGTACCACAGACTTTTACCCTCTGTGCACACTGCACAAGCAGGGTCTGCCCATGCTCTCCCCACCCATGCCTAAGAGAACTTGATGTGGATACTAACCGGTAGTCTCTACGACCACCTGAAGAACTGGATGCTCCTAGCCTGAGCCTGAAGGAACTTGGTGAGATCTATGCCTGAGATTCCTCAGCAGCAACCATGCAACTGAGCATACCTGGCAGCTTGGGTCCGGTCACCAAACAACAGCCTGAGCACAGGGAGCCACTGGAAGAGGACTCTCTGGACAAATATCACTTTTGGATTTAGTGGCACAGGGGTGCAGAGACAAGCCAGGGCTTGGAGTGTCCCCTGAAACAGTGGCTGGGGATGTGCACCACCTGTGGAAGCTTCCGCTGTTCAGCAGAGTTTGCAGAGGGGGAGTCTGTGTGTTCTGGACCACCAAGGGGGGATCAGACTGAGGCTTCTCTCTGAGGCAGAGGTCTGGGTGTAGTTAGCTTCACACTAAACCTCTAAAGAGCCACAAAAAGCCACACACACACACACAAACAAAAACAAAAACAAAAACAAAATAAAACAAGAACAACAACAAAAAATAAGACAATCCTCCAGAGAACAAAAGCCTGAAAAACTGGTTTCCACAGAACCCAGCACCTGATAAGGGGCAGAACAACACAACCCAAGCAAGACTGACTGGAAAACAATATGGCAGGTCCCTACCCCAGAAGGCAAGCCAAAAGAACAAAAGGACAACCACCACAGGTCCCCAGAAAACTGTAAAACCCCAACATCAGGAAAAAACTATAGATTAATCTCATGGTATTGCCCTAAAACCTGTATATCTTATAGATACAACTTCTTTGCTTTGCTTTGTTTTTTTAAATTCATTCTCAGGATTCTTATTCTTTTAATTTCCTAAACCTACCAACTATTAGACCCAGAGGTTTAATACAACATATTCCACAATCACCTTTTAACTTGAACTTTTTCGTACATACACCTGTGTTTTTCTTTTTCTTTTGATTTTCTACTTTTTTAAAAAAAATACATTTAGGTAAACTTCAAGGTAATCCTTTTTCCCTATTCAATACTGCCCCAGTATATAAGTCAGTTTTAATCTCCCTTTATCTCTGGAACATTGAGTTCTTTAACAAAGATAACAAGATACACTCAGGAAGAACCAAAATAACCTTCCTCGCCCACATTAAAATTTACAACTACCCTCCCATCTTTTTCTTCTGTCAGTGCTTCCGTGTATTGGTTTTTGTTCTGATATTATATAAATCTTATTCTTGGGGTTCATTTTGGCTGTGTTCTTCTTTTTTTCCTTGTCATTTACTTTTGTCAGTCTTTGTCCATTTCTGTTTGTATAAACAGCATATGGAGGGGTCCTGTCATTTTATCCAATTTGCACTCTGCCATTTTATGGGAGCATTTATGCCATTCACATTGAGAGTGATTATTGAAAGATATATTATTGACATCAAGTTGCCTATGATGTCCTTGTTTCTAGAGATTGTCCCTGTACATTTCTGTTCTGTGCCATTCTTGGGTTCATTCTCCTTTTGTAGAACCCCTATGAATATTTCTTGCAGTGTTGGCTTAGTAGTCTCATACTTTTTTTTTTTTTTTCATCGCATACTCTTTTAAACCTTAGCATTTTTGGAAGCTCTTTATCTTTCCATCCATTTTTAATGTCAACCTTGCTGGATAAAGTATTCTTGGCTGCATGTTCTTCTCATTTGGTGCCCTGAGTATGTCTTGCCAGCCCTTTCTGCCTTGCCAGGTTTCTGTGGACTGGTCTGGAATTATTCTGTTGGTCCTTCCTCTGTACATAAGGAATCTCTTCCCCCTAGATGCCCTCAGAAACTCAGAAACTCTTGTCTACAATCATGGTTCACAAGTTTCACAGTAAAGTTTCTTGAGGCCTTTTTAGATTCACTGACCTTGGTGGGTATCCTTTCTGCTTCTAGGACATGAACGGCTGTTCTAGGCCCCAGACTAGGGAAATTTCCAACCAGAATTTGATCAACAATATCTTCTTGTCTTCTCTATTTCTCCATCCCCTGAGGAATCCCAATGATCCTGACATTGGAAAGTTCCATGGCATCATTCATTTCCCTAATTGTGTTTTCAGGGCTTCTAAGCTGTTTGTTCCAGGCTTCCCCCTGATCCTTTTTGCCTATCAGTTTGTCCTCTAGATCACTAATTCTATCTTCTGCCTCAGTTATCGTAGCTGTTAGACTATTTAGATCAGATTGGATCTCATTGAGAGCATTTTTAACTTCTGCCAGATTAGCTTTCACTTCTGCCTTTAGGAATTCTATGTTGTCACCAAAGGTTTCCTCCTTCTTAGCCATTGCCTGAATAATTATTACCCTGAACTCCCATTTTTGTCATAATGTTTATGTCCACATCCAATAGTTCTGATGGAGAGGGCACAGACTCTGAATGTTTCCCCTGTTGGGTGTTCCTCCTCCTAGTCATTTTAATGAGAGGTGGATGATTAGATGTATAGCTGAATATATCAACCACGTTCCAGGCAAGGGGAACCCTGGATAATCAGAGCAATCAGAAATAACCACCAAAAAGAAAGAAAAAAAAAAGAAGAAAAAAGAGAGAGGAAGAAAATAGAAAACCTCAGCAAAATGAGCCCCAAAAGTTAGATACATAAGGTACATAAACAAAATAGGACAAAAAGATCCACAAAAGTAAATAACAAGAAAAAAAAAGAAGAACCCAGTCAAATGAACTCCAAGAATAAGATTTATTTAATACCAGAACAAAAACAAATACACAGAAACACTGACAGAAGAGAAGGGTGTGAAGGTGGTTATACAGCCTCGATTTAGGTAAGAAAGTTTACTTTAGTTCTTCCTGGGTATATCTTGATATCTTGTTAAAGGACTCAAATTTGCAGAGATAAAGGGAGATTAAAACTGATTTATATGTAGGGGTAGTAGTCAATAGGGAAAAAAGGATTTCCTTGAGATTTAAATATACATGTATATTTAAAAAGAAAAAAAATAGAAAAAGACAAAGGCAGGTGTATGTATGAATAAAGTTCAAGTTAAAAGGTTATTATGGAATACGTTGTATTAAACATGTAGTTGTAATGGTAAGTTGGTAAAAATTTTTTTTAAATATCCTGATATTGAATTAAAATAAAAACTTGTGGTTATGAAATATACAGGTTTTAGGGCAATACTCTGGGATTAATATATTGTTTTCCCTGATGTAGGGGTTTAGAGTTTTATGGAGACCCTGTGGTAGTTGTCCTCTCATTCTGGGGGAGGGACCTGCTTCATTCTTTTCAGTCAGTCTTACATAGGTTGAGTCATCCTCGCCCCTATCAAGGGGCTGTGCTATATTTAAACTAGATTTCCAGACTTTTGCTCTCAGGAGGGTTTTGTACTTTTTAGCTTTTTTATTCTTTTTTTACACATTCTTATCTTTTTTTTAATTTAATTTTTATTTAGTGTTCCAAGATTCATTGTATATGCACCACACCCAGGGCTCCATGCAGTATGTTTCCTCCTTAATACCCACCACCAGGCTCCAGGGGGAGTCAAGATGGCAGGGAAGTAGGAGGAGGCACCACTTCAACCTGTACCCTAAAGTTGAGCTGATTACCTACCAAAGAACTCCGACCACCCATGAAATCAGCCTGAGATCAGAATTATACACATCTGGATCTCTACAGGAGCAGAAGATGCCAGTGGCAGGTAAAGCAGACTGGGAGAGTCAGAATGATATTGGAAGATAAACAAAAGGGGGAGGGAGACACCAGAGGTGACCGATTGGAAAGTAATACCCCAATATGAGAGTGTCCTGCGTCTGGGGACCAGCATTAACTTGGAATCTGGTTGAAAGCACTAAAAAAACAAAGAGCAAAGGATTGCGGGGGAAATAGTGGGAATCTGGGCGGTTAGGGAGAAGGACCTAAGTCCCTGGACCCAGGACAGCCTCCCCTGGCGCTGAGCCAGAGAGAGTGCGGTGGAGAAATCAGGTCTCCTTCCCTGAGCCACCAGTGCACCTGACCCGCCAGCGTGCCCGAGAACGAGTGGGGTCTGGCTCCCGTGAGGGGCTGGGAGCCTGGCCAGATGGCAATCCTGAAACGCGTGCATCCCACACCATCCCTTGGGAGAGGTGCTCATAGGTGCTAGTCTGGAGCTCTGGCATCCCGAAAAACCAGACATTCCCAGCCCGGGACAGTGGGAAAATCTCAGTGTGTGATCTCTGCTCAGAACCTCTCTGGCAGTCTGGAGCTGCCTAGATAGCTGCCGCTGCCCTGGTATTGGGTACAAGGAGGAGCTCCTGCATCCCCAGGGACAGTGACTCCCAACCGACTCTGCCAGCAGCTGTGCAGAACATTCTCTGAGAGGGAGGTCAGGGTGCAGTTTGCTCTCCTCTAAAACTCCAAAAAACATCAAAAGCTGTCAAGGCGAGAGAAAACAGATGAAAGAACATAAAAACCCCCAGAGAACAAAAGCCTGAAAAAAAAACAGTTTCCTCAGAGCCGACCCCCTTGAGGGGAGTGGGAGGAACTAACTCAGGGAACATCATTGTCTGAAAACCCACGTGGCAGACCCCTCCCCCAGAAAACCAACCAGGAAGGAAGAAAAAAAAAAAAAAGACTACAAGAGAACAACGACCACTACTTCACAAATACAACTTTTATTTTTAACTCTTTACCAATATTCTGGTTCTTTTTTTTTATACATACAGATAATTTTTTAACCTATTTACCATCACACTGAGATGTCCAGTACATCAAATTGTTTAATAACCTTCTAACCTGAACTTTTTGATACATACACCCGTGTTTTTCTTTTGCTTTTCTATTTTTTTAATTATTTTTTAATTTTAACTTAGTTTAGTCTAGTTTATTATTTTTTAATTTTTATTTTCTACTATACACATAAAGTTAAACTTCAAGGTAATCCCCTTTCACCAATCAATGCTACCCCTATAGGCAAACCAGTTTCTAATCCCCCTGTAACTTAGGAAAGTTGAGTCTCTTAACAAAAACATCAAGATACCTTCAGGAAGAATCAAAATAACCTTCCTCACCCACACTGAGAATTTATAAACATTCTCCCAATTTTTCCTTCTGTCAGTGTTTCTGTGAATTTGTTTTTGTCCTTATAATATATAAATCTTATACTTGGGGTTCTTTCTGATGAAGGTCTTCCCTTTTTTTTTTTGCATATATATATATACATATATATATATATGTATTTCTCTTGTCATATACTTTTATCAGTCATTTTGTTTGTCTCTTTTTGTTTGTATACTTCACAAATCTTATCTTGTGGCCCATTTGGGCTGAGCCTTCTTTTTTATCTTCCCTTTTTTTCCTGTCTCTCTCTCTCTCTCTCTTCTTTTTTTCCTTTTTTCTTTTCCTGGTTTTTTCTTTCCTCTTCTCTATTTCTTTTTCTTTTCTTTTCTCTCTCATTTGGGTGGGGAGACTTGATTGCACAGAAGTGTTCCAGGGTGCACCTTGACTGCACCACAATCGATAAGTCCAGCTGCATCTGTTCAGTCATCTCTTACCAAAATGACTAGGAGGAGGAATACCCAACAGAAGAAAAATACAGAGGATGGACCTTCTGCAACAGAGCTAATGGCTATCGACATAGACAATATGTCAGAAAAGGAATTCAGACTAACAATTATCCAGCCAATAGCTAGGTTGAGAAAGCCATGGATGACCAAACAGAATTGATTAGGGCAGAACTGAAAGCCACCAGGGATGATGTTCACAATATTTGGGCAGAACTGAAAGCAACCAGGATGATGTTCAAACTTCTCTCAATGAGTTCCAATCTAATAGAAATTCTCTCAAAGCTAGGGTAACTGAGACAGAAGATAGAATTAGTGATCTGGAGGACAAACAGATAGAGAGAAAGGATCAGGAGGAAGCCTGGAACAAACAGCTCAGAAGCCACAAAAACAGAATTGGGGAAATAAATGATGCCATGAAATGTTCCAACGTCAGAATTATTGGAATCCCTGAAGGGGAGGAAAAGGAAAGAAGTCTAGAAGATATAGTGGAAGAAGTTGTCTATGAAAATTTTCCCAATCTCACGAATGGAAACAACATTCATGTACTAGAGGCAGAGAGATTTAAACCCAAGATTTTAGATTCTTGAAAGTCCTCACGACACCTTATAGTTAAAATGAGGAATTATGTTTCAAGAGAGACCCTCTTAAAAGCAGCTAGGACAAAGAAGCTCCTTACATACAGAGGAAAGCCCATTAGAATAACGTCAGACCTTTCCACAGAGACCTGGCAAGCCAGGAAGGGCTGGCAAAATATATTCATAGTACTAAAGGAGAAGAACATGCAACCAAGAATACTCTATCCAGCAAGCTGATATTTAAAATGGATGGAGAGATAAAGAGTTTCCAAGACCGGCAAGGCTTAAAAGCTATGCAACCACCAAGCCGACACTGCAGGAAATATTAAGGGGGTTCCTATAAAAGAGAATAAAATTAAGAATATCATTGAACAGAAATATAGAAACAATCTACAGACAGAAAGACTTCAAAGGCAACACGATGTCAATAAAAACCTATCTCTCAATAATCAGTCTCAATGTGAATGGCCTAAATGCGCCCATAAAACAACACAGGGTTGAAGATTGGATAAAACGACAGGACCCATCCATATGTTGTCTACAACATATGATTGAACCTAAGGATACACCCAGACTGAAAGTGAAGAGATGGAGAAGCATCTTTCATGCCAATGGGCCTCAAAAGAAGGCCGGGGCAGTGATTCTCATATCAGATAAATTAGATTTTAAACTAAAGACTGTACTCAGGGATACAGAAGGACACTACATCATTCTTAAAGGGACTATCCTCCAAGATGATCTAACAATTGTGAATATCTATGCCCCCAATATGGGAGCACCCAATTACATAAGAAAACTATTAATCAAGATAAAGAGTCATATTGATATGAATACAATAATAGTAGGAGATCTTAATACGCTCTCGCAGAAATAGACAGATCATCGAAGCAGAAAATTAATAAAGAAATAAGAGCATTGAATGAAACATTGGACCAGATGGACCTCATAGACATATACAGAACATTCCACCCTAAAACAACAGAATACTCATTCTTCTCAAGTGCACATGGAACCTTCTCCAGAATAGACCACATACTGGGTCACAAAGCAGGACTCAACCCATACCAAAAGACTCACATTATTCCCTGCATATTCTCAGATCACAATGCTTTGAAACTGGAACTCAATCACAAGGAAAAGTTCGGAAGGAACTCAAACACCTGGAAGCTAAAGACCACCTTGCTTAAGAATTCTTGGATCAACCAGGAGATCAAAGATGAACTTAAACAATGCATGGAAACCAATGAGAATGAAGACACTTCGGTCCAAAACCTATGGGATAGAGCAAAGGCAGTTCTAAGGGGGAAATACATAGCCATCCAAGCCTCTCTCAAAAAAATTGAAAAATCCAGAATACACCAGCTGTCTCTACACCTTAAAGAACTGGAGAATCAACAACAAATCAAACCAACTCCACATGCAAGAAGGGAAATAACCAAGATTAGAGCAGAGATCAATGAGGTAGAAAGGAAAGATACAGTAGAACGTATCAATGAAGCTAGAAGCTGGTTTTTTGAAAGAATCAATAAGATCGATAAACCATTGGCCACACTAATCCAAAACAAAAGAGAGAAAGCCCAAATTAATAAAATGATGAATGAAAAGGGAGAGATCACAACTAACACCAAGGAAATAGAAACAATCATCAGAAATTATTACCAACAGTTATATGCCAATAAGCTAAGCAACCTAGATGATATGGATGCATTCCTGGAAAACTACAAACTCCCAAAATTGAACCAGGAAGAAATTCACAACCTGAATAGACTGATATCTAGTAACGAGATTGAAGCAGTGATCAACAACCTCCCAATAAACAAGAGCCCAGGACCTGACGGATTCCCTGGGGAATTCTACCAAACTTTCAAAGAAGAAATAACACCAATTCTCCTGAAGCTGTTCCAAAAAATTGAAGCAGAAGGAAAACTTCCAGACTCTTTTTATGAAGCCAGCATTACTCTGATCCCCAAACCAGGCAAAGACCCTACCAAAAAGGAGAATTTCAGACCAATATCACTGATAAATATGGATGCAAAGATTCTCAACAAGATCCTAGCAAACAGGATCCAGCATCACATTAAAAACTTTATCTACCATGACCAGGTGGGATTCATCCTTGGGTTGCAAGGTTGGTTCAACATTCGCAAATCAATCAATGTGATAGAACAAATCAATAAGAGAAGAGAGAAGAACCACATGGTCTCCACCACCAGGCTCACCCAAAACCCCAACCCACTCCTCTCCAAAACCCTCAGTTTGTTTCTCCGAGTCCACAGTCTTTCATGGTTCATCATCCCCTATACTTTCTGCCCACACACTTCTCCTCTTCTTCTCCCAATATTCTCATTGTTATTCCTTATGCTCCACAAGTAAGTGAAACCAAATGATAATTGACTCTCTACATGACTTATTTCACTCAGCATAATCTCTTCCAGTCCCGTCCATGTTGATACAAAAGTTGGGTATTCATTTTTATTGAAGGAGGCATAATACTCCATAGGATATATGGACCATAACTACTTTATCCATATGTATTTTGAAGGGCATCTTGGCTCTTTCCACAGTTTGGTGACTGTAGCCTTTGCTGTTATGAAATCTGGTGTACAGATGGCCCTTTTTTTCACTACATCTGTGTCTTTGTGATAAATACCCAGTAGTGCAATTGCAGGGTCATAGGGAAGCTCTATTTTTAATTTCTTGAGGAATCTCCACACTGTTCTCCAAAGTGGCTGCACCAACTTGCATTCCCACCCACCATGTAAGAGGGTTCCCCTTTCTCCACATCCTCTCCAACACATTGGTAATTTTGGCCATACTACCTGGTATAATTTGGTATCTCAATGTGGTTTGATTTGAATCTCCCTGATGGCTAGTTATGATGAATATTTTTTCATGTGCCTGATAGATATTTGTATGTCTTATTTGGAGAATTGTCTGTCCATATCTTCTGCCCATATTTTGGCATGATTATCTGCTTTGTGTGTGTTGTTTGAGGAGTTCTTTATACATCCTGGATATCAGTCCTTTGTACTGTCATTTGCGAATATCTTCTCCCATTCCCTGGTTTGCCTCATTGTTTTGTTCACTATTTCCTTTGCTGTGCAGAAGATTTTCATCTTGATGAAGTCCCAAAAGTTCATTTTCCATTTTATTTCCTTTGCCATTTGAGACATGTCTTGAAAGAAGTTGCTGTGGTTGATGCCAATGAAGTTACTTCCTATGTTTTCCTCTAGGATTTTGATAGATTCCCCTGTCACATTGAGGTCTTTAACCACTTTGAGTTTATGTTTGTGAATGGTGTAAGAGAAACATCAAGGTTCCTTCTTCCATACATATCTGTCCAATTTTTACAGCACCATTTATTGAAGAAAATGTCTTTTCCACTGGATTTTTTCCGCTTTTTGTCGAGGATTATTTGACCTAGAGTTTTGGGCTCTCTTCTCTTTTCCACTGGTCTATGTGTCTGTTTTTTGCCAATACCATGCTGTCTTGGTGATCGGAACTTTGTAGTAAAGCTTGAAATCAGGTAACGTGATGCCCTCCAGGTTTGTTTTTCTGTTTCAAAATTTTCTCAGCAATTTGGGATCTCTTCTGGTTCCATACAAATTTTAGGATTGTTTGCTCTAGCACTTTGAAAATGCCGTGGAATTTGGACTGGGATGGCAGTGAAAGTATAGATTACTCTGGGAAGTACAGACATTTTTACAATGTTTATTCTTCTGATCCATGAGCGTGGAAAGGTCTTCCATCTTTATTTTGTCTTCCACAATTTCTTTCATGAATGTTCTGTAGCTTCTGAATACAGATCCTCTACCTCTTTGGCTAGGTTTATTCAAAATTCAGAAATCAATCAATGTGATAGAACAAATAAATAACAGAAGAGAGAAAAACCACATATTCCCCTCAATTGATGCAGGAAAAAAAATTTGACAAAATACAGTATCCATTCCTGATTGAAAATCTTCAAAGTATAGGGATGGAGGGAAAATTTACCAACTTCATAAATTTAATCCAGGAAAAACCCAAAGCAAATATCATTCTCAATGGGGAAAAGCTGAGAGCTTTCCCTTTGAGATCAGGAACACGAAAAGGATGCCCACTCTCACCACTCTTTTTCAACATAGTTTTAGAAGTCCTAGCAAGAGTAATCAGACAACAAAAAGAAATAAAAGATATTCGAATTGACAAAGAAGAAGTCAAACTCTCCATCCTCACAGATGACATGATACTTTATATGGAAAACCCACAAGACTCCACCCCCAAACTTCTAGAACAAATACAGCAATTCAGTAATGTGGCACGATTCAAAATCAGTGCACAGAAATCAGTTGCTTTCTTATACACTAACAATGGAAGTATAGAAAATGAAATTAGAGGATCAATTCCATTTACTATAGCACCAAGAACCATACCTGGGAATAAAGACTACAGACAGAGGACTGATATCCAAGATCTATAAAGAACTCCTCAAACCAACACATCCAAAACAGATATTCACATCAAAAACTGGGCAGAAGATATGGACAAACACTTCTCCAAAGAAGACATACAAATGGTTAACAGACATATGAAAAAAAATGTTCATTCTCATTAGTTATCAGGGAGATTCTAATCAAAACCACACTGAGATACCACATTACACCAGTTAGAATGGCCAAGAGTAACAAGACAGTAAACAAAATGTGTTGGAGAGGATGTGGAGAAAGGGGAGTCCTCTTACACTGTTTGTGGGAATGCAAGTTGGTGCAGTCACTTTGGAAAACAGTGTGGAGATTCCTTAAGAAATTGAAAATAGAGCTTCCCTATGACCCTGGAATTGCGGTAGTGTATATTTACCCCAATGATAGAGATGTAGTGAAAAGAAGGGCCATCTGTACACCAATGTTCATAACAGCAAACACCACAGTTGCCAAAGTGTGGAAAGAGCCAAGATGCCCTTTAACGGATGAATGGATAAACGGACAAATTGATGAAGAAGATATGGTCTATATATACAATAGGGTGTTATGCCTCCTTCAGACAAAAGGAATATCCAACTCTTGTATGAACATGGACAGGCCGGGGAGGATTATGCCAAGTGAAATAAGTCAAGCAGAGAGAGTCAATTATCATTTGGCTTCCCTTACTAGTGGAGAATAAGGAATAACAGGGAGGACATTAGGAGAAGGAAAGGAAAAGTGAATCAGGGGAGGCAGGAGGGGGTGATGAACCATGAGAGACTGTGGACTCTGAGAAACAAACTGATGGTTTTGGTGGGGATGGGGATGGTGTTTTAGGTGAGCCTGGCGGTGGGTATTAAGGGGGGCACATATTGCATGGAGCACTGGGTGTGGTGCATAAACAATGAATCTTGGAACATTGAAAAAATTAAATTAAATTAAAAAAATAAATCTCAAAAGGATCAAGTTACTTACAAATATATGACAAATATGAATAGACACGTAGTAATACATGTAATACTGCAAGCCATTATTTCCAACAACTATAAGGTAAATTTTTGGTTTTTTTGTTTTGTTTTGTTTTTTATATGAGAACATTTTCACTCTCTACCTCCACATGCCAGCAAAGTAGGAACAGTGATATCTACAGGGAATTATGGGGGTAATCCACAGAAAGTGACCCAACAGTTCCACCGGAGATGGAACTGGTAAAGGAGTTTATTGCATTATAAATGTATATCATGTATTCATGTATCTGGAGGAAAGATCGATCGTGTTGAATCTGGGAAGCCTCTGGGTCCAACACACTTCCCATGTCCACGTGAGGACTCATGCACATGGCCCACCCATCTCTCGCACATCCACCACAGCTGCACTGATGTGCAGGCCCACCCACTGCCACACCCTGTGACTGTGACCTCATCTCCACAGGTGGCCCCCAGGCGTGGGGTGCTGGTAGCCTGAAGTAGCTCTCTATTCTGTCAGATGCTCTAGACATGGCCCTCACTAGGATCTATGCTTGATCCCTTCTTGCTGACAGATATCTCTGAGCAGGGGCCTGAGGGTGGCAGAGGGCCAGGTCATTATGAGGACGCTCTTCTTGCTGCTTGCTGTCTGGGCAGGCCTGGCTCCTGTGAAATGTTCTCAAGACCGTCCGTCATGGCGCTACATCTCCTCTGAGGTGGTCATTCCCAGGAAGGAGCTGCACCATGGCAAAGGCGTTCAGATACCAGGCTGGCTGTCCTACAGCCTGCGATTTGGGGGCAAGAGGCACATTATCCACATGCGGCGCAAGAAACTGTTTTGGTCCAGACATCTGCTGATGATGACTCAGGACGACCAAGGAGCCTTGCAGATGGACTACCCCTTCATCCCTCCAGACTGTTACTACGTCGGCTACCTGGAGGAGATTCCTCTTTCCATGGTCACCATAGACACATGCTATGGGGGTCTTGAAGGTATCATGAAGTTGGATGACCTCGCCTATGAAATCAAACCCCTCAGCGATTCCCAAAGGTTTGAGCACATTGTTTCACAGATAGTGGCAGACATGAATGCGATGGGACCTTCCTATAAACTGGGACATCGTGAGGTTAGGGATCCCGTATTCTCTCAACGAAATGCCAGTGTTGTCCCCAGGATCTCTAGTAAGATGTATTCATCCCACCACGGAAATATGAAAGCACTTGCCCTAAGTTCCAACTCAATGTATACTGTGTTTAATAATGTGTCAAAATGTGCCCAATTCCTGATAAGGGTATTTAGTTTAATTGACACATTCTTTCAAGCTATTGATATCAATTACTACATTGGGTTCATGATCATTTATGATCAGGTAGATCCAACTGACTTGGAGTTTTATCATGTGGTATATAGCCCATATGTTCGATATTATCAGTCTTTTTTATATACCATTCTTGAACCACATTCATCCATAATTTTTATTAAAGATGGGCCAGAGGATCATAATTATGAACCAGAGTTATATGGTATATGCCATAAACGAAACCTCATCATGCTTGGTTACCTAGGCAGACAGTATTTATTGTTGTCTATCACAGCAGCACAAAAGGTGGGAAAAAATTTTGGTTTATTCTATGATGGGAAATTTTGTTTTTGTCAGAGAAGGTCCATGTGTATTATGCACAGACCACTGTCTCTGACAGATTCCTTCAGTAACTGTTCCTATATGCATGTGCAGCACATAGTGGGTCGTGGGAAAGGTGAGTGCCTCTTCAGCACCAAAATGGTATATTTAAACAAAAGTCTGACCCACGATCGTTGCGGAAACTACATACTGGATCAAGGCGAGGAGTGTGACTGTGGCTCCTTCAAACAGTGTTACAACAACCTCTGCTGTACAAATGATTGTACCTTCACCATAGACAGCAAATGTAATACAGGCCGATGCTGTACAAACTGCACCTATTCTCCTCCTGGGACACTCTGCAGACCAATCCAAAATATATGTGATCTTCCTGAGTACTGCCATGGGGAGTCCTTGTCATGCCCTGGTGATTTCTATATGCAAGATGGAACCCCATGCACAGAAGAGGGTTACTGTTATCATGGAAATTGCACTGACCGCACTGTGCATTGCCAAGAAATCTTTGGTAAAAATGCTGTGAAAGGTGCAGATGCCTGCTATACCATAAATAGAAGAGGCAATAGATACGGACACTGCAGAAGAATTGGAGGGAGAATGAAAGCTGACTTCTGTGCCATTGAAGACATTTATTGTGGAAGGCTGCAGTGTGGTAATGTCACACACCTCCCCCGCTTGCAAGAACATGTGGGATTCCATCAGTCTCTCATTTCAGGATTCTGGTGTTTTGGGCTGGACTCACATCGCTCCACAGGAGCAAATGATGCTGGTCATGTGAGACCTGGTACCCCCTGTGCTCCCGGAAGGTTCTGTAACCATACCTACTGCAATGGCAGTGTGGCCCAGCTGAATTATGACTGTTTACCTGAGAAATGCGGTTACAGGGGGATTTGCAACAATAACAGAAACTGCCATTGCCACATAGGCTGGGATCCTCCACGGTGCATTGATAGGGGTGCTGGTGGGAGCATAGACAGTGGACCCCCTCCAAGTAGAGTGCGGTTAGTCTTGCAGAGTCATGAATCAGTGATATATCTGAGAGTGGTCTTTGCTCGAATTTATGCCTTAATAACTGCACTCCTCTTTGGATTCACCACAAATTTAAGAACTCTCAAGACAGTTATAATTAAGGAAGAGAAAGTTGGTGAAGCCCATCATGAAATCAGACTGAAGAGCCCTGAACAACAAAAGCCAGTCCACAGGAGAATGGCTGAAACTACAGTAGGAGGAGGCAAAGCTGACATCCATGTTTCCAGGAGTCTGGAGGAGACACAGGCATCTCAGCGTACATCACAGTGGTCCCTGCCCACATCCCTGGGGACTCTGCACACATCACAGTGGTCCATGCCCACATCCCTGGGGACTCTGCCCACATACCAGGGGTCCCAGGGCACAACACAGGTATCCCGGCGCACATCACAGGTGTCGAGGCCCACAACACAGGTATCCCGGCGCACATCACAGGTGTCGAGGCTCACAACACAGAGTTCCAGGCACACATCACTGGGCTCTCAGCACACAGCACCAGTCTCTCACACCAGTTCTGTGATAGGTCATTGACAAGCACTCTGAAATAAAACTTGAGAAGTGCACAGTGGTGGTGTCTCCATATCTTTGTAAGACTGTAAGAGCCCACATAGAGCCCAAGATTCTGTCCATAGTACCTGAGTCAGCATTGGAGAATTGAACTGAGGTCCTTGGGTGCAGAATTAAGGGAAGTTGCCACACGCTCCTGTAGGGAAAACTCATTACACTTCTACAAAATGGTGCTCATGACCAGTGAGGATTTTCTTATTGCTCAGGTAATCTCTCTTTCTCCAGTCCCAAAGAGGGTTCAGGGTGATGGAGTGCTACTCCCCATGCATGCTACCTGTCCCACACTGGGGTGGCTCTGGGCAGGAGAGGGTGACTCGGGTGTGATCCCAACTAGTGCAAGGTGCACCACCCTGCAGAGTTACTTTCTGAATACAAAATTGAGACCATTATCCTGAACATTTAATCCCATGAAATTAATCAGAATGGTAGGCAGAAGTGCCCACTGATGACTATGGAATCCAAGGGAGCTCTAGAAATGTTCATCCCTCTCTTCTCTCTGAGTCTGAATTTCAGGGAGCTGAGCACTGACATTAGCTGTGTAGGTAGTCACAAACAATCAACTTATTGTTCTGAGCTGCTGCCTGGGCACAGTACAGAGAGTCCCATGAACCTCACCACCCCCTCAATACCCTTGAATGGGCCTGCCTGGGTGTCCCACTCTGCTTGTCCCAGGCATCCTTTAAAGTAACCACACAGAGGTGAGCCTGTGAAACAATAAGGACATCAACCCCATCCACCTCCTTTGTGATTAGGTTCTTGCGGTCCTGTTCTCAAATCTCCTGCTCCCTGATGTCTATGGTGGTGGCCAGGCCTAACCTAGGTCATTGTGTCTCCCTGGCTTCTGGGCTCTGAAAACCATAAAATCTCGAACTTCACTTCCACTGTGGGGTGTAGAGAAACCACACTTCCAGTCAGAATAGCCATGTGGCTTTGATGTCCCCAGAGTTGGAGCTGAGATGCCAAGAAAGTCACCTGTTTACCTACTGTATGTAACTGGACACAGACAGCATGTTCATAGTTCAATACAGAAGCTGTGGGTCCCCAACATAATTGTCCACAAGGGTGGGTTTGGGAAACAGCCCATGCCCCCAGCAATGCCTTGGAGCTGAGAATGCCTCACTCATCTCCTCACCCAGATCACTCAGCTTCTCTGAGAAGGAGCCACTGTTTGTTGGTGGTCTGCAACATCACTCGAGCTTATGACAGGTGTTGTCAGAAGACCCAGCCTAAATTTTCAATGATGTAAAAGGGCAGAGTCTTGGCACAGACCAACCGACAAGCACCAGTCTGGGGAGCCGCAAGTGTGTGTATATCCTATTTGTCTCTAAACAGTACTAAGCTGGATGTTGGGGATTGTTGAGATGAGCTATAATTACATGGGACAGGCCTGAGTTGAAAACAGGTGCTAACTTGGAAAGTAAGGCCCTGCTTCTTTCCCCAGGTAGGAACCTGGTGCACAGACTATTTCATTCTAGGATCCAAACACAGTGCCCCTAAATGTTTGCCATTTGAGAGACCAGCTGCTCAACATGCTGTGGGGCATCAAGGAGATGGGTATATAACTTAGAGCAGCAGCCCTAGGCAATGACGTGGCAACTCTACCATGGGCATCATGCCAGCCTGTGCAGAGACATTGGCTAAGGCAGGCATCCAGTGTGGGTGCAGCCCTTGTTACTGTTCCCAATCACCCCCAGCCTCTCAGGGGTTGAGTGGGACACCCAAGTACAAAAGGCCACCATTCATTAGTTGCAGAAAAGACAACGTCCTTCCCAGGTATTCCCTGTCACCATGTATCCCCGTGTCCAAGGACCAGCATGAGTGAGACAAAGGGATAGGCAACCACACCATCACGGAAATGCAAGGTTTTCTGGAATTATTTGTCCTCAAGGAAGGAAACAATGGCACTGGATTGCTCTTGTGAGTATTTTGAAATGTTTTTGAGCTGTTTCTTAAGCATCTGTCATGTGACTACTGCCTGGGGTGGACAGACGTGAAAATTCAACATTCTTTGAAAACAATGAAGTATTAAAGGTTTGTTTTTAAGGACTTCCTGGTGGACCCTCCACTCTTGTTGCTGCTCCCAAAGTCCATGCCAAGCACACCAAGAAAACAGGGCAAGAGATGCAGGCCAAATGAAAAAGGAAGTACTCTGAGAAAGAGTCAACTCAAGACCTCAGTCCCACTGAGGTAAGAAGAAAGAGGGTCTCGTTGCTGGTACATGGATTTTTGTGGCAGGAACACCCAGTCCCAATGTGTGTGGACAAGCACAGGTGAGGCACACTTCCTCTTATGTAGACTTGGGATGGTTCAGTGGGAGTGTCCTTTTGCCTAGCATCACCATCGCAGGAACCTTGGACCATTAACAACCCTGAGGAGACACCTCTGTTGCCAGAATCTGAGGAGTTCTTCGTGAAGTACAGCCCTAATCATAAGCCTGTGCCTTTATAGTTCACAGTAATACTGGATTCAGGACAGCAGGTATTAGACATCATGGATGCCATAGCCAGATGTAACAAGGAGAATTTTCCTGAAACACAAGTTTTTTTTTTGTTGTTTTTTGTTTTTTGTTTTTTGTTTTTTGCCACAAAGGCTAAATGGCCCCACGGTCTCTACAAAGGGGAACAGAGTGGAGGGTCACAAGGGCGTGAGGGGCATCTGGGTATCTTATCAGCCCCAGTCAAGTGGTGGCACTTCATTCCAGCTCCTTTCCAGTGGAGATGGGTGACCCACACCTCTATGGGCAGCTCTGAGATCAGGGTTCCCTAATGAGTTCATCTCAGAAATGCCGGGACACAAGCCTGAAGTTTGTTCAAGTTCCTGAGGCTCATCCAGAGACTGCTGGCCTTACCAATCATGTGGGTTCCATCACTTCTCTAACACCATAGCCCCAGCCAGGTATGAAGAGCTAATGGAAATCCAACCCTGACAATCGGCGAGAGGTGGGCTCCTGCCAAGACTCCTGTCTCAGGAACTGACAGTTCAGGAGCCTGTCGGTTGTCCAAGGATATCCACCTATATACATCACCAGTTACCTCCAGACACACACATACACAAGCTTTTCTGCTTTTCTTTAACCCTGGAGCCAAGTTATACTGATTCCCAGGGATGCCCCAAACATAAGCAAGGGGTGCACTTTAGGTTATCTGTAGAACAGACGGGGTAGTAGACGGTGTTCAATTTCCCTGGGATGTCACTCATGGAGAAAATTTTGCTGAAACTCTTTGAGTGACACTTTCCTGGCCCTGACCTTTCCTGGTAAAGGTACATATGACCTGACGTCCTGAAGGACTGTGCGAACACAGCAATACCTGATCTCTCTGGTGGGAGTGTCCATCAGTAGGCTATAGTACTGCCACCCCTACCCCTGACAGATCAAGACAGTATATACCCACTGATGCTGTTTGTAATAGGGGACTGAGCAATGTGAGCCTATATTTCAAGGTTTCTTGAAGGGAGGTGTCATTAACGAGACCATGTCTCCTTTCAGTTCCCCCATGTATCAGACATTATAGCCCCTACTGGCAGGTGGCTCTTTACAGTTGACTAACAAAATGTCCATACCCAGGTCCTCTCCTACAACTTCCATTCCCAATACTGTGCAGTCAGCTGAGGACATTGAAGGAGCTGCAGGGAACCACACTGCAGTGATTGATCTAGCCAGTACATTCTTTTCAACATCAATGGCAGAGAAGTCCCAGCCAGGGTCTCTTTTCACTTTATATACCTGTACTGAGCTGCCTGTGGCCAATCTTGACAGCCACACCATCGTCATGATATTTGCACCACCCCCGCTCCCCCAGGTCCAGGGAAGAGGCCTCTAGTTCTCCTGGTCTAGGTGACTGAGGCCCTCTGTCACTGGTCATGCTGCTGTCTTCACACCCCAATTCTCATGTGCACCTCACAGTTTGTGAGGCATGGGAGGTCTACTGTCCTTTTTCAGTTATAAGACCTCTTTCCTCACCTGACCAACTTAGTGAAGAATTTTGGTCAAGTTTTACACCTTGAGATATTAGGCAGAATTATCAGGGAATTTCTGAGCTCTGCCAACTCATGCACAGGTGTCCTGAGAGCCATAGGACACATTATGTAGTCTGGATAATCTTTGCACCATGGGGGTTATGCTGGAACATCTATTGACACTCTGAAGTGGTGTGGACATCAGCTCAAGAGTCTGATTGCCATGTTGTCTTTCTATGTCCCTGAGAGAGACTTCCATGGAAGTTTTGTGGGCCCAAGAAACTGGGTGGAAGAAAAGGCAGAGTGACATCGTTGCTCTTGACATTACAGCCTTCCATTCACCCATTCCTGTGTTGTGATCCCCTGCTCTTCTGGACAGGCATGAAAATTCAGGCTTGTACTCACAACCCTGATGTCAACAGAGTTGATCATCAGACCAATTATTTAATGCACACAGGCCTTAAGATCTGGAGTAGGATCTGGGCCTGACCTCCTGAGCTAACAGCACAGATAATGGAGCAGACACAGTCTGAAGGGTGCCCAGCAACAGTGTGAGGAAGAACAGAAGGAACAATGCAGTCTTTCTATAGTGGAGAAAATCTAGGTTTCATTTTAAAAAGTTTGTTTCCTGGGAGCATAAATATTTGCAATTGTTAGATCTTCTTGGTGGATATACCCTTTAAGAATGATGTAGTGTCTTTCTGTGTCTCTGACTAGAGTCTTCCGCTTAAAATCTAATTTATCTGACATGAGAATTGCTACTCCACCTTTCTTCTGAAGCCTGTTGGCATGAAAGATGCTTCTCCATCCCTTCATTTTCAGTCTGGATGTATCTTTATGTTCCAAAAGTGTCTCTTGTAGACAGCATATGGACAGGTCCTGTCGTTTTATCCAGTCTGCAACTCTGTGCCATTTTATGGAGCATTTAGGTTGTTCATGTTGAGAGTGATTCTTGAAAGCTAAGTTTTTATTGACATCATGTTGCCTGTGAAGTCCTTGTTTCTTTAGGTTCTCTCTGTAAATTTATGTTCTATGTCACTCTTGGGTTCTTTCTTCTTTTATAGAATCCCCATTAGTATTTCTTGTAGTGCCGACTTGGTGGTCACATACTCTTTTAAACCTTGCCTATCTTACAAGCTCTTTAGCTCTCCATCATTTTGAATGTCAGTCTTGTTGGATAGAGTATCCTTGGCTGCACATTCTTCTCATTTAGTGCCCTGAATACATCTTTCCAGCCCCTTCTGGGTTGCCAGGTTTCTGTGGACAGGTCTGATGTTATTCTGACGACCTTTCTCTGTACATGAGGAATCTCTTTCCCCTAGCTGCCCAGAGGACTTCTTGTCTAAAATTAAGATTCATTAATTTCGTAATCAAATGTATGTAGGTCTTTCTAGATTCGTTGATTTAGGGGCTTCCTTTCCACCTCTACGACAGGAATGCTTGTTCCATTCCCCAGATTGGGGAAATTTTCATCCAGTACTTGATCAACTACATCCTCTAGTCTCTTCTCTTTCTCCACCCCCTCAGGGATTCCAATAATTCTGATGTTGAAACATTTCAAGGCATCATTTATTTACCTGATTCTGTTTTCGTGACTTCTAAGCTGTTTGTTCCAGACCTCCTCCAGATCCTTCTTCCCTATCAGTTTGTCCTCTAGATCAGTAATGCCATCTTCTGTCTCAGTTACCCTAGAAATTAGTATATTTAGATTAGATTTTATCTAATTGATAGAGGTTTTAACTTCTGCCAGGTCAGCTCCACTTCCACCATTAGATATTCTATGTTGTCACTAATGGTGCTCTCCAACCTAACCATTGCCTTGATAACTGTTACCCTGAAATCCCTTTCTGACATACTGTTTCTGTACATATGCAATTCTTCTGATGGAGAAGACACAGTATCTGAATTTTTCTATTGTTTGGCATTTCTCCTCATAGTCATTTTGAGAGGTGGTTGATTGTATGTATAGCTGAATATATCAACCACTATCCAGGCAAGGTGCAACCTGGAAAGTTTCAGAACAATCAGAAGTCACCACAAAAAAAGAAAGAGAAAATAAAAAGTGAGAGAGAGAGAGAGAGAGATAGAGAGAGAGAGAGAAGAGAAAATCAGCCAAAAAGACAAAAAGTAAGATTTATAAGATATATAATAAAAAATGAAGAAACAAAAAGAAAAACAAAAGTAAATTTCAAGAAAAAAGAAATACCCAGCAAAAACTATCCCCAAGAATAAGATTTATTTAATACCAGAACAGAAACAAATACGCAGAAACACTAACAGAAGAATAAGAATGGACTGTGGTTATAAATCCTCGATGTGGTTGAGGATGGTTATTTCTGTTCCTCCTAGGTGTATCTTCATATTTTTGTTAAAGACCTCAACTTTCCAGAAATAATGGAGCATTAAAACTGGTTTATATATAGGGATAGTATTGAATATGGAAAAATATTACTTTGAATCTTATATCAATATGTATATTAAAAAAGAAAAGAAAAGAAACACAGTATGTAATGAACAATGTTGAAGTTAAAAAGTCATTAAGGAATATGTTGTATTAAAACTCTAGTTGTATAAGAAAGTAGGTTAAAAATTAAAAGAAACATCAGGATGAATTTTAAAAAGGTATTTATGAAATATACATGTTATAGGGCCACACTGTGAGCTTAATATATTGTTTTAACCGATTGGGTTTTACAGTTCAACCTGTGGTGGTTGTCCTCTTCTTCTTTTGGCTTTTCCTCTGAGGGAAGGGCCTGATTCATTGTTTTCCTGTCAGTCTGGCTTGGGTTGAGTCACCCACCCAAATGTTAACGTGGCTGGACAATTTCTATGTGGTGTAAGAGAATGATCAAGTTTCATTTTTCCATACATTGCTGTCCAATCTTCACAGCAATCTTTACTGAAGAGAATCTTTTTTCCACAGGAAGTTTTTTTGTTGTTGTTGTTGTTTTTTTTTTTTTTTTTTCCCGCTTTGTCAAAGATTGTTTGACCATAGAGTTGCAGGTCCATATCTGGGCTCACTACTCTGTTCCAAAGGTCTATGTGTCTGTTTTTGTGCCAATTGCCATGCTATCATTGTTATAACAGATTTTTAATATACTTTTAAATCAGGCAACTTGATGCCCCTATTTATTTATTCATTTGTTTGTTTGTTTATTTATTTATTTATTTATTTATTTATTTATTTATTATTTTCAGTGTTACAGAATTCATTGTTTATGCACCGCATCCACTGCACCATGCAATACCTGCCCTCCACAATACTCAATAACAGGCTCACCCAACCTCCTCCCTCCCCTAAGAAACCCTCAGATTGTTTCTCAGAGTTCACAGTTTCTCCTGGTTCATCTCCACTTCAAATTTCCCCAACTCCCTTTTCCTCTCCAGCTCCCAATGTCCTCCTTGTTATTTCTTATGCTTCACAAATAAGCAAAACCATATGAAAATTAACCCTCTCTGCTTGACTTATTTCACTCAGCATAATCTCCTCCAGTCCCATCCATGTTGATACAAAAGTTGGGTATTCATCCTCTCTGATGGAGGCATAATACTCCATAGGCTATATGGACCACATCTACCTTATCCATTCATCTGTTGAAGGAGAACCGGGCTCCTTCCACAGATTGGAGACTGCGAAAATTGCTGCTATGAACACTGGGGTACAGATGGTCCTTCTTTTCACTACATCTGCATCTTTGGGTAAATACCCAGTAGTGCAATTGCAGGGTCATAGGTAAACTCTATTTTTAATTTCTTAAGGAATCTCCACACTCTTTTCCAAAGTGGCTGCACCAACTTGCATCCCCACCAACAGTGTAAGAGGGTTACCCTTTCTTCACATCCTCTTCAACAGATGTTGTTTATTGTCTTGTTAATTTTGGCCATTCTAACTGCTGTAAGTTGATATCTCAATGTGGTTTTGATTTGAATCTCCCTGATGGCTAGTGATGATGAACATTTTTTCATGTATCTGATAGCCGTTTGTATGTCCTCATTGGAGAAATGTCTGTTCATGTCTTCTGCCCATTTTTTTACGTGGTTATCTGTTCTGTGTGTGCTGAGTTTGAGAAGATCTTTATAGATCCTGGATATCAGTCTTTTGTCTGTACTGTCATTTGCAAATATCTTCTCCCATTCCGTGGGTAGCCTCTTTGATTTGTTGACTGTTTCCTTTGCTGTGCAGAAACTTTTGATCTTGATGAAGTCCCAAAAGTTAATTTTTGCTTCTGTTTTCTCTGGGTTTGGTAACACATCTTGAAAGAAGTTGCTGTGGCCAATTTTGAAGTGGTCATTTTCTGTGTTCTCCTCTAGCATTCTGATGGGTTCCTGCCTCATGTTGAATATTTTATCCAATTCTAGATTATCTTTGTGTCTGGTGTAAAATAATGGTCAAATTTCATTCTTCTGTATTTAGCTGTCCTATTTTTCCAGCACTATTCATTGAAGAGACTGTCTTTTTTTCCATTGTATATTTTTTCCTGCTTTGTCAAAGATTATTTGACCATAAAGTTGAAGGTCCATATCTGGGCTCTCTACTCTATTCCACTGGTCCATGTGTCTGTTTTTATGCCAGTACCATGCTGTCTTGGTGATCAGAGCTTTGTAGTAAAGCTTGAAATCAGGCAACGTGATGCACCAGTTTTGTTTTTGTTTTTCAACATTTCTTTGCAATTTGAGGTCTCTTCTGATGCCATACATATTTTAGGGTTATTTGCTCCAACTCTTTGAAAAATAACAGTGGAATTTTGATCAGAATGCCATTGAATGTACAGATTGCTCTAGGCTGAATGGACATTTTAACAATGTTTATTCTTCCGATCCAAGAGCATGGAATCATCTTCCATCTTTTTGTGTCATCTTCGATTTCTTTTATGAGTGTTCTTAGCTCCTCGAGTACAGATGCTTTACCCCTTTGGTTAGGTTTATCATCAGGTATGTTATGGTTGTTGGCACTATAGTAAATGGAATTGATTCTCTAATTTCCCTTTCCATATTTTCATTGTTAATGTATAAGAAAGCAATGGATTTCTGTACATTGATTTTGTATCCTGCCACCTTACTGAATTGCTGTATGAGTTCTAGAAGTTTGGGGTGGAGTCTTTTGGGTTTTCCATATAAAGTATCCTGTCATCTGCGACGAAAGAGAATTTGACTTCCTCATTTCCAATACCTTTCAATTCTCTTTGTTGTCTGATTGCTGTTGCTAGGACTTCTTATACTATGTTGTACAAGAGTGGTGGGAGTGCATCTTTGTGTTCCTGATCTCAAAGGGAAGGTTGTCAACTTTTCCCCATTGAGGATGATATATCCTGTGGGTTTTTCATAGAGATATTTTATGAAGTTGAGCAATGTTCCCTCTATCCCTATACTTTGAAGTGTTTTAATCATGAACGGATGTTGTATCTTGTAAAACACTTTTTCCGAATCAATTGAGAGGACCATGTAGTTTTTCTTTCTTCTCTATTGATTTCTTGTATCACATTGATTGATTTGCAAATGTTGAACCACTCTTGCTTCCCATGGATAAATCCCACCTGGTCATGGTGGATAATTTTTAATGCACTGTTGGCTCCTATTATCTAGGCTCTTATTGAGAATATTAGCATCCATATTCATCTGTGATATTCGTCTGAAATTTTTGGTTTTGGTGGGGTCTTTGCCAGTTTTGTGGATCAGAGTAATGCTGGCTTACTTCTGCTTTGATTTTTAAACAGCTTCAGGAGAATATGTATTATTTCTCCTTTGAAAGTTTTGTAGAATTACCCAAGGAATCCTTGAGGGCCTGGGCTTTGGTTTTTTGGGAAGTTTTTGATCACAGCTTTAATCTCGTGACTAGATATTGGTCTCTTCAGGATGTCAATTTCTTCCCGATTCAGTATTGGAAGATTATAGTTTTCCAGGAGTGCATCCATTTCATCTAGTTTGCTTAACTTATTGGCATATCACTGTTGATAATAATTTCTGATGATTGTTTCAATTACCTTGTTGTTAGTTGTGATCTCTCCCTTTGCATTCATAATTTTATTAATTTGGGCCTTCTCTCTTTTCTTTCGGATTAGTTTGGCCAATGGTTTATCAATCTTATTGATTCGTCCAAAAAACCAGCTTCTAGTTTCATTGATGCGTTCTACTGTGTTTCTAGTTTCTATCTCATTGATCACTGCTCTACTCTTGATTATTTCCCTTCTTGTATATAGAGTTGGCTTAATTTGTTGTTGATTCTCCAGTTCTTTAGGGTGCAGAGACAGCTGGTGTATTCTGGATTTTTCTATTTTTGAGGGAGACTTTGATGGCTATGTATTTCCCCCTTAAAACTGCCTGTGCTGTATGCCATAGGTTTTGGACTGAAGTGTCTTCATTCTCATTGGTTTCCATGAATTATTTAAGTTCTTCTTTGATTTCCTGGTTGACCCAAGCATTCTTAAGCAAGGTGGTCTTTAGCTACCACGTGTTTGAATTACTTCCAAATTTTTCCTTGTGGTTGAGCTCCAGTTTCAAAGCACCGTGATTTGAGAGTATGCAGGGAATAATCCCAATCTCAATCTTTTGGCATCAGTTGAGTCCTTATTTGTGACCCAATATGTGGTATATTCTGGAGAAGGTTCCATGTGCACTTGAGAAGAATGAGTATTCTGTTGTTTTAGGGTGGAATGTTCTGTATATGTCTATGAGGTCCATCTTGTCCAATGTGTCATTCAATGCTCTTGTTTATTTATTGATTTTCTGCTTGGATGATCTGTCTATTACTGGGAGTGGTGTGCTAAAATCTCCTACTGTTAATGCATTCATATCAATATGACTCTTTATCTTGATTAATAGTTTTCTTATGTAATTGTCTGCTCCCATATTGGGAGCATAAGTATTGACAATTGTTAGATCTTTTTGGTGGATAGTCCCTTTAAGAATTATGTAGTGTCCTTCTTTATCTCTGACTACAGTCTTTAGTTTAATATCTGACTTATCTGATATGAGAATCGCTACCCCATCCTTCTTTTGAGGCCCATTGGCATGAAAGGTGCTTCTCCATCCCTTCACTTTCAGTCTGGGTGTATCCTGTGGTTCAAAATGGATCTCTTGTAGACAACATACGGATGGGTCCTGTCATTTAATCCAATCTGTAACCCTGTGCCATTTAATGGGCACATTTAGGATATTTACATTTAGAGTGATTATTGACAGATAAGTTGTTATTGACATCATGTTACTGTGAAATCTTTGTTTCTATAGATTTTCTCCATAAATCTCTGTTTAATGATATTCTTTGTTTTTTTCCTCTTTCATAGAACCCCCTCTTAATACTTCTTGTAATGATGTCTTGGTGGTCATATACTCTTTTATACCTTGCCAGTCTTGGAAGCTCTTTATCTCTCCACCCATTTTGAATGTCATCTTGCTGGATAAAGTATTCTTGGCTCCATGTTCTTTTCACTTAGATCCCTGAATGCATCTTGCCAGCCCTTTCTGGCTTGCCAGGTTTCTGTGGACAGGTCTGACGTTATTCTGATGGGGTTTACTCTGTACATAAGGAACCTCTTCCCCCTAACTGCTTTCAAGAGCTCTTGTCTAAAATTATTTTCACAGTCAGATGTGTTGAGGTCTTTCTAGATTCTATGATCTTTGGGGTAGACCTTTATGCCTCTAGTACAAGAATGCTGGTTCCAATCTCCAAATTGGGAAATTTTTCATGGAGAATTTTTTCAATTGTATCCTCAAGTCTTCTTTCTTTCTCCTCCCCCTCAGGGATTCCAATAATTCTGACATTAGAAGGTGTCATGGTGTCATTTATCTCCCTAATTGTGTTTTCATGGCTTCTAAGCTGTTTGTTTCAGGCTTCCTCCTGAGGCTTTCTGTCTATCAGTTTGTCCTCCAGATCACTATTTCTATCTTCTGCCTTAGTTACCCTAGCTGTTAGAGAATTTAGATTAGATTGGAACTCATTAAGAGCATTGTCAACATCATCCCTGGTGGCTTTCACTTCTGCCTTAATCAATTCCATTTTGTCATTAAAGGCTTTCTCCAACCTAGCTATTGCCTGGATAATTGTTACCCTGAATTCACTTTCTGATATACTGTTTATGTCCATATCCAATAGCTCTGATTGTGAAGGCACAGTCTCTAAATTTTGCCTCTGTTGGGCATTCCTTCTCTTAGAACTCTTGGTGAAAGATGGCTGAAGGGATGTGTAGCTGAATGTATAAACATTGGTGCAGGCAAGGTGCACTCTGGAATGCTTCTCAGCAATCAGGAGTCCCCACCGAAAAGAAGGAAAAAATAAAGAGAGAGAGAGAGAGAAATAAAAGGGAAGATCCAGCCCGAATGGGCCCCCATGCCACTTCCTGACAGCACACGGAAGAAGAATGAGGCACAAACAAGTCATCTGCAAGAGAATGGGGAAAGGGGACAACAGTAGAAAAAACTGTCGTTCTGAACAACTCTTCAGTCCTGCTTTTATTAGATATGGACAATAATCAGCAGAAGAGCTGAAAAAGGCCAAACATTAATCATATGCCTTGTAGACAAACAGGAAGGAAAGCAAAATGTGTCTGGTCATGCAGTGTAAAGTTTATAGTTGAGCATGCACATTCAAAGGACGTATATAATTAGCCACATGTGCTCTCAGGGGGGAAAGGGGAGATATCAGAAAAATGAATCAGTCAGCATTCTGCCCTGAGCTGGCTGGGCATCACCAGCTGCTCAGCTGCAAGGCTGTATATCGCTTTCCCCCAGAGGCCTGTTGCCAGTATGGTTTTTTTTTATTTTTTAAGGCTGTATCTAAATGTGCTTGATAACTAGTAAAATTTCCCATGGGTTATATTTTAAGTAGTAATACATTGTTCTGAGGGATAGTTACACCTGCAAGGTAAGATTTATAAAATATAAAAACAAAAACAGAAGAACAAAAAGGTCAACAAAAGTAAATAAAAAAAAAAAAAGAACTCAGCCAAAAGGAACCCAAAATATCAGGTTTATATACTACCATAACAAAAGCAAATGCACAGAAACACTGACAGATGAGAAAGAAGAGAGGGTCATTATAATTCTGAGTGTGGGCAAGGAAGGCTATTTTGATTCTTCCTGGGTGTATCTTGATATCTTTGTTAAAGGACTCAACTTCCCTGAAATAAAAAGGGATTAAAACTCATTTTTATATAGGGGCAGTATTGACAGGGGAAAGAGGTTTGCCTTAAAGCTTATCTCTTTGGGAGGTTTTGATCACAGCTTCAATCTCGTTACTAGATATTGGTCTATTCAGGTTATCAGTTTCTTCCTGATTCAGTTTTGGAAGTTTATAGGTTTCCAGGAATGCATCCATTTCTTCTAGGTAGCTTAATTATTGTTATATAACTGTTGATAATACTTTCTGATGATTGTTTCTATTTCCTTGGTGTTAGTCATGATCTTTCCCTTTTCATTAATAATTTTATCAAGTTTGGTCCTCTTTCTTTTCTTTCTTATTAGTTTAGCCAGTGGTTTATCAATCTTATTGATTCTTTCAAAAACCCAGCTTTTAGTTTCATTGATCTGTTCTACTCTATCTCTAGTTTCTATCTCATTGATCTCTGCTCTAATCTTGATTGTTTCCTTTCTTGTGTGTGGAGTTGGCTTAATTTGTTGTTGATTCTCCAGTTCTTTAAAGTGTAAAGACAGCTGGTGTATTCTGGATTTTTCAGTTTCTTTGAGGGAGGCTTGGATGGCTATGTATTTCTCCCTTAGGACTTCCTTTGCTGTATCCCATAGGTTTTGTACCAAAGTGTCTTCATTCTCATTGGTTTCCATGAATTGTTTACATTTTTCTTTGATTTCCTGGTTGACCAAAACATTCGTAAGCAAAGTGGTCTTTAGCTTCCAGGTGTTTTAATTCCTTTCAAAAGTTTTCTTGCATTGAGTTCCAGTTTCAAAGCATTGTGATGTGAGAATATGCAGGGAAAATTTTCAAACCTTTGGTATCATTTGATCCCTGATTTGTGATCCCGTTTGTGGTCTGTTCTCAGGAAAGTTCTGTGTGCACTTGAGAAGAATGAGTATTCTGTTGTTTTAGTGTTGAATATTCTGTATATAGTTATGAGGTCCATCTGGTCCAATGGGTCATTCAAGGGTCTTGTTTTTCTATTGATTTTCTGCTTAGATGATCTGTCTATTGCTGAGAGTGATTATGAGAGTGATTATGAGAGTAAAATCCCCTAAAATAAATGTGTTTATATCAATATAGCTCTTTAGTTTGATTAGCAGTTGGCTTATATAGTTGGCTACTCCCATATTGGGGGCATAAATATTTACTGTTATTAGGTCTTCTTGGTGGAAAGACCCTTTAAGAATTATGTAGGGTCCTTCTGTATCTCCGTCTACAGTCTTTATCTTTAAATCTAATTTATCTGATATCAGAATCACTACACCAACTTTCTTTTGAGGTCCATTAACATGAAACATGCTTCTCCATCCCTTCACTTCCAGTCTGGATGTACCTTTAGCTTCAACATGGGTCTTTTGTAGACAATGTATGGATGGGTCCTGTCTTTTTATACAGTCTGCAACCTTGTGCCATTTTATGGGAGTATTTAGGCCTTTTACATTGAGGGTGATTATTGAAAGGTAAGTTTTTATTGGCATCATTTTGCCGGTGAAGTCCTTGTTTCTACAGATTGTGTTTCTGGACATTTCTGGTCTATGTCACTCCTGGGTTCTTCCTTCTTTTGTAGAACTCCCTCCTTAATATTTCTTGTAGTGCCAGCTTGGTGGTCACATACTCTTTTAAGCCTTGCCAGTCTTGGAAACTCTTTATCTCTCCATCTATCTCCATCTTTATCTAGTCTTGCTGGATAAAGTATTCTTAGCTGTGTGTTCTTCTCACTTAGTGCCCTGAATATGTCTTGACAGCCCTTTCTGGATTGCCAGATTTCTGTGGACAGGTCTTATGTTATTCTGATAGGCCTTCTTCTGTACATACAGAATCTCTTCTCCCTAGCTGCCCTTAGGACTTCTTGTCTAAAATTATGTTTCATGAATTTCACAATTGTCTGGAGATCTTTCTAGACTCGTTTATCTTGGAGTTTCATTTCTACCTCTAGGTCATGAATGCTTGTTCCATTCCCCAGACTAGGGAAATTTTCATCCAGAATTTGTTTTAATATATTCTATTCTTCTCTCTTTCTCTACCTCTCAGGGATCCCAATAATTCTGACTTTGGAACATTTCATGGTGTCATTTATATCCCTAATAGTGTTTTCATGATTTCTAATCTGTTTGTTCCAACCCATCTCCGGCTCATTCTTCTCCATCAGTTTGGATACAGATACAGAAGGACCCTACAGATCACTAACTCTATCTTCTGCCTCAGTTACGTTAGCTATTAGAGTATTTAGATTAGATTGGATATTACTGATAGCATTTTTTAGTACTGCCAGATCAGCCCTCACTTCCATCCTTAGAGTTTATATGTTGTCATTAATGGTCATCTTCAATCTAACCATTGCCTATATAATTGTTATTCTGAATTCCTTTCCAACATACTGCTTATGTCCATATCCTATAGTTCAGTGGCAGAGGGTGCAGTCTATGATTTTTTTCTTCTGTTGGGTGTTCCTCCTTTTACTCCTTTTTGGTGAGAGGTGGTTGAGGGGATGTATAGCTGAATATATGGACCACCGTGTAGGCAAGGTGCACCCTGGAATGTTTCAGAACAATTGAAAGTTACAAAAAAAAAAAAAACAAGAAAGAAAAAAGAAAAAAGAGAGAAAACACAGCCAAAATGAGCCCTAAATATAAGATTTATAAGGTACATAAACAAAAACAAACAAACAAAAAGACAGAAAAAAGTCAAAGACAAGAAAAGAAAAAGAAAAACCCAATCAAAATGAACCCCAAGAATAACATTTATATGGTACAAAAACAAAACCAAATACACAGAAACACTTACAGAACAATATGATGGGAAGATGGTTATAAACCCTCTATTTGGGTGAGGAATACCCAAAGAATTTTGTTATCTTTGTTAAATGACTCAACTGTACAGAGATATAAGGAAATCAAAACTGGTTTATATATAGGGGTAGTATTGAATAGGGAAAAGAGGATGACCTTGAAGCTTGTCTCTATAAGTATTTAAAGAAGAAAAGTAAAAGAAACAGAGGTATATGTATGAAAAATTTCAAGTTAAAAGTTATTATGGAATATGCTGTATTAAACCCCTTGTTGTAATGGTAAGTAGTTCAAAAAAATTAATAGAACAAGAATCATCAGAACAAATTTAAAAAAAAAGAAAAAATGTTGCATCTATGAATTATACCGGTTTGGGGGCAATACTGGGAGATTAGTATATTTTTCCCCAAATGTTGGGGTTTTATACTTTTATGGGAACTCTGTGGTAGTTGCTCTCTTGTTCTTTTGGCTTGTCTTCGGGGGGGGGGGGGGCTGCAGCATTGTATTCAGGTCAGTCCTGCTTGGGATGAGTCACCCCGCTCCCATCAAGGAGCTTGGCTCTGTGGAAACTGGTTTTTCAGGCTTTTGCTCTCTGGAGGTTTTTGGTCTTTGGTGTTTTCTTTTCAGTTTTTCAGAGGGCTAGAGCAAAGAATTTGTCTGCACTCAGACCTCCGCCCAAGAAAGAAGCCTCAGTCTGCTTCCCTCTTGGTGTCCAGAACACAAAGACTCCCCCTTTGTAAACTCTGCTGAACATCACAGCCTCCCACACGTGATGTGCACCCCCAGTCACTGTCTCAGGGGTTGCCTGAGGCCCCACTTGTCTCTGCACCCCCTGACACTAAAATCATGAGCGATATTTGTCTGGGGGAGTCCAAACCTGGGTGACCGCTTTTGCCTGAACTGCTGTCTGGGTTCCATGTCCACACCTGGTATGATCACACCAAAGCAGAGGCACAGGCCATGGAAGGATGTGGGCCAAGGGTTCCTGACCAAAGTTTGCACCATGTTCTCTCAGGCATGAGTGGGAGTGTGCTCAGACCTCATGGTCACGTGGGCCATGGAAGGCTGTGGCCTGAAGGATCCCGACTTGTGTTTTCACCAGAATCTCTCAGGCACGGGCAGGAGTGTGCCCAGCCCAAGCAGTGCTGTAAGCAGTTGAAAGCTATAGACTCAAGGACCACAGACTGGACACCCCCCGCCAGACTGTCTCTGGCATGGGTGGTTTCCAGCCGTGACCATCCGGGGTCTATGGGCTTAGGCCCATGGCCATGACCACTCAATTCCACCGGTTGCCCCTAAAAAATTTTTGCTCTTTTTGAGTGCTTTTTTTAAAAATGATTTTATTTATTTATTTGACATACAGAGACCACAAGTAGGCAGAGAGGCCAGCAGAGAGAGAGAGAGGAGGAAGCAGGCTCCCTGCTCAGCAGAGAGCCTGATGGGGGGTTCAATCCCAGGCCCCTGGGATTATGACCTGAGTCAAAGGCAGAGGCTTTAACCCACTGAGCCACCCAGGCACTTCTTTTAGAGTGCTTTTAACCAGAGTCTAAGTTAATGCTTGTCCCCATTCACAGGGCACTTTTGTATTGGGGTATTACTTTCTAATAGGTCATTTCTGGTGGCTCCCTTCCCCATCTGTTTATCCCCCATTATCAGTCCGAGCATCCCCACTTCATGTTACCTGTCCACTGATGTCTTCTGCCCCAGTAGAAATCCAGAAGTGTATAATCTTACATCTCAAGCTGTTTTCATGGGTTCAGAGTGTTCTGGTAGATATTTAGCTCAATTTAGGGGATCCATTGAAACAGAGTCTCCTACTTCTCCACCATCTTGCCCCTCAACCTGGATTAAATCCTTTCATGTACTGTATGCCACCAAGGCTATTTCCAAACACTGTAAATATATATATATATATAAATATTTATATATATTATAATATATTTATATTATATTATATTGTATTATATTATAATATATTTATATTATAATATATATAAACATATACTATATATAAATATATAATATATATAAATTATATAAACATATTATATATAAACATATAGTATATATAAACATATACTATAAATATAATCATATATAAATTATTATATAATAATATTATAAATTTATTTTATGTATAAATATATATTTACTATTTTATAATAAATATAAATATTATAAATTTATTATGAATTATAAATATAATATATATTTATATATATTTAAAGTATATATATAATATATATGTTTTTTAAATTTTATATTCAAAATCCCTTTCATTATCATACAGTGTAATATTAGTTTCAGATATACAATATACTGTTTCAACAGTTCCACATAACCCATGCTGTTCATCACAAGTGCACTCCCTATTCCCCAAAACTTATTTAACCCATCCCCCTACCCGCTTCTTCTCTGGTAATCCTGTTTTTTCTCTATAGTTAATAGTCTGTTTCTTGGTTTGCCTCTCTCTCTTTTTGTACATTTTCTCATTTGTTTTGTTTATTAAATTCTACATACGAATGAACCCAGATGGTATTTGTATTCTGACTGATTTATTTCATTTAGGATTGCTCTCTAGCTCTAGCCATGTTACAAATGTCAAAATTTCGTTCTTTTTAATGACTATTCCATTGTATATATGTACCATCGTGTATATTCCATTCTGTCTTCTGAATCCAATCATGTGTTGATGGACACTTGGAATGTTTCCGTAGTTTGGCTATTGTAGATAATGCTGCCATAAACATGAGGGTGAAAGTTTCCCTTGAATTAGTATTACTGTACTCTTTTTTTTTAAGATTTTATTTATTTATCTGACAGAGAGAGATCACAAGTAGACAGAGAGGCAGGCAGAGAGAGAAAGAGGGAAGCAGGCTCGCTGCTGAGCAGAGAGCCCGATGCGGGACTCGATCCCAGGACCCTGAGATCATGACCTGAGCCGAAGGCAGCGGCTTAACCCACTGAGCCACCCAGGCGCCCTAGTATTACTGTACTCTTTGGATAAATACCCACAGTGTGATTGCTGGGTCATAGAGTAGTTATATTGTTAACATTCTGAGAAATTTCCATAGTGTCTTCACAGTGCCTGCAACAGTTCTATGCCCACCAACATTCTATGAGTTTTCTCCTTTCTCTGCATCTTCCCCAATGCATGTTATTTTCCTCTGTTGTTGATTTTAGCCATTCTGAGAGATATGAGATGATATCTCATCATGGTTTTGATTTTTATTTTCATGTTGCCAAGAAGTGAGTATCATTCCAAGTGTCTGTTGACCATATGCAAGTTTTCTTTGGACAGATGTCTACTCATGCTTTCTGTCAATTTTTTAATTGGATTATTTAATTTTTGGAGTTCAGTATTATACTCTATATAGAAAACTCAAAAGACTCAACAAAAAACAAATTGCTAGAACTTGAAAATGAGTTCAGTAAAGTCACAGGATACAAATTAACTTACAAAACTCATTTGCATTTCTATGCACAAATAATGAAGAACAGAACATGAAATCAATGAATCAATACCATTTATAATTACACCAGAAACAGTAAGATACTTAGGAATAGAACTAACGGATGAGTTAAAAGGCCTATTCTCTGAAAACTATAAAACACTGATGGAAAAAAAAATTGAAGAGAACACAAAGAAATGGAGAAATATTCCCCATGCTCACGGATTGAAAGAAAAAAATATTGTTAAAATATCTATATTACCTGGGGCATCTGGGATACTCAGTCAGTTTAGTGTCTGCCCATGACTCCTGTCATGATCTCAAAATGCTGGAAATGACTCACACCTTGGGCTCCCTGCTTCCCTCTTCCTCTCCCTCTGCACCTCTATCCTTCTCATGCACTCTTCCTCCCTCACAGAAATAAATAAAATCTTTAAAAATACATACATACATACATACATACATACATACATACATGAATACATAAATAAATAGATAAACTACTCAGGCAATCTGAAGATTCCATGAAATCTCTATAAATATAGTATCAGTTTTTTTCACAGCACTGACCAAAAAAATCCCACAGTTTGTGTGCAACTAAAAAAAAAAAAAAAAAAGCAAACCCCAAATAGACAAAGAAAACCTGAAAAATAAAAGCAAATCCTGAGGTTCATTATTCTGGATTTCAAGTTTTATTACAAAGGTATCATTACCAAGACAGTATGATACTGGCACAGAAAGATACACATAGATCAATAGAACAGAAAAAAGTACTCAGAATTGGACCCACAACTCTATGGTCAAATAATCATCAATAATGCAGGAGAGACTATCCAATGGGGGGGGGGAACACAGTCTCTTAAAACTAAAAACTGTGGGAGGAGGAGTCAAGATGGCGGAGAATTAGCAGCCTGAGACTACATCAGGTAGCAGGAGATCAGCTCAATAGCTTTATCTAAACATTGCAAACACCTACAAATCCAACGGGAGAGCGAAGAGAAGAAGAACAGCAACTCTAGAAACAGAAAATCAACCACTTTCTGAAAGGTAGGACTGGCGGAGAAGTGAATCTAAAACGACGGGAAGATAGACCGCGGGGGGAGGGGCCGGCTCCCAGCAAGCAGCAGAGCAACAGAGCACAAAATCAGGACTTTTAAAAGTCTGTTCCACTGAGGGACATTGCTCCAGAGGCTAAACCAGGGTGAAGCCCATGCGGGGTCAGCGTGGCCCCAGGCCCCGCAGGGTCACAGAAAGATTGGGGGTGTCAGAGTGTCGGAGAGCTCGCAGGTATTAGAACGGAGAAGCCGGCTGCAGAGACAGAGCCGAGGACTGAACTCTCAGCTCGGGGTTACCTTGAACTGGTCGCGGGCTGGGTGAGCTCGGAGCACGGCTAGAGGCTGGGGATACGGGAGTGATTGGGTGCTGTCCTCTGGGGGCGCACTGAGGAGTGGGGCCCCAGGCTCTCAGCTCCTCCGGGCCGGAGACTGGGAGGCCGCCATTTTCATTCCCGTCCTCCAGAACTCTACAGAAAGCATTCAGGGAACAGAAGCTCCCAAAAGCGACCCCGAGCCGATTACTTAGTCTGGCCGCCGGTAAGGGCGGTGCAATCCCACCTCGGGCAAAGACACTTGAGAGTCACTACAACAGGCCCCTCCCCCAGAAGATCAACAAAATATCCAGCCAGGACGAAGTTCATCTATCAAGGAGAAAGCAGGTTCAATTCCTAAGACAGCAGAGCAATTCCAGAGGAGGAGAAAGCAAAGCACGGAACTCATGGCTTTCTCCCCATGATTCTTTAGTCTTGCGGCTACTTCAATCTTTTTTTTTTCTTCTTTTTTCAATTTTTTTTTCTTTTTTCTTCTTCTGCTAAATTTTTTAAAAACTTTTACCCTTTTCTTTTTTAACGTTTTTTGATTAGTTCATCTAAATATATATATTTTTTCTTTCTTTTTTACATTTTTTTATTTGTTTTATTTTTCAAATTTTTTTCTTTTTTTTTCCTTTTTTTATTCTTTTTTTTTTTTTTTCAGAACCTGTTTTTATCCCCTTTCTCCCCCCCACAATTAGGGGTCTCTTCTGATTTGGTTACAGCGCATTTTTCTGGGGTCTTTACCACCCTTTTAGTAGTTTATTTGCTCCTTCATATTCTCTTATCTGGACAAAATGACAAGGCGGAAAAAATCACCACAAACAAAAGAACAAGAGACAGTACCGAAGGCTAGGGACCTAATCAACACAGACATTGGTAATATGTCAGATCAAGAGTTCAGAATGACGATTCGGAACATTCTAGCCGGGCTCGAAAAAGGCATGGAAGATATTAGAGAAACCCTCTCTGGAGATATTAAAGCCCTTTCTGGAGAAATTAAAGAACTAAAATCTAACCAAGTTGAAATCAAAAAAGCTATTAATGAGGTGCAATCAAAAATGGAGGCTCTCACTGCTAGGATAAATGAGGCAGAAGAAAGAATTAGTGATATAGAAGACCAAATGACAGAGAATAAGGAAGCCGAGCAAAAGAGGGACAAACAGCTACTGGACCATGAGGGGAGAATTCGAGAGATAAGTGACACCATAAGACGAAACAACATTAGAATAATTGGGATTCCAGAAGAAGAAGAAACAGAGAGGGGAGCAGAAGGTCTATTGGAGAGAATCATTGGAGAGAATTTCCCTAATATGGCAAAGGGAACAAGTATCAAAATCCAGGAGATGCAGAGAACCCCCCTCAAAGTCAACAAGAATAGGTCCACACCCCGTCACCTAATAGTAAAATTTACAAGTCTTAGTGACAAAGAGAAAATCCTGAAAGCAGCCCGAGAAAAGAAGTCTCTAACATACAATGGTCAAAATATTAGATTGGCGGCAGACTTATCCACAGAGAGCTGGCAGGCCAGAAAGAGCTGGCATGATATATTCAGAGCACTCAACGAGAAAAACATGCAGCCAAGAATACTCTATCCAGCTAGGCTATCATTGAAAATAGAAGGAGAGATCAAAAGCTTCCAGGACAAACAAAAACTGAAAGAATTTGCAAACACCAAACCAGCTCTACAGGAAATATTGAAAGGGGTCCTCTAAGCAAAGAGAGAGCCTAAAAGTAGTAGATCAGAAAGGTACAGAGACAATATACAGTAACAGTCACCTTACAGGCTAATAATGGCACTAAATTCATATCTCTCAATAGTTACCCTGAATGTTAATGGGCTAAATGCCCCAATCAAAAGACACAGGGTATCAGAATGGATAAAAAAACAAAACCCATCTATATGTTGCCTACAAGAAACTCATTTTAGACGCGAAGACACCTCCAGATTTAAAGTGAGGGGGTGGAAAACAATTTACCATGCTAATGGGCATCAGAAGAAAGCTGGGGTGGCAATCCTTATATCAGATCAATTAGATTTCAAGCTAAAGACTATAATAAGAGATGAGGAAGGACACTATATCCTACTCAAAGGGTCTGTCCAACAAGAAGATCTAACAATTTTAAATATCTATGCCCCTAACGTGGGAGCAGCCAACTATATCAACCAATTTATAACAAAATCAAAGAAACACATCAATAATAATACAATAATAGTAGGGGACTTTAACACTCCCCTCACTGAAATGGACAGATCATCCAAGCAAAAGATCAACAAGGAAATAAAGGCCTTAAATGACACACTGGACCAGATGGACATCACAGATATATTCAGAACATTTCATCCCAAAGCAACAGAATACACATTCTTCTCTAGTGCACATGGAACCTTCTCCAGAATAGATCACATCCTGGGTCACAAATCAGGTCTCAACCGGTATCAAAAGATTAGGATCATTCCCTGCATATTTTCAGACCACAATGCTCTGAAGCTAGAACTCAATCACAAGAGGAAAGCTGGAAAGAACCCAAATACATGGAGACTAGACAGCATCCTTCTAAAGAATGAATGGGTTAACCAGGAAATTAAAGAAGAATTGAAAAAATTCATGGAAACAAAAGATAATGAAAACACAACAGTTCAAAATCTGTGGGACACAAGAAAGGCAGTCCTGAGAGGAAAATATATAGCAGTACAAGCCTTTCTCAAGAAACAAGAAAGGTCTCAAGTACACAACCTAACCCTACACGTAAAGGAGCTGGAGAAAGAACAACAAAGAAACCCTAAACCCAGCAGAAGAAGAGAAATCATAAAGATCAGAGCAGAAATCAATGAAATAGAAACCAAAAAAAAACAATAGAAAAAAATCAATGAAACTAGGAGCTGGTTCTTTGAAAGAATCAATAAGATTGATAAACCCCTGGCCAGAGTCATCAAAAAGAAAAGAGAAAGGACCCAAATCAATAAAATCATGAATGAAAGAGGAGAGATCACAACTAACACCAAAGAAATACAGACAATTCTAAGAACATACTATGAGCAACTCTACGCCAACAAATTGGACAATCTGGAAGAAATGGTTGCATTCCTAGAAACATATAAACTACCACATCTGAACCAGGAGGAAATAGAAAACCTGAACAGGCCTATAACCAGTAAGGAGATTGAAACAGTCATCAAAAATCTCCAAACAAACAAAAGCCCAGAGCCAGACGGCTTCCCAGGGGAATTCTACCAAAGATTTAAAGAAGAACTAATTCTTATTCTCCTGAAACTGTTCCAAAAAATAGAAATGGAAGGAAAACTTCCAAACTCATATTATGAGGCCAGCATCACCTTGATCCCAAAACCAGACAAGGATCCCACCAAAAAAGAGAACTACAGACCAATATCCTTGATGAACACAGACGCAAAAATTCTCACCAAAATACTAGCCAATAGGATTCAACAGTACATTAAAAGGATTATTCACCACGATCAAGTGGGATTTATTCCAGGGCTGCAGGGTTGGTTCAACATCCGCAAATCAATCAATGTGATAAAACACATTAATAAAAGAAAGAACAAGAACCATATGATACTCTCAATAGATGCTGAAAAAGCATTTGACAAAGTACAGCATCCCTTCCTGATCAAAACTCTTCAAAGTGTGGGGATAGAGGGCACATACCTCAATATTATCAAAGCCATCTATGAAAAACCCACCGCAATTATCATTCTCAATGGAGAAAAACTGAAAGCTTTTCCGTTAAGGTCAGGAACACGGCAGGGATGTCCATTATCACCACTGCTATTCAACATAGTACTAGAAGTCCTAGCCTCAGCAATCAGACAACAAAAAGAAATTAAAGGCATCCAAACTGGTAAAGAAGAAGTCAAACTATCACTCTTCGCAGATGATATGATACTATATGTGGAAAACCCAAAAGACTCCACTCCAAAACTGCTAGAACTTGTACAGGAATTCAGTAAAGTGTCAGGATATAAAATCAATGCACAGAAATCAGTTGCATTTCTGTACACCAACAACAAGACTGAAGAAAGAGAAATTAAGGAGTCAATCCCATTTACAACTGTACCCAAAACTATAAGATACCAAGGAATAAACCTAACCAAAGAGACTAAGAATCTATACACAGAAAATTATAAAGTACTCATGAAAGAAATTGAGGAAGACACAAAAAATGGAAAAATGTTCCATGCTCCAGGATTGGAAGAATAAATATTGTGAAAATGTCTATGCTACCTAAAGCAATCTACACATTTAATGCAATCCCTATCAAAATACCATCCATTTTTTTCAAAGAAATGGAACAAATAATCCTCAAATTTATATGGAACCAGAAAAGACCTCGAATAGCCAAAGGAATATTGAAAAAGAAAGCCAAAGTTGGTGGCATCACAATTCCGGACTTCAAGCTCTATTACAAAGCTGTCATCATCAAGACAGCATGGTACTGGCACAAAAACAGACACATAGATCAGTGGAACAGAATAGAGAGCCCAGAAATCGACCCTCAACTTTATGGTCAACTCATCTTCAACAAAGCAGGAAAGAATGTCCAATGGAAAAATGACAGCCTCTTCAATAAATGGTGCTGGGAAAATTGGACAGCCACATGCAGAAAAATGAAATTGGACCACTTCCTTACACCACACACGAAAATAGACTCCAAATGGATGAAGGACCTCAATGTGAGAAAGGAATCCATCAAAATCCTTGAGGAGAACGCAGGGAGCAACCTCTTCGACCTCAGCCGTAGCAACATCTTCCTAGGAACAACGGCAAAGGCAAGGGAAGCAAGGGCAAAAATGAACTATTGGGATTTCATCAAGATCAAAAGCTTTTGCACGGCAAAGGAAACAGTTAACAAAACCAAAAGACAACTGACAGAATGGGAGAAGATATTTGCAAACGACATATCAGATAAAGGGCTAGTATCCAAAATCTATAAGGAACTTAGCAAACTCAACACCCAAAGAACAAACAATCCAATCAAGAAACGGGCAGAGGACATGAACAGACATTTCTGCAAAGAAGACATCCAGATGGCCAACACACACATGAAAAAGTGCTCCACGTCACTCGGCATCAGGGAAATACAAATCAAAACCACAATGAGATATCACCTCACACCAGTCAGAATGGCTAAAATTAACAAGTCAGGAAATGACAGATGCTTGCAAGGATGTGGAGAAAGGGGAACCCTCCTCCACTGTTGGTGGGAATGCAAGCTGGTGCAACCACTCTGGAAAACAGCATGGAGGTTCCTCAAAATGTTGAAAATAGAACTACCCTATGACCCAGCAATTGCACTACAGGGTATTTACCCTAAAGATACAAACATAGTGATCCGAAGGGGCACGTGTACCCGAATGTTTATAGCAGCAATGTCTACAATAGCCAAACTATGGAAAGAACCTAGATGTCCATCAACAGATGAATGGATAAAGAAGATGTGGTATATATACACAATGGAATACTATGCAGCCATCAAAAGAAATGAAATCTTGCCATTTGCGACGACGTGGATGGAACTAGAGCGTATCATGCTTAGTGAAATAAGTCAATAGGAGAAAGACAAGTATCATATGATCTCCCTGATGTGAGGACATGGAGAAGCAACATGGGGGGGTAGGAGGATAGGAGAAGAATAAATGAAACAAGATGGGATTGGGAGGGAGACAAACCATAAATGACTCTTAATCTCACAAAACAAACTGGGGGTTGCTGGGGGGGAGGTGGGATTGGGAGAGGGGGAGGGGGCTATGGACATTGGGGAGGGTAAGTGCTATCATGAGTGCTATGAAGTGTGTAAACCTGGCGATTCACAGACCTGTACCCCTGGGGATAAAAATACATTATATGTTTATTAAAAAAAAAAAATTTGGAAGGGGAGGCGAACCATAAGAGACTATGGACTCTGAAAAACAACCTGAGGGTTTTGAAGGGTCAGGGGTGGGAGGTTGGGGGAACAGGTGGGTAATGGGGAGGGCACGTTTTGCATGGAGCACTGGGTGTTGTGCAAAATGAATGAATACTGTTACGCTGAAAAAATAAATAATTAAAAAAAACTAAAAACTGTGCTCCCTCTGCTTCTCTTCCCTCTCTCACTGTGTCTCTCTGTCAAATACATAAATAAAAATCTTACAAAACAAAACAAAACAAAAAGTTGCTAAAAGTGGACAGCAATATGCAGAAGAATGAAACTAGACCATTTTTTTATACCATACAGAAGAATAAATTCAAAATGGATGAAAAACCTAAATGGGAGACAGGAAAACACCAAAACCCTAATGGAGAACACAGGCAGTAACATCTTTGACATCTTCCATATTCTTTCTAGGTATGTCTCCAGAAGCAATGAAAACCAAAGCAAAACTAAACTTTTTGATCTTAATCCAAAAACCAACCAACCAATAAACAAATAACAAGTTTTGCACAGCAAAGGAAATAATCTGCAAAACTATTTTAAAAAAAAACTATGAAATGAATGAATATATTTGCAAATGCTATATATGATAAATGGCTAGTATCTAAAATATGTAAGCTATTTGTAGTAATTATTTTCACATTTTCAACAAAGCGCATGTACATGGAGCTTAGAACGCTGTCATGAGAGAAGAATTCCTGTCTTTCACATTTTGACATTTGTATTATGCTAAGATCTTACTAAACCTGAGAGTTACCCTCTTAACAACATTTTAACTATACAGCACAGTATTGTTAATTACAGGTGCAGAGTTTTGGAGGACACATCTAAAACTTAATGATCTTGCATGACAGACAATTATACCACTGGAGATGCAACTTTCCATTGGCCCTCCCATAAGCCTCTGGAAACTGTCATTTCACTCTCTGATTTATTGTTATCTAAACCCAAATTCAGCTTCCCATTGTTGGAAGGCCAGTATACAAGAGATGAGTTTTGATTGTGTGAGGGCCTGTATGAGGGCCTGGTTAACCAGAGGAACTTACTTGCAAACCCCGGATATAGGGGCAGGCCAGCCTGGATGGAGACATCCAATCAGTGGCACGTGCATATATTTACTGTGGTGTGTTGCAATCTCATTGGCTACCTGTGTGTGGGCCTGGCTCAACCACCTCTATAAAGGTTAGCCTGTGAGGCTGGGGGTGGGAAGTAGTAGTAGGAGGAGTAGTAGCCATTGGGATAGCAGGGGGGATAGCCGTTGGGGTAGGGTATTAGTAGTAGTAGTCATTGGGGTAGTTGTTGTGTGATAGTCATCGGGGTCGTAGTCATTAGCGTAGTCGTTGGGGAGTGGCCTCATCCTGGGAACAGCCTTGTCAGAGCAGCATCATGGGGAGCAGAGTCTGGGTCATCGGGGTTGTCGTCCTCGTCATCATCGCCTCTTCGTCATTGGGAGCAGCCTCGTCTGGGAAGTGGCCTCATCCTGGGAGCGGCCTTGTCGGGAGCGGCATCATGGGGAGCAGAGTCTGCGTTGTCAGGGTTGTTGTCCTCGTTGTCATTGCCTCTTCTTCCTCGGGCACGGCCTCATCTGGGGAGTGGCCTCATCTGGGGAGCAGCCTCATTTGGGGAGTGGCCTGGTTGCGATCGTCCTCATCACCTCTTCATAAGAGATGGCCCCTACCTGTCGGTTTGATTTTTGATGCTTGGCGTGAAATAAAGCTTTGCTTGACTTTTGCTTTGCATCAGTCTTGTTCCTTTGATCACAGACCCTAACAACTGGAAAGGAATGCGAGCTTTATTCAGGAGGCCAGCCACTTGGGCAGAAGGCACACTCTTCTTCAAAAGCCAACAGTGAGTTTTTTCTGCCTGACCCAGGAAATTTTAAAGGGGGTTTAGAGTAGATGATCAAAGGAGGGAATACAGTGTTTGGCAACACTTCTGGTTCACACCCAGACTGCATGATGCCAACTACAAAAAGTTACCTCAGTCCCGCTGAGCCTTCAGCTGTGAAGGGAACCACATATGCTGCCAAAGTACAGGAAAGAACCACAGTGTTAGGGTTCATAATCAAAGGAGCGAGACTGATTCAAAGCGAAGGCCAAGCAAAGCTTTATTTCGTGCCAAGCATGGAGAATCAAACTGACTGGTCAGGGTCGTTTCTTGCAAAGAGGCGACCCCTCCCTGCCTCACAGACTAACTTTACAGAGGTAGTTTACCCGGGCTATAGACAGGTGGCCAATGAGATTGCAATACACAGAGAAAACTGCACAGTCATGTTAGGTCACACACGGGTGGCCAATTGAATTACAATTAACCCTAGTAGATAGATGCGTGCCCCACTGATTGGATGTCTCTACCTGACCTGACCCGCCCTTGTATCTGGGTTTTGCAAGTAAGTTCCTCTTGGAGGGGCAGGGTCAATCTAAGTTTCTGCATAAACAACAAAATGGATCACTCTGATAAGTAGGCCCTAACACACAGTAGAGAATGAGAGGCAAGAAAACTTCAGTCTTCCCTGTGGTCAGCAGTACTTTCTGTTCTCACCAGCTGGTGTGAGAAAACAAACTTGCAGCTCACCTATCATCATGGAGTACTGGGGAGTATTTTACTCAGTAAGCTCAAAGGAAGATTCAAAATAAAAGCCAAAAAGACCAAATCACTTGCCAATAAATGGCAAACCAGGATAATACAGGTAACATTACAAAGCCATTGTCTTCAATGCCTATAAGGTAAAATTTGCAATGTCTACCTCGACATGCCAACAAAGTAGAAAGGAGTGATCTCCATGGTAAATGATGGGGGTAATCCACAGAGAGTGGACCCAGCAGTACCACAGAAGATGGGACTGGTAAAGGAGTGAATTGCATTATAACTGTATGTCATGTATTCAAGTATATGGAGAAAAGATTAAACGTGATGAAAACGGGGTGCCTCTGGGCCCAACACACTTCCCATGTCCATGAGAGCACTCATGCACATGGCCCACCCATCTCTCACACATCCACCACAGTTGAACTGATGTGCAGGCCCACCCACTGCCACACCCTGTGACTGTGACCTCATCCTCGCAGTTGGCCCCCAGGTGTGGGGTGCTGGTAGCCTGAAGCAACCCTCTGTTTTGTCAGATGCTCTAGGTCAGGCCCTCACTGAGGATCTTCCCTTGATCCATTCTCATTGACAGATATCCCTGAAGAGGGGTCTGAGTCTGGTAGGTCAGGTCACCATGAAGGCATTCCTCTTGCTGCTTGCTCTCTGGGCAGGGCTGGCTCCTGCCCAGGGTTCTCAAGGCCATCCCTCATGGCGCTACATCTCCTCTGAGGTGGTCATTCCCAGGAAGGAGCTGCACCATGGCAAAGGTTTTCGGATGCCAGGCTGGCTGTCCTACAGTCTACATTTTGGGGGCAAGAGGCACATTATCCACATGCGACGCAAGAAACTGTTTTGGTCCAGACATCTGCTGATGATGACTCAGGACGACCAAGGAGCCTTGCAGATGGACTACCCCTTCATCCCTCCAGACTGTTACTACATCGGCTTCCTGGAGGAGATTCCTCTTTCCATGGTCACCGTGGATACATGCTATGGGGGTCTTGAAGGTATCATGAAGTTGGATGACCTCGCCTATGAAATCAGACCCCTCAGCAATTCCCAAAGGTTTGAACACATTGTTTCTCAGATAGTGGCAGACACAAATGCGACAGGACCTACCTATAAACTGGGATATAAGCAGGATATGGACCCCTTTTTCCCTCAAGAAATTGCCATTCCAGACTCCAGGATTAGTAATAGGATCTTTTCCTCCCATAAATCGATGATCAAAGGATTTGCTCAAAGTTCCAATTCAGTATATCGTTTATATAATAATGTAACAACATGCGCAAAGTTTCTGATAGATATGGTTAGTTTAATGGACTCAATATATAAAGGTCTTGATATAAAGTTCCATCTTACTGCAGTCCTAATATTTGATGTAAGTGATCCAGTCAACATGAATGATTATAGATTGCCATCTGGTGCATACCACAGATTTCATGAGACTTATTTGTTCAGAATCATAAATCCTAGTTCATCCTTTGTTGTGGTTAAAGAAGGACCACAAGACTATCAAAATGATCCTGCAGCCTTCAGTTTATGCTCTCCTCGATGCCTGCATATGGTTGGTCACCTGGGAAGACATTATTTATTGTTAGCTGTAATAACTTCCCAATACTGTGCAAGATCCATTGGTCTGCATTTTGATAATCCTGAGTGCAGTTGCCAGAGGAGGTCCAGTTGCATCATGTACAGATATCCTGTGTTGACAGATTCCTTTAGTAACTGTTCTTTTGCACACTTACAAAACATTCTGAGTGTTAACAAGCATTGTCTATTCAATGAAGATGTGATATTCTTTAATACAAGTCTGACACATATACGCTGTGGAAACTCTATAGTAGAGGAGAAGGAGCAGTGTGACTGTGGCTCCATCAAGCAGTGTGCTAGCAACCCCTGCTGTGGTAACAACTGCAAACTTGAAACTGCATTTCTTTGTGATAAAGGACTGTGCTGTACAAACTGCACCTTCTCTGCTGTTGGGACACTCTGTAGACCAATCCGAAATATCTGTGACCTTCCAGAATATTGCAAGGGGGGATCTTCTGAGTGTCCTGATAATTTCTACATGCAAGATGGAACCCCCTGCACTGAAGAAGGCTACTGCTATCATGGAAACTGCACTGACCGTACCATGCACTGCAAAGAAATCTTTGGTGCAAACACTGTGGAAGGGCCAGGTGCCTGCTACCGAATTAATAAAAAAGGCCACCGATTTGGACACTGTAAAAGAGAGTTTACAGCCAGGAAATTTATTCGTTGTGGGGACCAAGATGTCAAGTGTGGAAGGCTGCAGTGTACCAATGTCACTCATCTCCCTCAGTTGCAAGAACATGTGGGCTTCCATCAGTCTAAGATTTCAGGTGTCTGGTGTTGGGGATTGGACACACATCGCTCCACAGGAACAATTGATGTTGGTCATGTGAGACCTGGTACTCCCTGTGGTCATGGAAAGTTCTGTGACAATTCTGCCTGCAACGGTACTATAGGTGAAATAAATTATGATTGTTTCCCTGAGAAATGCCATCGCAGGGGAATTTGCAACAATAACAGGAACTGCCATTGTCATGTAGGCTGGGATCCACCATTCTGTGAATTGCGAGGTAAAGGAGGAAGTATAGACAGTGGAAACCCTCCAAGAAGAATGCGGTCAATCAGACAAAGTCATGAATCGGTGATATATCTGAGAGTGGTCTTTGGTCGCATTTATGCTTTAATAGGTTCGCTCCTCATAGGTGTCGCCACCAATGTAAGAACTATCAAGATAATTACAGTTGCAGAAGAGATAACTCATAAAGCCAATCCATAAGTCATTCTCCCGACCCCTGAACAACAATAGGCAATCCATCCAAAGGAGGTGGAAAAGCTGACATCCACGTTTCCAGGGGTCTGCAGTAGACACAGTTTTACCAACACACATCACCCGATTCTCACACTAAGTTTGTGATAGGTCACTGACCAGCATTCTGAAGTAAACTTTGAAAAGTGCATGGTGGTCTTGTCTCCTTATTTTTGTTAGCCTGTAAGGCCTCAGATGAACCTGAGACACTGTCCTGAGTACCTGAATGAGGGGCTGGGACTTGAGCTGAGATTCCTGGGTACATAATTAAGGGAAGTTGCTACAGGCTCCTGCAGGGAAAAAAAATTCATGATCTTTCTGCAAAACAGTGCTCTTGAACACTGAGGTTTTCTCATTTTCTAGGTAATGTCTCCTTCTCCAGTCCCAAAGTGTGTTCAGGATGATGTAGTGCTACTCCCTAACTCTGCTCCCTGTCTCACACTGGGGTGCATGTGGGCAGTAGGGGAGGGTGACTGGGGTGTGATCCAACCTAGTGCAAGCTATGCTATCATGGAGAGTAAGTTTCTGAATTCAGGAGACTGTGACCATGATCCTGAACGTTATGTTCCATGAAATCAAACAGAAAGGTAGACAGAAGTGCCCACTGATGATTCTGGCATCCATTTGGAGCCTTGAGAAAGTTTATCCCTCCCTTCCCTCTTAGTTTGCATTTCAAGGAGCTGAACGGTGACTGTAGGTAGATCATGGTTAATAACAAATGCCATTCTTCAGAGCAATACTCTGGGGTGTAAAGCCAGTCTATGTGTATCTAAATGATCTTCAGTGCACTATAACTCTAGATTGTAGTGTATAATTAATAAGGATAAAATTGGAGGGGGAGATGAACCATGAGAGACTGTGGACTCGGAGGACCTAACTGAGGGTTTTGGAGTGGAGTAGGGTGGGAGGTTGGGTGAGCTTGCTGGTGGGTATTGTGGAGGGCATATATTGCATGGAGTACTGGGTGTGGTCCATACACAATGAACTCTCAAACACTGAAAATAAATTTAAAAAAATAAAAATTAAAAAAAGGAAAGTGGGGGCGCCTGGGTGGCTCAGTGGTTTGGGCCACTGCCTTCGGCTCGGGTCGTGATCTCAGGGTCCTGGGATCGAGTTCTGCATCGGGCTCTCTGCTCGGCGGGGAGCCTGCTTCCCTCTCACTCTCTCTGCTTGCCTCTCTGCCTAATAAAATCTTTAAAAAAAAAAAAAAGGAAAGTGACACTCTATCCAGAGGAATTCTAACCATTATATGAAAACTTAAATTTTTCAGATGAAGTAGAAAAGCCTTAAAGTGTGGCTTCAATATAATTATTCAGCCAACATCTGCTCCTTGGCTTCAATTCTGGCATCAGCATTTGAAAGTCCAACTAATAAAACACCACTTAAAGGAGGAGTCAAGATGGCGGAGAAGTAGCAGGCTGAGACTACATCAGGTAGCAGGAGATCAGCTCGATAGCTTATCTAAACATTGCAAACACCTACAAATCCAATGGGAGATCGAAGAGAAGAAGAACAGCAACTCTAGAAACAGAAAATCAACCACTTTCTGAAAGGTAGGACTGGCGGAGAAGTGAATCTAAAACGACGGGAAGATAGACTGCGGGGGGAGGGGCCGGCTCCCGGCAAGCGGCAGAGCAACAGAGCACAAAATCAGGACTTTTAAAAGTCTGTTCCACTGAGGGACATTGCTCCAGAGGCTAAACCAGGGTGAAGCCCACGCGGGGTCAGTGTGGCCCCAGGCCCCGCAGGGTCACAGAAGGATCGGGGGTGTCAGAGTGTCAGAGAGCTCGCAGGTATTAGAACGGAGAAGCCGGCTGCAGAGACAGAGGCGAGGACTGAACTCTCAGCTCGGGGTTACCTTGAACTGGTCACGGGCTGGGTGAGCTCGGAGCGCGGCTAGAGGCTGGGGATATGGGAGTGATTGGGTGCTATCCTCTGGGGGCGCACTGAGGAGTGGGGCCCCAGGCTCTCGGCTCCTCCGAGCCGGAGACTATGAGGCCGCCATTTTCATTCCCGTGTTCCGGAACTCTACGGAAAGCGTTCAGGGAACAGAAGCTCCCAAAAGCGAACCCGAGCCGATTACTTAGTCCGGCCGCCGGTAAGGGCGGTGCAATCCCGCCTCGGGCAAAGACACTTGAGAGTCACTACAACAGGCCCCTCCCCCAGAAGATCAACAAAATATCCAGCCAGGACGAGGTTCATCTATCAAGGAAAGCAGGTTCAATTCCTAAGACAGCAGAGCAATTCCAGAGGAGGAGAAAGCAAAGCACGGAACTCATGGCTTTCTCCCCATGATTCTTTAGTCTTGCGGCTACTTCAATTTTTTTTTCTTTTTTCAATTTTTTTTTCTTTTTTCTTTTTTCTTCTTCTGCTAAATTTTTAAAACTTTTACCCTTTTCTTTTTTAACGTTTTTTAACTAGTTTATCTAAATATATATATTTTTTCTTTCTTTTTTATATTTTTTCTTTATTTGTTTTATTTTTTAAATTTTTTTATTTTTTTTTTTCTGAACCTCTTTTTATCCCCTTTCTCCCCCCCACAATTTGGGGTCTCTTCTCATTTGGTTACAGTGCATTTTTCTGGGGTCTTAACCATCCTTTTAGTATTTTATTTGCTCCTTCATATTCTCTTATCTGGACAAAATGACAAGGCGGAAAAAATCACCACAAACAAAAGAACAAGAGACAGTACCGAAGGCTAGGGACCTAATCAACACAGACATTGGTAATATGTCAGATCAAGAGTTCAGAATGACGATTCGGAACATTCTAGCCGGGCTCGAAAAAGGCATGGAAGATATTAGTGAAAACCTCTCTGGAGATATTAAAGCCCTTTCTGGAGAAATTAAAGAACTAAAATCTAACCAAGTTGAAATCAAAAAAGCTATTAATGAGGTGCAATCAAAAATGGAGGCTCTCACTGCTAGGATAAATGAGGCAGAAGAAAGAATTAGTGATATAGAAGACCAAATGACAGAGAATAAGGAAGCCGAGCAAAAGAGGGACAAACAGCTACTGGACCATGAGGGGAGAATTTGAGAGATAAGTGACACCATAAGACAAAACAATATTAGAATAATTGGGATTCCAGAAGAAGAAGAAACAGAGAGGGGAGCAGAAGGTCTATTGGAGAGAATCATTGGAGAGAATTTCCCTAATATGGCAAAGGGAACAAGCACCAAAATCCAGGAGATGCAGAGAACCCCCCTCAAAGTCAACAAGAATAGGTCCACACCCCGTCACCTAATAGTAAAATTTACAAGTCTTAGTGACAAAGAGAAAATCCTGAAAGCAGCCCAAGAAAAGAAGTCTCTAACATACAATGGTCAAAATATTAGATTGGCGGCAGACTTATCCACAGAGAGCTGGCAGGCCAGAAAGAGCTGGCATGATATATTCAGAGCACTAAACGAGAAAAACATGCAGCCAAGAATACTCTATCCAGCTAGGCTATCATTGAAAATAGAAGGAGAGATCAAAAGCTTCCAGGACAAACAAAAACTGAAAGAATTTGCAAACACCAAACCAGCTCTACAGGAAATATTGAAAGGGGTCCTCTAAGCAAAGAGAGAGCCTAAAAGTAGTAGATCAGAAAGGTACAGAGACAATATACAGTAACAGTCACCTTACAGGCTAATAATGGCACTAAATTCATATCTCTCAATAGTTACCCTGAATGTTAATGGGCTAAATGCCCCAATCAAAAGACACAGGGTATCAGAATGGATAAAAAAACAAAACCCATCTATATGTTGCCTACAAGAAACTCATTTTAGACGCGAAGACACCTCCAGATTTAAAGTGAGGGGGTGGAAAACAATTTACCATGCTAATGGGCATCAGAAGAAAGCTGGGGTGGCAATCCTTATATCAGATCAATTAGATTTCAAGCTAAAGACTATAATAAGAGATGAGGAAGGACACTATATCCTACTCAAAGGGTCTGTCCAACAAGAAGATCTAACAATTTTAAATATCTATGCCCCTAACGTGGGAGCAGCCAACTATATCAACCAATTTATAACAAAATCAAAGAAACACATCAATAATAATACAATAATAGTAGGGGACTTTAACACTCCCCTCACTGAAATGGACAGATCATCCAAGCAAAAGATCAACAAGGAAATAAAGGCCTTAAATGACACACTGGACCAGATGGACATCACAGATATATTCAGAACATTTCATCCCAAAGCAACAGAATACACATTCTTCTCTAGTGCACATGGAACCTTCTCCAGAATAGATCACATCCTGGGTCACAAATCAGGTCTCAACCGGTATCAAAAGATTAGGATCATTCCCTGCATATTTTCAGACCACAATGCTCTGAAGCTAGAACTCAATCACAAGAGGAAAGCTGGAAAGAACCCAAATACATGGAGACTAGACAGCATCCTTCTAAAGAATGAATGGGTTAACCAGGAAATTAAAGAAGAATTGAAAAAATTCATGGAAACAAAAGATAATGAAAACACAACAGTTCAAAATCTGTGGGACACAAGAAAGGCAGTCCTGAGAGGAAAATATATAGCAGTACAAGCCTTTCTCAAGAAACAAGAAAGGTCTCAAGTACACAACCTAACCCTACACGTAAAGGAGCTGGAGAAAGAACAACAAAGAAACCCTAAACCCAGCAGAAGAAGAGAAATCATAAAGATCAGAGCAGAAATCAATGAAATAGAAACCAAAAAAACAATAGAAAAAAATCAATGAAACTAGGAGCTGGTTCTTTGAAAGAATCAATAAGATTGATAAACCCCTGGCCAGAGTCATCAAAAAGAAAAGAGAAAGGACCCAAATCAATAAAATCATGAATGAAAGAGGAGAGATCACAACTAACACCAAAGAAATACAGACAATTATAAGAACATACTATGAGCAACTCTACGCCAACAAATTGGACAATCTGGAAGAAATGGATGCATTCCTAGAGACATATAAACTACCACAACTGAACCAGGAAGAAATAGAAAACCTGGACAGGCCCATCACCAGTAAGGAGATTGAAACAGTCATCAAAATCTCCAAACAAACAGAAGCCCAGGGCCAGACGGCTTCCCAGGGGAATTCTACCAAACATTTAAAGAAGAACTAATTCCTATTCTCCTGAAACTGTTCCAAAAAATGGAAACGGAAGGAAAACTTCCAAACTCATTTTATGAGGCCAGCATCACCTTGATCCCAAAACCAGACAAGGATCCCACCAAAAAAGAGAACTACAGACCAATACCCTTGATGAACACAGACGCAAAAATTCTCACCAAAATACTAGCCAATAGGATTCAACAGTACATTAAAAGGATTATTCATCACGATCAAGTGGGATTTATTCCAGGGCTGCAGGGTTGGTTCAACATCCACAAATCAATCAATGTGATACAACACATTAATAAAAGAAAGAACAAGAACCATATGATACTCTCAATAGATGCTGAAAAAGCACTTGACAAAGTACAGCATCCCTTCCTTATCAAAACTCTCCAAAGTGTAGGGATAGAGGGCACATACCTCAATATTATCAAAGCCATCTATGAAAAACCCACCGCAAATATCATTCTCAATGGAGAAAAACTGAAAGCTTTTCCGCTAAGGTCAGGAACACGGCAGGGATGTCCATTATCACCACTGCTATTCAACATAGTACTAGAAGTCCTAGCCTCAGCAATCAGACAACAAAAAGAAATTAAAGGCATCCAAACTGGTAAAGAAGAAGTCAAACTATCACTCTTCGCAGATGATATGATACTATATGTGGAAAACCCAAAAGACTCCACTCCAAAACTGCTAGAACTTGTACAGGAATTCAGTAAAGTGTCAGGATATAAAATCAATGCACAGAAATCAGTTGCATTTCTGTACACCAACAACAAGACTGAAGAAAGAGAAATTAAGGAGTCAATCCCATTTACAATTGTACCCAAAACTATAAGATACCTAGGAATAAACCTAACCAAAGAGGCTAAGAATCTATACACAGAAAATTATAAAGTACTCATGAAAGAAATTGAGGAAGACACAAAGAAATGGAAAAATGTTCCATGCTCCTGGATTGGAAGAATAAATATTGTGAAAATGTCCATGCTACCTAAAGCAATCTACACATTTAATGTAATCCCTATCAAAATACCATCCATTTTTTTCAAAGAAATGGAACAAATAATCCTAAAATTTATATGGAACCAGAAAGACCTCGAATAGCCAAAGGAATATTGAAGAACAAAGCCAAAGTTGGTGGCATCACAGTTCCGGACTTCAAGCTCTATTACAAAGCTGTCATCATCAAGACAGCATGGTACTGGCACAAAAACAGACACATAGATCAGTGGAACAGAATAGAGAGCCCAGAAATCGACCCTCAACTCTATGGTCAACTCATCTTCAACAAAGCAGGAAAGAATGTCCAATGGAAAAATGACAGCCTCTTCAATAAATGGTGCTGGGAAAATTGGACAGCCACATGCAGAAAAATGAAATTGGACCACTTCCTTACACCACACACGAAAATAGACTCCAAATGGATGAAGGACCTCAATGTGAGAAAGGAATCCATCCAAATCCTTGAGGAGAATGCAGGCAGCAACCTCTTCGACCTCAGCCATAGCAACATCTTCCTAGGAACAACGGCAAAGGCAAGGGAAGCAAGGGCAAAAATGAACTATTGGTATTTCATCAAGATCAAAAGCTTTTGCACGGCAAAGGAAACAGTTAACAAAACCAAAAGACAACTGACAGAATGGGAGAAGATATTTGCAAACGACATATCAGATAAAGGGCTAGTATCCAAAATCTATAAGGAACTTAGCAAACTCAACACCCAAAGAACAAACAATCCAATCAAGAAACGGGCAGAGGACATGAACAGACATTTCTGCAAAGAAGACATCCAGATGGCCAACAGACACATGAAAAAGTGCTCCACATCACTCGGCATCAGGGAAATACAAATCAAAACCACAATGAGATATCACCTCACACCAGTCAGAATGGCTAAAATTAACAAGTCAGGAAATGACAGATGCTGGCAAGGATGCGGAGAAAGGGGAACCCTCCTCCACTGTTGGTGGGAATGCAAGCTGGTGCAACCACTCTGGAAAACAGCATGGAGGTTCCTCAAAATGTTGAAAATAGAACTACCCTATGACCCAGCAATTGCACTACAGGGTATTTACCCTAAAGATACAAACATAGTGATCCGAAGGGGCACGTGTACCCGAATGTTTATAGCAGCAATGTCTACAATAGCCAAACTATGGAAAGAACCTAGATGTCCATCAACAGATGAATGGATAAAGAAGATGTGGTATATATACACAATGGAATACTATGTAGTCATCAAAAGAAATGAAATCTTGCCATTTGCAACGACTTGGATGGAACTAGAGCGTATCATGCTTAGTGAAATAAGTCAATCAGAGAAAGACAGCTATCATATGATCTCCCTGATATGAGGACATGGAGAAGCAACATGGGGGGTTAGGGGGATAGGAGAAGAATAAATGAAACAAGATGGGATTGGGAGGGAGACAAACCATAAATGACTCTTAATCTCACAAAACAAACTGGGGGTTGCTGGGGGGAGGTGGGATTGGGAGGGGGGGAGGGTGCTATGGACATTGGGGAGGGTATGTGCTATCGTGAGTGCTGTGAAGTGTGTAAACCTGGCGATTCACAGACCTGTACCCCTGGAGTTAAAAATACAGTATATGTTTATTTAAAAAAAAAAAATTTGGAAGGGGAGGCGAAGCATAAGAGACTATGGACCCTGAAAAACAACCTGAGGGTTTTGAAGGGTCAGGGGTGGGAGGTTGGGGGAACAGGTGGTGGGTAATAGGGAGGGCACATTTTGCATGGAGCACTGGGTGTTGTGCAAAAACAATGAATACTGTTACGCTGAAAAAATAAATGAAATGGAAAAAAAAACACCACTTAAGTAGCACAAAAAAATGTATAAAGGAATAACAAAATTTTTATTTTAAATTGTCATATAATTATAATGCCTTTTTAACTCCTCATGCAATACAGGTACATCATAGAGTATTTGAAATAATAAAAAAAAAATCTCACAAAATAAAGGCTTCGTGCTTCTCCCAGCATGCACAAAAAAAAAACACATTTAGCCTATGGCAATATTTGTCCCCAGTGATTTACTGAATACCTATAGCTTGTGCTGCTTTGTATGCATTATTTGAATCTTATCCTGTCTTCCCCAAATACATTTTGATGTCCTATCTTTGAGCTTCCTTCCAATTGCTTACATTCTGTCTATATTTAATATCTTCTGGTCCATTTTTGTGCTAGATAATTCTGTTATTTTAGTGGTGAATTCCAATGGCAAATGTAAATGGAAATTAAATACCCACTCACTGTTGTGTCCTTGGAATGGTGATGGTTAATGGCAAACCTCCTCACACTATGTCCCCATCCTCCTCCTGTGCCATCCCCAAGCAGACCTCCCCTGATGGGAAGGTCTCTCTGTCAAGGTCACCTCCTTTCTCCTTAAGGTTCATCTGCACTTCAAACGCACTGTTTGGAGGCAAGACTTCATTACACAGTCATCTCTGTTTTCTGTGTTTTTCTTTTTCTGATTTTTTATCATTCCATCATGCTTCCTGGCATAGCTAATGGCTTATGGGGGCAGGCCAAAGTGACTCTGTATGAGAAAATGTGAAACTTCTGGGTCATATGACTTTCCATCAGGAAAGAACATCTCCACAGACACCACCCCCCACCTATGAGGCAGAGTAAAAGCAAGCTACAGTGCTCCGTCAGGAACTGATGTGTGTGGGTAGCTCTGTTAATGGTTTACCTTATGCACAGGGCACTCAGTGGCTCAGGCTCTCGCCTGAGCTGTTTTTCCTCAGGAGGTCATAAAGTCCAAAACTGACCTAATCTGACCAGAGACTACAGAAAGCTAGGCTTAAGTTTGTTTTGTTATTTCTTTCCTAAATACATTCTTTTCAAGATGTTGTGTTTTCAGACACCATTGTCTGCAGTAAGCATAAATTTAAGATGTACAAGGTGTTGATCTCTTGCATTTATATATTGCAATGTAATCACCACTGTGTGGTCACATAACATTTGCATCACATTACATAATATTTCTTTTTGCAGTGATAACTAAGACCTGGTCTCATAAAGATCTTCAAGATTACAGTACAGTATTGTTGACCATGATTACTATGCTTCACATTTGATCTCTAGGAATTATCTACTAGCTGCAAGTTTGTACCATTACATGACATTTCTCTAATCCCCCCATCTCTCCACTCCTGGAAACCACCTTTCTACAAGTTCAGGATTGTTATTTTTTTTAATTCCACATATAAATGATAACACACAGTAATTGTCTTCTTCTGACTTATTTCACTTAGCATAACGCCCTCAAAATCAATCTGTGGTGCCTCAAAGGGCTTGATATTCCTCTCTCTCGAGGTTAAGTTGTATATATACCACATCTTCTTTAGTCATGCATATGTTGACAGACACTTGGATTATTGTCATGTCTTGGCTTTTGTGAGAAATGTTGCAGTGAACACGGGGTAACAGATACTTCTTTAATATACTGTTTTCATTTCCTTTAGATATAGTCCCAATGGTGGAATTGCTGGATCATATAACAGTTTATTTTGAAATTTTTTGAGCATCCTCCATACTGATTTCCACAAGGGCTGCCACAATTTACATTCCCATGAACAGTTCATGAGGGTTCCTTTGATCCACATCCTTGCCAACACTTGCCATCTATTGTCTTTCTGATAATAGTCATCCTGACAGGTGCATGGTGGTATCTCATTGTGATTTTTATTTACATTTTCCTGATGATTAGTGACACTGAGCGTTTTTGTTTTTTTTTTCCATGAACCCATTGATCATTTGGAAGTCTGTGGCTTTGCAAGTTCCTCGGGAGCATCCCAGGTATAACCTGAACCTGGTCCCAGTATTCAGAGGAAAAGGAGATACCAAAGACTAGAGGCAGCTTCCTCCAGGTTGGTAAGCAACAGTTTTAAGGAGTAAATGAACTTATTTACAAGCCTTGTCTTGGGCACCCACACAGTGAGTAGTTTTCTGCACCCACCTACCAAAACGTAATAGTTTTTTTTTTTCCCATTTTATTTATTTTTTCAGCGTAACAGTATTCATTCTTTTTGCACAACACCCAGTGCTCCATGCAAAACGTGCCCTCCCCATTACCCACCACCTGTTCCCCCAACATCCCACCCCTGACCCTTCAAAACCCTCAGGTTGTTTTTCAGAGTCCATAGTCTCTTATGGTTCGCCTCCCCTCCCTAATAGTTTTTTTTTAAGATTTTATTTATTTATTTGACAGAGAGAAATCACAAGTAGACAGAGAGGCAGGCAGAGAGAGAGAGAGAGAGAGAGGGAAGCAGGCTCGCCGCTGAGCAGAGAGCCCGATGCGGGACTCGATCCCAGGACCCTGAGATCATGACCTGAGCCGAAGGCAGCGGCTTAACCCACTGAGCCACCCAGTGGCTCATAAAACTTAATAGTTTTTATGTGGAAGCCTAAACTGGATTTAGTCATACATACTATTCAGATGATCTCAGCAACACATCATTGTCTCAAGGTCTGACCTTGGAACAGCTTCTGGGAACACTCAAACCAATGAGAGCACACATTCTGATGATGTGGAGGAAATGAGGTAGAGCCTCCTATTGCCTGGGTTTAGTTCTTGGGGCAACCAGTGGCCATGTCCTCTCATTGACCTTCCCCCAAACATTACATTTTGTAACCAGCTCTTACAATTTCATAGGACCCCTCCTCCAGAATGTACCCTGAGCAGTGAGCAGAGGGATTTCATAGCATGAGGATGGCTCCTGTGGTGGCTCTCTGGCTGCATTGGAGGCACACACCGCATCTACAACACAGGCACATGCCATGGAAAATACAGATTAAGCAGTGATTCCCAAAAGTAGTGGCAACATTTCCATCAAGAGCTCTGTGATCAAAATCATTGATTGATTAACTTCTCCAGGCTGGGGGTAGGATCATAAAGGGCATTTACTTGTGGGATGTGACATGTAATAAATGTGATATAGCAGCAGGATAATCAGGTATGAACACACAGCACTCCATTTGATAAATGGCACAGGCTCTCCTTTGTGAGGTAATAGGGCCCTATTTTGAAAGAGTTTTCTCTAACACAATCTTTTTAATGTTCTGTAAAGAATTTAGTAAGGATGTCTCCATATACTATACAGTCCTCTAGGCAATGGAGGGGACAGCAATGTACCAGTGGAAAACAGAGTGTGCCCATTAGCCTTAAGGAGAGGGAATTGTGCAGCTGTTGTTACCCTGGGGTGAATTATCCCCCGTGACCAGAGAAAACCCTGTGCAACAGCCAAAGAGCTAGAACTTCCTTATGTCCTGCTTTTTTCCTCAGTCTTCTTTCTCAGTCTTACTCATGACCTTTGAAATGTGATCCCTGATCAGTCTGTTTGGCAAGGGTGTCCACAACACAACACTCAACCCCTCTAATTCCCTTATAGTGTCAGCCTGGTTCACAGAGTGATAGGGGACAGCTTGAGTTAGGCCAGATGCAGTGTGCACAGAGCAACCTCAATCAGAAGGAAGGGACTGATACAACCAATTTGACAATATCTCACCAGTCAAAAGCTGTGGATGGACCCAGAATTCTCTGGAAGATGTTCTATGTGGTGTTTAGAACACACAGGAGAGGTTGTTACTGCGTTAAGCAAGGTGCTGTATTTTAAGGATAACAATGCATCCTTGGAAATAGAGCATTCCACTTGGCGGGCAATTCTTTCTATGCAAACAACCTACTGAAGTGTTAGTTGCTAAGATTAGATCATATCTGCACTAAGGCAATATCTTCCTTCTTGCCAGATGATGTCAATGACTTGTGAACTGGGACATGGAAGACAGTGAGGACCACTTCAAGCACCTGAACGTGAACCCAAATATCTCTTAATATATCATGACTCCACAAGGGCTTATTTTTAATTATCCACCCCTTGGCCTACCATTGTGTCCTTTAAGACAGCCCTACTGCAAGGGCAATGGTTTAAGAGCTAGGGCACAGGTATTGCCACCAGCCAGACCACTCAGAGCTCAGTCCACTGGCTGCTATAGTTTTGTTAGTATCGGGACGGATAGTGCCACTGACTATGAGGATGTATTGTTTTGAATAGATCCATCTGCATACCAAGAATCAGAGGGAATTTCTCCCACTTGATTTATATAGGGGTGCAGGGACTGCCTCTCAAATAAGGACTGGGGCATTTAGAGCATCTATATAGTGTGCAGGACCTAAGAGCACTCACATTTCTAAGACAAGGGGATTGTGGGTAGGGCATTTCCTGTTACAGAGACATATGCCTTTTAGTCAGATCGGGGATTTGTGCTATGGCAGGGGCGGGTCAATGGTACATATTCTCATGGAACCCCTTGATAGGCTGGGACATTCTTGCAGTGATACACTATTTCTTCATGAGATGCTTTACCTGGAGAAGGACTGTGCATACTGGAAGGAGCTGTTGCTCTATGGGGTCATCCTGAGCTCACAACACCATCCAGAGCTAATACCAAAATGCAAGTTACTCCGTCCCCTTGTGTTGCTTCTGCCATAGCACCCATCCCATGCCCTCCAGAATCACAGACACAGATACCTCCTCCTTGGGAGATGTCCCCAACTCTAATAAGGGTTTCACTGGAATTTCCACCTTCTCAAAAGTGGCTGGCTTTTCTGAGCCATACAATCCCACACACACCTTTCCTATACCAGGTGATGTAATTTTCCCATTTCCCCCAAATCAGCAGTGGATTTCCAATATCATAAGTACCTTGCCCCACAACTGTGTTCAGCATGTCCCATACCAGGGACTGCAGGAGGACTGAATAATCTTGGTTTGTATTTCTGTAGTAAGTGTGACCTGATCAGGGCTTTCAAAGACAGGAGAATGTCTTGTCTTTTTCATTCCCAATTTCCTAAGCATTTGTTGTATCACTTCTATAGGTTTTTAGGGTCCCACATGCCCAGAAACATCCTTTTCACTGGGCATACTCCCTGTAAGCTCCCAGTTTATAAGGGACTGAGTACCTGAATCCCCTGAGTGCTGTGCAGCAGGGTGTGTGGTGATGTTGCTCATCTCCTCTGCCTCCTGCCCTGTTGGAGAGATGGCATCACCCCAGATATTCCATAGCTACACCAAACATGCCCAAATACTTTCCCTGCCCTTCTGCTGAAACTCAACAGCCATGTCAGTAACCTCAGCAGGAGTGTATTCTCTCCTCATGAGTATCTCCTCCATTGGGCGCTGCCCCACTGGCTGAGGATGTTGTTGTGCTTTGGTTTTCCTTTGTATCACAAGTTGGGATGGCATGGAACACTTGATATGTTTTATCATTGATCATCAAAACATCCTGCTCTCTATTTTTATCATGTGGCCTGGATTCTACCTCTTAACACATCAGTCAGTCTTTGCAAAAGTTCTTGGACATTCACCTGCCCATGTGTACACTCTCCTTGCTTTGCAACACCAGCTTATATTCCTACTTTCTCATCTTGTCTGCTAGGCCCGAGGCTAGCAGAGGAATGAATAACCTCATGTCGTTCTCTAGTTTAAATTGAGCTCAGCCTCTATATAATCAGGCTTTCATGGCTAGACAAACTGCACACAGTAGAGGCCATACCACTAAGGCCATCACTCGTTTCCTTTCTTTGCTGCATTTCCTAGAACAAGTGCATGGGATTGGCTGTCATTTTGGGGTGTCCATGTATTCATGAGGGTGTCTCCAAGCCTCTAAACATACGGGCCATCCCTCACCACATAGGAGTCCATAGAAAACTCGGTATTTACCCCACAAATGCCACATTCCCATTTCATTAGTCTCCTGGCTGGCTCACCAACTGTTGGTTTGTGTAAGGGCCTATTTATCCACAGTGACTCCATCTTGGTTAAAAGCCATTTTGTTGTTGTTAAGTAAAACTTAAACTGACCCTGCCACCCCCGCCAGAGAAACTTACTTAGAAACAAATCTGGGAAACCAGTAAAATATGGTTGGACAATTCCTAATAACAGAGATCAGAATACAAGGACAAGTCAGGCCAGGTCAGCCAGTTCCTAATTACAGAGCCCAGAATACAAGGACGAGTCAGGCCAGATGGAGACATCCAATCCATAAGAAGCACACATACTATCTCCCTAACCACCAAAAAATGTAAACCCCACCTTTTGGGCACCAAACTTGAGCACCAATTCTGACCAGAGTAATAGGTAGGGTAAATTGTAATTCAATTGACCACCTGTGTGTGGCTTAACGTGACTATGCAATGTTAAAATCTCATTGGCCACCTATGTATGGCCGGGCTTTTGCTCTATAAAACTTAGTCTGTGAGGCTGGGAGGAGTCGCTCTTTTAGAGGTGGCCCTGACGGGTCAGTCGACTCGAGCCTGTAAAGTGGGGGTGGTCGCTCTCTTTGGAGACAGCCCTGCCCGGTCAGTCTGACTTCTAATGCTTGGCATAAAATAAAGCTTTGCATAACTTTAACTTTGTTTCAGTCTCGTTCCCCTGGCCTATAAGTCTGACTTCTAATACTTGGCATAAAATAAATCTTTAAAAAACTTTCACCTTGCCTCAGTCTCGTTCCTTTGATAACGGACCCAACAGTTTGCAACTTTGCAGACAGCTGTCTGGTATACACTTTTTATTTGTTTGTTTGTTTCTTTCTTTCTTTCTTTATTTTCTTTTCAGTGTACCAGAATTCATTGATAATTGACTCGCATATCTTGATGACGTCCCAAAAGTTCATTTTTGCTTCTGTTTCCTTTGCCTTTGGAGACATTTCTTGAAAGATGTTGCTGTAGCCTGAATAGACCAATATCTAGTAACGAGATTGAAGCAGTGATCAAAAACTTCCCAAAAAACAAGAGCTCAGGACCTGATAGATTCCATGGAGAATTCTACCAAACATTGAAAGATGAAATAATACCTATTTTCCTGAAGCTGTTTCAAAAAATAGAAAAAGAAGGAAAACTTCCAGACTCTTTCTATGAAGCCAGCATTAGCCTGATCCCCCAACCAGGTAAAGAACCTATCATAAAGGAGAATTTCAGACCAATATCACTGATGAATATGGATGCCAAGATTCTCAACAAGACCCTAGCTAATAGGATCCAACAGTACATTAAAAAGATTATCCACCATAACCAGGTTGGGTTTATCCCTGTGATGCAAAGTTGGTTCAACATTCGCAAATCAATCAATGTGATAGTCCAGATCAATAAGAGAAGAGAGAAGAACCACATGGTCCTCTCATCTGAGGCAGAAAAAGCATTTCACAAGATACAGCATCCGTTCTTGATTAAAATGCCTCAAAGAATTGGGACAGAGGGAACATTCCTCCACTTCATAAGATCTATCTATGAAAAACCCACAGTGAATATCATCCTCAGTGGGAAAAAGCTCACAGCCTTCCCTATGAAATCAGGAACATGACAAGGATGCCCACTCTCACCACTCTTATTCAACATAGTACTAGAGATTGGGAGGGAGACAAACCATAAATGACTCTTAATCTCACAAAACAAACTGGGGGTTGCTGGGGGGAGGTGGGATTGGGAGAGGGGTAGGGGGCTATGGACATTGGGGAGGGTATGTGCTATCATGAGTGCTGTGAAGTGTGTAAACCTGGCGATTCACAGACCTGTACCCCTGGGGGTAAAAATACATTATGTGTTTATTAAAAAAAAAATTTGGAAGGGGAGGCGAACCATAAGAGACTATGGACTCTGAAAAACAACCTGAGGGTTTTGAAGGGTCAGGGGTGGGAGGTTGGGGGAACAGGTGGTGGGTAATGGGGAGGGCACGTTTTGCATGGAGCACTGGGTGTTGTGCAAAAACAATGAATACTGTTACGCTGAAAAAATAAATAAAATGAAAAGAAAAAAATGATAATAAGAATTCTGGGATATTTGTAATGTCTCCTATGTCTCCATGCAAACCTGTAAGACTAATTTGTTACTGACTTTTTAAAAATAAGGATATTTTTCTCTGTTGCTCAATGTACTATTTATCTCAAAACAGAAAAAGTTACTGAATTTTATTTTTGTAACACATTCATGGTTTTCATCTGATTGACACAAACTAACCTTCTAGCTAATATTTGCAATAAAGCTTACAATGTCCATGGCAAAAAAAAAAAAAAAAAAAAAAAAGAAATCCTAGCAACAGCAATCAGAGAACAGGAGGACACTGAGCAATTTGGACCTGCACAGAATCCTCTGAGCAAGAGAAAACTGCATGCACCCCAAGCAACTCCCACTTTCTGCAGTCCCCCTGGCCTCAAACCCAGAGTCTGATGTGCAGCCTGACCAGGGCAGTCAACTAATCTCTGGAGGAAACCCAGGGGCTAACACCCTGTCTTACTGTAACCCTCAACTCAGCCCCCCTAGGAGCCAGTTGTGCACTGGCAGATCAGGCCTGCCATTCACCTAGGCCCTAACCCTAACCCTAGGTTGGGTTTTCAGGCTTTTGCCCCAGAGGTCTGGCCACCAAGCCCTTCAGATTGGGGAGCCCTGAGCCACATTCCAGTGCTCCGCCTGCCACCATGAGGACACTGAGCCATTTGGAGTTGTTGAAACCCTCAGAGTGGGAGAAACCTGCATGATATCCACATTTGGCAACCCACCTGCCAAAACTCTGAAGCTGATGCACTGCCTGATCAACACCCTCAATTAACTCCCCCACCCGGGGTGCCTAACTCAGTGCCTGCAGTTCATGCCTGCCATACCCCTAGGCATTACCCTAACACTAATTGGGGTTTTCATGCTCCCATCCCTAGAGTCCTGGGCCCCAAGCCCTCCCAAATGATACATCCTGAGTCACACACCAGGACTCTACCTGCCACCCTCAAGGACACCACAATGTTTGCAGCACAGATCACTCAGACTGGGGAAAATATACATACACACCTGAGGCCACCTCTAATTTTTGTAGCCCCCCATCACAAACCCAGAGCTAACACACTGCCTGACTGGTGCCCTCACTCAGCCCCTCAGGGAGCTCACCACAGCAATGGCAGATCGGTCCTGCCATGCCCATAGGCCCTCACCCTAACCTTAGTTGGGGTTTTCAGGCATCCGTCCCCAGAAGCCTGGCCCACTAGTCCCTCCTGATTGGGGAATCCTGGGTCACACCGCAGGATGCCACTGCCACCCAAGAGGAAACCGTGCCATTTGAAGCTGCACTGACCCTCAGAACTGGAGAGACCTGCATGCCTCCCTGAGGCCATACAAAAGTTTGGTGGCCCATTGTCAACAAACCCTGGGGCTTATGCACTGCCTGACCCCCTCTTTCAATTCAGACCCTGGGGATTCTACCTCAGGACTGGTGGTTCAGGTCTGCCATGCCCCTAGGCCCTAACCCAAACCCTAGGTGTGGTTTGCAGGCTTCTGTCCCAAGAGGCCTGGCCCCCACACCATCCCGATTGGGGCCCCATGAGATGTGCCAGAACTCCGCCTGCCACCAGAATGACACTTAGCTATTTGGAGTTTTGTAGAACCCTAAGAGCGGGAGAAACCAGCTTGCCACCCTGAGGACACCCTAACTTCGGCGACCTGCTGGACACAAAAACAGAGTCTGATGCATCATCTGACCACTGCCCTCACCTCAAACCCCCGGGGAGCCCAACGCAGCAATGGCAGATCAGGACTCCCTTGTCCCTAGGCCCTAACCCTAATCCTAGCTTGGGTTTTCAGGCTTCCTCCTCCAGAAGACTGGAACACAAGCCCTCAAAATTGAGGACACTTGAGTCACAAGGCAGGTCTCCACCTGCCACCAAGGAGGGTAAGGTGCTGTTTGGAGCTGCATCGAACCCTTAGAGCAGGGAAGCCAGCATGCCTCCCTGAGGCCACCCACACCTTCAGTGCCCCCCCCATCCATAAAGCCGGAGGCTTATTGCTGCCTGAGCCTGCCCTCAACTCACCATCCCTGCGAACCCGTCTCAGTGCTGGCAGATCAGTACTGCCATCTCCTAGGTCCTAAACCTAACCCTAGGTTTTGCTTTCAGGCTTCCAACCCTAGACACCTGGCTTCCAAATCCTCTCATTTGGGGACCACTGGGCCACATACAGGACTCCACCTGCCACCTAGGAGGTCACCGTGCCGTCTGGAACAGCACAGAACCCTCAGAGCAGGAAAAAAAACTGCATACCTCTCTGAGGCCACCCGCACCTTTGGCAGCCCCCCTGGCCACAAATCCGGTGGCTGACATGCAGCGTAACCTCCGTTCTCAAGTTAGCACCCTGGGATTCCACCTCATTGCTGGCAGATCAGGCCTGCCATGCCCTGGGCCCTAACCCTAGTTCTATGTTGTGCTATCAGGCTTCCATCCCCAGATGCTAGGCCCCCAAACCCTCCACATGGGGACCACTGAGACACATACCAGGACTCTGCTGGGCACCCTGGAGGAAATTGCGCCATCTGGTGCTGCATAGAACCCTCAGAGTGGGAGAAATCTGCATTCACCCATGAGGCCTCTCCAAATTCTGTGCCCCCCTGGACACAAACCTGGAGTCTGATGGGCCACCTGACCCCTGATCTTAACAAAGCCCCTGTTAACCTGCTTCAGCCACAGTAGATTGGAACTGATATGCCCCTCGAACCTAACCCTAAATCAAGCATGAGTTAGGAGGCTTCCATAGTCAGAGGCCTAGCCCCCAAGCTGTCCTGATTGGGGACCTCTATGCAGCACCACAGGACTCCACCTTCCACCCAGGAGGAAGCTGTGCTGTTTGGAGCTGCGCACAACCTTCAGACTGGGAGAAAACTGCATATCACAATGAGGCCACCCCCAAATTCATGGACCCACAACCACAAATCCAGGGCCTGTTGTGACACCTGATCCCTGTCACCCACTGAGTGCCCCGGGGATCCTGTCTCAGCACAGGCAGAATGGAACTGCTCCCAGGAATCAGAGCAGGTGTGCAGACTTTAGGTGGGAGGTGCCTGCTTATCCGCACCTGACAACTCTTCTTCCCTCTGGCTCCACGAGACCTGAAGTTTGGAAATCAGTGTCTGAATCCATCATGCAGCTTGTCCCAGGACGTCAGGGTTCAGAGAAAACAGCAGGCCCATGGGGCACAGTGGCACACCCACGCCAGCATAGGAGGTAAAACTTCTCTTTCACCCCCAACATCCTGGATTTTCTATCATCTCCAGTGTAGCCCAAAAGTCCTGAGGTTCTGCCTACCTTCATCCAGGGGTCTCCTTCATCTAGGGGGCTTGGGGTTAGGCCCCTTGGGATGGAAGCCAGTATACAGACCTTGGGATAGGGTTCTTGTGCTCAAGAGGCATGTCTAGGGTGGCATATTCTGCTTCTTTCACATGGATGCACTCCAGTTTTATTATGGGTTCATCTGTTGAAGTACATCCTGATTTCTTTAAGGTTTTAACCATGAGATATAGAGCTGTGTGCCTAATTGCACAAGAGGTTTTGTTTGGAATTAGCTTTTCAGAGCTGTCATCCAAATACTAGAATTATGCTTGTTGGGTCCTAAGGTGAGACTTATTTAGCTTTGGATAAAAACTGCCAAACCATTTTCTGAAGTGGTCCTACATGCAATTCCCCAGTGTGAAGGACACTTGCCATTATTTCTCACCTTCCAGCAACCAATATTCTTGCTGTCTGTAGTTTAGCATTTCTAATAGGGGTGTCATGCTCTCATTGCTTTTTTTTTTTTTTTAATATACTAATATTATTTATTTTTTTTTCAGCGTAACAGTATTCATTCTTTTTGCACAACACCCAGTGCTCCATGCAAAACGTGCCCTCCCCATCACCCACCACCTGTTCCCCCAACCTCCCACCCCTGACCCTTCAAAACCCTCAGGTTGTTTTTCAGAGTCCATAGTCTCTTATGGTTCGCCTCCCCTCCCCAATGTCCATAGCCCGCTCCCCCTCTCCCAATCCCACCTCCCCCCAGCAACCCCCAGTTTGTTTTGTGAGATTAAGAGTCATTTATGGTTTGTCTCCCTCCCAATCCCATCTTGTTTCATTTATTCTTCTCCTATCCCCCTACCCCCCCATGTTGCTTCTCCATGTCCTCATATCAGGGAGATCATATGATAGTTGTCTTTCTCCGATTGACTTATTTCACTAAGCATGATACGCTCTAGTTCCATCCACGTCGTCGCAAATGGCAAGATTTCATTTCTTTTGATGGCTGCATAGTATTCCATTGTGTATATATACCACATCTTCTTGATCCATTCATCTGTTGATGGACATCTAGGTTCTTTCCATAGTCTGGCTATTGTAGACATTGCTGCTATAAACATTCGGGTACACGTGCCCCTTCGGATCACTATGTTTGTATCTTTAGGGTAAATACCCAGTAGTGCAATTGCTGGGTCATAGGGTAATTCTATTTTCAACATTTTGAGGAACCTCCATGCTGTTTTCCAGAGTGGTTGGACCAGCTTGCATTCCCACCAACAGTGGAGGAGGGTTCCCCTTTCTCCACATCCTCTCCAGCATCTGTCATTTCCTGACTTGTTAATTTTAGCCATTCTGACTGGTGTGAGGTGATATCTCATTGTGGTTTTGATTTGTATTTCCCTGATGCCGAGTGACGTGGAGCACTTTTTCATGTGTCTGTTGGCCATCTGGATGTCTTCTTTGCAGAAATGTCTGTTCATGTCCTCTGCCCATTTCTTTTTTTTTTCTCATTTTATTTATTTTTTCAGCGTAACAGTATTCATTCTTTTTGCACAACACCCAGTGCTCCATGCAAAACGTGCCCTCTCCATTACCCACCACCTGTTCCCCCAACCTCCCACCCCTGACCCTTCAAAACCCTCAGGTTGCCCCAACCTCCCACCCCTGACCCTTCAAAACCCTCAGGTTGTTTTTCAGAGTCCATAGTCTCTTATGGTTCGCTTCCCCTCCCCAATGTCCATAGCCCGCTCCCCCTCCCCCAATCCCACCTCCCCGCAGCAACCCCCAGTTTGTTTTGTGAGATTAAGAGTCATTTATGGTTTGTCTCCCTCCCAATCCCATCTTGTTTCATTTATTCTTCTCCTATCTCCTTTTTAAAAAAAAATATTTTACTTATTTATTACTTTCTTAAAGATTCCTTTATTTTTGTGAGAGAGAGCATAGCATGAGCATGAGTGGGGGTTGGGGGGAGATGTTGGGGAGGGGCAGGGATAAGCAGACTCCTGGCTGAGCGGGGAGCCCAATGTGGGACTTGATTGCAGGACCCTAGGATCATGACTTGAGCCAAAGGCAGATGCCTGACCAACTGAACCACCTAGGTGCTTTCATTGTTGTTGTTGTTTTTTTAAGATTCTATTTATCCATTTGAGAGAGTGAGAGCAAGAGAGAGAGCACAAGTGGGGTGAAAGGCAGAGGGAGAAGCAGACTCTTGGCTGAGCAGGGAGCCCAACCGGGGCTCGATCCTAGGACCCTGGGATCATGGCTGGAGCTGAAGGCAGACGCTCAACAGAGGAAGTCACCCAGGTGCCGGGTCTCTGTTGTTTCTGTTTATAGTTTCCTAGTGACAGAGGACGTCGAGCATATTTCATGCGCTTGTTTGTCATCTGCACATCTCTGTCTTGTCATCTATGCAGACACGTACCATTTTCAATTAGGTTATTTTCTTTCTGTCCAGTTCTGAGAGTTTGTTTGTGTATTTTAAGTACGAATCCTTTATCAGATATGTTTTGAAAATATTTTCTCCCAGTCTGTGGCTTGTCTTTTAGTTTTCTGAGTGGGGTTCTTCACAGAGGAGAAGTTTTAATTTTAGAAAGTTCATGTTACCAATTTTTTTTTCTTTTGTGGACTGATCTTTGGTGTTGTGTGTCAAAAATCCTCACGAAACCCATGATCGTATAGATTTTGTTTTCTTTTTGATATTTTGATGGTTTTGCATTTTGAATTTATCTACAATTTTGAGTGAATTTTGATACAAGTTGTAAAGTTTGTACCTGCATTTCATTTAATTTCATACAGTTTCCAATTAATTGTTCCTATTTCTGCAGATGTCAGGGGCTTGGGCTTGATTGCAGTTTGGACTTGCAAAATCTAATGGATTCAGCGGCCCAGGGAGGGAATAGGCGCCTCCACGCAACCGAGGGCCCCGCCTCCCGCACCGCTTCCACCGCCGGCAGGGGGCGCCCGAGCACAGCTGCCTGACCGGTGCGGAGCATGCGCGTGGCTTCTGACGGCGTCCGACCTCCTCAGCGCCTGCGGTGGGGGCTTCTGGAGGGGGCGGGCGGGACCGCGCTGAAGGGGGCCGCTGGGGAGGACGTGGGGCTGCGTCCACGCTGACGGGAGCCTCCTCAGGCCCCGCGGCGGGAGGAGAAGGTGAGCAGAAGCCGCCGGATGGGGACCGCCGAGGGGGTGCGTGCTTGCAGGACCCCGCGGAGGAAGAGCGCGCTGTGTAGACGGTGCGGCTTCCGTGGCTTTCTGTGCGGCGCGTGGCCTCCCGCGGGGCTGTGGGGTCCCCCCCTCCGGGCTCGGATGCGCCCGGGTCGCGGCTGTTTCCGTGCGCCGCGGACGTGGTTCTGGGTCTCCTCAGCCGGTCCGGTCTGGCCGCCCCGTCGGGGCTCGCGCTCCCCCCGGACCCCCGCCTCGGCCCCGCGCGTCCTTCCCGTGTCCACACCCTCTGGACCCTGCAGGCTCGGCCTCCCTCCGGAAGTCTGGCGTCATCTCTGCTCCTGCGACCTGGTGCTGCTGGTGTCGGGAAGCACCGTGTCCTCTGCGGTGACCTCGGATCCGCGGACCGTGTCGCCGCCGTCCAGAGACACGTCATCCCCGCACGCAGACCCCCACTGTCGCTTCTGAACCACACCTGCCCCGTCGCGCGGGTTGCTTCGGGTGGTTGACCCCAAACAGCGACACTGCCACACGGAACCCCAACGGAACCCTGGGTGAGGAAACCCTGACGGCGCCTGCAGTGGCCTCCAGACCGGACTCCCCTGTGCGCCCGACCCCGATGGGTTTAAGGGGCACAGAAGGCTCCGGTTTGAGCGATACTGCCACAGGGTTATGTCACTGGGGCCGTTTTCGGGGTCCGTGCGCGTGGTGACATGCGTCCTCCGTCGTGTTTTCACGGTGATTAAACATGACAACACAGACCGCTTCGGACACGGTGGGTGCCAGGTCCGCAGCCTCGGCCGAGGTCACGTGCTGCACGTCATTCTCCAGAACGTTCTCCTCCTCCTCGAGGGGGACCGTGTGCATGAGACATCGACTCCCCGTTCCCTTCCCTCGGCCCTGCAGCCGCATCCGACTGTGTGTCCCAGACACCTCCTCCAAGGGGGTCCCGGTGTCCGTCCTTCCAGACACCTCCTCCGGGTGGGGTTCTGGTGTCTGTCCTTCCATGAGCACCAGCGTCCGGTCCTTGTTCCGGACTTCAGAGTGGAGCCGGCAGCCTTCAGACGTGCGCGTGGTGTTTGCCGTAGATTTATGAGAAAAATTACCCCCATTCCTGCTTTCGTGAGTGGTTTTATTTTTTAAAGAGAGAGGGAGAGAGAGAGAACAAACTAGGGGAGGGGCAGAGGGAGAAGAAGAGAGGGAATCTTTTTTTTTTTTTAAGATTTTTATTTATTTATTTGACAGAGAGAGATCACAAGTAGGCAGAGAGGCAGGAAGAGAGAGGGGGAAGCAGGCTCCCTGCTGAGCAGAGAGCCCCAGGTGGGGCTCAATCCCAGGACCCTGAGATCATGACCCGAGCTGAAGGCAGAAGTTTAACCCACTGAGCCACCCAGGCGCCCCTCGTGAGTGTTTATATCCGCAACAGACATCGGATTTTTGCTCAGAACCTTTTTTGCATCACTTAGTACAACCATATGTTTTTACTTAAACATTCATTGTGGTGCGCAACATTGTTTCACTCTATTGAACAACCCTTGAGACATTTCTGAAGAGACACTTGCTTATGGTGCACAATGTATTCATCAGCTCTTGCTTTTGCGATCTTTCTGATCAGTTTTCTTGCTCTTATTTTAATTAACGTATAGGAATGTATTTGCTGATTTTGTGATGATTTCATTGGGGTTGGTATTAGTGGTTAGGATGGAGGTTAGGGTTAGGGTTAGGGTCTCCCTGTCCTCACCCACACAGAGCTCATTCTCCTCCAGTAACCAGAGTGATCTTTCTGGAACATAATCTTCGGGCCCCTCTGTGGTTTGCTCCCCTCCCCCACCCAGCCTCACCTCTCCCACTGGGACCCTCCCTTCTGTGGGCACCCAGGAGTGTGGTTTCCCACAGGTGCCTCAGGCTGGAATCCAAGCCTTTGCATATGCTGTGCCCTCTGCCAGGAGCAATGTTCTCTCCTCCTGCCTCATGTCTGGCTTGTTTCCCCATTGGCTGAGCCTCAATTTGCCCCCTGATGACCTGGCTTATGCCTGCTGGGCTTGATTGTGCTCCCCCCCCCCCACTTAAATGCAGGGCTGCATGGGTTTCCAATCTTCTAAGCCTTAGAGTCCCTTTTGTAAGATGGGGTGCTGATGGCCCCCATCTCTGGAAGCAGAAGGTAGGGGGGCCCCATAGGCAGACTCAGGACAGTGAGAGAGAGAGTGGGAGAGTGGCTGTTGCTTAAAATGGCCCAGAGCCTGCCCCCTTGAAGAAGGTGCACATGTTCACAGCCCCCAGCTGCCAGCCTCTGGCAATGAACCTCCTCACACCCTGTCCCCTGTTCCTATAGCTACATGGTCTTCCTGGACCTTTTCTTGCAGACAGTGGAGAAGACCATCATGGTGGGACACAGGGTTATCTGCTACACCTTTACTGACCAGCTGGCTGCTGGGACCTTGTGCCCCTCCCCTGCCAGGGAGGCCTGGAAGGTGGTGGTCCTCGAGGTCTGTGGTGCCCCACACTGGCAGGATATGTCCATGCAGCACATGGTGATGGTCAGCTGCTTCTGCGAGCAGCACTTCCTCCGCTAGGTGGATGATTTGGTGTGCAGGTATAGACCGGAAGTTCTGTGACTGCATGGGTGTGGAGATCCTCTCCCCCCTCTTTGGCACTCTGTACCCCAATTCCTACTGGGCAGCCTGCAAGGACTTCAGCTACGAGTGCCAGCCATAGTCCCAGGCTCACATCCCCAGGGATCAGGGCAACATTTACTACATGGGGGACTTTTTTTGGGTATCGGTGGTGGAGGTTCACTGACTGACCTTGGCCTATCACCATGCGATGGGGGTCGACCTGGCCAATGGGATGAAGGCCATGTAGCATGACAAGAGCCACCTGACCAGGTATCTTCTGGACCACAAGCTCACCAAGATACTATCCCCAGAGGACCTTTGGCACCTGCAATGGCTGGGCTATCCCCTGGAGGACCTGTGGTACTCATAGCTGCTGGGCTGTCCTGGAGGACCTGTGGTACTCATAGCTGCTGGGCTGTCCTGGAGGACCCGTGGGACCTGTGCTGCCACGCTGTCCCCTGGAGGACCTGTGGTACGCACAGCTGCTGGGCTGTCCTGGAGGACCCATGGGACCTGTGCTGCCGAGCTGTCCTCTGGAGGACCTGTGGTACACACAGCTGCTGGGCTGTCCTGGAGGACCTGTGGGACCTGTGGATGCTGGGCTGTTCCTGGAGGATCTGTGGTATCCGCAGCTGCTGGGCTACCCATCACCCCTTTCCCCATCATGGAGAAGCTGAGATACATGGCTGTGCCCAAGAATCACCCGGGCACCAGGAACATGTGAGGGGCTGCCCCCCTTTCCATCAGGAAATGCTGCCAGTGGATCCATCAGAACAGGTTCCTTCTTCTGTCCTCTTGAGGGAGACTGGGAGGCCCAGATGTCCAGGGCCCCCAGCCACACCTGCATACAAGAGACCTGCCTGGGGACACAAGTTCCTCTCTTTGTGGTCACTACATTTTGATAACTTCTGGGTCATTTACAGCTGTGAATGGCTCCAGTTTTAGGTCAGATGTTTTTTTCTGTGTCAATGCTGAGCATCATCTTTAAAAACAACAATTGAGAGAAAAGGTTTCCTCCCTGGTTCTAAACAGACACATCTTGGTGGGGCTGGGAGTGGCCCTGCAGCTGCCATGGAGCCAGAATGGGCCTTGGCTGGGTCTTCCCTCCCAGTCCCATGGGGCTTCAGGGTCAAGGGGGTGCCAAGCCACCTGTCAGACCCCCCAGTCCCCTGACTGCCAGAGGCCTTGGCTGTGGCCGCTAGCTCAGCCTCCAGGAGAATGGAACCCTCTGGGTTATATGTGGTTTCTGCCTTGGTTTTAAATGGCTATTTCTGTGCTGGTGTTTGTAAAATGGGGGCACCGTCTCCGTCTGGATGCAGGTCCTGTTGGGATTCCTCAGTGCCCAACAGTGGGTTTGCCCTTGTGCCCTCATCTGCCTGCATTGTGTCTTAGCAAGCATTCACTGAGTGCCTACTGTGAGCTCAGTCACCAATATGGGGCAGAGTGTGAGAGCGAGAACTAAGATACAGGAGCCCTGCCCCAGGGCCCTCCTGGGACTCATGATGGTCCTGACCTCCTGACTCACTTCTTTCCTACTGTGGTGCATCAGACACGTAACTGACACCGTTAAGCACATTTCAGGGTCAATTCAGTGGCAATAAGTACATTTGCTCTTCTGGACCTGCCACCTCCATCCATTGCCACAACTTTGTCATCACCCCAAACTGAACTCTACTCACACTAATCCTCCATTCCCCCTCCCCAGCCTGGCACCCACTAGCTCCTTTCACCTCTATGACTCAGTGCTCTCTGTCCCTCACAAGTGGGGTCGTTCATTATCAGTCTTTTGGGGACTGGCTTATTTCTTGTAGCATAATGGCCTCAAGGTCTGTCCCCATGGGCCTGGAGCTGACCCACTTTTCCCCCAAAGGAGTGGCTCAGTCCTTTCCTGTCTAAACCGAGCCACCTCGGTCCCCTCTGCCCTCCTCATCTTCCTTGTCAGTCTGAAGATGATCCCAACCAATCTGCAGCTTTGAAGAGCTGTTCAGTCCAGATGCCAGGAATGTCCCCCGGGGGTCTCGGGCCTCACTTAACCCATCTGCCCTTGTAAGGTGCCTGGATCCCCATCAGCTAACCACCTGCTTCTCCCACAAGTGTCCCCATCTCAGGGAAGGGAAATGCCAAGTCCGGACCTTTGGAGTCCTCTGTGACTTCTCTCTTCCACCAACTCTCCCAGTAGTGAGGTGGCTACCTTCAGATGCTCCTCAGTTTCTCCTGTGCTTCTGGGGTCTTCCTGGAACCCTGACCTGGCTGTTCTCAGTTCACCCAGTGGTACCCTCACTTTCTGGGAGGGGATTTTCTGGAAACTGCAGTGTGTACTGTTGCCCCACCTTTTTGAAGGCACATTGTCTGGGCTGTCTGAGGACCCAAGACTGTGTGTCTGTGGCCTATAGGGATTCTAAGCAGAGCTGGTAGGATGGGAGGGCTGCAGGGCACAGAGGCATGTTTCAGAAAGCTTTCCACGGTCCCAGGCATTCTACCATTTTTGAATCAAAGCCCTGAGATCATTAAAATGCCAGCAGTGTTACAGTGTGGGCCAGAAAATCACATGTCTCTGCACCCAATACCACCTAAACTATTGGCCCTTTCTTGTCACTTGAGCTGAATACAAAGGATTAGGAGTGGGAGCTTGAGGGGAGGTCCTGAGTCAGTCTTTGTGTCTGGGGCACAAAGGCATCTAGACAAGCTTATGCCAAGCCTGAGGAGGGGGTCTGTCTGGAGACCCCAGCTGCAGACACTGCTGTCTCCTGATGCCCCTTCAGCCCATCCCACTGCACCTGCTGCTGGGAGAGCCCTTGCCCCCTCCTCTCTGTGGAGGGTTCTCTCCTGCTCCAGGGGTGCCTCCTCCCCTGTCAGTCACTGCCAGCCTGCAGCATGGGAGGGCAGATACCAGATGACCTCCAGCCCGGGGGCAGAGCCAGTGTGGGCAGGGTGTGGTATTCCAATTGGCTTGAGCCCCAGGCCCCCACGGTGCTCACTCTCCTGTGGGCTCACTGTGCTACATCCTCCCTCAGGCTCCCTAGGCCCAAGTTGTCCTCTGCTCGGGGACCATTCTTGGCCCAGACTCCACAGGCTGGGATTGGGAGCAGATCATCTGGATGTTCTGGACTCGTGCTTCCATGTCCATGACATGGGAACAGGCTGGCCTCACAGACTCGTCAGAGGAGACCCAGTGCAGGAAGATGCAGGCCACTACACGGGAGATGCCAAGTGACCCCAGAGGGAGCACACAGGCCTTTCACAAAGTACTGGGCTCAAGGGACCCAGCGCAGGATCTGGACATCAGGCCATAGGGCATGGGGAGTCCTTGTGGGGGAGGCCCTGGTGGGGGGTAGGAGTCCATGGAAGTGTCCCAGAAGAGGCAGGAGACAAGGAAGGCAACAGGACTGGGCTTCCCCAGGAGGTCAATGGTAGAGTCAGAGGATCACAGATAACCTTTGGGTAAACGCAGAGGCCCTGGAGATGTTGGCTGAAATGTTGTCATTTGGTCACAAAAGTTGTGTCACAAACCCCCAGTCAACATTGAATGATTTACTCTTTGTTGCTTCTAGGAATCAGTGTGTATGGGCCATTAGAAATCACATTGCATGAAGTCTAGGATATATTTACTTTTCATCATTTTACAGAACTGGATTTTTCTTGAGGAAGTGCTAAGCATGTGTCTTTTCATTCTTTTCTTTGTTAAATGGGCCTCCATTTTCAGGAGTAGATTCCTGGTTCTCTTCACCACTGTGAGTCCTGAGGACTACCCCCTGTCACCTTCCACAGTGGATGTGGCCACCTGGGTTGAGGGGTGCTCACTGATGAAGCCCCAGTGCTCAGTACAGAGCAGGGACCCCAGATCCTCCACTGAATGAGGGAGGGCATGAGGGAGGATGGGAGTGAGAGAGGGAGGGAGGCGGGGAGAGAGGGAGGAGGAAAGGGAGAATGGTAGGGAGGGAGCATGGCAGGGAGGGGGGGAATGAGATTGGGGAAGGAGGAGGATGAGAGGGGAGGGAGGGAGGCAGGCAGGGAGGAGGATGGAGTCGGGGAGGGAAGGGAGGGGTGGAGGGGTGTAAAGAGTGGGGAATGAATGATGGAGTGAATAAATGAGATAGGGAGAGAGGGAGTGAAACCACAGAAACTGGTCTATACATCAGAAGACATTATTTGGGGTGAGATCTGAGGGAATCACAGCTCAGGCCCTGGATGGTGGCTTGGGGCACATCCATCTGCCCTCCCAGTGCTGACCTTCCTTCTCCTTGGCCCTCTGTCATCCTGGATCCTCTCCACCTCCTCCATAAACAATTCTGAATGTCCCCAGGAGCAGGGTGGCAGGACTGGGGTCTCAGGAGGCCCTACCCCAATCCTGTGTCCCAGACAACACTGAGATAGTAGCTACAGGACATTCTGTTATGAGGACTGGGATGAGGATCCCATCCATCTCCTTGGGCATGAAGATGGTTCCATTCCCTGCTGTCTCCACCACTGCTCTGCCAACTACTACTGAAAACACATCTGTGAAAAACCGAGCCAGATTTTCTGGGGGTGAGTTCCAGGCTGAGCCCTGCTAGGTGATTGGTGCACCTGTGGCCTTGGATGGGTGCCCCTCACTGTGGTCCCAGACAGGGGTGCCTGTCACCCTTCTCTCCAGGAGACCTGCATTGGACCTCTGCTTCCTCCCCTTCTCCCCAGGGCTACTGGTTCCCAGACCAGACACTTGCCAGTCTGAAGGTGACCAGCCCTGCCTCCCCAGGACTCCCTTTGCCTGAGGTCTTCCCCGGCCTCCTGCATCTCCTGACACATGCTGCCTGTGTGCCTATCCACCCCCTTGAACTTGCACGTGTTTGGTCTCTGTTTCTGTGGGACCCAGTGACTTGGAGCATGGATTGGAGCAGAACCATGGGAAAACTTTCTCTGGCCTTGAGTTGTGAGTGATGCTTTTGCCCTCTGTGGTGTGTCTTCCAGCTTTCTGCATTTCCTTGGTGTCTGTGTGGGTCACAGGAGGAAACAGCCATGTCCTGTCTGGGGTCTCACTGTGGTGTCCGAGCAGGAACAGAGGTCTTGGCCCCGTGATTGTGCCCATATTTCCTAAAGGGGTCCTTATGATGACATCTCATCTGTAATCCATTGGGTGTTTCAACATCAAATAAGGGAAATTCTATGTCAAACAGAGGAAAAACAAACAAACAAACAAAACAAACAGGCAAGCAAAAAGTGCCCTTTGAAAGTAGGTCCAGACACAAAGGCACCTATTGAGTGATTCCACTTATAGAAACCTCCAGAACACCTGGAGGAATAGAAAGTGAAAGCAGCTCAGGGATTGTGAGGGGCCAGCCTGGGGAAGCAATGGGCAGGGAGGGCTTGGGCTCAGGGTCTCCTTTGGGGAAGGAGATATACTGCAGCAATGTTCTGGGGTGTGGTGGCACAGCGTTGGGAATGTACTTCATCTTCATGACGTGTTCAAGTGAAAACAAGTAATTTTATTTAAAATAAATAGTAGAGAGCATACAGGGCATGGAAAGCTACTATAGCAGTGACTATATACAGGAGAGAAAGAACATGGGGGAGGAGATGAAACCTTCTGGGGGGATGTCGGGGTCAGGGGATGGAACTGGGGGTAATTTTATGGGGAGATCTCCCCACAGAGTTGTGGGCTCTGGATGTGGCTCTCGGAGCCCTGCAGGAGCAGGTGCAGGGGCAGGAGTTGGGATAGGGGAGGGACAGGGTGAGCAGTAGTGTCCAGTGCAGGATCCAGAGCAGGAGCTGGGTCAGAGACAGGAACAGGAGTACAGGCAAGAGCAGGGAAAGGAGCAAGAGCAAGGGCTAGGGGCTGGGTCTGGATCGGGAACAGAGGCATAGGCAGGGGCAAGGGAAGGGTCAGGGTAAGGGACGGGGCAGTTGATGGGGAAGAAGCAGGGGCAGGGTCTGGGTCTGGGGTAGGAACAGGGGCACAGGAAGGGGAAGGGGAGGCTGCCCTGGCAAGGTCAAAGGAAGGGACAGGAACAGGGGTAGGACCTAGGTCTGAGGCAGGTGCAGGGCCAGGTGCAGGGGCAGTGGTCCTGGCAGGGAAAGAAGGAACAGGAGCAGGGGAAGGGGAAGGAGCAGGAGCTGGGCAAGTGCAGTGGTGATGGTCGATGCAGGGTCAAGGGCAGGAGCTGGGTCTGGGGCAGGAACAGGGGCACAGTGAGGGGCCAGGGAAGGGGTGGGACCAATGGAGGATCTGGTTCAGGGGCAAGAACAGGGGCACAGGCAGGGGCAGGGGAAGTGAGAGTAGCTCTGGCTGGGGCAGGGGAAGGGGGAGCGGCAGGAGCAGGGGTGGGGGCAGGAGGAGGAGCCAGCTCTTCCTGGACAGCATCAGCATCTCCTTGGGAAGGTGCCTGGTCACCTGTCGGCTCCTGGTCTCCTGCTGAAGTCTCTCCAGTCACCATCTCCCACTCCGGAGTTGCTGAAATTGGGAGTGGGTCTAGCTCCTCAGCTGGAGTAGCTGTGAGAGGAGAGGTCACCCATGTGCCTGCCTCTCCCTGTGGGTTTGCAGAGACAAAGCACAGCCCAGGGCCTCCCAGAGAAGCCACAGCCACAAAGGAACCCTCACCAGGAAGTCTCCCTGACTGGTGTCCACCCCCTGGGTGTTCTGAGCCAAGTCGTTGCTCCTGGCCCACCAGCCTGTGGGGGCTTCTCCCTTGGGCCCCAGCACTGACCCCTCCCCACATAGCCACAGGCACCCAATCCCAGCCTTCTCACCCTCGGACTTGGCCTCCGTGGACTCCATGTCCTAGATCGCAGTCCAGTGTAGTACCAGGGGCAGTGGTCTTAGAAGTACTGGAGGCCTTCCCAGGACTGGGGACTCCTGTGTCAGGGAGGAGTGCATGTCTTCCCACCTCCTTCCTATTTCAGCAGTGGCCTGCAAAGGCAGAGACAAGGAGTGTGCAAGAGGCATCAGAGCACTACCTGGCCATACGAACCGTCCTCCTGCCCAGTCCCCCTGCTTCTCCCAGATCACATGCAGACCTGTGCGTGCACAGCCCTGCACCTGGGTCAGTGACCCATCCCTGCAGGATCTCAGGATAAACTCTGGAGAGAAGGGTGCAGCTCCCACACCTCATCTCACCTAGCCAGCCTTAGCCTGGGGTGTGAACATGACCTACCCACCAGGCATCTGACCCCTCATCAACCTGCTCCTGCTCACGGCATCTCCACTCCCGATGAGCTCTCTTTACACACACACACGCACACACACACACACACACACACACACACACACACGCATGGGGAGGAGACCTGGGGCTACACAGGTCGATCAAAAAGTGTGGGGCTGGCTGACTCTGAGCCTCCCGGTGTCACCTTTTGATTCTTCTTATCAAATGGCCGGAGGTGTCTGGGAGCCCTGACACGACCTCCGGAGCAAGGGGAAGTGTTTGCCAGGCGTGCTGTCCTCTGCCTGCATCCTCTGGACTTTGGTATGCAACACAAGAACATCTTGCTTGAGGATCTCCAAAGAAATGAGTGTGGCAGGGGGTTGTCTCTGGAATGTGGGTGCCTGGATACGTGGTTTCAAATTCTGTTGGGCTCTCTTTTCAGGGAGGTGAGGTCACCACTGCCTGGGGACTACTTACCCGACTTCCTCCTCACACCAGAGCTCCCTGAGGGTCTGCCTCCCCCAGCTGCTCAATGCTCACCCTCCATCCCATGCCCTATATATACAGTGACACCCACACAGCCTATCCACAGCCCCTGCGAGGCCTGGGTGCAGCTGTTGTCCCTGCTGTGAGGGCACAGAGCTGGTTTCAGACTGGGCTCCTGCTCCTGGCCAGGACTGTGACCCCAGACACACTCTGTGGCTCTCAGGGCCTCCTCAGTCTCCCCATCTGTACATTGGGGGTCTTCTGACTTCTACTTCTAGGGATGCCATCAGGGGTAGGCCTGCCACATACGTTCCATACCCAATATCACAGGAGGCTTGTGCACACACTTGGCAATGCAAGGGTGATCCAGGGACTGGGTGGGGCATGAAACACAGCCCAGAGGGGCCTGGATCTGCTCTGGGATCCAGGGAAAGCCGCCATCTTCCTGCCTGTGTACTATCACCCTTGGGAAGGTTGCGGTGAGCAGATTCTGACCTTGGTGACATAGACTTCCAGGGACTCCCATTAGGGTTAGGTCTAAGGGCCTCATCTGCACCCATGTGCTGGGCAGTCCCCACGGTGGTTCCCGGGCATTCCCGAATCCTGGTCACACATCCCTGTGGAGTCTGTCCCCCCAGGTTGGATGGCCTGTGTGACTGAAAAGGGGACAAAATGTTTGGATGTCGTTTCCAAGCTGATTGAGGAAAGTTTGTGACTTCTCCTGGTTCCCTCTCTCCTGTGTTCAGTGTCTGCTCTGTCTTTGTCTCTGTCTCTATCTCTGTTTTTGTGGTCTCACAGGAGCAGGATCTGTGGGCTCCAGGGGCAATGGGAGAAATCTCAGAAGCCTCCCTTGTCCCTGTTTCCCTCTCCTGTCCTGGTGCTTGGTTCCTTCCTAAGGCCTTCTCACCCTGACCAGAGCATTGACTCTGGAACCTCTTCCAAATGGGGGATGCTGAGGCTGCAACAAGGAGGGTCCTGGCATTGCTCTGGACCCAGTGGTCTATTGCTCTGCCACATTCTGAAAGCCCACATCCTCATCCCCCCAAGCCTCCAGCCTCCTCTGCTCAGAAGGACCTCGAGGGAGTACAAAGCATTTTCCCAAGACTGGGAGCACAGTGGGTCAAGGATAGGAATTCAAGGCCAACAGGCTCTTCTACAGGCCTGTGGGAGCCTAGAGACACCCTGTCTCTATGGCACAACTGATAGAAGAGTAAGGGGAAGCCTTTTGTGTTGTAACCCTGTCCACACTGGGGGGTACCTCTTCCTACTTCCAGTAGTCCAGGGTGGTGATGGACACCAGACCCCAGACCCTGTACTCATCAAGTGCCCTCGCAAACGCCCTGGGCCCCTTGGGGACCCCTTGACCATCAGCCCGTCCTGTCTCTCTTCCCCATGCTATGGATCTTGGTCCTTGCCAGGAGTCTTCATGCCCCTGACCCCATGGCCCAGCTGTCTCCAACCTCTTTCTTATTTCCCCCTTGTTACCCACCTTGTTCCCAGGGTATCTCCCCCTCTGAGCCCTAGCTAGGCAGAGTGGTGTGTGTGTGTGTGTGTGTGTGTGTGTGTGTGTGTGTGTGTGTGTATGTGTGTGTGTGTGTGTGCATGTGCACTCAAGCACATATGCCTCTACCTGTCTAGGGATGCCCGAGGTCATGTCCCCACATGGGACGTGGTGGGTAGCTCTCCCCAAGGATCTGAGGGGCTCTCACCCTCAAAGCAGACCTCATAGGATGGTCGGGGCTTGCCTAGGACTGGAGGGAAGCTCTGCTCTTTGGACTCTGTACCCATCTTTTTTCCTGGGCCAGTCCCTGCCTCTCTTGACCCCAGGTTCCCAACTGTCCCTGAGGGTTGGACATGGAAATGCTTGAACTTGGCCGTTCCTCCAGGGGGAGGTGGAGGTGGAGGAAAGGTGCACCAGGCACACAGACCTCCCATTACAAAAGGGCCAAGAGTGCACAGGAGACCTGCACACTGCACCTGGACAGTGACCCAGCCTTGTGGTGGATGTGGATGCGACCCATGGTGCTGTACCTGACTCGTCCCCCATGTTCCCTCACCTCTGCCAAGTGCTCTGTGGCCCCAAAGTCTGCTGAGCACCAGAATCATGCCTACCCTGGGAAGCAAGGCTCAGGGTGCAAGGCCATGTGGGTTGGACATCTGGGGATACAAAAGTCACTGAATTCCGCCCCCCCCAAGCTGGTCTGGAATTCAGACTCCCTTACAGGGTCTAGCTAAATGCGGGGTTGAGCCAGAGGAATTAGAGAAGAAGATCAGTCTGCCCCTTCCAGTTCTCCTCTCCTCCTTCTGCTTTGTCTTCCTGGTTGTGCCCTGGGACAGAGTTCTAGCCTGTCCCTGGATTCAGCCCTGGCTAGAGTCAGAGGGTGAGAAGGAGGACAGGAAGGAGGGGTCACCACCAGGATGCCCAAGTGTGAGGGTGTTGTCACCATAATGAGAGACCTTTGGACATTCATGGATTTCATCCCTTTTTAGACATAAGCAGTGACCCCAGGACTCGGCCCCTGCCCTATCCTTCACTTTCCATGAGAGCACACATTTCCCCCAGCCCAGTTCTTGTCTGTAGCCAGTCCTCCCTCCAGTCCCAGGAAATTCTGCTGCTCCAGGAGGCTTTAAACTCATTACAAGTTGGGGCCGAGCCATCCTTATGAGGCCTGATTTTAGGTCCTGAAGTCCCACAGTGAGGAGAGGTTATATGGGGCAGGAGCAGGGAGAGGGCAGAATGGATTCTCCCTGGGGGTCATGGCTCCCTAGCCTGCACAGATCCTGTTGCGTGCTGACGCCTAGGGCACCCATACTCCAGCTCCCAGACAGGCTCCAGGAGGGAGACCAGAATGTGGCTTGTGCTAGCTCAGACTGCCACTCTGTCCTATAGCTACAGCCTGTCCCACCAGCTGGACTCCCTCTCCTAGTTGGTCATCAACACCCTCAGAGCCAAGAAGAACAGCCCATCATCTAGCTCAGGGGCTAGTTTGTGGCTGGGCAAATAAGGGAGAGCTTGCTCTGGGCACAGGGAATCCCTGGTAGGGCTAATGGTGGCTTAGGAGGGCTGGTCTTCCAGCCCCTCCACTGAGCAGCTCTATGACTGGAGTAATTTTCCTCCCCTCTCTGGGCCTCACACTCTGCTTCTATGCAGTGTGGTGATCCTGAATGATCACTCCTGTGGCAGGAACATATGGGATGCTGGTGATTGACCTATGGTGGGCACAGAGCCTGGATTGCAGAGTGCTGTGGGGGATGGTGCACAGTGTTTCCAGTGATCACCCCTCTTCCCAAAGCCATTAAGCCCTTCCACGCAGCTGTCAGGCCCCTGGAAGACCACATTCCTGACACCAGGTCCCTATGTGTGGCTCTTCTTCAGCAGTGGGACAGGATGGGAACCCCGGAACATGGGATCAGCTTCTCACTCTGAGGGCAGGAGAGCAAGAAAGACATTCCCTGGGGTCCCCCAAGGCCATGTAAGAGGGGAGGTGGCTGCCCCCAAGGTGTACATTGAAATTCTGCTTCTGTTAGTAACTGAGAACTAGGGTTTGGTTCTTTCACTTGCTGGGCTGACAAGACACACACACTCTCCATGACTCCTCCTTGAATGAAGAGCTAGCGCAGGGTCCTGGGCGTCCTGGACTTGGAAAGGGGGAGGGGCCAGTCCTCTCTCTGTCTCCTGAAGGAGACCCATCCTCTCAAATACAGGATTGTTTCTAGTCATGATCCTGGACCATGATGGGAGACAGCCCCTTATGGCTTCTGACTCTGGGGCTGAGGGGGCCTTTTCCAGGTGCAGCAATGCCCACTGAAACTGGGAGCTTCAGAAAGAACATATGCCTGGAAGCTCAGGTTCTGCTCCAGGGTGGTGGCTGCCTTCTCCAGGTCTGGAGAAAGAGGGACATCCTCTGCTTCTCTGGGCATAGGGTCCTCTGACCCATGAGCAGGCACTGGAAGGTTTCTAGTCTGACTCTGGAAGTGCACCAGTGGGTCAATCACTATCTACACCTGAACACGGACAACATGCTAAGGAAGTGCCAGAGGTGATCCTGTGCCAATGGCCCGTGGCCAGTGGGGCTGGCAGCTTCAGTGCCCTCCAGAGGGCCCCCTTTCCCTGGATGGGAATCCCCCTGGAGTCTCTGTCTTCAGCACTCTCTTCCTGCTGGTTTCAGGACCAAGGTTGAGACTGTGGTGTGGCTTAGAAGGTTCCACCCCTGCTTCCCTCCTTTTGCACACATCACTGCTACCCAAGAAGCAGGGGCTGCTACTCCCACACTGCCCCACACAAGGCTTATTTAAGGCACTCATTACCTCCATGTCCAGCTGCTCTGGCTCTGTCACATACACAGCGGGCACAGCTGCCTAACTAGGCCAGGAGTCCCAGTAGAGCTCTCCTTTCCTGGGATCAAAGTTCATATTCTTAGCCAGAGAAGGAAGCCCCATCTGTCCTCTGCTAGAGAAGGTGAATTCCTGGGTCAGGTTGACCTCAGTGGCCTGAGGACAGGGGGGTCTCCTGCATTTCCCCTGGAGAGAAGAACGATGGACACCCCTGTCTGGGAGAATGGTGAGCAGCATCCTTCCTAGGCCACAGGTGCACCCATCACATAGCAGTACTTATACTCGGACTCACCCTTGGAAACTCTGGCACAGTTTTTCATAGATGTATTTTTTTAAAGATTAATTTATTTATTTGACAGACAGATCACAAGTAGGCAGAGGGGCAGGCGGGGAGGGGGGATGTAGGCTCCCTGCTGAGCAGAGAGCCAGATATGGGGCTTGATCCCAGGACTCTGGAATCATGACCTGAGCAGAAGGCAGAGGCTTTAACCCACTGAGACACCCTGATGCCCCTCATAGATGTATTTTCAACAGAGTTCAACACAGCAGTGGTGGAGATAGCAGCGGATGAAACAACGCTAATGCCTATGGAGGTGGATGGTGGCTCAATTAAGCTACTGAGTCTTGATTTTGGCTCAGGATGTGATCTCATGGTATGGGATCGAGCTCAGTGTAGGGTCTGTGTTCAGTGCCGTGTGGGCTCATGATTCTCTCCTCCCTCTCCTGCCTCTCCCACCACTCTCATGCCACACACACTCTCTCTAAAATAAATGAGTAAAATATAAAAATGGAATCATACAGAATGTACTTTTAAAAGATTATAAAGAATTGAACATTGATTTTGCCATTTTAAGCATTTTCAGTTTAAAGTCAGCAGTGTTAAGTGTATTTACACTGCTGTGAAACAGATCTTGAGAACATTTCTTCTTACAAATCTGAACTTCTGTTCCCATTGTTATTTTTTTTTTCATGTAGAAAGCATATTTATTTATTATGTTCAGTTAGCCACATATAGTACATTAGATTTCAATGTAGTGTTCAATGATTCATTAGTTGTGTATAACACCCAGTGCTCATCAAAACACGTGCCCTTCTTTTTTTTTTAATTTTTATTTCTTTGACAGAGAGAAATCACAACTAGGCAGAGAGGCAGGCAGAGAGAGAGGAGGAAGCAGGCTCCCTGCCAAGCAGAGAGCCCGATGCGGGGCTCGATCCCAGGACCCTGGGACCATGACCCGAGCTGAAGGCAGAGGCTTTAACCCACTGAGCCACCCAGGCGCCCCCCTTCTTAATACCCATCACCCTGGTACCCCATTCCCCTCCCTTCTGTAAGCCTCAGTTTGGTTTCCAGAATCCATAGTCTTTCATGGTTTGAATCCCTCTCTGCTTTCTTCCCACTCAGTTTTCCCTCCCTTCCCCTATGGTCCTCCATGTTATTCCTTACATTCCTCATATGAGTAAAACCATATGATAATTGTCTTTCTTTGGTTGACTTACTTCACTCAGCATAGTCCCCTCCAGTTCTACCCATGTTGATGCAAATGGCGGGTATTCATCCTTTCTGATGGCTGGGTGATATTCCATTGTATATATGGACCACATCTTCTTTATCCGTTCGTCTGTTAAAGGACATCTAGACTCCTTCCACAGTTTGGCCATTGTGGGCATTGCTGCTATGAACATTGGGGTGCACATGTCCCTTCTTTTCATTACATCTGTATCTTTCAGGTAAATACCCAGTAGTGCAATTGGTCCATTGTAGGGTAGCTCTATTTTTAATGTCTGAGGCACTGCCTTTCGCTCAGGTCGTGATCCCAGGGTCCTGGGATCGAGCCCCGCATCGGGCTCTCTGCTTGGCGGGGAGCCTGCTTCCTCCTCTCTCTCTCTCTCTCTGCCTGCCTCTCTGCCTACTTGTGATCTCTGTCTGTCAAATAAATAAATAAAAAATCTTAAAAAAAATAATGTCTGAGGCACCTCCATACTGTTTTCCAAAGTGGCTGTACCAGCTTACACTCCCACAAGGAGTGTAAGAGGGTTCTCCTTTCTCCACATCCTTGCCAACATTTGTTGTTTCCTGTCTTGTTACTTTTTGCCATTCTAGAAGGTGGGAAGTGGAGGTACTGGAAGAGGGCATGGAATGAGCTAATCCTGAGAACTCAGATGAGTTCTCCTTTTCCCTTGAAAGTCCCTTCTGCCCTATATCTGTTAATTGGCCATACTCCCCAGATCCTTGAACTCTAGGGCACCCACTCACCCCAGATTTTTTTTCTAAAGATTTTATTTATGTATTTGACAGAGAGAGATCACAAGTAGGCAGAGAGATAGGCAGAGAGAAAGGGGGAAGCAGACTCCCTGCTTAGCAGAGAGCCTGATGTGGGACTCAATCCCAGGACACTGAGATCATGACCTGAGCCGAAGGCAGAGACCCACTGAGCCACCCGAGCGCCCCTCACCCCAGATTTTGTGAGATGAGTTGTGGACATTTAAGGTTTCCCAGTGTTCCCCTTGGAAGCCTGCATGTAAGGATGGCACACAGTCCCCACGTCAGTGGGTTGCATCCCAGTCCCTGAAAAAGTGCAGGTAATGGACCTTGAGCAGCACCTCCAGTTCAGCAGGGTACCCCTGTTCAGGCACAAGTGTGGCAGCACCAAGCCTCAGAGCCATCCCCTAACTTCAGCATTATGCCCTGTGTCCCTTGGAGATGGTGGTAATGGCCTGTCAGGATCATGCAAGTGGGTCCTCAAGGATCCTGGCTCCCGCCACAGGCACAGGTGTAATGGTAACAGCCCAGAGGCATCTCCCAATTTTAGCATTGTGCCCTGTGTCCCTCATGGATGGTGGCAACAGGCTGTCAGGATTGTGCAGGAGGGTCCTCCAGGTCCCTGTTCCCCCAGGCACAGGTGTGGTGGCAACAAACCTCAGAGTAGTCCCCCAACATCAGCATTGTGCCTCATGCCCTGGGATTGGTGGTCATAGGCTGTCACGATCCTGCAGGAGCGTCTGCCATTTGGGGGCCTGGAAGCTGGATTAAACCAGACCTTCCTCAAGTTGTACAAGGAACAGGTGAGTTGAGGTGTTCAATTGGAACAGTAATTTCACTTTTCCAAAAAAGACTAAGTCATCAGTCTACTTCGATGAAGATAATTACTACTTAAGAAACAATTGTGTGTTTCCCCTTCTCCCAGGAACCGAAGCAGGTTTGCAGGCCATAGGTTGCAGATGCCTACTTGTGCCCGCCTGACATTTCTCTGCTCTGGCTCCACAAAACCTGAAGTTTTGAACACCAGCATCTGGGTCAGTGATGCAGCTTGTCACAGGATGTTGATGTTCAGAGAAAGCAGCAGATACATTGGGCGGAATTTCACATCCATGTCAGGAGTAGAGGTAAAACTTCTAATTAGAGTGGAAACAAGATGGCGGGGAAGTAGGAGGAGGCGCTGTTTCAACCTATACCTTAAAGCGAGCTGATTACCTACCAAAGAACTCCAATCACCCATGAAATCAGCCTGAGAGCAGAATTACACATGTCTGGATCTCTACAGGGGCAGAAGACACCAGTGGGCAGGTAAAGCAGAGTGGGAACATCAGACTGATATCAGAAGATAAACATAAGGGGGAGGGAGTCACCAGAGGGGACCGATTAGAAAGTAATATCCCAATACGGGAGTGCCCTGCGACGGGGGATCAGCATTAACTTTAAGTCTGGTGGAAATCTCTCAAAAAGAGCAAAGGATCATGGGGGGAAATTGTGGGAATCGGGGCAGCTAGGGACAGGGGCTTAAGTCCCCAGACCCAGGACAGCCTCCCCTGGCAATGAGCCAGAGAGAGTGCAGGGGAGAAACCAGGTCTTGGTCCCTGAGCTGCCAGCATGCTGAAAATGCTGAAATGCTCCAGCTCTTGTGAGGGCCTGGGAGACTCACCAGATGGCAGAACGCTGGGCCCTGCCATCAGAGCCTGAGAAGCACAGGCACCACACACTCCCTTGAGAGAGGTGTGGGCTGGCATCAGCCAGGCACTCACTCTTAGACCTGAGCCACGCCATCAGAGCCTGAGAAGCGCTCTCCCCACACCCTCCCCTAGGAGAGTGCACACAGGCACCAGCCAGGAGCTCTTGGACCCGGAAAGACCAGGAACTCACAACCCAGGCCAGTGGGAAAATCTCAGTGTGCAATTGCTGTTTGGAACCTCTCTGGTGGTCTGGAGCTGCCCAGACAGCTGCCACTGCCATGATTTTGGATACAAGCAGAAGATCCTGCATCCCCAGGGACTGCGACTCAGAATGCACTCTGCCAGCAGCCAAGGGGAAAGTAATGCATGCTCCAAGCAGGCAAGCAGGCTGAGGCTTCTCTCTGAGAGGGAGGTCGGCGTGCAGTTTTCTTTCCTCTAAACCTCCAAAACCAATCAAAAGCTATCAAGGTGAGAGAAAACAGATGAACAAACATAAAAACCTCCAGAGAACAAAAGCCTGAAGAAAACGGTTTCCTCAGACCCCACCCCCTTGAGGGAGGCAGGAGGACTTAATCAGGAAACATCTTTGACTGAAAACCCACGCCACAGGCCTCTTCCCCAGAAATCCAACCAGGAAAGAAAAAAAAAAAAAAAAAAAGACGACAAGAGAATAACCACCACTACTTCATAGATACAACTTTTATTTTTAACACGTTCCAACTATTCTGGTTGATTTTTTTTATAAAGATATTTTTTAACCTATTTACCATCACAGTGAGATGTACAGTACATCAAATTCCATAATAAAGATCTTACCTGAATTTTTTGATACATGCACCCGTGTTTTTCTTTTGCTTTTCTATTTTTTTATTTTTATTAAATTTTAGTTTAGTCTAGTTCATTCTTTTTTTATTTTTATTTTCTAATATTCATATAGAGTTAAACTTCAAGGTAATCCTGTTCCCCCAATAAATGCCACCCCTATAGGTAAACCAATTTTTAATCCCCCTTTATCTTAGGAAAGTTGAGTCCTTTAATAAAAATATCAAGATACACCAAGGAAGAGTCAAAATAACCTTCCTCGCCCACACTGAGAATTTATCTTTTCCTTCTGCCAGTGGTTCTGTGTAATTGTGTTTGTCCTGATAGTATATAAATCTTATACTTGGGGTTCTTTTTGACAAGGTTCTTCCTTCTTCCCTTTTTTAATGCTTTTATATATATACATATATAAATATTTTTTCTCTTGTCATATACTTTTATCAGTCTTTTTGTTTGTCTGTTTTTGTTTGTATACTTCATAAATCTTACCTTGGGGCCCATTTGGGCTGAGGCTTCTCTTTTATCTTCCCTCTTTTTCCTGTCTCTCTCTAACTCTCCTTTTTTTTTCTTTTCTTTTTCTTTTTATTTTCTTTTTTTCTCTTGTTTGGGTGGGGAATGCTGATTGCTCAGAAGCGATCCAGGGTGCACCTTGAATGCACCACAGCTGATACATCAGCTACATCCGATCAGTCATCTCTCAACAAAATGACTAGGAGGAGAAATGCCCAGCAGAAGAAAAATAGAGAGGATGGGCCTTCTACAACAAAGCTAATGGCGATCAACATAGACAATATGTCGGAAAGGGAATTCCAGCTAACAATTATCCAGGAAATAGCTAGATTGGAGATAGCCATGGATGACCAAACGAAATTGATTAGGGCAGAACTGAAAGCCACCAGGGATGATGTTCAAAATTCTCTCAATGAGTTCCAAACTAATCTAAATTCTCTAAAAGCTAGGATAACTGAGACAAAAGATATAATTAGTGATCTGGTGGACAAACAGAGAGAAAGAATCAGGAGGAAGCCTGGAACAAACAACTCAGAAGCCACAAAAACAGAATCAGGGAAATAAGTGATGCCATGAAAATTTCCAACGTCAGAATTATTGGAATCCCTGAAGGGGAAGAGAAAGAAAGAAGTCTAGAAGATATAGTGGAACAAGTTGTCTATGAAAATTTTCCCAATCTCATGAATGGAACCAGCGTTCATGTACTAGAGGCAGAACGTTTTCCCCTTAAGATAATAGATTCTCGAAAGTCCTCGAGACACCTGATAGTAAGAATGAAGAATTATGGGGCACCTGGGTGGCTCAGTGGGTTAAAGCCTCTGCCTTCAGCTCAGGTCATGAACTCAGGGTCCTGGGATCGAGCCCCGCATTGGGCACTCTGCTCAGCGGAGAGCCTGTTTCCCCCTCTCTCTCTGTCTGCCTCTCTGGCTACTTGTGATCTCTGCCAAATAAACAAATAAATTAAAAAAAAAGAATGAAGAATTATAACTGTAGGCAGACCCTCTTGAAAGCCGCTAGGAAAAAGAAGCTCCTTACTTACAGAGGAAAGCCCATCAGAATAACGTCAGACCTGTCCACAGAGACCTGGCAAGCCAGAAAGGCCTGGCAAAATATATTCAGGGCACTAAATGAGAAGAACATTAAGCCAAGAATACTTCATACAGCAAGACTGACATTCAAAATGGATGGAGATCCCCAAATACCAGCATGTTGGGGATTAAGGCTTTGACCTATGGTTTTGGGGTGGGGTGGGGGTGGCACATGTCAGTCTGTAGCATCATTTACACTCTATTCCCATTTATTCCTCTCTCCTGTCATTTATCTATTTGTCCAACCATTAATGGATGACAATAGATAAATGGGCAGATAAACAGTCCATAAGTATATTCATTTATACCTACTTACATATAAAAAGAATCAAACATAAATATATAAAAATAAAGATATTTATCTGCGGACCGCAAAAAAAAAAAAAAATGGATGGAGAGATAAAGAATTTCCAAGACCGGTCAGGCTTAAAAGACTATGCAACCACCAAGCTGACACTGTGGGAAATATTAAGGGGGGGTCTATAAAAGGGAAAAAAGCCTAAGAACATCATTGAACAGAAATATAGAGACAATCTACAGACAGAAAGACTTCAAAGGCAACACGATGTCAATAAAAACCTATCTCTCAATAATCACTCTCAATGTGAATGGCCTAAATGTGCCCATAAAACAATACAGGGTTGTAGATTGGATAAAATGACAGGACCCATCCATATGTTGTCTACAAGAGACCCATTTTGAACCTAAAGATGCATCCAGACTGAAAGTGAAGGGAAGGAGAAGCATCTTTCATGACAATGGGCCTCAAAAGAAGGCCAGATAAATTAGATTTTAAACTAAAGACTGTAGTCAGAGATACAGAAGGACACTACATAATTCTTAAAGGGACTATCCCCCAAGATGATCTAACAATTGTAAATATCTACGCCCCCAGTATGGGAGCAGCCAATTACATAAGAAAACTATTAATCAAGATAAAGAGTCATATTGATATGAATACAATAATAGTAGGAGATCTTAACACACCTCTCTCAGTAATAGACAGATCATCAAAGCAGATAATAAATAAAGACACAAGAGCATTGATTGAAACACTGGACCAGATGGACCTCATAGATATATACAGAACATTCCACCCTAAAACCACAGAATAATCATTCTTCTCAAGTGCGCTTGAAACCTTCTCCAGAATAGACCACATGCTGGGTCACAAATCAGGACTCAACTGATATCAAAAGACTGACATTATTCCCTGCATATTCTCGGATCACAATGCTTTGACACTGACTCAATCACAAGGAAAAGTTCGGAAGGAACTCAAACACCTAGAAGCTAAAGACCACCTTGCTTAAGAATGCTTGGATCAACCAGGAGATCAAAGAAGAACTTAAACAATTCATGGAAACCAATGAGAATGAAGACACTTTGGTCCACAACCTATGGGATACAGCAAAGGCCATACTAAGGGAGAAATGCATAGCCATCCAAGCCTCCTTCAAAAAATTGAAAAATCCAGAATACACCAGCTGTCTCTACACCTTAAAGAACTGGAGAATCAACAACAAATCAAACCAACTCCACATGCAAGAAGGGAAATAATCAAGATTAGAGCAGAGATCAATGAGGTAGAAACGAGAGATACAGTAGAACGTATCAATGAAACTAGAAGCTGGTTTTTTGAAAGAATCAGTAAGATCGATAAACCATTGGCCACACTAATCTAAAAGAAAAGAGAGAAAGCCCAAATTAATAAAATTATGAATGAAAAGGAGAGACCACAACTAACACAAAGGAAGTAGAAACAACCTTCAGAAGTTATTATCAACATTTATATGCCAATAAGCTAAGCAAAGTAGATGAAATGGATGCATTCCTGGAAAAGTGTAAACTCCCAAAATTGAACCAGGAAGAAATTGACAGCCTGAATAGAATGATATCAAGTAACAAAATTGAAGGAGTGATCAAAAACCTCCCAAAAAACAAGAGCCCAGGACCTGATGGATTCCCTGGGGAATTCTATCAAACTTTCAAAGAAGAAATAACACCAATTCTCCTGAAGCTGTTTCAAAAAATTGAAGCAGAATGAAAATTTCCAGACTCTTTATGAAGCCAGCATTACCCTGATCCCCAAACCAGGCAAAGACTCTACCAAAAAGGAGAATTTCAGACCAATATCACTGATGAATATGGATGCTAAGATACTCAACAAGGTCCTTGCAAACAGGATCCAACAGCACATTAAAAAGATTATCCACCATGACCAGCTGGGATTTATCCCTGGGTTCAAGGATGGTTCAACATTCGCAAATCAATCAATGTGATAGAACAAATCAATAAGAGAAGAGAGAAGAAACACATGGTCCTCTCAATGGATGCAGAAAAAGCATTTGACAAAATCCAGCATCCGTTCCTGATGAAAACGCTTCAAAGTGCAGGGATAGAGTGAACATTCCTGAACTCCATAAAATCTATCTATGAAAGACTCACAGCAAAATCATCCTCAATGGGAAAAAGCCTGCAGGCTTCCTGTTGAGATCAGGAACACGACAAGGATGCCCACTCTCACCACTCTTGTTCAACGTAGTGTTAGAAGTCCTAGCAACAACAATCAGAAAATGAAGAGAAATAATAGGTATCCAAATTGGCAATGAAGAAGTCAATCTCTCTCTCTTTGCAAATGACATGATTCTTTATATGGAAAACCCCACCCCCAAACTACTAGAACTCATACAGCAATTCAGTAACGTGGCAGGATACAAAGTCAATGTACAGAAATCAGTGTCTTCCTTATACACTAACAATGAAAATACTGAAAGAGAAATTAGAGAATCAATTTCATTTACTATAGCACCAAGAACCATAAGATATCTGGGAATAAACCCAACCAAAGAGGTAAAGGATCTGTACTCAAGGAAATACAGAACACTCATGAAAGAAATGAAGAAGACACAAAAAGATGGAAGACCATACCTTGCTCTTGTATCAGAAGAATAAACATTGGGGCGCCTGGGTGGATCAGTGGGTTAAGCCTCTGCCTTCGGCTCAGGTCATGATCTCAGAATCCTGGGATCGAGTCCCGCATCTGGCTCTCTGCTCTGCAGGGAGCCTGCTTCCTCCTCTCTCTCTCTGCCTGCCTCTCTGCCTGCCTCTCTGCCTACTTGTGATCTCTGTCTGTTAAATAAAATAAAAAATCTTAAAAAAAAGAAGAATAAACATTGTTAAAATGTATATACTGCCTAGAGCAATATACACTTTTAATGCCATCAAATTGGTGGATCAAAATTCCACCAGTATTTTTCAAAGAGCTGGAGCAAATAATCCTCAAATTTGTATGGGATCAGAAGAGACCCTGAATTGCTAAGGAAACATTGAAAAACAAAAATAAAACTGGCGGCATCACATTACCTGATTTCAAGCTTTACTACAAAGCTGTGATCACCAAGACAGCATGATACTGACTCAAAACCAGACACATAGACCAGTGGAATAGAGTAGAGAGCCATGCTGGGAAAACTGGACAGCTATATGTAGAAGAATGAAACTCGACCATTCTCTTACATTGTACACAAAGATAAACTCAAAATAGATAAAAGACCTCAATGTGAGACAGGAATCCATCAGAATCCTAGGGGAATACATAGGCAGTTACCTCTTCGATATCAGCCACAGCAACTTCTTTCAAGATATGTTTCCAAAGGCCAAGGAAACAAAAGCGAAAATGAACTTTTGGGACTTCATCAAGATCAAAAGCTTCTGCACAGCAAAGGAAGCAGTCAACAAAACAAAAAGGCAACCCACGCAATGGGAGAAGATATTTGCAAATGACAGTACAGACAAAGGTTGATATCCAAGATCTATAAAGAACTCCTGAAACTCAACACACACAAAACAGATAAGCATATCAAAAAAATGGGCAGAAGATATGAACAGACACTTCTCAAATGAAGATATACAAATGGCTATCAGACACATGAAAAAATTTTCATCACCACTAGCCATCAGGGAGATTCAAATTAAAACCACATTGAGATACCACCTGACACCAGTTAGAATGGCCAAAATTAGTAAGACAGGAAAAATCATATGTTTGAGAGGATGTGGAGAAAGGGGAACACTCTTACTCTGTTTGTGGGAATGCAAGTTTGTGCAGCGACTTTGGAGAACAGTGTGGAGATTTCTCAAGAAATTAAAAATAGAGCTTCCCTATGACTCTGCAATTGCACTGCTGGGTATTTACCTTAAACATACAGATGTAGTGAGATGAAGGGCCATCTTTACCCCAATGTTTACAGCAGCAATGGCCACGGTCGCCAAATTGTGGAAAGAACCAAGGTGCCCTTCAATGAATGAATGGATAAGGAAGATGTGGTCCATATACACGATGGAGTATTATGCCTCCATCAGAAAGGATGAATACCCAACTTTTGTAGCAACATGGAAGGGACTGGAAGAGATTATGCTGAGTGAAATAAGTCAAGCAGAGAGATTCAATTATCATACGGTTTCACCTATTTGTGGAGCATAATAAATAACATGGAGGACACGGGGAGATGGAGAGGAGAAGGGAGTTGAGAGAAATTGGAAGGGAAGATGAACCATGAGAGACTCTGGACTCTGAAAAACAACCTGAGGGTTGTGGGAGGTTGGGTGGAATCAGGTGGTGTGTAATAGGGAGTGCACGTATTGCATGGAGCACTGGGTGTGATGCAAAAACAATGAATACTGTTACGCTGAAAAGAAATTAAAAAAAAAACAATGATTAAAAAACAACAACAACAACAACAAAAACTTCTCATTAACTCAAAACCTCCTGTTTTTTTTTTTTTCTCTCCTCTAGTTGAGTCATGAAGTAAAACTGAAGTCATTGTCAGCATTCTGGACTTTGTGCAAGAGTTAGTTTCCCTGCAGGTAGAACATTGCAGGGAATCCTTTTTTTCTGTTCATTTATTGCTTACAAAATGTAATCTGAACATCCGTTTTTGAGGAAATCACCTTTATTGGAAAGGGAAGATGAGATTTACTCTTTGTATGGTTTTTAACATATAATTTGATCCTTCATCTAACAAGGTTTATTCCGTTGGGCCTAGGGTATAGTTACGTGGCCAATATCTAGGGTTGCATGGCTTTTTGTCATCAGATACAGACTTGGATGTTGTCTTGTCATTTGTCAAGGATAATGTTTCCTAATTGATTAGTCTTTTTAATCCAAAGATTTATAAATTAAGGTATAGGGAAAGTTCAAAATTATTCAAAGTAGCCATTTTCTGTTTAAAAGTTGACCTTGGCTTTCTAGTTTGACTAAATGCATCATCTAGATATTTTGATGTGCTATATTTTCTCTGCAGGTTCTTTGGTGGTGGAGTCAGAAGGAGAGACTTTGGAAAGTCTTATGGATAGATGCATGCTGGTGGCTCCAAGGAGCTTGGTGTCACGAGCCCTGGGGTGAGTTCTGCAACTGCTTGCCTGACCCTAGGTGAATCAGGTTATCCCTCAGAGTCTTGTTTCCTCCTTATGAAGCTGCTGGCAGGTAATATCTATGGAAATGCTTTTTACACAGAGACTGTAATGTGTATTGAGGAGCAAATAAAAATCAGATGATTTGGTTGTATTATTCTGTAAATAATGGTTTTACTCCCACCACCCCTCCCCGGGGTGCCTGGGTGGCTCAGTGTGTTAAAGCCTCTGCCTTTGGTTCAGGTAATGATCTCAGAGTCCTGGGATCGAGCCCCACATCAGGCTCTCTGCTCAGCAGGGAGCCTGCTTCCTCCCCTCTCTCTGCCTGCTTGAGATCTCTGTTTAAATAAATAAATAAAATATTTTAAAAATAGTTTTAAAGCCCCCTGTCATGAGATATGGTATATATTGCACAAGGAGTCCTCACCAGGCTATAATGAAAGAGTCAGATCTCAGAGCACACTCATGTTCCATTGGTAGGTTACTTACAGTTTGCCAGGTAGGAGGTAAATGGATAGAACTATGACAGAAGGGAAAAGCAGGTGTTAACCATTCATTAGGCAGCATTCTGCATTTCTCATGAAAGACTTGGGCCAGTGTTATTTTGGAAGAAGGAGGGGAGGAATCCTGGACCTGTGTGGCTGACGGCGGAATTCCAGGTGTGGGTAGAGCTGACCGTGTTCCGGAGGAGTGCAGAGTGCATTCTGCAAGAGGTTGTGGGCAGGACTGGCTCCATAGGGTGGCTGTGTGTCTCCCGTGTGACAGTTGTGACAGGTCAGGGCTTTGAGTTGGTTCCTGGCTGAGGACAGGTGAGGCACAGGTGGAGAACTGGCATAACACCTTCTTCTGTGCCACCAGCCTCACCCAACACACACGACCTCATCGTCTGTCCCTGTCACTCCAATTCTGACTGCTCTGTGCTGCCAGGCCGAGACGTTGGTCTGTGCTCCTTTCTTTTTTTTGTGGGTAAAGTTTCAAAACTTTGATTATGGAAATGATGGGTCATCAGAAAGTCTATTACTCTTATTTCTTGCTCTTTATGTCACACAGTGAATCATACCTGCTAGTGGAAGGGGCGATCTGTGTGTTTTTATTTCCAGTTTTAATTAAACAATGGGAAAACAATCTTGTGAAGTGTTAAAAAATCCTTTGTGGGGGCACATGTTTTTCTCTTCTGTGAACCACTTTCTGATATTAGAAACTATTTTTTTTTTTAAAGTAAAGCACAGCCTCAGAGATGTAACAGGGTGCAGTGCCCTCTTGGAGGGGGAGAAACAGAGGAGGAGTGTAGGTTGTTTAGGAGCTTGGGGAGTGGCTCATTATGCTCCTAATGGAACACAAGCCCCTGTTAGCCTTCCTTGACAGTGGGTGGGGGGTAGGGGTAGCTGCTCACCTAGTGACACATCCTGGGCTCTGAATCCTGACCCAGTGAATCACTATTGACTTGGACTGGGGAATTTATAAAAAGAACAGAATGAAACCTAGAGGGTGCCTGTACCTTTGCACTCGGACAACTCCATGGAGCAAAGGAACTCATCACCCATGAGACATGTCAGGATCCCTGAAGGTGTGGGCTTTGTTCCTGGGAAGAGGTTGTGTCTTCATCCTTATCTGAACCAGAATCATGTTGTATGGTTATGAAGATCCAGACTTTTACATGACTTCATCATTACTTTGTCATTTTAAGGAAGCAATATAGGCACTGTCTTCGAGATACAAATATCAAAAGGAAAAACAAAAGTTCAAATATATGTATATGATGACTAAACTTGTGTTATCTCTCATTAGTAAGGGTAACGTGGGGCTGCCCATATGAAAAAGACCAAGGAATTCTATTTTGATAGAAGTGTGCTGTGTACATGTAGTGTGCATAGTGTTTTTTATTATTTTTTTTTAGTTTTTTATAAACATATAATGTAGTTTTAGCCCCAGGGGTACAGGTCTGTGAATCGCCAGGTTCACACACTTCACAGCACTCACCATAGCACATACCTTCCCCAATGTCCATAACCCCACCACCCTATCTCAATCCCCCTCCCCCCAGCAACCCTCAGTTTGTTTTGTGAGATTAAGTGTCTCTTGTGGTTTGTCTCCCTCCCTATCCCATCTTGTTTCATTTATTCTTTTCCTACCCCCAAATCCCCCACATTGCGTCTCCACTTCCTCATATCAGGGAGTTTATATGATAGTTGTCTTTCTCTGATTTACTTATTTCGCTAAGTGTAATATCCTCTAGTTCCATCCACATTGTTGCAAATGGCAAGATTTAATTTCTTTTGATAACTACATAGTATTCCATTGTATATATATACCACCTCTTCTTTATCCATTCATTTGTTGATGGACATCCAGGTTCTTTCCTTAGTTTGGCTATTGTGCACATTGCTGCTATAAACATTCAGGTGCACATGCCCCTTCAGATCACTAAGTTTATATCTTTAGGGTAAATACCCAGTAGTGCAATTGCTGGGTCATAGGGTAGCTCTATCTTCAACTTTTTGAGGAACCTCCATGCTGTTTTCCAGAGTGGTTGCACCAGCTTGCATTCCCACCAACAGTGTAGGAGGGTTCCCCTTTCTCCACATCCTCTCCAGCATCTGTCATTTCCTGACTCACTAATTTTAGCCATTCTGACTGGTGTGAGGTGGTATCTCATTGTGGTTTTGATTTGTATTTCCCTGATGTCAAGTGATGTAGAATACTTTTTCATGTGTCCGTTGGCCTCCTGGATGTCTTCTTTGCAGAAAAGACTGTTCATGTCCTCTGCCCATTTCTTGATTGGATTATTTGTTCTTTGGGTGTTGAGTTTGCTAAGCTCTTTATAGATTTTGGCTACAAGCCCTTTATGTGATATGTCCTTTGCAAATATCTTCTTCCATTCTGTCAGTTGTCTTTTGGTTTTGTTAACTGTTTCCTTTGCTGTGCAAAAGCTTTTGATCTTGAGGAAATCCCAATAGTTCATTTTTGCCCTTGTTTCCCTTGCCTTTGGCGATGTTCCTAGGAAGAAGTTGCTGCGGCTGAGGTCAAAGAGGTTGCTTCCTGTGTTTTTCTTAAGGATTTTGAGGAATTCCTTTCTCACATTGAGGTCCTTCACCCATTTTGAGTCTATTTCCATGTGTGATGTAAGGAAGTGGTCCAATTTCATTTTTCTGCATGTGGCTGTCCAATTTTCCCAGCACCATTTATTGAAGAGGCTGTCTTTTTTTCCATTTGACATTCTTTCCTGCTTTGTCGAAGATTAGTTGACCATAGACCATTTCTGGTCTCTCTGTTCTGTTCCAATGATCTATGTGCTTTTGTGCCAGTACCGTATTGTCTTGATGGTGACAGCTTTGTAATAGAGCTTGAAGTCTGGAATTGTGATGCCACCAACTTTGGTTTTCTTATTCAATATTCCTTTGACTATTTGAGGTCTTTTCTGGTTCCATATAAATTTTAGGATTATTTGTTCCATTTCTTTAAAAAAATGGATGGGAGGGGGTCAAGATGGCGGGGAAGTAGGAGGAGGCACCACTTCAACCTGTACCCTAAAGTGAGCTGATTACCTACGAAAGAACTCCGACCACCCATGAAATCAGCCTGAGATCAGAATTATACACGTCTGGATCTCTACAGGAGCAGAAGATGCCAGTGGCAGGTAAAGCCGACTGGGAGTATCGGACTGATATCGGAAGATAAACAAAAGGGGGAGGGAGCCACCAGAGGTGACCGATTGGAAAGTAATACCCCAACACGAGAGTGCTCTCTGTCTGGGGACCAGCATTAACTTGGAGTCTGGTTGAAAGCACTCAAAAAACAAAGAGCAAAGGATTGCAGGGGGGTAATAGTGGGAACCTGGGCGGTTAGGGTCAGGGACATAAGTCCCCCGACCCAGGACAGCTTCCCCTGGCGCTGAGCCAGAGAGAGTGCGACTGAGAAATCAGGTCTCCGTCCCTGAGCCGCCAGTGCGCCTGAACGCCAGCGCGCCCGAGAACGAGTGGGGTCTGGCTCCTGTGAGGGGCTGGGAGCCTGGCCAGACAGCAATCCTGAAACGCGTGCGTCCCACACGCTCTCTTGGGATACATGCTCATAGGCGCTAGCCTGGAGCTCTGGCATCTGGAAAAAACAGACATTCCCAGCCCGGGACAGCAGGAAAATCTCAGTGTGCGTTCTCTGCTCGGAACCTCTCTGGAGGTCTGGAGCTGCCTAGACAGCCACCACTGCCCTGGTTTTGGGTACAACGAGGAGCTCCTGCATCCCCAGGGACAGTGACTCAGAACCGACACAGCCAGCAGCTTTTCCAATACATTCTGGGGCTTCTCTCTGAGAGGGAGGTCGGGGTGCAGTTTGCTCTCCTCTAAACCTCCAAAAACCATCAAAAGCTGTCAAGGCGAGAGAAAGCAGATGAAAGAACATAAAAACCCCCAGAGAACAAAAGGCTGAAAAAAAACAGTTTCCTCAGAGCCCACCCCCTTGAGGGGAGTGGGAGGACCTAACTCAGGGAATATCATTGTCTGAAAACCCACGTGGCAGACCCCTCCCCCAGAAAACCAACCAGGAAGGAAGAAAAAAAAAAGACTACAAGAGAACAACCACCACTACTTCATAAATACAACTTTTATTTTTAACTCTTTACCAATATTCTGGTTCTTTTTTTTATACATGCAAATAATTTTTTAACCTATTTACCACCAACTGAGATGTCCAGTACATCAAATTCTTTAATAACCTTCTAACCTAAACTTTTTGATACATACACCCGTGTTTTTCTTTTGCTTTTCTATTTTTTAATTCTTTTTTAATTTTAACTTAGTTTAGTCTAGTTTATTCTTTTTTAAATTTTATTTTCTACTATACATATAGAGTTAAACTTCAAGGTAATCCCCTTTCCCCAATCAATGCTACCCCTATAGGCAAACCAGTTTCTAATCCCCCTGTAACGTAGGAAAGTTGAGTCCCTTAACAAAAACATCAAGATACCTTCAGGAAGAATCAAAATAATATTCCTCACCCACACTGAGAATTTACAACCACTCTCCCAATTTTTCCTTCTGTCAGTGTTTCTGTGAATTTGTGTTTGTCCTGATAATATATAAATCTTTTACTTGGGGTTCTTTCTGATGAGGTTCTTCCCTTTTTTTTTTGCATATATATATATATATATATATATATATATATATATATATACACTTCTTTTTCTCTTGTCATATACATTTATCAATCTTTTTGTTTGTCTGTTTTTGTCTGTATACTTCATAAATCTTACCTTGTGGCCCATTTGGGCTGAGCCTTCTCTTTTATATTCCCTTTTTTCCCTATCTCTCTCTCTCTCTCTCTTTTTTCCTTTTTTCTTTCCCCTTTTTTTCTTTATTCTTCTTTATTTCTTTTTCTTTTCTTTTTTCTCTCATTTGGGTGGGGAACCCTGATTGCACAGAAGCGATCCAGGGTGCACATTGACTGCACCACAATCGATAAGTCCAGCTGCATCTGTTCAGTCATCTCTTAACAAAATGACTAGGAGGAGGAATACCCAACAGAAGAAAAATACAGAGGATGGGCCTTCTGCAACAGAGCTAAAGGCTATCGACATAGACACTATTTCAGAAAAGGAATTCAGACTAACAATTATCCAGGCAATAGCTAAGTTGAGAAAGCCATGGATGACCAAACAGAATTGATTAGGGCAGAACTGAAAGCCACCAGGGATGATGTTCACAATGTTAGGGCAGAACTGAAAGCCACCAGGGATGATGTTCAAAATGCTCTCAATGAGTTCCAATCTAATCTAAATTCTCTCAAAGCTAGGGTAACTGAGGCAGAAGATAGAATTAGTGATCTGGAGGACAAACAGATAGAGAGAAAGGATCAGGAGGAAGCCTAGAACAAACAGCTCAGAAGCCACGAAAACAGAATCAGGGAAATAAATGATGCCATGAAACATTCCAACATCAGAATTATTGGAATCCCTGAAGGGGAGGAAAAAGAAAGAAGTCTAGTAGATATAGTGGAAGAAGTTGTCTATGAAAATTTTTCCAATCTCATGAATGGAAACAACGTTCATGTACTAAAGGCAGAGAGAATTCCTCCCAAGATTTTAAATTCTCGAAAGTCCTCACGACACCTTATAGTTAGAATAAGGAATTATGTTTCAAGAGAGACTCTCTTAAAAGCAGCTAGGACAAAACAGCTCCTTATGTACAGAGGAAAGCCCATTAGAATAACATCAGACCTTTCCACAGAGACCTGGCAAGCCAGGAAGGGCTGGAAAAATATATTCAGAGCACTAAATGAGAAGAACATGCAACCAAGAATACTCTATCCAGCAAGACTGACATTTAAAATGGATGGAGAGATAAAGAGTTTCCAAGATCGGCAAGTCTTAAAAGACTATGCAACCACCAAGCCGACACTGCAGGAAATATTAAGGGGGGTCCTATAAAAGAGAAAATATCCTAAGAATATCATTGAACATAAATATAGAAACAATCTACAAACAGAAAGACTTCAAAGGCAACACGATGTCAATCACAACCTATCTCTCAATAATCACTCTCAATGTGAATGGCCTAAATGCGCCCATAAAATGACACAGGGTTGCATATTGGATAAAACGACAGGACCCATCCATATGTTGCCTACAAGAGACCCATTTTGAACCTAAGGATACACCCAGACTGAAAGTGAAGGGATGGAGAAGCATCTTTCATGCCAATGGGCCTCAAAAGAAGGCCGAAGTAGCGATTCTCATATCAGATAAATTAGATTTTAAACTAAAGACTGTAGTCAGAGACACAGAAGGACACTACATAATTCTTAAAGGGACTATCCGCCAAGATGATCTAACAATTGTGAATATCTATGCCCCCAATATGGGAGCACCCAATTACATAACAAAATAATTAATCAAGATAAAGAGTCATATTGATATGAATACAATAATTGTAGGAGATCTTAATACACCTCTCTCAGAAATAGACAGATAATCGAAGCAGAAAATTATTAAAGAAATAAGAGCATTAAACGAAACATTGGACCAGATGGGCCTCATAGACATATATAGAACTTTCCACCCTAAAACAACAGAATACACATTCTTCTCAAGTGCACATGGAACCTTCTCCAGAATAGACCACATACTGGGTCACAAAGCAGGGCTCAACCGATACCAAAAGACTGACATTATTCCCTGCATATTCTCAGATCACAATGCTTTGAAACTGGAGCTCAATAACAAGGAAAAGTCCAGAAGGAACTCAAACACCTGGAAGCTAAAGACCACCTTGCTTAAGAATGCTTGGATCAATCAGGAGATCAAAGATGAACTTCAACAATTCATGGAAACCAATGAGAATGAAGACACTTCGGTCCAAAACCTATGGGATACAGCAAAGGCGGTTCTAAGGGGGAAATACATACCTATCCAAGCCTCCCTCAAAAAAATGGAAAAATCCAGAATACACCAGCTATCTCTACACCTTAAAGAACTGGAGAATCAACAACAAATCAAACCAACTCCACATGCAAGAAGGGAAATAATCAAGATTAGAGCAGAGATCAATGAGGTAGAAAGGAGAGATACAGTAGAACGTACCAATGAAACTAGAAGCTGGTTTTTTGAAAGAATCAATAAGATCGATAAACCATTGGCCACACTAATCTAAAAGAAAAGAGAGAAAGTCCAAGTTAATAAAATTAGTAAAATTATGAATGAAAAGGAAGAGATAACAACTAACACTAAGGAAATAGATACAATCATCAGAAATTATTACCAACAGTTATATGCCAATAAGCTAAGCAACCTAGATGAAATGGATGCATTCCTGGAAAACTACAAACTCCCAAAATTGAACCAGGAAGAAATTGACAACCTGAATAGACTGATATCTAGTAACGAGATTGAAGCAGTGATAAAAAACCTCCCAAAAAACAAGAGCCCAGGACCTGATGGATTCCCTGGGGAATTCTACCAAATTTTCGAAGAAGAAATAACACCAATGCTCCTGAAGCTGTTCCAAAAAACTGAAGCAGAAGGACAACTTCCAGACTCTTTTTATGAAGCCAGCATTACCCTGATCCCCAAACCAGGCAAAGACCCTACCGAAAAGGAGAATTTCAGACCAATATCACTGATGAATATGAATGCAAAGATTCTCAACAAGATCCTAGCAAACAGGATCCAGCAGCACATTCAGAAGATTATCCACCATGACCAGGGGGGATTCATCCCCGGGTTGCAAGGCTGGTTCAACATTCGCAAATCAATCAATGTGATACAACAAATCAATAAGAGAAGAGAGAAGAAACACATGGTCCTCTCAATTGATGCAGAAAAAGCATTTGACAAAATCCAGCATCCGTTCCTGATGAAAACGCTTCAAAGTATAGGGATAGAGGGAACATTCCTGAACTTCTTGAAATCTATCTATGAAAGACCCACAGCAAATATCATCCTCAATGGGAAAAGCTTGCAGCCTTCCCATTGAGATCAGGAACACGACAAGGATGCCCACTCTCACCACTCTTGTTCATCATAGTATTAGAAGTTCTAGCAATGGCAATCAGACAACAAAGAGAAATAAAAGGTATCCAAATTGTCAAGGAAGAAGACAAACTCTCTCTCTTTGCAGATGACATGATTCTTTATATGGAAAACCCCTAAGACTCCACCCCCAAACCACTAGAACTCATAAAGCAATTCATTAACGTGGCAGGATACAAAGTCAATGTACAGAAATCAGTGGCTTTCTTATACACTAACAATGAAAATACAGAAAGGGAAATTAGAGAATCGATTCCATTTACTATAGCACCAAGAACCATAAGATATCTGGGAATAAACCTAACCAAAGAGGTAAAGGACCTGTACTCGAGGAACTACAGAACACTCATGAAAGAAATTGAAGAAGACACAAAAAGATGGAAGACTGTTCCATGCTCTTGGATTGGAAGAATACACATTGTTAAAATGTCTATACTGCTTAGAGCAATCTATACTTTTAATGCCATTCTGATCAAAATTCCACCGATATTTTTCAAAGAGCTGGAGCAAATAATCCTAAAATTTGTATGGAATCAGAAGAGACCCCGAATTGCTAAGGAAATGTTGAAAAACAAAAACAAAACTGGTGGCATCACGTTACCCGATTTCAAGCTTTACTACAAAGCTGTGATCACCAAGAGAGAGTGGTACTGGCATAAAAACAGACACATAGACCAGTGGAATAGAGTGGAGAGCCCAGATATGGACCCTCAACTATATGGTGAAATAATCTTCGGCAAAACAGGAAAAAATATTCAATGGAAAAAAGACAGTCTCTTCAATAAATGGTGCTGGGAAAACTGGACAGCGATATGTAGAAGAATGAAACTTGACCATTCTCTTACACCGTACACAAAGATAAACTCGAAATGGATAAAAGACCTCAACGTGAGACAGGAATCCATCAGAATCCTAGAGGAGAACATAGGCAGTCACCTCTTCGATATCAGCCACAGCAACTTCTTTCAAGATATGTCTCCAAAGGCCAAGGAAACAAAAGCAAAAATGAACTTTTGGGACTTCATCAAGATCAAAAGTTTCTGCACAGCAAAGGAAACAGTCAACAAAACAAAAAGGCAACCCACGGAATGGGAAAAGATATTTGCAAATGACAGTACAGACAAAAGGTTGATATCCAGGATCTATAAAGAACTTCTCAAACTCAACACACACAAAACAGAAAATCATATCAAAAAATGTGCAGAAGATATGAACAGACACTTCTCCAATGAAGACATACCAATGGCTATCAGACACATGAAAAAATGTTCATCATCACTAGCCATCAGGGAGATTCAAATTAAAACAACATTGAGATACCACCTAACACCAGTTAGAATGGCCAAAATTAGCAAGGCAGGAAACAACGTGTGTTGGAGAGGATGTGGAGAAAGGGGAACCCTCTTACACTGTTGGTGGGAATGTAAGTTAGTGCAGCCACTTTGGAGAACAGTGTGGAGATTCCTCAAGAAATTAAGAATAGAGCTTCTCTATGACCCTGCAATTGCACTGCTGGGTATTTACCCCAAAAATACAGATGTAGTGAAAAGAAGGGCCATCTATACCCCAATGTTTATTGCAGCAATGGCTACGGTCGCCAAACTGTGGAAAGAACCAAGATGCCCTTCAACGGATGAATGGATAAGGAAGATGTGGTACATATACACAATGGAGTATTATGCCTCCATCAGAAAGGATGCATACCCAACTTTTGTAGCAACATGGACGGGACTGGAAGAGGTTATGCTGAGGGAAATAAGTCAAGCAGAGAGAGTCAAGTATCATATGGTCTCACTTATTTGTGGAGCATAACAAAGAACATGGAGGACATGGGGAGATGGAGAGGAGAGGGAGTTGAGGGAAACTGGAAGGGGAGATGAACCATGAGAGACTATGGACTCTGAAAAACAACCAGAGGGTTTTGAAGGGGCGTGGGGAGTGAGAGGTTGAGGAACCAGGTGGTGGGTAATAGGGAGGGCACATACTGCATGGAGCACTGGTTGTGATGCCAAAACAATGAACACTGTTATTCTATAAATCAACAAATAAACGAATAAAAAAAAAAAAGAAAACACCTGTGTTGGAACCCTGCCCCCCATTCCTGTGGTTAATGCTGGTCTGGGTCCTTAGATGTTATTCTCTTAGAGTTGTGTGTTTGTGTGTGTGTGTGTTTTTAATGAATTAGTAAATATGGGTTTTCTCACCCAAAAAAAAAATGGATGGGATTTTGATAGGGATTTCTTTAAATGTGTAGATTGCCTCAGGTAGCATAGAACAAACAATATTTGTTCTTCCAGTCCAGTGGCATGGTACATTTTTCCATTTCAATGTGACTTCCTCAATTTCTTTCTTGAGTACTTTATAGTTTTCTGAGTATAGATTCTTTGCTCCTTTGGTTAGGTTTATTCCTAGGTATCTTGTGTTTTTGGGTGCAATTATAAATGGGATTGGCTCCTTAATTTCTCTTTCTTCTGTCTTGTTGTTGGTGTAGAGAAATGCAACTGATTTCTGCACAGTGATTTTATATCCTGACACTTTACCGAATTCCTGTACAAGGTCTAGCAGTTTTGGAGTGGAGTCTTTTGGGTTTTCCACATAGAGTACCATATCATCTGCAAAGAGTGGTAGTTTGACTTCTTCTTTGCTGATTTGGATGCCTTTAATTTCTTTTTGTTGTCTAATTGATGAGGCTAGGACTTCTAGTACTATGTTAAATAGCAGTGGTGATAATGGACATCCCTGCTGTGTTACTGATCTTAGCAGAAAGCTTTCAGTTTTTCTCCATGGATAATGAGATTTGCGGTGGGTTTTTCATAGATCGCTTTGATAATATTGAGGTATGTACCCTCTATCCCTACACTTTGAAGAGTTTTGATCAGGAAGGGATGTTGTACTTTGTCAAATGCTTTTTCAGCATCTATTGAGAGTATCATATGGTTCTTGTTCTTTCTTTTATTAATGTGTTGTATCACATTGATTGATTTGCAGATGTTGAACCAACCTTGCAGTCCTGGAATAAATCCCACTTTATCGTGATGAATAATCCTTTTAATATACTGTTGGATCCTATGGGCTAGTATTTTGTTGAGAATTTTCACATCTGTGTTCATAAAGGATATTGGTCTGTAATTCTCTTTTTTGATGGGATCCTTGTCTGGTTTTGGGATCAAGGTGATGCTGGCCTCATAAAATGAGTTTGGAAGTTTTCCTTCCGTTTCTATTTTTTGGAACAGTTTCAGAAGAAGAAGAATTAATTCTTCTTTAAACGTTTGGTAGAATTCCCCTGGGAAGCCATCTGGCCCTGGGCTTTCGTTTGTTTGGAGATTTTTTTTTTAATTTTATTTATTTTTATTTGTTTATTTACAGCATAACAGTGTTCATTGTTTTGGCATCACAACCAGTGCTCCATGCAGTACGTGCCCTCCCTATTACCCACCACCTGGTTCCTCAACCTCCCACTCCCCCCGCCCCTTCAAAACCCTCTGGTTGTTTTTCAGAGTCCATAGTCTCTCATGGTTCATCTCCCCTTCCAGTTTCCCTCAACTCCCTCTCCTCTCCATCTCCCCATGTCCTCCATGTTCTTTGTTATGCTCCACAAATAAGTGAGACCATATGATACTTGACTCTCTCTGCTTGATTTATTTCCCTCAGCATAATCTCTTCCAGTCCCGTCCATGTTGCTACAAAAGTTGGGTATGCGTCCTTTCTGATGGAGGCATAATACTCCATTGTGTATATGTACCACATCTTCCTTATCCATTCATCCGTTGAAGGGCATCTTGGTTCTTTCCACAGTTTGGCGACCGTAGCCATTGCTGCAGTAAACATTGGGGTACAGATGGCCCTTCTTTTTACTACATCTGTATCTTTGGGGTAAATACCCAGCAGTGCAATTGCAGGGTCATAGGGAAGCTCTATTCTTAATTTCTTGAGGAATCTCCACACTGTTCTCCAAAGTGGCTGCACTAACTTGCATTCCCCCCAACAGTGTAAGAGGCTTCCCCTTTCTCCACATCCTCTCCAACACACGTTGTTTCCTGTCTTGCTAATTTTGGCCATTCTAACTGGTGTCAGGTGGTATCTCAATGTTGTTTGGAGATTTTTGATGTTTGTTTCAATCTCCTTACTTGTTATGGGTCTGTCCAGTTTTTCTATTTCTTCCTGGCTCAGCTCTGGTAGTTTATATGTTTCTAGGAATGCATCCATTAGTTCCAGATTGTCAAATTTGTTTGGTGTAGAGTTTCTCATAGTATGTTCTTATAATTGTTTGTATTTCTTTGGTGTTGGTTGTGATCGCTCCTCTTTCGTTCATAATTTTATTTACTTGGGTCCTTTCTATTTTCTTTTTGATAAGTCTGGCCAGGGGTTTATCAATCTTATTAATTCTTTCAAAGATCCAACTCCTAGTTTTGTTGATTTGTTCTATTGTTTTTTGTTCATTTGTTTGTTTGTTTCTATTTCATTAATTTCCGCTCTTATCCTTATGATTTCTCTTCTCCTGCTGGGTTTAGGCTTTCTTTGTTGTTCTTTCTCCAGATCCTTTAGGTGTAGGGTTAGGTTGTGTATTTGATACCTTTCTTATTTCTTGAGAAAGGATTGTATCACTATATATTTTCCTCTCAGGACTGCCATTGCTGTGTCCTTCAGATTTTGAAACATTGTGTTTTCATTATCATTTGTTTCCATGAACTTTTTCAATTCTTCTTTAATTTCCTGGTTGACCCATTCATTCTTTAGACAGATGCTGTTTAATCTCCATGTATTTGGGTTCTTTCCAAATTTCCTCTTGTGATTGAGTTCTAGTTTCAGAGCATTGTGGTCTGAAAATATGCAGGGAATGATCCTAATCTTTTGATACTGGTTGAGACCTGATTTATGACCCAGGATGTGATTTATTCTGGAGAATGTTCCATGTGCACTAGAGAAAAATGTGTATTCTGTTGCCTTGGGATGGAATGTTCTGAATATATCTCTGATGTCCACCTGGTCCAGTGTGTCATTTAAGGCCTTTATTTCCTTGCTGATCTTTTGCTTGGATGATTTGTCCATTTCAGTGAGGTGAGTGTTAAAGTCCCCTAATATTATTGTATTACTGTCGATGTTTTTCTTTGATTTTGTTATTAATTGGTTTATATAGTTGTCTGCTCCCCAGTTAGGGGCATAGATATTTATTTATTTATTTATTTTTTTAAACATTTTTTTAAGGTTTTATTTATTTATTTGACAGACAGAGAGATCACAAGTAGGCAGAGAGGCAGGCAGAGAGAGAGAGGAGGAAGCAGGGTCCCTGCGGAGCAGAGAGCCTGATGCGGGGCTCGATCCCAGGACCCTGAGATCATGACCTGAGCCGAAGGCAGCGGCTTAATCCACTGAGCCACCCAGGCGCCCCGGGCATAGATATTTAAAATTGTTAGATCATCTTGTTGGACAGACACTTTGAGTATGATATAGTGTCCTTCCTCATCTCTTATTATAGTCTTTGGCTTAAAATCTAATTGATCTGATACAAGTATTGCCACCCCAGCTTTCTTCTGATGTCCATTAGCATGGTAAATTATTTTCCACACCCTCACTTTAAATCTGGAGGTGTCTTCGGGTCTAAAATGCGTTTCTTGTAGGCAGCATATTGTCTGATATCCTGTTTCTTTTGATTTGGGCATTTAGCCCATTAACATTCAGTGTCACTATTGAGAGATATGAATTTTGTGCCATTGTATTGCCTGTAAGGTGACTGTATATTGTCCCTGTTCCTTTCTGTTCTACTACTTTTAGGTCTCTCTTTGCTTAGAGGACCCCTTTCAATATTTCCTGTAGAGCTGGATTGGTGTTTGCAAATTCTTTCAGTTTTGTTTGTCCTGGAAGCTTTTTATCTTTCCTTCTATTTTCAATGATAGCCTAGCTGGATATAGTATTCTTGGCTGCATGTTTTTCTCATTTAGTGCTCTGAATATATCATGCCAGTTTTTTCTGGCCTGCCAGGTCTTTGTAGGTAAGTCTGCTGCCAATCTAATATTTTTACCATCGTATGTTACAGACTTCTTTTCCCGGGCTGCTTTCAGGCTTTTTTCTTTGTCGCTAAGGCTTGCAAATTTTACTATTAGGTGATGGTGTGTGGACCTATTCTTATTGATTTTGTGGGGGGTTTGCCACACCTGCTGGATATTGATGTTTGTTCCCTTTGCCATATTAGGGAAATTTTCTACAATAATTCTCTCCAATATACCTTCTGCTCCCCTCTCTGTTTCTTCTTCTTCTGGAATCCCAATTATTCTATGTTGTTTCATTTTATGGTATCACTTAGCTCTTGAATTCTCCCCTCGTGGTCCAGTATTTGTTTGTCTCTCTTTTGCTCAGCTTCTTTATTCTCTGTATTTGGTCTTCTATATCACTAAGTCTCTCTTCTGCCTCATTTATCCTAGCAGTAAAAGCCTCCATTTTTTATTGTACCTCATTAGTAGCTTTTTTATTTTTAATTTCAGCTCGGTTAGATTTTAGTTCTTTTATTCTCCAGAAAGGGCTTTTACTCTCCAGAGAGGGTTTCTCTATTATCTTCCATGCCTTTTTCGAGTCTGTCTAGAACCTTGAGAATCGTCATTCTGAACTCTAGATCACACATATTACCAATGTACATATTGATTAGTTCCCTAGCCTTCGGTACTGCCTCTTGTTTTGTTTTGTTTGTGTGTGTGTGTGTGTGTGTGTGTGTGTGTGTGCGTGTGTGTGTGTATGGTGAGCTTTTCCACTTTATCATTTTGTGCAGATAAGAATATATGAAAGAGGAAATAAAATACTAAAAGGGTGGCAAAGACACCAGGAAAATGTGCTTTAACCAAATCAGAATAGAACCCAAATTGTGGAGGGGAGAAACCCCTGAAATTGCACTACTGGGTATTTACCCCAAAGATACAGATGTAGTGAAAAGATGGTCCATCTTTACCCCAATGTTTATAGCAGCAATGGCCATGGTTGACAAACTGTGGAAAGAACCAAGATGCCCTTCAGCCGATGAAGGGATAAGGAAGATGTGGTCCATACACACTATGGAGTATTATGCCTCCATCAGAAAGGATGAATACCCAACTTTTGTAGCAATATGGATGGGACTGGAAGAGATTATGCTGAGTGAAATAAGTCAAGCAGAGAAAGTCAATTACCATATGGTTTCACTTACTTGTGGAGCATAACAAATAACATGGAGGACATGGGGAGATTGAGAGAAGGGAGTTGAGGGAAATTGGAAGTGGACGTGAACTATGAGAGACTATGGACTATGAAAAAGAACCTGAGGGTTTTGAAGGGGCAGAGGGTGGGAGGTTGGGGGAGCCAGGTTGTGGGCATTAAGGAGGGCACATATTGCATGGAACACTGGTTGTGGTGCACAAACAATGAATTCTGTTATGCTGAAAAGAAATTAAAAAAAATTTTCTGGGGGGGATGTTCAGGGGAAAAAAAGAAAAGAAACTAAAGAAGAAATATGAAAAAGAAAAAATATATATATATATATATATATTAGATTGATGACTAGAACAGGGTCACCCATTTATTTTGGGGAGTATTTTGGTCTCTTAGAAGAAACTACTTCCCAAAATTTTAAAGAATGAAGAACATATTTATGGGTAAACACAATGAAGGGATGGGACATGCCCATAAAGTTGAAAAAAATAATAATTTCTAAAAAAATGAGTTGATGTAGTAAGTTGGTTGTGAGAATAAAGAAAAAGAAGGTGGAGAGAATTTGCTCAAGCTGGAGACTAGAACAAGCCCAGAGCTAGATTTAGGGTATATTTTGATCTATTAGAAGTTGTACCCCAAATTTTTTAGAAGAAAAAAACCCTATGTGTAAAAAAATAAAGTTAGATACAATGAAGGATAATGACTATAATAACAAAGGTTCAAAACCATTATTATTATCTTTTTTAATGAAAGGTATTGTTAAGAATAACTAGTTAAAAAACGTTAAAAGGGGAAAGGGTAAAACTTAAGAAAAAAATAGCAGAAGAAAAAAAAGAAAATATAAAAAAATTAACTGCAACACTAAAGAATCATGGGGAGAAAGACATGAATTCCACGCTTTGCTTTCTCCTCCTCTGGAATTCCGCTTTTCTCCTTTGTAAGTGAACTTGGTCTTGGCTGGATTTCTTGTTGATCTTCTGGGGGAGGGGCCTGTTGTAGTGATTCTCAAGTGTCTTTGCCAAAAGCAGAATTGCACCGCCCTTAGGGGCCAGGCTAAGTAATTTGCTCTGGTTCACTTTTGGGAGCTTTTGTTCCCTGAACACTTTCCGTAGAGTTCCAGAGGATGGGAATGAAAATGGTGGCCTCCCAATCTCCAGCTTGGAGGAGCTGAGAGTTCAGGGCCCCACTCCTCAGTGCACCCTCAGAGAAAAGCGCTCAATCACTCCCATCTCCCTGGCCTCTGGCCGCGCTCCAAGCTCACCCAGCCTGCGACCGGTTCAAGGTAACCCCAAGTCAAGAGCTCACTCCTTGGCTCTGTCTCTGTAGCTGGCTTCCCCGCTGTAATACCTGCGAGATCTGTGACACTCAGACAACCCTGCTCCTTCTGTGGCCCTGCTGGACCTGGCGCCACACTGACCCTGCTTTGATTTCACCCCAGGTAAGCGTCTGGAGCGATGTCCCTCAGTGAGGCAGACTTTTAAAAGTCCTGATTTTGTGCTCCATTGTTCTCCTGCTTGCCAGGAGCTGGCCCCTCCCACTGCGGTCTATCTTCCTATGCTTTGGATTCACTTCTCTGCAGGTGCTACCTTTCAGTAAGTGGTCAATTTTCTGTTTCTAGAATTTTTGCTCTTCTTCTTTTCAATCTCCTGTTGGATTTGTAGTTGTTTGCAATGGTTTGACAAGCTATCTAGCTGATCTCCTGCTACCTGATGTCGTCTCAGCCTGTTACTTCTCCACCATCTTGGATGTGCATGTGTTTATTTTTTTTTTAAGATTTTATTTGACACAGAGGGAGAGACATCACAAGTAGGCAGAGCAGTAGGCAGAGAGAGGGGGAAGCAGGTTCCCTGTTGAGCAGAGATCCTGATGCAGGGCTCAATCCCAGGATGCTGAGATCATGACCTAAGCTGAAGGCAGAGGCTTAACCCACTGAGATACCCAGGTGCCCCACACATTTAGTGTTTTATTCTTTCCCCTTACTTCTCTGAAGGGAAAAGGAAGTGGTGACTGAAGCCTGGTTTCTGATTTGAAGGAATGGGAGATAAGAGATTTGAAAGAGCAGAGTTCATGCTGACATGTTCCTCAGTGCACAGTGAGCAAAGGTTTGAAGCTTGGACTTGGAAGTGTTGGTGTTCAGGGAGGATGTTGTCCAAGTTTCCAGCACATAGAGTCACTTGGCTGGTCTTCCTACTCGGACCAGTTCCTGCCTTCCTAAGGGAAGCTTGAAAGTGGCTTGCAACTCTATGGCACTTGAGGAATTATCTGGATGGGACAGCTGGATGGGCCAATGTAGACTAACTCAGGGAATTCCAGAGCTAATGATGAACACATTTCTGAGGCTGGAGTTTCTTCTTTGTGAGTAGCATTGAGCTGGGGTGGAAAGCAGTCTCTGGATCTTATGACTCATCATGTGAGCAGATCTGAGCCTGAAAGCATTGTCAGATCAGATTGATGGAGATTGTGAGGGCATGGTGGTGGAACATCACTCTTGAAGGAAGGCCAGCTTACTCCAGGGACAGGACTCTGCTCCCTGGCCAGCCCTACTGCTGCAGATATACCACAAAAGGTACTTCTCTTTGGTTCTCATGCTCTCGGCTCAGCAGGGTGGTTGGTGGGAAGCAGCCCACAGGCAACCTTATTGATTCTTGCCCAGGTGCCCCTTGCTTTCTCAGACGAGGTGCAGCAGGTGTCCTCTGCCTGGTGTCTATGAATTCAACCAGCAGAAGTACTTCTTCCAGAGCCACACCCCTGAGTAACCCTCCACTTTCCTGTGCTGTGTGGAAGAGGCTAGTTTTCATTTGGAACTGAAATCTCAGCTCCTGCTATTAGGTTCCAAGGCCACACAGCACACCAGTCTCCATGAAGCTCTGGTTCCACTTGGGGCCTGATGTGCAAGACTGAGGCCAAACCTGGGCAGCCTGTTGCTGCTGCTGCATGTTCCTTCCTGAAAACTGTTCGCCAAAGTCTGGTTTGTGATGACATACCAGGAAAGAGGGATAAGTGCACCACTCTGCCTGACCACAGGAGGATGCTGGATGTCAGTCACAGGTAGCTGGTGTAGGGAGGAGAGATGTCTGTTTCCCAGGACGTGGACCAGAGGAAGATTGGGGCCCTGGGATGCTTTTCTGCTCATCTTTCTCAGGTTAGCTCATCAGGCAAGGGGAGGAAGTGTGTGTGCTTACCTGTAATCAAGGAAGGTGTCTGGTTTCAGGTTGCATGTGCAAGTGGATTCCCCTTATGGCTCATTTTCCTGATGGTGTTGAGGGTGCATTAGGTGGACCCCTTGGCCCAGGCATCCTGACTGTGCAAGAGCTCTGGTCACTTTTTCCTCCAGGGCTCTGGATTAGGAAATTGGAGTGAGTCAGAAGTGAAACCATCCATGTAGGCCTCTGTTTCTCCCTTGCCAAGATGGACTGGTGACTGTGGTAACTGCTCTGGAAATATAAAGCAGGGGGCAGGGCCCGGGTGATGAAAGGGAGGTGGGGTGGTGATTGCTATTCACATGGGGGAAGGTGGTATTTCACTAGGAAGGTGATACTTGAATCAAGATCTAAAGAAGGTGACTGATATCACATAAAGAGCATTCTAAATCGAAGGAAAAGCATGTGCAAAAGCGCCGGGGCAGGAACATACTAGGTATGTCCAGCAGCAGCAAGAAGGCCCTGTGGCCACAGGAGACAGCTTAGGACGTGACCTCCGGGAGGTGACAGTAGGGTGACAGAAAGCCATTACAGGGCTGTGACCCCATGGGACCTTGTTTCACTGGGCCATCCTGGCTACAGTGTTGAGAACAGATAACACAGGGTTGAGGATAGACAAGGGAGGTCAATAATGAAGCTTTTCTAGGAACTCAGGCAAGAGATGGGTTCTAGTGTGGACCAGACAGGTGGCCTTGGAAGGAGTGGTTAATCCTATTATGGGTACATTTTGAAGATGGAGTTAACAGGATTTGCTGATGGCCTAGATATTGGGAATGGGAGAAAGGAGGAATTGCGATAACTCCCAGCTCTTGTTGTGAGGGGAAGGAAGAGGTTTCTGGGAGTAGGAGGTACTCTGTGTTCCACATGCCGAGAAAGGTGCCTTTCACTGTGCACCTGCTGATGTTTGTGTCTGGGAGAACTCTGAACTTCTACCCCCTCAGCAACTTTCAAGTACAAGTCTCCCCCACTTTTTCAAAGTTTATGGTAAGACACTTGGCTCTTTTGAAAGATCTATGTTTTCACCCAGCTTCAGTAGCAGGAAGAAACCTGAAGAGGATTTCCCTCTTATGAAAAAAGTCAAAGAGTGGACATTGCGTTCAGCATCTGTTTTGTGGGGAACCCCTACAGAGGCAGCGTGCACCCCAACTGGCTCCTACCTGGGCACTGCTCTCCGTATCCAGCCACGAGTGCTTTGAGTTGTTTCTGTGAGCATCCGTTGTGCTTTATCTCCATTTATTTTGGGTATCCATTAGTAAGTTGTGTCCCGAGGGCGAAGAAAGGCCAAAGAGAAGAAATTTTTAGAGTCCGATCATACTCACTAATTTTTCTGTACAATTTAATGGTAATTCCTTCTTTACAAAATTTCTGCTCTGAAAGGTTTCCTAGGAAAAATGTACTTTCAAAGAACAGGGGAACCTGTTCTCCTCCCACAGGGTTAGCTTTAGTCTCCATGTGACACAGAACATTCCACGACTTGTAGATTTTCTCACTCAAACATTGCGCCTTTGACAACCTTCATCTGTTTCCTGCCCCCCACTTCCCTGAATCTGGCAAACACCAATTTGTTTTCAGTAGGTATGTATTCATTATGTTTTTGTTTCCATGTGGAATGGACATGAAAGCATCTGGTGTTTGTCATTCTGTGTCTAAGTTACTTAGCATAATGCTCTCAATGTTTATGTTTCCATGTCTGGTTATTGTGAATGATGCGCCAGTGAACTTGGGAGTGCATCTCTCTTTCTGAGGGAGTTTTTTTGCGTTCTCCAAAAAATATCCAATAGCAATTACTGGGTATCATGGTAGTTGTGTTTATTATTTTCAGGAACCTCCATACTGTTTGCCACTGTGGCTGCACCAATTTTCATTCCCACCAACAGCTCATAGGGTCCCCTCATCTACACATGCTTGACCACACCTGGTGTCTGTCTCTGGGACAATTGCCATTCTGACAGTTGTGACAGCTGACTTCTCTTGACTTACAGTTCCCTGATGACGATTAGTGATGTTGAACAACTTTTCTGTGTCTGTTGGCCACATGTATGGTATCATTGGACAGTATCTATTCACATATTCTCCCCATTTTTTATTTTGTTTTGTTTAGATTTGTATGTGTGTTTTGTGTGTTTTGGATATTGGCCTCTTCTCATGCATATGATTTACAATTTTTTTTTTTTTTTTGTCATTGGTAGGTTGCCTTTTAAGTTTTTGATGGTTTCTTTTGCGTGAAAAAGATTTCATTTTGAGGTCGTTCGTCTTGCTTATTTTTGCCTTTGTTGCCTTTGCTTTTGGTGTCTAATCTGAAGACTTTGCCAAAACCAATGTCAAGAAACTTACTACCTGTGTTTTCTTCTTGGAGGTTTATGGATTCACGTCTTATGTTCAAGTCATTCATCCATTTAAAATTTCTGTGTGAGGTGTTGTGATCTAGTTACATTCTTCTGCATTTAGTGTCCAGTTTTCACAGTATCATTCACTGAAGAGACAGTCCTCTCTACATTGTACATTTTCTGCTCCTGTGTAGTAAGTTAAGACCATATACGTGTGGGTTAGTTTTTGAGCTTTCTATTTTGTTCTGTTCTATTCTCTGTGTGTGTTTTTATGCCAGTACCATATGGTTTTGATGATCATAACTTTGTATTCTAGTTTGAAATCTGGGAGTGTGGTGACTGCAGCTTTCTTTCTCCAGATTGCTTTGGGTATTTGGTGTCTTTTGTGAATCCATATGAATTTTAGAACTGTCTTCTACTTCTTTGAATAATGTCATTGGGATTCAGATAGGGATTTCATCACATCTCTAAATTGCTTTGGCTGTGATGAACATGTTAACATTATTAACTTTTCCAGTTAATGAGCATGGCATATGCTTCTGTGTATTTGTGTCGTCTTCCATTTCTTTGACCCACACATTCCTCCCCACCCCAACACACACATGCAATTTCTTTATTTTACACCATGTGTTCAGTGGACCATGTCTTTCTTATTCTTGCTTACTCTTATTCCAAGATATTTTTTCTCCATGCAGTTGTAAATGGCATTGCTTTCTTAGTTTCTCTTTGTGAAAGTTTTTCTTCAGTATATAGAAACACAAAAAGTTGGGGCACCTGGATGGTTCCATTGATGAAGCATTTGCCTTCAGATCAGGTCATGATTCTGGGGTCCTGGGTTGGAGCTCCTAATTGGGATCCCTGCTCAGTGGGGAGCCTGCTTTTCTCTCTCGTCTGCTGCTCCCCCTGTTTGTGCTCATGCTTCCTCTGTCAAATAAATAAAATATTTTAAAAGAAGAAATGCAAGACCTCCTCTCCAACAGGTCTCTGTATGTCAACTTTGTATCCTGCAGCTTTACTGAATTTGTTTTCTCTAACAGTTTTTTTTTTTTTTTTTGGTGGAATCATTAGGGATTTCTATATATAGTATCATGTCATCTGCAAATAGTGACTGTTTTCTTTTCCTATTTGGATTTCATATCAATTTTTGTCTAAGTGTTTTGTCTAGGACATTCAGTGCTATGTTGAATTAAAGTGGTGAGAATGGGCATCTACCTTCGTCTTGTTCTTGATCTTAGTGGAAAAGTTTTCAGCTTTTCACTCTTGAGTATGGTGTTAGCTATGGGATTTTCATATAGAGCCTTTTTTTTTAAGGTTTGATTTCTTTTCTTTTTTTAAATTTCTTTTCAGCGTAACAGTATTCATTGTTTTTGCACCACACCCAGTGCTCCATGCAATACGTGTCCTCCCTATTACCCACCACCTGGTTCCCCAAACCTCCCATCCCCCGCCCATTCAAAACCCTCAGGTTGTTTTTCAGAGTCCATAGTCTCTCATGGTTCATCTCCCCTTCCAATTTCCCTCAACTCCCTTATCCTCTCCATCTCCCCATGTCCTCCTTGTTATTTGTTATGCTCCACAAATAAGTGAAACCATATGATAATGGACTCTCTCTGCTTGACTTATTTCACTCAGCATAATCTCTTTCAATCTCGTCCATGTTGCTACAAAAGTTGGGTATTCATCCTTTCTGATGGAGGCATAATACTCCATCGTGTATATGGACCCCATCTTCCTTATCCATTCGTCCGTTGAAGGGCATCTTGGTTCTTTCCACAGTTTGTCGACCGTGGCCATTGCTGCTATAAACATTGGGGTACAGATGCCCCTTCTTTTCATATAGGGCCTTTTAAAAAAAAAACTTATTTATTTATTTTAAAAATTTCTTTTCAGTGTTCCAGAATTCATTGTTTATGTACCATACCCAGTGCTTCATGCAACATATAGAACCTTTATTTTGTTGAGGTATGTTCCCCCAATACCCAGATGGTTTAGAGTTTTATCATAAATGCATATTTAATCTCGTGAGAAGTTCTTTCTGCGTCTATTGTAACAATCATATGATTTTATCTTTTATTTTGTTAAGGTGGTGTATCCCATTGGTGGATGTGCAGATGTGGAATCGTCCTTGCATCACTGGAATAAATCCCACTGGATCATGTTGTGTGATTCTCCTGATGTATTGTTCAATTCAGTTTGCTGATCAACTTCTTGAGAATTTTTACATCTATGTTCATGAGGGATATTGGCATTTCCTTTTCTTATATGTTTCTTGAATCTTTTTCTTGAATTGTTTTCATAGCAGGATAATGCTAAGTTCCTAAAATGAGTTTGAACGGATGCCCTCCTCTCCTGTTTTTTAAAGAGTTTGAGAAGGATTTGTATTAATTCTTCTACTGTCTGGCTGAACTCCTCAGTGAAAATTTTTGGTCTTGGACATCTGTTTCTTGGGAGGTTTTTGATTATCAAATCAATCTTTTTTACTAGTGATCAGTCTGCAGATTTTTTTCCTTTCATGGTTCTGTATTTCTAGGTTGTTTGTAGGGACTTATCCATTTCTTATAGGTTGTTCAGTGTTTTGACCTCTTCTTGCTCATAGTACTCTGATGATCCTTTGTATTTTTGTGGTATTCATCATCATGGATCATCTTTTATTCCTTTTTTAAAGTTCCTCATTTTTTAAAATTTAAATTCAATTAGGCAAGGTATAATACATCATTAGTTTTTGATGTAATATTCAATGATTCATTATTAATGATTCAATTAGTTCAATGATTCATAGAGTATAACAGACAGTTCTTATCACCACACATGCCCTCTTTAATGCCCATCACCCAGTTATCCCATCCCCCTACCCACTTCCCTTTCTGCAATCCTCAATTTGTTTCCCAGGGTCAAGAGTCTCATATGGTTTTTCTCCCTCTCTGATATCTTCCCATTCAGGTTTCCCACCCTGTTCCTATGATCCTCTGTGTTATTCCTTATATTCCATATATGAGTGAAATCGTATGATAACCGTCTTTCTCTGCTTGACATATTTCACTTAGCATAATCCCCTCCAATTCCAACCTTGTCAATGCAGATTGTAAGGGTTCATCATTTCTGATGGCTGAATAATATTCCATTGTATATATGAACCACATCTTTTTCTTTTTTTAAAAGGATTTTATTTATTTATTTGACAGAGAGAGAGAGAGAACACAAGTAGGCAGAGAGGCAGGCAGGGAGAGAGGGGGAAGCAGCTCCATACTGAGCAGAGAGCCCTATGTGGGGTTCGATCCAAGGAACCTGAAATCATGACCTGAGCTGAAGGCAGAGGCTTAACCCTCTGAGCCACCCAAGTGCCCCTGAACCACATCTTCTTTATACATTCGTCTGTTGAAGGACATCTCAGCTCCTTCCGTACTTTGGCTATTGTGGACATTGTCCCTATGAGCACTGTGGTGCATGTGCCTCTTCTTTTTACCAAATCCATATGGTAAATACCCAGGAGTGCAATTGGTGGGTCACAGGGTAGCTTTATTTTTAATGTCTTGAGGAAACTCCATACTGTTTTTCAGAGTGACTGTACCAACTTGCATTCCCACCAACAGTGTAAGAGGGTTCCCTCTCACACTGTTGTATTAAGATGTTCCACATCCTCACCAACATATGTTGTTGCCTGTCTTTTAATTTTTTCCATTCTAACTGGTGTAAGGTGGTGTCTCATTGTGGTTTTGATTTTTATTTCCCTGATGGCAAGTGATGTGAAGAATTATTTCATGGTCTGTTAGCCGTTTGTATGTCTTTTTTGGAGAAATGTCTTTTTATGTCTTCTTTCCATTTCTTGAGTGGACTCTTTGTTTTTTGGCTGTTGAGTTTGAGAAATTCTTTGTAAATCTTGCATACCAGAACTTTACCATTTGCAAATATCTTCTCCAATTCTACAGGTTGCCTTTTAGTTTTGTTGATTGTTTTCAAGCTTTTCATCTTGATGAAGTATCGAAAGTTCATTTTTGCTTTTGTCTCCCTTGCCTTTAGATACATGTCTTGAAAGAAGTTGCAGTGTTGGAGGTTGAAGCGGTTGCTGCTGTTTGCTGCTCCTCTATGATTTGGGTGTGAGACAGGAATTAATCATCTTTCTTTCTCGATTGTATTTGAGCCCTCTCTCTTTCTTGGTGAGTCTAGCTAAAAGTTCGTCAGTTTTATTTAAATTTCCAAAAAGGGCAGCTCTTATTTTTTTAAAAGATTTTATTTATTTATTTGACAGATAGAGATTGCAAGTAGGCAGAGAGGAAGGCAGAGAGAGAGGGGGAAGCAGGCTTCCTGCTGAGCAGAAAGCCCGATGTGGGGCTCAATTTCAGGACCCTGGGATAATGACCTGAGCCGAAGGTAGAGGCTTTAACCCACTGAGCCACCCAGGCACCCAGCTCTTATTTTCATTGATCTTTTGTCTTTTTAGTCTCCATTTAATTATTTCCACATTCCTTTTTGTTATTTTCTTATTCCTACTGATTTGGGGATTTGCTTTTCTCCCCCTCCTTTTTCCCCATGGATGTGTATTGGAGAGCCTTCTTCTGGATTGACAAGGATCTGAATTTCTATGAATTTCCCCCTTAGAACTACTTTTGTTGCATCCCATAAGTTTTTGTAGGTTCTCCTTTTTGTTTCAGGGTACCTCTAAAATTTCTTGATTTCCTCTTTGACAGTTGGTTGTTTAGTAGCATGTTGTTAAATCTCCACATATTTTTGACTGTCCCATTTTCTTTTTTGAATGATGGCTAGTTTCATACCATTGTGAATGGATAAGATCTGAACCAGAAGGTGAAGGGAGCATTCAGATTAAATATTTGTTTCCTAGTTTATTTGTTTGTTTATTTGTTTGTTTTTTTGTCTGAGGGCAGAGCATGAGTTCTGTGGGGACAGAGGGAGGTTTTGTGAGACTGGAATCAGGGGTGAGGGTTAACCCTCATTAGATGTACTGACTACCATGCAGGCTGTGCACCACTGTTCACACTTTAGTCTTGATGGATCTGTACTTAATTAGAAGTATTTTCTATGAGGTGCAGGGGTGCCCTTCTCTAACAGAAAGGTGCCATGTGAGTTTGTGGCATGGCCCCCGGTCAGCAACCAGGATGTATGGTATTGTGTGTGATTAAAACTAGGCTTTCTGTTGAAAGTGACTGAAACAGGTCATGGTGAGCTTCATGACAATAGCTGAGGTCCTGAGTGACCCACTGGGTGTTGGTGGTGGGTGGGGTAGCAGGGCCTGTGGATCTGTCTCATCATATCCTGTGGAATTCAGGGACACCCTCCTGTCTATTGAGTTGTGTGGAGTCAGGTAGACAGCAGTCCCTGGCCAGGCACAAGGGTCACACTAGACTGCCACTAGAAGGACAGTGTGTGGAGAGAGTCACTATTTGACTTCGATGAAAATTGATTGGGATCTGGCAACTGTGATTCCTATGAGCAACATGGGGAGAGGAGGGAGGTGGTGGTGCATACTTCCTAGGGTTGTGGTCAAGACTAATCTGGAACTCACGAGGTTAGTCATGCCTGGCCAGAAGGCACCCAGTCACTGTAGCTGTGGACACTGTGCCCATGGTACTTTTGTGCCAGCTGGCTCCCATGCTGTCACCTCCTACTTTTCATCATCTTCATGGTCATGAGCCTCTACTCTTGCCCCACAACCCCTGGGGTATTGCTTTCCCTCCATCTAGTCCTCCTCTTCTGCTCTGTGAAACCTGATGCCAGGGTAGCCTTCTAAAGAGGCAGCCATGTCAGTACCCTGATGAAACACTTCCACGGATACCCTGTGAGGTAAGGGCAACACCTTGCCCTGGAAGGGGACTGTAGGTCCTCAATCAAGAGAGCCATCTCCCTTTTCAGCCTGGCCTGCCCTCCCCTCAATCCTCCTCAGGGATGCTCTCCCCACTTCCTTAGCTTACAGCTCTGAACTTAAAAAATGAATATTGTTTTCAATTTCTCATCACCCTGGTTTGTCCATGCCATGTCTTTCGAAACTCTTAGTGGGTTTTCAGCAGTCCTGAAGGGCTGTCTGCTCAATGAGGGGATGACCCCAGAGGGGAAGCCTTCCTTCTCACCTCCCTCAGCATGTCCCTGAGCCCTGGAGCCAGCTGTCCCACTGACGGTTTCAGGACCTGAGCCAGTCCATCCTGAGACCAGGATGTGTCATCCTGTAGACTGATGCCAGGAGTGATGGGCAGCTGGCATGGGACAGAACAGGGGCAGATACTTTCTCTTTTTTTAAGATTTTATTTATTTATTTGACAGACAGAGATCACAAGCAGGCAGAGAGGCAGACAGAGAGAGAGGAGGAAGCAGGATCCCTGCTAAGCAGAGAGCCCGATGCAGAGCTCAATCCCAGGATCCTGGGATCATGACCTGAGCTGAAGGCAGAGGCTTTAACCCACTGAGCCACACAGGAATCCCCAGATACTTTCTCTTTATCATTCCTTCCCCCCTCTTCCTCCAAGAGTTAGCTCAGAGCAGCCTCTAAGCCCCATATCTCGAGATCCCTTGATCTGTGCTCCTACCTTCAGCTGGTGACCTTGGTGTTTTCACATTGCTTCTGCCTCCTGTACCCTCACCCATGGCATTTATTCAATCTGGGGAGGGATTTTACCCCTGTCTGTACTTGGTCTTCTTCCTGTCCTGCACTGAGCCCATCCACATTTGTATCTTCCATGTATGTGCTTGGAAGCAAACCCATCCACAGGGAAACCATTAGCCAAATGCATCCAGGTAAAGACCACTGAATTAGATATCCAGGATGTATAACAAACCTGCTCTGAAACCTGTCCCACACTCTGTGACTATCTTATACTAAAACAGAAACAGTATTAGCTTTCTGGATTATGAAGTGGCGTCTGTCTCTACTTACACTCTTGAATGCATATGTGCTGAGACTGGACAGAAAGGGACCATGGGTCCCATGGGCTAGGGTTAACAGGAAAAGTAGAAGAATTCAACAGATAACCACGTCAAAAAATGGGCAGAAGACATGAACAGACACTTCTCCAAAGAAGACATACAAATAGATAGCAGACACATTAGCCATCAGGGAGATTCAAATCAAAACCACTTTGAGATACCACTTTACACCAGTTAAAATGGACAAAATTAACAAGACAGTAAACAACAAGTGTTGGAGAGGATGTGGAGAAAGAAGAACCCTTTTACACTGTTGGTGGGAATGAAAGTTGGTGCAGCCACTTTGGAAATAAGTGTGCAGATTCCTTACGAAATTAAAAATAGAGCTACCCTGTGACCTTGCAATTGTACTACTGGGTATTTACATCAAAGATACAGATTTAGTAGAAAAAAAGGGCCATCTGTACCCCAGTGTTCATAGCAACAATGACCACAGTTGCCAATCTGTGGAAAAAGCCAAGATGCACTTCAACAGACGGATGGATAAAGAAGATATGGTCCATATATACAATGGAATGTTATGCCTCCATCAGAAAGGATGAATACCCAACTTTTGTATCAACATGGATGGGACTGGAGGAGATTAAGCTGAGTGAAATAAGTCAAGAAGAGAGAGTCAATTATGTGGTTTCACTTACTTGTGGAGGATAAGGAATAACATGGAGGCAATTAGGAGAAGGAAAGGAAAAGTGAGTTGGGAGAAATTGGAGGGGGAAGTGAACCATGCGAGACTGTGAACTCTGAGAAACAAACTGAGTGTTTTGGAAGGGAAGTGGTGGGGGGTTAGGTGAGCCTGGTGATGGGTATTAAGGAGGGCATGTATTGCATGGAACACTGGGTGTGGTGCATAAACAATGAATCTTGGAACACTGAAAAAATAAAATAAAAAATAGTATAAGAATTCGGTGAGGGGCGCCTGGGTGGCTCAGTGGGTTAAGCCGCTGCCTTCGGCTCAGGTCATGATCTCAGGGTCCTGGGATCGAGTCCCACATCGGGCTCTCTGCTCGGCAGCGAGCCTGCTTCCCTCTCTCTCTCTCTGCCTGCCTCTCTGTCTGCTTGTGGTCTCTCTCTGTCAAATAAATAAATAAAATCTTTAAAAAAATTATAAAAAAAAAAAAGAATTCGGTGAAATTTCAATTTCAGGCATAGAGCAAATAATTATTGCAGAGTAAATACTCCCAAGTAGGGCTTATGAACATTATGTAACAACAACTTTTTCAAATAGGTTACTGGAAGAAAAATCTTTTTTTTAAATTATTTATTTTAATTCTGGTTGAGTTAACACAGTGTTGTATTAGTTTCAGGTGTACAATAGTGTGATTCGGTAATTCCATGTATTACTCTGTGCTCATCAAGAAAAGTGTACTCTTAGTCCCTTCATCTCTTTCACTCATCCCTCCATCCATCTCCCATCTGGTAACTATCAGTTTGTTCTCTATTGTTAAGAATCTGTTTTTGGTTTTTCTCTTATTTCTCCTTTATTTATGTATGTTTGTTTCTTAAATTCTACACAAGAGGGACATCATATGGTATTGCCTTTCTCTGACTGACTGATTTCACTTAGGATAATACTTTCTAGTTCCACCCATGTGGCTGCAAATGGCAAGATTTTATTCTTTTTATGGCTGAATAATATTCTACTGTGTGTGTGTGTGTGTGTGTGTGTGTATGCATCTATCATCTCATTTATCACTTTATCAATAGACACTTGGGTTGCTTTCATATTGTGATCTTGTAAATAATGTTGCAAGAAAAATAGGGGTGCATGCATCCTTTTGAGTTACTGTTTTCATATTCTCTGGGTAAATACCCAGTAGTGTGATTGCTGGATCCTATGGTAGCTCTATTTTTAACGTCTTGAGGAACCTCCATACTGTTTTCCAGAGTGGCTGCACTAGGTTGCATTCCTACCAACAATGCATGAGAGTTCCCCTTTCTCCACATCCTCCCAACAGCTGTTGTTTCTTGTGCTGTATGTGAGTCATTCTGACAATATGAGGTAATATCTCAGTGTACTTTTGGCTTGCATCTTCTTGATGATGGGTGATGGTGAACATCTCTTCTGTTGGCCATCTGTATTCCTTGGAGAAATGTCTGTTTGTATTTCTGACCACTTTTCAACTGGACTATTTGTTTTTCTGGGTGTTGAGTAGTATCTGTTTTATATATTTTAGACAGTATCTCTATTGCATAGGATATCTTCTCCCTTTCAGTAGATCATCTTATTTTTACTTTTTCATTGTTTTACCACTGTGCGAAAACTTTTTATTTTAATATAGTCCCAATAGTTTATTCTTGCTTTTGTTTCCTTTGCCTCAGGAGACAGTCTAGAAAAATATTGCTATGGTCCATGTCAAGTTACTGTCTGTGCTGTCTTGTAGGATTTTTATGGTTTCAGGTCTCCCACTGAGGTCTTGAAACTTTTTTGAGTTTATTTGCCTGTATGGTGTAAGAAAGTGGTCTAATTTCATTCTTTTGTACATAGATGTCCAGTTTTTCCAACACTATTTGTTACAGAGACTGTCCTTTTCCCTTTTAATATTCTTACCTGCTTTGTGGAAGATTAATTGGCCTCATAATAGTGGGTTTATTTCTGAGCTTCTATCCCATTCCCTTGGTCGCTGTATTTTTGTGCCAGTACCATACTGTTAGGATGACTACAGCTTTGTAGTATAAATTGAAATCTGGAATCATGACTCTTTCAGATTTCTTTTTCTTTTCAACATTGTGTTAACTATTCAGTATCTTTTGTGGTTCCATACAAATTTTTAGGAGTGTTTATTTGAACTCTCTATGTTTAATTTAAATTCAATTAGCCAACTTATAGTATGTCATTAGTTTCAGATGTAGTGTTCAATAATATATCAGTTGTGTATAACACCCGGTGCTCATTGCATCATAAGCTCTCCTTCATGCCCATCACCCAGTGATCTCCTCCAGTAACCCTCAGCTTGTCTCTGTAGTTAAGAGTCTCCCATTGTTTTCCTCCCTCTTTCATGACTGCCCATTCAGTTTTTCCTCCCTTCCCCTATGATCCTCTGTGCTCATATCCTCTGTTCTCATATATGAGTGAAACCATATGATAATTGTCTTTCTCTGATAGACTTATTTCCCTCAGCATAATACCCTCTAGTTCCATCCAGGTCAATGTGATGGTAAGTATTCATCCTCTCTGATGGCTAAATACTATTCCATTGTAGATATGAACCACATCTTCTTTATGCATTCATCTGGGCTCTTTCTGTAGTTTGGCTATAGTGGATATTCCTGCTAGAAACCTTGGTGAGATGGTGAAATCACTTTTCACTAAATCTGTCTCTTCAGGGTAAATACCTAGTAGTGCAATTTCTAGGTCATAGAGTAGCTCTATTTTTAACTTCTTCAGGAAACTCAATACTATTTTACAGAGTGGCTGTATGAGCTTGCATTCCCACCAAAAGTGTAAGAAGGCTACTCTTTCACTACAGCCTTGCCGACATTTGTTGCTCCCTGTCTTGATAAATTTAATCATGCCAACTGTTGTAAGGTGGTATCTAATTGTGGTTTTGATTTGCATTTTCCTCATGGCCACTGATGTTGAGCACTTTTTCATGTGTCTGTTGGTCACTTGAATGTCCTCTTTGTGGAAAAATGTGTTCATGTATATACCCATGTCTTAAGTTAGGATGGGGGTAGGCCCGGTAGCATGGAAGGTGTGATCTGCTTATGTACAGAGACCTTCACAAGCTCTGAATTGAGATGTAGAGATAAGAAGAGTATGAGTCTCAATATTATGGTCAGTATGGTATTAAAGTATAAATAAGCAGGGATTGGTTCAAGATTTCATTCAGATTTCTCCTGCTCTAAGTACTTTCTGGAGTTCTGAAAAGGCATGATTTCTTATCTTGCTGTGGGGTGAGTCCTCGGCTTCCCTCAGGTAGCCTAATCCCTGGGATTTACAGCCAGACCAGTGGGAGTGGTTCTTTAAAAAGCCAACCCAAGGTTAAGGTTAGGGCCTAGTGGCAGGGCAGGCCTGATCTTCCATCACTATGGTGAACTTCCCAGGGGGCTGAATTGAGGGCATGGGTCAGGGGGAGTGTCAGGCTTAGGGTTTGTGTCCAGGGGGATGCTGAATATGGGGGTGGATTCAAGGGGGCATGCAGGTAACTTCTACTCTGAATCCCTTTCTGAGTTTGAAATGGCACGGTATCATTTGGGGTGTCATGCTGGGTCCTCTGGCATGGCTCAGATGTCCAAGGCTTTGGGGATTTGGAGCCAGGACTCTGGAGATGGAAACCTTAGAATCCAACATAGAATTATGCTTAGGGCCTAGGGGCATGGCAGGCCTGATTTGCCAGTGCTGAGATGACACTCCCGAGGGTTTGAGTTGAAGGCAAGGGTCAGGCTGAGGATCAGGTTCTGTGTCCAGAGGAGGACGCTGAAGGTGGTGTGGGTTAAGTGGGCATACATATTTCTCCCTCTCTGAATCTTTTCTGGAATAACAAATGACATGAATGCCTTTTGGGTGGCAGGAGGAGTCTACTGGTATTGCTCACGTGTGTGCAGTCCCTGGGTATTGGGAATCAGGTCCTTGGGGACAGACCTTTAAGAACACAGACTGTTAGGATCTGCTGGCACCGAGGTGAGCGCCCTAGGGACTTGAATTGAGGGCGTGGGTCAGGCTGAATGTCAGTCTCCAGGTTTGTGCTCAGGTTCCAGTGAAGGTGGGGGTGGCCTCTGGTGGTCCTGTTGACTTATCCTGCTATGAAGTTTTTGCAGAGTTCCAAACGGCATGCTTAGCTTCTGGGTGGTAGGCAGATGCCACGGCAATGACTCAAGTGTCCCCAGTCTGGAGGACTTGAGGGCCAGGACTCTGTGGACAGAAACCTGAAAACCCAAGCTAGAGAAAGGCTTAGGGTGCAGAGTCACAAAGGTCAGACCTTCCTGCGCTGAGGCAAGGGCCCTGGGGGTCTGAGTTGAAGACGTGGGTCAGGCTGAGTGTCAGGCTCCAGGATTGTGTCCATGAGGTGGCTGAAGGTGGATGGTGGTCTCATGTGGGTGTGTGGATTTCTCCTGCTCTGAAGCCTTTATGGAGTTGCAAATGACACAGTTCTTTCTGGGTGGCAAGCAGAATTCTCTGGTATGGTTCAGGTGTCCCAATCTGCATGGATTGGGGACAGGCCTCTGGGGATGGAAGACTTAAAACTTAACATAGTGTCAGGTTTAGGGCCTAGGGCCCTGGAAGGCCTGATCTGTCATTACTGAGGCAAGATCCCTGAGGGGCCAAGTTGAGGTCGGGGTCAAGGGGAGTGTCAAGCTGAGGCTTTTCATCCAGGAGGGTGCTGAATGTGGGGGTGATCTCAGGGGGGCATGCACGAGTCTCCTACTTGGAGGGATTTGCACAGTTCCAAATGGAATGGTTTCCTTCTGAGGAATGGGCAGAGTCCTGTGGTTTGGCTCAGGGTTCCCCAGTCTGGAGGGCTTGGGGGCCATGCCTCTGGTGATGGAGCCTAAAAACACAACCTAGGATTAGGGTTAGGGCCTAAGGGCCTGGAAGGCCTGATCTGCCAGCGCTGAGATGACCTTTCCAGGGGGCTGAGTAGAGGGCAGAGGTTGCCAGTGTTCTGGGGTGATTCAGGCCAGCATGTGCCTGTTGTTGAGAGTGCTTTCTCATAATGTTTAGGCCATGACCCCTGGGACCACGGGCTAGGCCCAGTTGGCTCTCCTGACGGCTCCTGTTGCCAGAAGTGAGTTTGCTGGGGGGTTTCTGGCCAATTCTCACGAGGTTTCTGTCCAAGTCCATATCGATTTGTGCAGAAAGATTAAGAGAATTGGCCAGCGTTGTGCAGTGATTTGGGGTGTGTGTGCATGGTGTTTGGAGCACTTTCTTGCCAAGTGCATGTTGCAACCATCTCGGACCAAGGGCCAGACCCACACGACCTGGCTGAGGGCCCCTGCTGAGGCTTGCTCTCCAGGGGCAGAGTTGAGGGAGGGGGTCAGGCTGGGCGTCAGGCTTTGACTTTGTGGCCTGGGGTGGGGGGCACAAAGTGGATGTTCTCATGGGTTATGCAGTTTTCTCCCATTCTGAGACCTCTGTGCAGCTCTGAGCAGCATAGTTTCCTCCTGTAGGGGAGGTGGAGTCCTAGGGTGTGCTCAGGGGTACCCAGTGTGGAGGGCTTAGGGGCCCGGCCTCTGGGGCAGAAGCATGAAAACCAAACCTAGGGTTATGGTGAGGGCCTAAGGGCATGGTAGGATTGATCTGCCAGTGCTGAGGTGGGATTTCCAGGGGGCTGAGTTGAGGATGGGGTTCAGGCGGCACCTCAGGCTCTGGGTTTGTGGCCAGGGGAGCTGTCGAATGTGCTCGTGGTCTCAGGGGTGTATGCAGGTTTCTCACACTCTGAGAGTTCTACACCGCTCCAAATGTCATGGTTTCCATCTGGGTGGCAGGCAGAAGCCTGCAGTGTGGCTCAGGGCTCCCCAACCTGGAGGGATTGGGGGCTAGCTCTCTGGGGACAAAAGCCTGAGAACAAAAGTAGGGTTAGGATTAGGACCTAGGGGCATGGTAGGCCCAATCTGGTGGCTCATAGGTGGCATCCCAGGGGTGCTGAGTTGAGGACGGGGATCAGACAGTGCGTCAGACTCCGTTATTTTTGTGGCCAGGGGAGGCTGCCAAAGGTGAGGTTAACCTCAGGGAGGCATGGGGATTTCTGCATTTGCACAGGTCCAAATGGCATGGTTTCCTCTTGGGTGGCAGGCGGACTCCTGGGGTGTGACTCTGGGGTCCCAAATATTGAGGATTCGGGGACAGGCTCCTGGGGATGGAAGACTGAAAACCAAACTGAGCTATGGGGCTAGGGCCTAGAGATATGACAGATCTGATCTGCCTGTGCCAGGGCAGCACCCCAGGGGGCCGAGTAGCAGGAGTGGTTGATCAACATGCATCTGCCTCGCAGAGGGCTTTCTCTCAGTGTTTGGTCTGCGACCACTCGGGACTCTGACCTAGGCTAGGCGGTGGCTCAGCCAGCCCGTGTTGCACAAGCAAGGTCGCCTGGGGTTTTCCTGCCAATTCTGACAATTTTTCTGCCCAAATTGATATTGATTTGGGCATAAAGCTTGTGAGAATTGGCCAACATGGGCAGCTTTATGGGCTGCACGTGCGGCTGTGGTCTAGAGCACTTTCTCACTAGGTGCATGTCATGACCATGTGGGAATATGGCTAGCCCCACGTAGCTTCACTGAGTGCCTCCACCAGGGGAGCATCCCGGGGGCAGAGTTTAGGGAAGGGGTAAGGCAGAGCATTAGCCTTCTTGCTTGTGGCCTGGTGGGGTGATGGATGTGGGTGGCCTTGGTGGGGCATGCAGGTTTTCTCCCACTCTGAGGGTTTTGGGCAGCTCTGAACAGCATAGTTTCATCCTGGGTGGCAGTGGAGTCCTGGGGTGGGGCTCAGGGGTCCTCAATCTTGAGGGCTTGGGGGCTAGGTCTCTGGGAACAGAAGCCTGAAAAACCAACCTAAGGTAGGGTCAGGGCCTAGGGGCATGGCAGGCCCGATATGCTGGCACAAAGGTGAGATTCCCTAGAGGTGAATTGAGGATGGTGGTTAGGCCATGCATCAGTCTCCACTTTTTGTGGCCAGGGGGCTGCCACAGGTTGGTGTGGCCTCAGGTTGGAATGCAGGTTTCTCCCGGTCTGAGGGTTCTGCACAGCATCAAAAGACATGGCTGTCCTGGGTGGCAGGCGGACTCCTGGGGTGTATCTGTGGTATCCCCAATCTGGAGGGCTCGGGGGACAGGCCCCTGGGGATGGAATCCTGAAAACCCAACTGAGCATTAGGGTTAGGGCCTGGGGACATGGCAGGCCCAATCTGCCAGTGCCAGGGTAGGCACACCAGGGGACTGAGTAGCTTCAGTGGTTGGCCACATGTGTACCTGGCTCATACATGGCTTTCTTGCAGGGTTCAGTTCAGGGCTGCCCTACTCCAGACCCCATGCCAGGCCCAGGCGGTCACCCTGTGGCTCTGAGCCAGGGGAAGCAAGTTTGTTGGGGGTTTTCCAGCCAATTCTCACAAGCTTTTTCTTCAAATCGATATCAATTTGACAGAGAGCTCATGATAATTGGTTGTTGTTGGGGGGCAATTCGGATCACCCTGGCACCTGCAGTGTAGAGCACTTTCTCACTAGGTGCTTGTAGTTGACATCTGGGAACATAGGCCAGGATCATGAGGCTCCCTTAAGGGCCCCCGCATAGGGGTTTTTCTGTTGACACAGTTGAGGCAGGGGATCCGGCTGAAAATCAGCCTCCATGTTTGTGGTCCAGCTGGGTGGCGAAGTTGGGGGTGGCCTCGGGGGGACATGCAGGTTTCTCCTGCTCTGAGGGTTTTGGAGGCTCCAAATGGTACAGTTTCCTCCTGGGTGGCAGGCAGAGTCCTGGGTGTGTCTCAGGTGTCTGCAATCTGGAGGGCTTGTGGGCCAGGTCTCTGGGGACAGAAGCTTTAAAAGCCACTCAGCCTCCGTTTTTGCGGCCCATTGGTAAGTCAAAGTTGGGGGTGGCTCGAGGGGGGCATGCAGGTTTCTCCCGCTCTGAGGGTATTGCACAGCTCCTAATGGCCTGGTTTCCTCCTGGGGGGCAGGTGCACTCCTGTGGTGTGGCTCTGGGGTCCCTGATGTGGCGACTGGCCCCTGGAGATGGAAGCCTTAAAACCCAACCGAGGGTTAAGGCCAAGGCCTAGGGGCATCGCAGATATGATCTGCCAGTGCCAGGGCGCGCACCTCAGAAGTGGAGTAGTGGGAGTGGTTGGCATCACATCCACCTGCCTCGCAGAGGGCTTTCTAGCAGGGTTTGGACCGCAACTACTTGGGACCCCGTGCTAGGTTCAGGCAGTGGCCCTGTCAGCCTGTGCTGCCAAATGTAAGTTCGCTGGGTTTTTCTGGCTAAATCTGACATTTTTTCTGCCCAAATTGATATCGATTTGGGTGGAAAGCTATGAGAATTGGTCAGCGTTGGGCGGTGATTCAGGCCATCCTGGCGCATGCAGTCTAGAGCTCTTTCTCTCTCGGTGTGTATTGTGGCCATCCAGGAACATGAGTTGGGCCCATGCAGCTCCCCTGCTCCACAGGTAGAGTTGAGGGAAGGGGTCCAGCTGAGCACCAGCCTGCATGTCTGTGGTCTGGTGGGGAACCAAATGTGGGGATGGGCCTCAGGAGGGGTATGAAGTTTCTCCCACTCTGAGGGTTTTGCACAGCTCCAAGCAGCATGGTTCCCTCCTCGGTAGCAGGCAGAGTCCTGGGCTGTGGCTCAGGGGTCCACAATCTGGAGGGATTGGTGGCTAGTGCTATGGGGACAGAAGCCTAAGAACCCACCCAAGGGTTACTGTTAGGGCCTAGGGGTATGACTGACCCAATATGCCCACACTGAAGCAGGATCCCTGGGTAGCTGAGTCGAGGACTGGGGTCCAGCGGTGCATCAGGCTCTTGGTTTTGTGGCCTGGTGGGCTGCCTGAGATGGGGGTGGTCTCAGGGAAGCATGTGGGTTTGTTCTGTTCTGAAGGTTCTGTGTGGGTGGGGTCTCCTCCTGAGTGGCAGGTGGACTGCTGAGGTGTGGCTCTGGGGTCCCCAATCTAGAGGGTTTGGGGGACAGGTCCCTGAGGATGGAAGTCTGAAAATCCAACCTAGGGTTAGGGCCAGGGCCTGGGTCATGGCATGCCCGATCTGCCAGTGCTGGGGTGGGCTCCCCAAGGAGCTTAGTAGCAGGAGGCATTGGCTTTGTGTGTTCCTGCTTCATAGAGTGCTTTCTCCCAGTGTTAGGGCCGTGAGAACTTGGGACTCAGGGCCAGGCCCAGGCAGTGGTCCTGCAGGGCCGCACACCTGGGAGAAAGTTCGCCGGGGGTTTTCCGGCCAATTCTCATGAGCTTTCTGCCCAAATTGACATCGATTTGGGCAGAAATCTCGTGAGAACTGGCCTGTGTTGGGTGCCAATTCAGGCCTCACTGGCTCCTGCAGTCTAGATCGCTTTTTCATTAGATGCATGTTGCGGCCATCAGGGAACTCGGGCTGGGCTGACATGGATCCCCCAAGGGCTCTGGTACAGGGGAGCTTTCTGGAGTCAGATTTGATGGAGGGGGGCGTCTGAACGTCACCCTCCATTTTCGCAGCCTGGTGGAGTGCTGAATGTGGGGGAGGCTTCATTTGGGGCATTCGGGTTTTTCCCTCTCTGAGGGTTTTTTGCAGCCCCGAGGGGCATGGTTTCCTCCTGGATGGCAGACAGAGTCCTGGGGTGTGGCTCCAGGATCCTCAATCTGGAGGGCTCAGAGGACAGGCCCTGGGGATGGAAGCCTGAAAACCCAACTAAGGGTTAGGGCCAGGGCCTAGGGGCATGGCAGACCCGTTTCACCAGCCATTGGGCAGGCACCCCAGGGGCCTGAGTAATGGGAGGCATTTACCTTGCATGTACATGCCTTGTAGAGAGCTTCCTTGCAGGGTTTGGGCCGCGGCCACTCAGGACCTGAGGCTAGGCCCAGGCGGAAGTCCTGCAGACATGCAGCGCAGGAAGTGAGTTTCCTTGCCAATTCTCAGGAGCTTTCTACCCAAATTGATATCAATTTTGGAAGAAATCTCAGGAGAATGTGCCAGCGTTTGGTGGTGATTTGGGTCACACTGGCGCCCACGGTCTAGAGCGCTTTCTCACTAGGTGTGCATAGTGGCCATCAGGGAATATGGGCTGGGCCCACGTCGCTCCCCCGAAGGCCCCCGTGCAGGGGAGCTTTCTGGGAGCAGAGTTAATGGAGGGTGTCCGGCTGAGTGTCAGCCTCCATGTTTGCAGCCTGGTGGGGTGCCGAAGGTGGGGTTAGCCTCTGGGGGGGGGCATGAAGGTTACTCCTGCACTGAAGGTTTTGCATAGCTCTGAATGGCATGGTTTCCTCCTGGGTGGCAGGCAGAGTCCTGGGTTGTGGCTCAGGGTTCCCCAATCTGGAGGGCTTGGGAGCCAGGTATCTGGGGACAGAAGCCTGAAAAGCCAACCCAGGGTTAGGGTTAGGGCTTAGGGTCATGGCAGGACTGATCTGCCAGTGCCATGGTGGGGTGCCTGGGTGGCTGAGTTGAGGATGGGGGTCCATTGGCAACATCAGGCTCTGGGGTTTTTGGTCGGGCCGGGGGGGGGCGCCAGAGGTGCAGGTAGCTTCAGGAAAGCAAGTGGATTTTTTCCATTCTGAGGATTCTGTGAAGGTGTGAATGGCAGTGTTTCCTCCTTGGTGGCAGGTGGACTCCTGGGTGTGGCTCTGGGATCAACAATCTGGAGGCTTGGGGGAAAATCCCCTGAAACTGGAAGCCTGAAAACCCAACTGAGAGTTACAGCCAGGGCCTATGGGCATGGCGGGTCAAATCCGCCAGTTTTGGTGCAGGCACCCCAGAGGGCTGAGTAGCAGGAGGAATGGGCTTCATGTGCACCTGCCTTGTAGAACATTTTCTCACCGGGTTCATGCTTAGACCACACGGGACCCCAGGCCGGGCTGAAGTGGAGGCCGTGCAGCCATGCACCACAGGAAGCGAGTTCGCCGGGGGTTGTCCGGCCAATTCTCATGAGCTATCTGCCCAAATCAATATCGATTTGGACAGAAAGCTCATGAGAATTTGATGGCATTCAGGCTGCACAGGCACCTGTGATCTAGAATGCTTTTTTGCTAGGTGCATGTCATGGCCATCAGAGAGCATGGGTTGAGACCAGACAGCTTCTGCAAGGGACCCTGCACAGGTTTCCAGGGTTAGAGTTGAGGAAAGGGTTCCTGCTGAGCCTCAGCCTCCTCGTTTGCAGCCTGGTGGGGCGCCAAAGGTGGGGTTGGCCTCAGTGGGGGTATGCAGGTTACTACAGCTCTGAGCGGTTTGTGCAGCTATGAAGGCATGGTTTCCTCCTTGGTGGCAGGCAGAGTCATGGGGTGTGGCTCAGGGGTCCCCTATCTGGAGGAATCGAGGTACATGGCCCTGGGGACAGAAGCCTGAAAACCCAAGAGGGTTAGTGCCAAGGCCTAGGGGCATGTCAGGCCTGATCCACCAGTGCCAGGGCGGGCATCCAAGGGGTTTGAGTAGTGGAAGGCATTGTTCTCATGTGTGTCTGGCTCATAGAGGGCTTTCTTGCAGGATTAGGTCCATGACCACTCAGGACCCCAGGCTAGGCACAGGCGGAGGCCCTGCAGACATGCAGCACAGGAAGCAAGTTCTCCCGGGGTTTCCCAGCAAATACTCAGGAGCTTCCTGCCCAAATCAATATCTTTTGGGACAGAAAGTTTATGATAATTGGCTGGCATTGGGTGGCGATTTGGGCCATGCTGGCACCCTTGGTCTAGAGTGTTTTCTCACTAGGTGCATGTTGTGGCCATCTGGGAACACGGGCAGGACCCACATGGCTCCCCCTTGGCCCCTACACAGGGAAGATTTCCCAGGGGCATAGTTAAGGAGGAGGGGGTGCAGCTGGGCATCAGCCTCCATGTTTGGGGCCTGCTAGGGGACTGAAGGTGGGGGGTGGCCTCATGGGGCCATGTAGGTTAATCTCACTCTGAGGGTTTTGCGCAGCTCCGAATGGCACAGTTTCTACCTGGATGGCAGGCAGAATCATGGGTTGTAGCTCAGGGATCCCCAGTCTGGAGGACTCAAGGGACAGGCCCCAGGAGATGGAAACCTGAAATCTCAACAGAGTGTTAGGGCTAGGGCCTAGGAGCATGGCAGGCCAGATCTTCCAGTGCTTGGTTGGGCATCCCATTTGGCTGAATAGAGGGAGGCATTGGCCTTGCCTGCACCTGGATCATAGAGGGCTTTCTTGCAGGATTGGGGACTCGACCACTCGGGATCACAGGCTAGGCCCAGGCAGAGGCCCTGCAGACATGCACTGTAGGAATCAAGTTCACCGGGGTTTTCCTGGCCGGTTCTCAAGAGCTTCCTGCCCAAGTTGATATTGATTTGTGCAGAAAGCTCATGAGAATTTGCTGGCGTTGGGTGGCAATTCGGGCCGCACTGGCGCCTACGGTCTAGAGCGCTTTCTTGCTAGGTGTGTGACGTGGCAATCTGGGAACATGAGCTGGGCCCACGCGGCTCCCCCGAGGGCCCCAGCTCAGGGAGCTTTCCAGGGGCAGAGTTAAGCGGGGGTATGACTGGGCATCAACCTCTGTGTTTCTGGCCCAGTGTTGAGCTGAATGTGGATGGCCTCATAGGGGACATACCCTTTTCTCCTGCTCTGAGGGTTGTTCACAGCTCCAACTGCATGGTTTCTGTCTGCGTGGCAGGCAGAGTAACGGGGTTCAGGGGTCCCCTATCTGGAGGACTCAAGGGACAGGCCCATGGGAACAGAAGGCTGAAAACCCAAATGAGTGTTAGGGTTAGGGCCTAGGGGCATGGCAGGTCTGATCCCCCAGTGCCGGTTCAGACACCCGAGGGCCTGAGTAGTAAGAGGCATTGACCTCGCATGCGCCTGGGTCATAGAGGGCTATCTCGCAGGGTTCTGGCCAAGACCACTCGGGATCCCAGGCCAGGGCCAGGTGGTGGCCTTATAGACCCATGCAGCTGGTAGCGAGTTCACCAGGGGTTTTCCAGCCAATTCTCATGAGCTTTCTGTCCAAATCAATACCGATTTGGGCAGAAAGATCGTGAGAATTGTCTGGTGTTGGGTGGCAATTCAGGCCATGCTGGCACCCATGGTCTCCAATGCTTTCTCGCCAGCTGCTTGTCCTGGCCATCTGGAACACGGGCCAGGCTCCCACGAGGGCCCCCGTGCAGGGGAGCTTTCTGGGAGCAGAGTTGAGGGAGGAGTTCCGGCTAAGCGTCAGCCTCTATACCTGTGTTCTGGTGGGGAGCCAAAGGTCAGGGTTGCCTCAGGGATGGCATGCAGGTTTCTACCACTCTGAGGATTTTGTGCAGCTCCAAATAGCACAGTTTCCTTCTGGGTAGCAGGCAGAGTCATGGGGTGTGGATCAGGGATCCCCAATCTGAGCGCTCAAGGGAAAGACCCCTGGGAATGGAAGACTGAAAACCCAACCGAGGGTTTGGACCAGGGCCTAGGGGCATGGCAGTCCTGATTCACCAGCTCTGGGGTGGGCACTACAGGGGGTTGAGTAGCAGGACACATTGGTCTTGTGTATGCCCAAATCATAGATGGCTTTCTCACAGGGTTCAGGCAGAGACCACTTGGCACCCTGGGCCAGACCCAGGCAGCAGCCCTGCGTGCCTGAGGCTTTGGGAGCGAGTTGGCCGGGGGTCTTCTGGCCAGTTCTCATGAGATTTCTGGGCAGAAAATTAATGAGAATTGGACAGCATTGGGCAGTGACTCGGGCCGCGTTGGTGCCCACAGTCTAGGGCACTTCTCACTAGGTGCGTGTTGCAGCCATCCAGCAACACGGGTCAGGCCCCCACGCTGAGGAGCTCCCTGGGTTCAGAGTTGAGGGAGGGGTTCACCAGGGCTTTTCCAGCCTATTCTCACAAGCTTTCTGCCCAAATAGATATTGATTTGGGCAGAAAGCTCATGAGAAATAGCTTCCGTTGGGCAGCAAATCAGGCCGCGTTGGTGCTTATGATCTAGAGTGCTTTCTCACTCCGTGCATATCGCAGCCATCCAGGAACACAAGCTGGGCCCACATGGCTCTCCAGAGGGCCCCCACTTAGGGGAACTTTCTGGGGGCAGTGTTGAGGGAGGGGTTCTGGCTGGGCTTCAGCCTGGGGGTTTTCAGCCCTGGTTTGCGCCAAATGTGGGGTATGGCCTCAGGTGGGACAAGCAGGTTTCTCCCACTATGAGGGTTTTCTGCAGCTCTGAAGGGCATGGTTTCCTCCTGGGCGGCAGGCAGACTCATGGGGTATGTTTCAGGGTTCCCCAATTTTAGGTCTTGAGGGATAGGCCCTGGAGAAGGAAGACTGAAAACCCAACCGAGGGTTAGGGCCATGGCCTAGGGGTTCTGGCTGGGCATCAGCGTCAAATTTTGTCCTGGTGTGATGTTGAAGTTGGGTGATAGCCTCAGGGGGCTATACAGGTTTCTTCCACTTTGAGGGTTTACCGCAGCTCCCAATGGCATGGTTTCCTCCTGGGTGGCAGGTGGACTCATGGGGTGTGTTTCAGGGTTCCCCAGTTTGAGAGGTCGAGGGACATATCCCTGGGGAAGGAAGACTGAAATCCCAACCAAGGATTAGGGCCATGGCCTAGGGTCATGGTGGGCCTTATCCACCAGTTCTGGGAAAGAAACCCCTGCGGCGGAGTACTCATTGCTGATCTGGGCACTCTTGGGGGTTGCGTAGCAGGAGGGTTTGGCCTCATGTGTGCCTAATTTGTAGAGGGCTTTCTCCCAGGGTTGGGGCTGTGACCACTTAAGACCCCAAGCTAGGCCCAGGTGGAGGCCCTCCAGACATGCACTGCCAGAAACGAGGTCGCCAGGAGTTTTCTACCAAATTCTCATGAGCTTTCTTCCCAAATCAATATCAATCTGAGAAGAATGCTCATGAGAATTGGGCAGCATTGGGTGGCAATTCGGGTCGCACTGTCACCCGTAGTCTAGAGCACTTCCTTGCTCGGTGCATGCCAGGAGCATCTGGGAACACAGGCCAGTCCCACGCAGCTCCCCAGGGCGGGGGAGCTTTCCAGGGGCAGAGCTGAGGGAGGGGTTCTGGTTGGGCGTCAGCCTGGAATTTTTTGGCCTGGTGTGGTGCAGAAGGTGGCCAATGGCCTCAGGGGGAGCATACAGGTTTCCCCCATTCTGAGGGTTTTCTGCAGTTCCAAAGGGCACGGACTCCTCATGGGTAGCAATCTGACTCATTGGGTGTGCTTCAGGATTTCCCAATTTGAGGGCTCGAGGGACAGGCCCTGGAGAAGGAAGACTGAAAATGCAACCAAGTGTTGGGGCCATGGCCTACGGTCATGGCAGGCCGAATCCACCAGCGCCGGGGTGGGCAACTCAGGGGAATGAATCACAGGAGGTGATGGCTTCACGTGTGCCTTATTTGTAGGATGCTTTCTCATAGGGTTCAGGCAGCTACCTCTCAGGATCCCAGCCCAGGCCCAGGTGAAGGCCCTGTGGACATGTGCTGCAGGAAGCAGGAGTTTTGGGCTAAATCTCATGAGCTTTCTGCCCAAATCAATATCAATTTGGGCACAAGGTTGGTGAACATTGGCTGGCGTTGGGTGGCGATTCAGGCCGAACTGGCACCCGTGGTCTAGAGCAGTTTCTTGCTTGGTGCGTGCCATGGCCATCTGGAACACAGGCCGGTCCCATACGGCTCCCCCTAGGTCTCCCACACAGGGGAACTTTCCAGGGGCAGAGTTGAGGGAGGAGTTCTGGATCGGTGTCAGTCTACGTGTTTGAGGCATGGTGGGCATCAAAGGAGGGGGTTGGTCTCAGGGGTTTGTGTAAGTTAATCCTGCTCTGAAGGTTTTGTGCAGCTCTGGTAGCATGATTTCCTCCTGGGTGGCAGGCAGCGTCATGTGGTATGGTTCATGGGCCCCAATCTGGAGGACTCAAGGGTCAGGCTCCTGGGATCAGAAGCCTGAAAACCCAAATGAGGGTTAGGGACAGGGTCTATGGGCATGGCAGGCCTGATCTGCCAGCGCCATGGTGTGCACTGCTGGGGGATGAGTAGCAGGAGGGATTGACCTCACATGCATCTCACTCGTAGAAGGCTTTCTCACAGGGTTCAGGCCACGAACACTCGGGACCTCGGGGCCAGGCCCAGGCAGCAGCCCTTTAGACATGCACCACAGGAAGTGAGTTTGCTGGGGGTTTTCCAACCAATTCCCTTGAGCTCTCTGCCCAAATCGATAAGGGCAGAAAGCTCATGAGAATTGGCTGGTGATGGGCTGTGACTCGGGCCGTGCTGTCACCTGTGGTCTAGAGCACTTTCTCACTAGGTATGTGTTGTGGTCATCCAGGAACATGGGCCAGATCCACAGGGCTTCCTTGTGTGTCCCGCGCAGGGAATGCTTTCCGGGGGGCCAAGTTAAGGGAGGGGGTATGGCTGGATGTCAGCCTCCGCGTTTGTGTCCTGGTGGGAACAGAATGTGTGGGATGGCTGCAGTGGTGGTATGCAGGTTTCTCCTGCTCTGAGGGTTTTGCATAGATCCGAGTGGTACCATTTCCTCCTTGGTGGAAAGTGGAGTCATGCAGTGTGGCTCAGAGGTTCCCAATCTGTAGGTCTCGAGGTCATACCCCTAGGGACAGAAGCCTTAAAATTAAACTGAGTTTTCGGGCCAGGGCCTAGGGTCATGGCAGGCCCGAAATTCCATCGCCAGGGCGGGTGTCCCAGGCACCTGAGTAGTAGGCGTCATTGGCCTCGCTTGCACATGGCTCATAGAGGGATTTCTCACAGGATTCCTTCCCTGACCACTCTGTACCTGGGGCTAGTGCCAGTTGGTGGCCCTGTGGACCCGCACCACAGGAAGGTAGTTCACTGGGTGTTTTCTGGCCAATTCTCATTAGCTTTCTGTCCAAATCTTTATCAATTTGGGCAGAAAGCAGAAATCTTGTGAGAATTGCCCAGAGTTGGGTGGCGTTTTGGACCACGCTGGTGCCCACGGTCTAGAGCGCTTTCTCACTAGGTGTGTGTCATGGCCATCCAGAAAAATGGGCCGGCCCCAAGCAATTCCACCAAGGAACCATGCACGAGATAGCTTTCCAGGGACAGAGTTGAAGGAGGGATTCTTGCTGGGCATCAGTTTCCAAGTTTGAAGCAGTGTGGCGCCAAATGTAGGGGATGATCTCAGCTTTCTCCAGGTCTGAGGGTTTTCTGCAGCTCTGCATAGCACAGCATGGCAGGCAGAGTCATGCGGTGTGGTTCAGAGGTCCCCAACTTTAGGACTCGAGGGACAGGCCTCTGGGGACGGAAACACAACCAAAGGTTAGGGCCAGGGCCTAGGAGCATGGCAGGCTCGACCCACCAGCGCTGGTGCGGGCATCCCAAGGGGCTGAGTAGCAGGAGGCATTGACCACACGTGCACCTGATTCACAGAGGGCTTTCTCGCCATGTTGGCCTTTTGAGATGGAAGCCTGAAAACCCAAACTAGGGTTAGGATTAGGATTAATCATAATTAATCCCTAATTGAGGGCAGGTGTCAGGTGGAAGTGTCAGAGTCTGGCTTTGGTCCAGGGCTCCTGCAGATGCTGGGAGTGGCCTTGGGGGGCATGCAGGTTTCTCCCGCTCTGAGGTTTTTGTGCAGCTCCGAATGGCACCATTTCATCCTAGGAGGCTGGCGGAGTGCTGGTGGGAGTCTCAGGCATCCCCAGTCTGGCATGCTTGGGAGCCAGCCCTTGGCACAGAACCCTGTACACCCTACATAGGGTTAGGGTCAGGTTCTAGGGCCATGGCATATCTGATCTGCCAATCTGAGACGGGCTCCTCTCAGTGGTGAGCTGAGGGCATTTGTCTGACATCGCAGCAGAATCCGGCTTTATGGCCAGAGGATTGCTGATGGTTGGGGTGGTTTTAGGGTTGCAGCAGGTTTCTCCCCTTCTGACGGTTTGGCACAGCTCCAAACAGCATGGTTTCCTATTGCGTGGCTGGTGGAGTTGGAGTTTCACTCAGGGGTCCTTCATCCGGGGGGCTTGGGAGCCTGGCCCCTCAGAATGGAAGTCTGAAAATCCAAACTAGGGTTAGGTTAGGGCCTAGGGACATTACAGGCCCAATCTGCGGATGCTGAGGTGGGCTCCCCTCAGGGCTGAGTTGATGGCATGCATCCAGCAGTATGGCAGAATCTGGCTTTATGGCCAGCAGGGACTCCGATGGCAGTAGTGGTTTTAGAGGGGCATGCAGGTTTCTCCTCAGTAAGGATCTGATGCAGCTCCAAACACCATGGGTTCCTAGTGTGTGGCTGGTGGAGTCTTAGAGTGTTTCTCAGGGGTCCTTTTTCTGGGGCTCTTGGGAGCCAGGCCTCTCAGAATGGAAGCCTGAAAACCCAATGTAGGGTTAGGGTTAGGGCCTAGTGGTATTACAGGCCCTATCTGCTGGCACTGAGTTGGGATCCCCTCAGGGGTGATTTGAGGGCATTTTTCCAGCACTGTGGCAGAAATTGGCTTTATGGCCAGGGGCCACTAATCGTTGAGGTGACTTTATGGACGTATGAAGTTTTCTCCCCCTCTGAGGGTTTGGTGCAGCTCCAAACACACTGTTTCATACTGTGTTACCAGCAGAGTCTTAGAATGTTGTTCAGGGGTCCTTTATCTGGGGGACTTTGGAGTCAGGGCCCTCAGAATGGAAGCCTGAAAACCCAAACTAGGGTGAAGGTTAGGGCCTAGGGGAATTGCACGACTGATCTGCTGGCATTGAGGTGGGCTCCCTCAGGGCTGCATTGAGGACATGCGTCCATCAGCACGGCAGAATCCGGGTTTTGGCCACTTGGGCTGGCGATGGTGGGGGTGGCTTTAAGGGGGCATGCAGATTTCTCCACCTCTGAGGTTTCGGGGCAGCTCCAAACTGCAAGGCGGAGTCTTGGTTTGTCACTCAGGGGTCCTTAATCTGGGCGGCTTGGGGGCCAGGCCTCTTGGGATGGAAGCCTGTAAACCTAAACTAGGGTTAGGTTTAGGGCCTAGGGGCATGGCAGTTCTGATCTGATGGGGCTGAGGCGGGCTCCCCTCAGGGCTGAGTTGACGGCATGCATCCTGGCTTGGCAGAATCCGGGTAATAGCCAGGGGGGACACCAATGGTAGGAGTGTCTTTAGGGGGGCATTCAGGTTTCTCCCCCACTAAGGGTTCAGGGCAGCTCCAAACACCATGGGTTCCTACCATGTGGTGGGCAGAGTCCTGAGTGTAGCTCAACTGTCCTTAATCCACGGGACTTGGTGGCCCATCCCTTTGGAATGGAAGCTCATAAACCCAAACTGGGAGAAGAACAAATGAAACAAGATGGGATTGGGAGGCAGAAAAACCATAAGTGACTCTTAATCTCACAAAACAAACTGAGGGTTGCTGGGGGGAGGGGGGTTGGGAGAGGGGGAGTGGGGTTATGGACATTGGGGAGGGTGTGTGCTATGGTGAGTGCTGTGAAGTGTAAACCTGGCGATTCACAGACCTGTACACCTGGGGATAAAAAAACCTTATATGATTATAAATAAATAAATAATTAATTAATTAAAAAAAATCAAACTAGGGTTAGGGTTAGGGCCTAGGGGCATGGCAAAACTGATCTGCTGCCACTGAGGTGGGCTACCCTTAGGGCTGAGTTGAGGACATGCATTCAGTGGTGGAGCTATCTGGCTTTATGGCCGGGGTGCCGACAATGGTGAGGGTGGCTTTCAAGGGGCATGCAGGTTTCTCCCCCTCTGAGGGTTAGACACAGCTCCCAAATCGCAAGGTTTCCTCCAGTGTGCTGGCGGAGTCATGGAATGTCACTCAAGTGTCCTTAATCCAGAGCCCTTGGGACCAGGCCTCTTGGGATGGAAGCCTGAAAACTCAAACTAGGGTTAGGGTTAAGGCCTAGGGGCATGGCAGGTCCAATCTGCCGGTGATGAGGTGTGCTCCCTGGTGGGCTGAGATGATGGCGGATGTCAGGCGATACCTCAATGTCTGGGTTTGTGTCCAGAGGGGCACAGATGCTGAGGGTGGCCTTCCTCTCAGAGGATTCTGCATAGTTCCAAATGGCACCACTTCACCCTAGGCGCCAGCGGAGTGCCTGCATAAGTCTCAGGTGCCCCCAGTCTGGAGGGCTTGGGAGCCATCCCTCTGGGCAGGGAAGCCTGTGCACCCCACCTAGGGTTAGGCTTAGAGCCTAGGGGCATGGCAGGCCCGATCTGCTGGCGCTGAGGGTGGACTCCCCTCAGGGCTGAGTTGAGTGCATGCGTCCGGCACCGTAGAAGAATATGGCTTTATGGCAGGGGGCCCACTGATGTTTGGGATGGCTTTAGGGTGGCAGCAGGTTTGTTCCCCTCTGAGGGTTTAGCACAGCTCCAAATGGCACAGTTTCCTATCGCATGGCTGGCAAAGTCCTGGAGTGTCACCTGGGGTCGTGGGAGTCAGGCCCCTCAGAATGGATGCCTGAAAACACAAACTAGGGTTAGTGTTAGGGCCCAGGGGTATTACAGGCACAATGTGGCGGCACTGAGGCAGGCTCCTCTCAGGACTGAATTGAGGGAATTCATCTGGCACCGCAGCAGAATCTGGCTTTATGCCCAGGAAGGCTGCCGATGATGAGGGTTGCTTTAAGGGGGCATGTAGTTTTCTCCCCCACTAAGGGTTTGATGCAGCACCAAAAGGCACGGGTTCCTACCATGTGGTGTGGGAAGTCCTCATGTATAGTTCAGGGGTCCTTAATCTGTGGGGCTTGGTGGCCAGGCACCTCAGAATGGAAGCCTGTAAACACATACTTGGGTTAGGGTTAGAGCCTAGCAACATGGCACAACTGATCTGCTGGCACTGAGGCGGGCTCCCATCAGGGATGAGTTGAAGACATGCGTCCGGTCGCGTGGCAGAATACGTCTTTATGGCCAGGGGGCTGCCAAAGGTGGGGGTGGCTTTAGCGGTGCATGTACGTTTCTCCCCTTCTGAGGGTTTGGCGCAGCTCTAAACCCCGAATTTTCCTTCTGTGTGATGGGCGGAGTCAAGGGTTTTCACTCATGGGTCCTTAATCTGGGGGGCTTGGGGACTAGGCCTCTTGGGATGGAAGCCTGAAAATCCAAACTGGGGTTAGGGTTTGGGCCTAGGGGCATCTTAGGCCCGATCTGCCTGTGCTGAGACTGGCTCCCCTCAGGTCTGAGTTGAGGATATGCATCCGGTGGTGTGGGGGAATCTGGCTTTATGGCATGCATGTTTCTCACCCTCTGAGGGTTTGACGAAGCTCCAAATGGCAAAGTTTCCTACCGCATGGCTGATGGAGTCCTGGATTGTTGATCAGGGGTCCTTTATCCAGGGGCTTGGGAGCCAAGCCCCTCAGAATGGGAGCCTGAAAACCCAAACTATGGTTAGGGTTAGGGCCTAGGGGCATTAGACGCCCTATCTGCCATCACTGTGGCAGGCCCGCTCAGGGTTGAGTTGAGGACATTTGTCCAGGGCCATGGCAGAATCCAGCTTTATGTCCAGGTGAGCTGCCGATGGTGGGGGTGGCTTTAGGGGACATGTAGGTTTCTCCCACTCTGAGGGTTCAACGAGCTCCAAATGGCAAGGTTTCCTCCCACTTGGTAGACGGTGTCCTGGGGGTGTCCCTCAGGGGTCTTTATTCCAGGGAGCTTGAGGGACCAGCCTCTTGCAATGAAAGCCTTTGCATTAGGTCTTAGGGGCATGCCAGGCCTGATCTGATGGCGCTGATGTGGGCTTCTCTCAGGGATGAGTTGAGGGCATGCATTTGGCAGTTCGGAAGAATACAGCTTCATGGCCAGGTGAGCCGTTTTCTCCCACTCTGAGGGATCGGTGAGCTCCAAACCACAAGGTTTCCTTCCGTGTGGTGGGTGCAGTCATGCGTTGTCACTCTGGCGTCCTTAATGCGACCTCTTCAGATACAAGCCTGAGAACCCAAACTAGGGTTAGGTTTAGGTGTTGTGAGCGGTCCTCCTAGAGCAAGTTGAGCAGGTGGTAGCAAAGGCTCCCTGTTCCTCGGTCGGAGAAAACTCGTGACTAACCCCCTGGGCTTGTAGAAGCTCTGTTGTTTGCCTTGAGATTATTTGTTGTTTGCCTTGAGATTGTTCTCCCATGTCATTACGACCCATGCCATTCCGAAAGCGAATCTAATGGTTTGCTCTGCAGCTGCATTATCTATAATTATGACTAACACATCCTGCACTTGAGACATGTCTCATCTGTGTGCAAATATGCTGAGGTAATCGCTTATGAAACAGAGAATATAAGACTATGTACTTAATAAAGAACTTTGTCACTTGCGCCAACCAGGCTGGTGTCCCTCGCGTGCCTCTCGCATTCCCCTACCTCCCGGGACTCCCCCTCCTTCTCCACTCTTCTCTCCCTTTCTTTTCCTTGGCCAGTTGTCGTGCGGGCACGACATTTAGGGCCTAGGGGCATTTCAGGCCCAATCTGCCAGTGCTGAGGTAGGCTCCCCTTAGGGATGAGTTAAGGGAGTTTGTCCTGTGCTGTAGCAGACTGGGGCTTTATGACCAGGTGTGCAGCCGATGGTGTGGTTGGCTTTAGGGGGGCATACAGTTTTATCCCATTATGAAGGTTCAGTGAGCTCCAAACTGCAAGGTTTCCTCCCATGTGGTGGGTTGAGTCTGGGTGTTGCTCAGGGTTCCTTAATCTGGGGGGCTAAAGGGACAGGCCTCTTTTAATGGAAGACTAACAAACTAGTGTTAGGGTTAGGTCGCAGGGGCATAGCAGGCCTGATTTTATGGTGCTGAGGCAGGCTTCCCTTAGGGCTGAGTTGAGGGCGTGAGTCCGGTGGCGTGGCAGAATCCAGCTTTATGGCTGGGGGTTACACAGATGGTGGGAGTGACTTTAGGGGGACATACAGTTTTCTCCCCTGCTAAGGGTTCATTTCAGCTCTATATAGCACAGGTTCCTACCGCATGAGAGGTGGAGTCGTGGGGTTAGCTCAGTGGTCCTTAATCTGTGGGGCTTGATGGCCAGGTCCAGAATGAAGGCTGTCAACCCAAAATAGTATTAAAGTTAGGGCTTAGGGGCATGGTATTACTGATCTGATGGCGCTGACCCAGTCTCCCCTCAGGGCTGAGTTGAGGACATGCATTTGGTGGCACAGTGGAATCCGGCTTTATGGCCAAGGGGACCACCGATCATAGGGGTGGCTTTATGGGGGCATACAGGTTTCTCCCTCTCTGAGGGTTTGACATAGCTCTAAACCACAAGGTTTCCACCCCTGTGGCAAACGGAGTCAGGTTGTCACTCAGGGGTCCTTAATCGGGGTGGGGGGGATTGGGGGCAAGGCTTCTTGGGATGGAAACCTGAAAACCCAAACTAGGGTTAGGGTTGGGGCCTAGGGTCATGTTAGGTCCAATCTGCTGGTGCTGAGATGGGCTTCCCTCAGGGCTGATTTGAGGACATGTGTCCCCTGGTGCTGCAGAATCCAGCTTTATGGCTGGGGGGCCGGCAGTGGTGGGGTGGCTTTAGCAGTGCATGCAGGTTTCTCCCCCTCTGAAGGTTTGGCACAGCTCCAAACTGCAAGTGTTCCTCCTGTGTGGTGGGCAGAGTCATGGGTTGTCACTCATGAGTCCTTAATCAGGGCGGCTTGGGGGGGCCAGACCTCTTGGGATGGAAGCCTGAAAACCCAAACTAGGGTTAGCATTAGGGCCTAGGGGCATGGCAGGCCCAATCTCTCAGTGCCGACATGGTCTCTGCTGTGTGCTGAGTGGGGGGCAGGCCTGAGGGTGTGCTGAGGGAGTGGAGGCAGGATCCATGCCAGGAGCCATCAGATGGTTGGGCAGAGTCAGAGTCTGGGTCCAGAGGGTGGTGATGCTGGGGGTGGGCTCGGTTGGTTGCAGGTTTCTCCTGCTCTGATGTCTCTCTGCACCTCCAAATGACGCTATTTCACCCTAGGATGCTGGTGGATTCCTGGCATGAGTCTCAGGCATCCCCAGTGTGGTGGACTTGGGAGCCAGCCCTCTGGGCACGAAAGTCTGTACACCCCACCTAGGGTTAGGGTTAGGGTCCAGTGGCATGGCAGGCCTAATCTTCTGGGGCTGAGGTGGGCCCCCCTCAGGGCTGAAATGAGGGCATGTATCCAGCGCCGAGGCAGAATCTGGCTCCGTGAATGGGGGCCACCGATGTTGGGGTTGGCTTTAGGGGGGCATGCATGTTTATCCCCCTCTGTGGGTTCAACACTGGTCCAAACAGCATGGTTTCCTACCTCGTGGTTGGAAGAGTCTTGGGGTCTCACTCAGGGGTCCTTTATCCATGGGGCTTGTGAGCCAGGCCCCTCGGAATGGAAGCCTGAAAACACAAACTAGAGGTAGGGTTAGGGCGTAGAGTATTATAGGCCTGATCTCCTGGCACGGAGGCAAGCTCCCCTCAAGGCTGAGTTGAGGGCATTTGTCTGGCACTGCAGCAGAATCTGGCTTTATGGTTGGCGGGCCGCTGATGGTTGGGGTGGCTTTAGGGGAAATCAGTTTTCTCACCATCTGAGGGTTCAGCACAGCCAAAAACCAGCACGGTTTCCTAATGCATAGCTGGAAAAGTCCTGGAGTGTCACTCAGCACTCCTGTATCCAGGGGACTTGGGAGCCAGGCCCCTAAGAATGGAGGCCTGAAAACCCAAACTAGAGTTAGAGTTAGGGCCTAGGGTCATTACAGGCTGAATCCTCTGGCGCTGAGGTGGGCTCCACTCAGGGCTGAGTGAATGGCATCTATCCAGCACTGAAGCAGAATCTGCCTTTATGGTTGAGGGCCACTGATATTTGGAGTGGCATTATGGGGGCATGCAGGTTTCTCCTGCTCTGAGGGTTTTGCACAGCTCTGATGGATACATTTCCTCCTGGGTGGCAGCCAGTGTCCTGGGGTGTGGCTGAGGTGTCCCCAGTGTGGAGAACTTGGGGGCCAGTTCTCTGTGGATGGAAGCTGGAAAACCAACGTAGGGTTAGGGCCTAGGGGCATGGCATACCCAACCTGCCAATGCCGAGGCAGGTTCCCTGATGGGATGAGTCAAGAATGGGGGTCAAGTGGCATGTCAGCCTCTGGGTTTTGTTGTTGTGTGGGCTGTCAGCAGTGAGGGTGCCCTCAGGAATGCATGCGGGTCTCTCGCGGTCTGAGGGTTCTGGGCAGTTCCAAACAGAAAGGTTTCCTTCTGGATGGCAGGAAGAGTCCCTAGGTGTGGCTCAGGGGTTCCCAATATGGAAGGCTTGTTGGCCAGTTCTCTGGGCACAGAAGTCTGAAAACACAAACTGGGGGTTGAGTTAGGGCTTAGGGGTATCCGGGTCCAATCTGCAGGCACTTAGGCGAGAACCCTGGGGGCCGAGTGGAGCACAGGGGTCAGGAAGCACATCAGGCTGTGAGTTTGTGACGAGGGGGTTGGCATTGAGGTTGGGGGTGTCCTCAGGGAGTCATGGGGGTTGTTCCATTCCTAGGGTTCTGCATAGCTTCAAATGGCACGGTTTCCTCCTGGGTGGCAGGCAGACTTGTGGGGTGTGGTCCAGAGGTCCCTAGTCTGGAGGGACAGTGCCAGTGTGGCTTTAGACCTGTGGAGGGTTTGTGAGCTGCATTAGGAATCTGTGGAAGGCTCGGCAGTGCCGATGCACGCCACTGGAGGGCGTGGTGAGCTGTGGTGCGAGAGAGTATGATAGGCATGGCAATGCTGCTTTCCACCACTGGGGGCAGCAGCGAGCTGCCGTGGGAAACACACTGGACCTGGAGTCTGTGCAGCCTGCTGGCTCTGAGGGCAGTGGTGAGGTGCTGGGTGAGGGACCCTGAAAGGTGAGGCATGGCAGGTTGTTTTTACAGGACTGAGTGTTGAGCTGAAGACTCCCTTTCCCCAGGCTCAAGAGTGGTGGTAACAACTGCTGGAGCCGGACTTCCACTCAGCTTGTGCCCTGTTGCCCCAGGTTTGCTGGTAATGTGCTGTCAAGATGGTTCAGGAGGGTCCTCCTGGTGGAAGTCTGGAGCCGGTGGGAACCAAACCCGACACACGGTGCCTTTGGAACCAAGGAGTTGAGTGTTTGTTTGGGAAAGTATATTTGCTTCTCCAAAAAGGACAAGGGCATTGGCCGGCCTTAGAAGGAAGTGAATGACCATTTAAGAAACAAGCATGTGTCTCTCCTTCTCCCAGGAATCCGAGCAGATGTGCAGGCTTTAGGTGGGAGGTGCCTACTTACCCGCACCTGACAACCCTTCTTCGCTCTGGCTCCACGAAACCTGAAGTTTGGAAATCAGCGTCTGAGTCAGTCATGCAGCTTGTACCATGACGATAGCATTCAGAGAAGACAGCAGGCCAGTGGGGCACAGTGGCACATCTACGCCAGCATGGGAGCTAAAACTTCTCTTTCACCCCAGGCATCTTGGGTTTTCTCTCATCTCCAGTGGAGCCAAAGTCACACGAATGCAGCTGTAAGCCATGTAGAGTGGGTGCCAGAGTTCCTGAGTTTCCTTGCAGGGACCCCTTGGCAGGGGATTTAATTTTTTCTGTTTATTTGTCGCTTACAAAGATATTTGGAAAATCTCTTTCCTAGGCAATCCCTTGGATTTGAAAGGGAAGATGATATGGACTTGGTGTGTGTTTGGGACCTAGAATGTGTTCCTTCATCGAACAGTGTTGATTCCATGGGTCCTCGGCTGTGGTGGAATGGCGGCATCTAGAGTGAGGTGGCTGTTTGTGGTCAGATAGAGGCTTGGATGATGTCTTCTTCTTTGTCCAAGGTGATGGATCCTAATGGATTCGTCCTTTGGATCCAAAGAGTTCCAAGGAGGGCAGAGGGAACATTCAAAAGGATTCCAAGGATCCTTGGACAACTGAAAAGGGAAGCTGGACTTTCTAGTTTCACTCAGTGGACCATCTAGAGAGTTGGACATGTCATTCGTTCTCTGCAGTTTCATGGGTGATGAAGTCAGAAGGAGAGTCTTTGGTAATTCCCCTTGACAGAGGCATTCTGATGGCTTCCCAGGGCATGGAATCAGGAGCCCTGGGTTGAATTTCTGGGGCTGCTTGCTGGGTGCTGAGTGATTCAGGTTATCCCCCAGGATTTCTGTTTTCTCCTTAGGAAATTGCTGGCAGGGAATGTTCTGCTTCAAGTGGAACCCTTCCTCACTGTCGGTGGGCATGCGGGTTGTTGTAGCCACCCTGGAAAAGAGTATGGTGGTTCCTCCAAAACCTAAGAACTGAACAACCCTAGGATCCAGCAGTTGCCCTCCCAGATATTTCCCTGAAGGGCACAAAAATGCACATTCAATGGGGTAAAACCAACGTGATATGGACAGCAGCATTAGCAATCATAGCAAAATGATGGAGGGCGTCCCAATGTCCATTCGCTGATGAGTGATATGTGTGTGTGTGTGTGTGTGTGTGTGTGTGTGTGTGAACATAGATATCTAATCTCCCACATATTCTTAATGGAATAGGAGGCATGTTCAGAAAGAATGAAATCTTGCCATTTGCAAGGATGTGGATGGATCTAGAGTGTATTTAGCTAAGCAAAATCAGTAAGAAAATACCAGTAGCCTATAACTTGACTTCCATGGACTTTCAGAAAGAAAACATGAGCATAGCGAGGGGAGAAAGATAGGTCAATGGTGCTCAAACTTAGAGCACCAACCGAGGGTGGCAAGAGAGCAGGGGTGTGGGGGCAAGTGTTAAAGGGGTGATGGCTATTAGAGAGGGTAGTCATTGTGATGAGCTCTGGGTGTTCTGTGCAGGTGAGGAATCACAAAATCCTACCCCTGAAGCAAAGGAATGAACACTGCATGGAGAGAAATTGGAATTGAAGTCAAGGAAGGAAAGAAGAAGACCATGTTCTAGTTCATGAAGAGTGAGGGAAAAATGTAGTGATTTTCGCTCTCTTGTTCACTTGATGATCATTTTCAAACACACTGTGGTAGGATACACTAGTTTCTGTTTACATAAGGAGCCCTCAGAAAGCTGCCAGTAAATATTTAGATTTTAGAGCATTTACATGTTCCATTGATATATTTGCCCAGGTACAAAGGTAAGTGGAGAGAAATATGGCAGAAGAGGAAAGGAGGTGTGTACATTCAGGAGGTAGCCTTCCCCCTTTCTCATGAAAGCCTGGGCAAGAAGAAGGAAAGGGGATCCCAGAACTTTGTGGCAGACAGGGGAGTTCCAGGTCTGCCTAGAGCTGACAGGGGTCCCTGAGGAGAGGTGAGCTAGTGGCGTGACAGGCTGGAACTGCTGGTCTGGAGGTAGGTTCCCCGAGGAGCTGAGTTGAAGATGGGGGTCAGGCAGCACATCAGGCTCCAGGGGGCTGAAGTACTCATGGAGACATGCAGGTTTCTCCAGATCTGAGGGTTCTGCACAGCTCCAAATGGACTGGTTCTCTGCTTGGTGGCAGGCGGACCCCTACAGTGTGACTTCAGTGTTTCCAATCCAGAGGGCTTGTGGGAGAGGCCCCTGTGGAAGGAAGCCTGAAAATGCAACTGAGGGTTAGATTTATGGCCTTGGGGAATGGCAGGACTGATCTGCCGGCTCTGATGCGGGCTCCCCTTAGGGTTGAGTTGAGGGAATGCGTCCTGCAGTGCAGCAGAATCAGGGTTTCTGGCCAGGGGGACAGCTGATGGTGGGGGTGGCTTTAGAAGGGCGTGCAGGTTTCTTCCTCTCTGAGGACACTGCAGAGCTTCAAATGGCATGGTTTCCCCCCGCATGGCAGTCAGATTCTTGGGTTGTCACAGAGAGGAATTTGGGGGGACAGGCCTCTTTACTTGGAAGCCTGAAAATAGACACTAGACTTATGGTAAGGTCCTCAGGGCAAGGCAGGCTCGATCTGCTGGTGCTGAGGTGGGCTCCCCAGTGGGCTGACATCAGGGTGGTCATCAGGTGGCACGTCAGACTCTGAGTTTGTGTCCAGGGAGGCTACAGAAGCTGGGAGTGTCCTCAGAGTGACATGCAGGTTTCTCCCAGTCTGACGGTTCTGCAGAGCTCCAAAGGCCATGGTTTCCTCATGTGTGCGGGGCACAGTCCTGGGGTGTCACTGAGGCACCCTTAATCTATGCCATTGTGAGTCTCAGAGGTGTCCCTCAGTGAGCTTGGGGAACAGGCCTCTGGACATGGAAGCCTGTCCATCCCACCTAGGCTTTGTGTTAGGGCATAAGGGCATGGCAGGCCCCATGTGCCGAGGCTGATGCAGGCTCCCCTAAAGGCTGAGTCTAGGGCATGAGTCCAGCGGCACAGCAGAATGCGGTTTTATGGCCATGGGGTCCTCTAATGGTGGGGGTGGCTTTGGGGGGGTTGTGTGTTTCTCCCTGTCTGAGGGTTCAGTGTAGCCCCAAACCACAAAATGTCTTCCCACGTGGTGGGTGGATTCCTGTGATGTTGCTCAGTAATCCTTAATCTGGGGGACGTGGGGGCCAGATCTCTTTCACTGGAAGCTTGAGAACCCAAACTAGGGTTACAGTAAGGGCCTAGGGGTACGGAAGGCCTGATCTGCCGGTGCTGAGGTGGGCTCCCTGGTGGGCTGATTTGAGGGCTGGTGCAAGGCAGGGAGGTCGGCTTCCAGTTTTGAGTCCAGGGGGTGGCCTCGGGGGGCATGCAGGTTTCCCTGCTCTGAGGAATCTGTGCAGGTCCCAATGGCACCACTTTGCCCTAGGAGGCTGGGGCGTGCCCCTGTGAGTTTCAGGTATCCCCAGTCTGGTGGGTTTGGGGGCCAGGCCTCTGCATATGGAAGCCTGTATACCCTATCTAAGGTTAGGGTTAGGGCCTAGGTGCATGGCGGGCCTGATTTGACAGCGCTGAGGTGGGCTCCCCTTGTGGCTGAGTTTAGGACATTCATCTGGGGACCTTGAAGAATCAGGGTTTGTCCCCAGAGGCTGCTGATGGTAGGGGTGGCTTTAGGGGGACATGCAGGATTCTCCCCCTCTGAGAGTTCAGCGCAGCTCCAAATGGCACAGTTTCCATCTATGTGGAGGGCAGATTCCTGAGGTGTCGTTCAGGGGTCCTTAATCTGGGGAGTTTGGCGGCCAGGCCCCTCATAATGGAAGCCTGAAAACCCAAACTAGAGTTAGGGTTAGGGCCTTGGGTCTTTGCAGTCCATATATGCTGGATCTGAGGCAGGCTGCCCTCAGGGCTGAATTGGGGGCATACCTCCAGTGTCACAAGTATCTGGCTTTATTTCCAGGGGAGGCACTGATGGTCAGGATAGCTTTTTGGTTGGTGCAGGTTTCACCAGCTCTGAGGGCTAAGCACAGACCCAATTGGCATAAATTCCTACCACGTGGCATCTGGAGTAATGGCACTCAGACATCCTTTTTCCAGGGGTTTTTGAGGCCAGGAACCTTGGAATGCAAGCCTGACAACCGAAACAAGGGTTTATTTAGAGCCAAGGGGCATGGCAGGCCACATATGCTGGCACCGAAGCAGTCACCCAGGGGCTCAGAAGCAAGAGGCTTTGGACTCTCATCACCTGACTTGTAGACGGTTTTCCTGCAGAGTTCATGCCGCAACCACCCAGAACTCGAATCTAGTTAAAGGCGTTTTCCGTGCAGACATGCGCCACAAGAAGCGAGTTTGCTGGGGTTTCCCCCACCAATTCTCATGAGCTTTCTGCCCAAATCAATATCCTTAGCTCCTTAGAAATGTCCGGTGTTGGGACAAACTTTCTGAATGCACTGTCCCCCATGGCCTAGAGCAAATTCTCTCTCAGTGCATGTCCCGGGGATACAGAAATGGGCTGAGACTATGCTGCCCACCCAAGGGCTCCTGTGCAGGGGAGCTTTCACAGAGCAGAGTTGAGGGTGGGGTTGTGGCTGGGCGTCTGCCTCCAACTTTTTGGCCCGCTGTGGCACCGAAGGTTGGGAATGACCACAGAGGGGGCGTGAAGGTTTCTCTCGCTCTGAGTGTTTCCCACAGCTCTGAAAGGCACTGTTTCCCCGTGGGTGGCAGGTGGACACTTTGCATGTAACTCAGGCTTCCTCAGTTGGAGGGATTGAGGGACAGGCCCCTGGGGAAGGAACACTGAAAACACAACCAAGGGTTACGTGCAGCGCCTAGCGGCATAGCACGGCCTAACCACCAGCCCTGGAGTGGAACACTAGAGGGAGAGAAGAAAGATGCATTGACCTTGAGCGTGCATGACTCATCCCAGGCGTTTTCCCAGGATTTGTGCCACAACCACTTGGTTCCCAGGGGTAGGCCCAGACTGAGGCTCTGCAGAAATGCGCTGCAGGAAGCGAGATCACCACAGATTATTGGGCCAATTTTAAAGAGCTCGGGTTAGGGTTCGGGTTAGGGTTCGGGTTAGGGTTCGGATTAGGGTTAGGGTTAGGGTTCGGGTTAGGGTTCGGGTTCGGGTTCGGGTTAGGGTTCGGGTTAGGGTTCGGGTTAGGGTTCGGGTTCGGGTTAGGGTCCGGGTTCGGGTTAGGGTTAGGGTAAGGGTTCGGGTTCGGGTTAGGGTTCGGGTTAGGGTTTAGGGTTAGGGTTCGGGTTCCGGTTAGGGTTAGGGTTCGGGTTCGGGTTAGGGTTAGGGTTCGGGTTAGGGTTTAGGGTTCGGGTTAGGGTTCGGGTTAGGGTTAGGGTTCGGGTTAGGGTTCGGGTTAGGGTTAGGGTTCGGGTTAGGGTTAGGGTTTTAGGGTTAGGGTTCGGGTTCGGGTTAGGGTTAGGGTTCGGGTTAGGGTTAGGGTTCGGGTTAGGGTTCAGGTTAGGGTTCGGGTTCGGGTTAGGGTTCGGGTTCGGGTTCGGGTTCGGGTTCGGGTTAGGGTTCGGGTTAGGGTTCGGGTTCGGGTTAGGGTTCGGGTTAGGGTTAGGGTTAGGGTTAGGGTTAGGGTTAGGGTTCGGGTTAGGGTTCGGGTTCGGGTTAGGGTTCGGGTTAGGGTTCGGGTTAGGGTTCGGGTTCGGTTAGGGTTCGGGTTAGGGTTAGGGTTAGGGTTCGGGTTAGGGTTAGGGTTCGGGTTAGGGTTCGGGTTAGGGTTAGGGTTCGGGTTAGGGTTAGGGTTAGGGGTCGGGTTAGGGTTAGGGTTCGGGTTCGGGTTAGGGTTAGGGTTCGGGTTAGGGTTAGGGTTCGGGTTCGGGTTAGGGTTCGGGTTAGGGTTCGGGTTAGGGTTCGGGATCGGGTTAGGGTTCGGGTTAGGGTTAGGGTTAGGGTTAGGGTTAGGGTTAGGGTTCGGGTTAGGGTTCGGGTTAGGGTTCGGGTTAGGGTTAGGGTTAGGGTTTAGGGTTCGGGTTAGGTTAGGGTTAGGGTTAGGGTTAGGGTTAGGGTTCGGGTTAGGGTTAGGGTTCGCGTTAGGGTTCGGGTTAGGGTTAGGGTTAGGGTTAGGGTTAGGGTTAGGGTTAGGGTTAGGGTTCGGGTTAGGGTTAGGGTTCGGGTTAGGGTTAGGGTTAGGGTTAGGGTTAGGGTTAGGGTTCGGGTTAGGGTTCGGGTTCGGGTTAGGGTTAGGGTTAGGGTTAGGGTTAGGGTTCGGGTTCGGGTTCGGGTTAGGGTTAGGGTTAGGGTTCGGGTTCGGGTTCGGGTTAGGGTTCGGGTTAGGGTTAGGGTTAGGGTTAGGGTTAGGGTTCGGGTTAGGGTTAGGGTTAGGGTTCGGGTTCGGGTTAGGGTTAGGGTTAGGGTTAGGGTTAGGGTTCGGGTTAGGGTTAGGGTTAGGGTTCGGGTTCGGGTTAGGGTTCGGGTTAGGGTTAGGGTTAGGGTTAGGGTTCGGGTTAGGGTTAGGGTTCGGGTTCGGGTTCGGGTTCGGGTTAGGGTTAGGGTTAGGGTTAGGGTTCGGGTTAGGGTTAGGGTTAGGGTTCGGGTTCGGGTTCGGGTTCGGGTTAGGGTTAGGGTTAGGGTTAGGGTTCGGGTTAGGGTTCGGGTTAGGGTTAGGGTTCGGGTTAGGGTTCGGGTTAGGGTTCGGGTTAGGGTTAGGGTTCGGGTTAGGGTTCGGGTTAGGGTTAGGGTTCGGGTTAGGGTTCGGGTTAGGGTTCGGGTTAGGGTTAGGGTTCGGGTTAGGGTTCGGGTTAGGGTTAGGGTTAGGGTTAGGGTTAGGGTTAGGGTTCGGGTTAGGGTTAGGGTTCGGGTTAGGGTTCGGGTTAGGGTTCGGGTTAGGGTTCGGGTTAGGGTTCGGGTTAGGGTTAGGGTTAGGGTTAGGGTTAGGGTTCGGGTTCGGGTTAGGGTTAGGGTTAGGGTTAGGGTTAGGGTTAGGGTTAGGGTTAGGGTTCGGGTTCGGGTTAGGGTTAGGGTTAGGGTTAGGGTTAGGGTTAGGGTTAGGGTTAGGGTTCGGGTTAGGGTTCGGGTTCGGGTTAGGGTTAGGGTTAGGGTTAGGGTTAGGGTTCGGGTTAGGGTTAGGGTTAGGGTTAGGGTTAGGGTTAGGGTTAGGGTTAGGGTTAGGGTTCGGGTTCGGGTTCGGGTTAGGGTTAGGGTTAGGGTTAGGGTTAGGGTTAGGGTTCGGGTTAGGGTTAGGGTTCGGGTTCGGGTTCGGGTTAGGGTTAGGGTTCGGGTTAGGGTTAGGGTTAGGGTTAGGGTTCGGGTTAGGGTTAGGGTTCGGGTTCGGGTTCGGGTTAGGGTTAGGGTTCGGGTTAGGGTTCGGGTTCGGGTTAGGGTTAGGGTTAGGGTTAGGGTTCGGGTTAGGGTTAGGGTTAGGGTTAGGGTTAGGGTTCGGGTTAGGGTTAGGGTTAGGGTTCGGGTTCGGGTTCGGGTTAGGGTTAGGGTTAGGGTTAGGGTTAGGGTTAGGGTTAGGGTTAGGGTTAGGGTTAGGGTTAGGGTTAGGGTTAGGGTTAGGGTTCGGGTTCGGGTTAGGGGTTAGGGTTCGGGTTCGGGTTAGGGTTAGGGTTAGGGTTAGGGTTAGGGTTAGGGTTAGGGTTAGGGTTCGGGTTAGGGTTAGGGTTCGGGTTAGGGTTAGGGTTAGGGTTAGGGTTAGGGTTAGGGTTCGGGTTAGGGTTAGGGTTCGGGTTAGGGTTAGGGTTAGGGTTAGGGTTAGGGTTAGGGTTAGGGTTAGGGTTCGGGTTAGGGTTAGGGTTCGGGTTAGGGTTCGGGTTAGGGTTAGGGTTAGGGTTCGGGTTAGGGTTCGGGTTAGGGGTTAGGGTTCGGGTTAGGGTTAGGGTTAGGGTTCGGGTTAGGGTTCGGGTTAGGGTTAGGGTTAGGGGTTAGGGTTAGGGTTCGGGTTAGGGTTAGGGTTCGGGTTAGGGTTAGGGTTAGGGTTAGGGTTAGGGTTAGGGTTCGGGTTAGGGTTAGGGTTCGGGTTAGGGTTAGGGTTCGGGTTAGGGTTAGGGTTAGGGTTCGGGTTAGGGTTAGGGTTAGGGTTCGGGTTAGGGTTAGGGTTAGGGTTAGGGTTAGGGTTAGGGTTCGGGTTAGGGTTAGGGTTAGGGTTCGGGTTAGGGTTAGGGTTAGGGTTAGAGGGTTAGGGTTAGGGTTCGGGTTAGAGGGTTAGGGTTAGGGTTCGGGTTAGGGTTCGGGTTAGGGTTAGGGTTAGGGTTAGGGTTAGGGTTAGAGGGTTAGGGTTCGGGTTCGGGTTAGGGTTAGGGTTAGGGTTAGGGTTCGGGTTAGGGTTCGGGTTAGGGTTAGGGTTAGGGTTCGGGTTAGGGTTAGGGTTCGGGTTAGGGTTAGGGTTAGGGTTAGGGTTAGGGTTAGGGTTAGGGTTAGGGTTCGGGTTAGGGTTCGGGTTCGGGTTAGGGTTAGGGTTAGGGTTAGGGTTAGGGTTCGGGTTCGGGTTAGGGTTAGGGTTAGGGTTAGGGTTCGGGTTCGGGTTAGGGTTAGGGTTAGGGTTAGGGTTAGGGTTCGGGTTAGGGTTAGGGTTAGGGTTAGGGTTAGGGTTCGGGTTTGGGTTAGGGTTAGGGTTAGGGTTCGGGTTAGGGTTAGGGTTAGGGTTAGGGTTCGGGTTCGGGTTAGGGTTAGGGTTCGGGTTAGGGTTCGGGTTAGGGTTAGGGTTAGGGTTCGGGTTCGGGTTAGGGTTCGGGTTCGGGTTCGGGTTAGGGTTAGGGTTAGGGTTAGGGTTCGGGTTAGGGTTAGGGTTCGGGTTCGGGTTCGGGTTAGGGTTCGGGTTCGGGTTAGGGTTCGGGTTAGGGTTAGGGTTCGGGTTAGGGTTAGGGTTAGGGTTAGGGTTAGGGTTCGGGTTCGGGTTAGGGTTAGGGTTAGGGTTAGGGTTAGGGTTAGGGTTAGGGTTCGGGTTAGGGTTCGGGTTAGGGTTCGGGTTAGGGTTAGGGTTAGGGTTAGGGTTAGGGTTAGGGTTAGGGTTAGGGTTAGGGTTAGGGTTAGGGTTAGGGTTAGGGTTAGGGTTCGGGTTCGGGTTCGGGTTAGGGTTAGGGTTAGGGTTAGGGTTAGGGTTAGGGTTCGGGTTAGGGTTAGGGTTCGGGTTCGGGTTCGGGTTAGGGTTAGGGTTCGGGTTAGGGTTAGGGTTAGGGTTAGGGTTCGGGTTAGGGTTAGGGTTCGGGTTCGGGTTCGGGTTAGGGTTAGGGTTCGGGTTAGGGTTCGGGTTCGGGTTAGGGTTAGGGTTAGGGTTAGGGTTCGGGTTAGGGTTAGGGTTAGGGTTAGGGTTCGGGTTCGGGTTAGGGTTAGGGTTAGGGTTCGGGTTCGGGTTAGGGTTAGGGTTAGGGTTAGGGTTAGGGTTAGGGTTCGGGTTAGGGTTAGGGTTAGGGTTAGGGTTAGGGTTAGGGTTAGGGTTAGGGTTCGGGTTCGGGTTAGGGTTAGGGGTTAGGGTTCGGGTTCGGGTTAGGGTTAGGGTTAGGGTTAGGGTTAGGGTTAGGGTTAGGGTTAGGGTTCGGGTTAGGGTTAGGGTTCGGGTTAGGGTTAGGGTTAGGGTTAGGGTTAGGGTTAGGGTTCGGGTTAGGGTTAGGGTTCGGGTTAGGGTTAGGGTTAGGGTTAGGGTTAGGGTTAGGGTTAGGGTTAGGGTTCGGGTTAGGGTTAGGGTTCGGGTTAGGGTTCGGGTTAGGGTTCGGGTTAGGGTTCGGGTTAGGGTTCGGGTTAGGGGTTAGGGTTCAGGTTAGGGTTAGGGTTAGGGTTCGGGTTAGGGTTAGGGTTAGGGTTAGGGTTAGGGTTAGGGTTAGGGTTAGGGTTAGGGTTAGGGTTAGGGTTCGGGTTCGGGTTAGGGTTCGGGTTAGGGTTAGGGTTAGGGTTAGGGTTAGGGTTAGGGTTAGGGTTCGGGTTAGGGTTAGGGTTCGGGTTCGGGTTAGGGTTAGGGTTAGGGTTAGGGTTAGGGTTAGGGTTAGGGTTAGGGTTAGGGTTCGGGTTCGGGTTAGGGTTCGGGTTAGGGTTAGGGTTAGGGTTCGGGTTAGGGTTAGGGTTAGGGTTCGGGTTAGGGTTCGGGTTCGGGTTAGGGTTAGGGTTAGGGTTAGGGTTAGGGTTAGGGTTAGGGTTCGGGTTAGGGTTAGGGTTAGGGTTAGGGTTAGGGTTAGGGTTCGGGTTAGGGTTCGGGTTCGGGTTAGGGTTAGGGTTAGGGTTAGGGTTAGGGTTAGGGTTAGGGTTCGGGTTAGGGTTCGGGTTAGGGTTCGGGTTAGGGTTAGGGTTCGGGTTAGGGTTAGGGTTAGGGTTAGGGTTAGGGTTCGGGTTAGGGTTCGGGTTAGGGTTCGGGTTAGGGTTAGGGTTAGGGTTAGGGTTCGGGTTAGGGTTAGGGTTCGGGTTAGGGTTAGGGTTCGGGTTAGGGTTAGGGTTAGGGTTAGGGTTAGGGTTAGGGTTAGGGTTCGGGTTAGGGTTCGGGTTCGGGTTAGGGTTCGGGTTAGGGTTAGGGTTAGGGTTAGGGTTAGGGTTAGGGTTAGGGTTAGGGTTAGGGTTCGGGTTCGGGTTAGGGTTAGGGTTAGGGTTAGGGTTCGGGTTAGGGTTAGGGTTAGGGTTCGGGTTAGGGTTAGGGTTAGGGTTCGGGTTAGGGTTAGGGTTAGGGTTCGGGTTCGGGTTCGGGTTAGGGTTAGGGTTCGGGTTAGGGTTAGGGTTAGGGTTAGGGTTAGGGTTCGGGTTCGGGTTCGGGTTAGGGTTCGGGTTAGGGTTCGGGTTCGGGTTCGGGTTAGGGTTAGGGTTAGGGTTCGGGTTCGGGTTCGGGTTAGGGTTAGGGTTAGGGTTCGGGTTCGGGTTCGGGTTCGGGTTAGGGTTAGGGTTAGGGTTAGGGTTCGGGTTCGGGTTCGGGTTAGGGTTAGGGTTAGGGTTCGGGTTCGGGTTCGGGTTCGGGTTAGGGTTAGGGTTAGGGTTAGGGTTCGGGTTCGGGTTCGGGTTAGGGTTAGGGTTAGGGTTCGGGTTCGGGTTCGGGTTAGGGTTAGGGTTAGGGTTAGGGTTAGGGTTAGGGTTAGGGTTAGGGTTAGGGTTAGGGTTAGGGTTCGGGTTAGGGTTCGGGTTAGGGTTAGGGTTAGGGTTAGGGTTAGGGTTAGGGTTAGGGTTCGGGTTAGGGTTAGGGTTAGGGTTAGGGTTCGGGTTAGGGTTAGGGTTAGGGTTAGGGTTAGGGTTAGGGTTCGGGTTAGGGTTCGGGTTAGGGTTAGGGTTAGGGTTAGGGTTAGGGTTCGGGTTAGGGTTAGGGTTCGGGTTAGGGTTAGGGTTAGGGGTTAGGGTTCGGGTTAGGGTTAGGGTTCGGGTTAGGGTTAGGGTTAGGGTTAGGGTTAGGGTTAGGGTTAGGGTTCGGGTTAGGGTTAGGGTTAGGGTTCGGGTTAGGGTTAGGGTTAGGGTTCGGGTTAGGGTTAGGGTTCGGGTTAGGGTTAGGGTTAGGGTTCGGGTTAGGGTTCGGGTTCGGGTTAGGGTTCGGGTTAGGGTTCGGGTTAGGGTTAGGGTTAGGGTTAGGGTTCGGGTTCGGGTTAGGGTTCGGGTTAGGGTTAGGGTTCGGGTTAGGGTTAGGGTTCGGGTTAGGGTTCGGGTTAGGGTTAGGGTTAGGGTTAGGGTTAGGGTTCGGGTTAGGGTTAGGGTTAGGGTTAGGGTTAGGGTTCGGGTTAGGGTTAGGGTTAGGGTTAGGGTTAGGGTTAGGGTTAGGGTTAGGGTTCGGGTTAGGGTTAGGGTTAGGGTTAGGGTTCGGGTTAGGGTTAGGGTTCGGGTTAGGGTTCGGGTTAGGGTTAGGGTTCGGGTTAGGGTTAGGGTTCGGGTTAGGGTTCGGGTTAGGGTTAGGGTTCGGGTTAGGGTTAGGGTTCGGGTTAGGGTTAGGGTTCGGGTTAGGGTTCGGGTTAGGGTTAGGGTTAGGGTTCGGGTTAGGGTTCGGGTTAGGGTTAGGGTTAGGGTTCGGGTTAGGGTTCGGGTTAGGGTTCGGGTTAGGGTTAGGGTTAGGGTTCGGGTTCGGGTTAGGGTTAGGGTTCGGGTTAGGGTTAGGGTTAGGGTTAGGGTTAGGGTTAGGGTTAGGGTTAGGGTTAGGGTTCGGGTTAGGGTTAGGGTTAGGGTTCGGGTTAGGGTTAGGGTTCGGGTTAGGGTTAGGGTTAGGGTTCGGGTTAGGGTTAGGGTTAGGGTTAGGGTTAGGGTTAGGGTTCGGGTTCGGGTTAGGGTTAGGGTTAGGGTTAGGGTTCGGGTTAGGGTTAGGGTTCGGGTTAGGGTTAGGGTTCGGGTTAGGGTTAGGGTTCGGGTTCGGGTTAGGGTTAGGGTTCGGGTTAGGGTTAGGGTTCGGGTTAGGGTTAGGGTTAGGGTTAGGGTTCGGGTTAGGGTTAGGGTTCGGGTTAGGGTTAGGGTTAGGGTTAGGGTTTAGGGTTAGGGTTAGGGTTAGGGTTAGGGTTAGGGTTAGGGTTAGGGTTAGGGTTAGGGTTAGGGTTAGGGTTAGGGTTCGGGTTAGGGTTAGGGTTAGGGTTAGGGTTAGGGTTAGGGTTAGGGTTCGGGTTAGGGTTAGGGTTAGGGTTAGGGTTAGGGTTAGGGTTAGGGTTAGGGTTAGGGTTAGGGTTCGGGTTAGGGTTAGGGTTAGGGTTAGGGTTAGGGTTAGGGTTAGGGTTCGGGTTAGGGTTAGGGTTCGGGTTAGGGTTAGGGTTCGGGTTAGGGTTAGGGTTAGGGTTAGGGTTCGGGTTAGGGTTAGGGTTAGGGTTAGGGTTAGGGTTAGGGTTAGGGTTAGGGTTCGGGTTAGGGTTAGGGTTCGGGTTAGGGTTAGGGTTAGGGTTAGGGTTAGGGTTAGGGTTAGGGTTCGGGTTAGGGTTAGGGTTAGGGTTAGGGTTAGGGTTCGGGTTAGGGTTAGGGTTAGGGTTCGGGTTAGGGTTAGGGTTCGGGTTCGGGTTAGGGTTAGGGTTAGGGTTCGGGTTAGGGTTAGGGTTAGGGTTAGGGTTCGGGTTAGGGTTCGGGTTAGGGTTAGGGTTCGGGTTAGGGTTAGGGTTAGGGTTAGGGTTCGGGTTAGGGTTAGGGTTCGGGTTAGGGTTAGGGTTCGGGTTAGGGTTAGGGTTCGGGTTAGGGTTAGGGTTAGGGTTAGGGTTCGGGTTAGGGTTAGGGTTCGGGTTCGGGTTAGGGTTAGGGTTAGGGTTAGGGTTCGGGTTAGGGTTAGGGTTAGGGTTAGGGTTCGGGTTCGGGTTAGGGTTCGGGTTAGGGTTAGGGTTAGGGTTAGGGTTAGGGTTCGGGTTAGGGTTCGGGTTCGGGTTAGGGTTCGGGTTAGGGTTAGGGTTCGGGTTAGGGTTAGGGTTCGGGTTAGGGTTAGGGTTAGGGTTAGGGTTCGGGTTCGGGTTAGGGTTCGGGTTAGGGTTAGGGTTAGGGTTAGGGTTAGGGTTCGGGTTAGGGTTCGGGTTAGGGTTAGGGTTAGGGTTAGGGTTAGGGTTAGGGTTAGGGTTAGGGTTAGGGTTAGGGTTCGGGTTAGGGTTAGGGTTAGGGTTAGGGTTAGGGTTAGGGTTAGGGTTAGGGTTAGGGTTCGGGTTAGGGTTCGGGTTAGGGTTAGGGTTAGGGTTCGGGTTAGGGTTCGGGTTAGGGTTAGGGTTAGGGTTAGGGTTAGGGTTCGGGTTAGGGTTAGGGTTAGGGTTAGGGTTAGGGTTCGGGTTAGGGTTAGGGTTAGGGTTCGGGTTAGGGTTAGGGTTAGGGTTAGGGTTAGGGTTCGGGTTAGGGTTCGGGTTAGGGTTAGGGTTAGGGTTAGGGTTCGGGTTAGGGTTAGGGTTAGGGTTAGGGTTAGGGTTAGGGTTAGGGTTCGGGTTAGGGTTAGGGTTAGGGTTAGGGTTAGGGTTAGGGTTAGGGTTCGGGTTAGGGTTCGGGTTAGGGTTAGGGTTAGGGTTCGGGTTAGGGTTCGGGTTAGGGTTAGGGTTCGGGTTAGGGTTAGGGTTCGGGTTAGGGTTAGGGTTCGGGTTAGGGTTCGGGTTAGGGTTAGGGTTAGGGTTAGGGTTAGGGTTCGGGTTAGGGTTAGGGTTAGGGTTAGGGTTAGGGTTCGGGTTAGGGTTAGGGTTCGGGTTAGGGTTCGGGTTAGGGTTAGGGTTAGGGTTAGGGTTAGGGTTCGGGTTAGGGTTAGGGTTAGGGTTAGGGTTCGGGTTAGGGTTAGGGTTAGGGTTCGGGTTAGGGTTAGGGTTAGGGTTAGGGTTCGGGTTAGGGTTAGGGTTCGGGTTAGGGTTAGGGTTCGGGTTAGGGTTCGGGTTAGGGTTAGGGTTAGGGTTAGGGTTCGGGTTAGGGTTAGGGTTCGGGTTAGGGTTAGGGTTAGGGTTAGGGTTAGGGTTAGGGTTAGGGTTAGGGTTCGGGTTAGGGTTCGGGTTAGGGTTCGGGTTAGGGTTAGGGTTAGGGTTCGGGTTAGGGTTAGGGTTAGGGTTAGGGTTCGGGTTAGGGTTCGGGTTAGGGTTAGGGTTAGGGTTAGGGTTAGGGTTAGGGTTAGGGTTAGGGTTAGGGTTCGGGTTAGGGTTAGGGTTAGGGTTAGGGTTAGGGTTAGGGTTAGGGTTAGGGTTAGGGTTCGGGTTAGGGTTAGGGTTCGGGTTAGGGTTCGGGTTAGGGTTAGGGTTAGGGTTAGGGTTAGGGTTAGGGTTAGGGTTCGGGTTCGGGTTAGGGTTCGGGTTAGGGTTCGGGTTAGGGTTAGGGTTAGGGTTAGGGTTAGGGTTAGGGTTAGGGTTCGGGTTAGGGTTAGGGTTAGGGTTAGGGTTAGGGTTAGGGTTCGGGTTAGGGTTAGGGTTAGGGTTAGGGTTAGGGTTAGGGTTCGGGTTAGGGTTAGGGTTAGGGTTAGGGTTAGGGTTCGGGTTCGGGTTAGGGTTAGGGTTAGGGTTAGGGTTAGGGTTCGGGTTAGGGTTAGGGTTCGGGTTAGGGTTCGGGTTCGGGTTAGGGTTAGGGTTCGGGTTAGGGTTAGGGTTAGGGTTCGGGTTAGGGTTAGGGTTAGGGTTAGGGTTCGGGTTAGGGTTAGGGTTAGGGTTAGGGTTAGGGTTCGGGTTAGGGTTAGGGTTAGGGTTAGGGTTAGGGTTCGGGTTAGGGTTAGGGTTCGGGTTAGGGTTCGGGTTAGGGTTAGGGTTAGGGTTAGGGTTAGGGTTAGGGTTAGGGTTAGGGTTAGGGTTCGGGTTAGGGTTAGGGTTAGGGTTAGGGTTAGGGTTCGGGTTAGGGTTAGGGTTCGGGTTAGGGTTAGGGTTCGGGTTAGGGTTAGGGTTAGGGTTAGGGTTAGGGTTCGGGTTAGGGTTCGGGTTCGGGTTAGGGTTAGGGTTCGGGTTAGGGTTAGGGTTAGGGTTAGGGTTAGGGTTCGGGTTAGGGTTCGGGTTAGGGTTAGGGTTAGGGTTCGGGTTAGGGTTCGGGTTAGGGTTAGGGTTAGGGTTAGGGTTAGGGTTCGGGTTAGGGTTAGGGTTCGGGTTAGGGTTCGGGTTAGGGTTCGGGTTAGGGTTAGGGTTAGGGTTAGGGTTCGGGTTAGGGTTCGGGTTAGGGTTAGGGTTAGGGTTAGGGTTAGGGTTCGGGTTAGGGTTAGGGTTCGGGTTAGGGTTCGGGTTAGGGTTAGGGTTAGGGTTCGGGTTAGGGTTAGGGTTCGGGTTAGGGTTAGGGTTAG